>NC_079560.1:11472500-12080625 GCF_015846415.1 Triplophysa dalaica | reverse complement strand
TGGTGAATTTAGGTATGAGATAGATCCAGATTCCTGCTAAAGTGTAAGTGATGATCTCACTAAATGCTTGCCATTTTAGCCATTATGAGCTGAATTTTCTTATTTTTACAATACTGCAATTAAAATTTCTTGCATAAAAACGAGAAATAATTATTAAGGTAATTTTAATTATTGTACATTGTAATGTATGTAAATTATACAATGGCAAGGTAACCTAAATGTTTATGATATAACAGGGAGAGCTTATTAGTTGTGATTTAGGAAATTTCATTTGTGGAAACTGTCTAATTTGGTCTTATTTTGGGATCGATTTCAGACAACAGAAACATTTTATAAGCAGGGAAAACTAGTAATGGCATAATGTAACTGAGTGCAGCCATAACATCAAACTGCTCTCATGTGATGTAAGTTTCGCAGTAAATACAATGTATTATAAATTTAGCATTAATGTGACAAGTAGTCCGTCTTTGGTCTTGGTTGGGGATGGAATTGCCTGAGCTGGGATGGTCAGATGGTCATCTTGTTGTCCATGTTATGTAAAGGTGAAAACAGCTAGCTTTAAACCCAACAACAACATGTACTAACCCTAACGCACAAACAGATGCAAATACTGGAAAATATTGTTTCTGTGACCTTTAAACTTTGCATCTCATTGGATAGCTGGAAAGGTGATCAATGACACGACTACCGACAAAGGCACTTAATATGTTTTTTACCTTCTTCCCCTCTCCTCTCAGTCCATTCTAATGGAGTCTCCCGGCATGTGAAGAGAAGAGCTGACAGTAATCACATTTGTCTGTGCTGTAAAAGTGCCCGGAGATAAAAGCGTCTGAGGCTTCCCACACTTTGACCAATTACAAAGCAGGAGAGGGAGAGAGGGCAAGACCTGTCCACTTTATCATTATCACAGTGGTCTCGTTGCAGTGATCCAATGGGCATGGAAATAAAGTGGAGATCGCTTGTGTTTAGGCACTTCGCTATTCTGAGAGGCTGAAAGCATCAGGCAGGTGCGTTTGATGTTGAAGTGGAGCGGGACGCAGCAGGTAAAGCACTTCCATTAAATAGCGTCTGTCAGCAACCCCGACAAAAGATGTCAAGCAGAGTTCTCTAATGAAAACCCACTGAGCAAAAACTTCATTAAAATGTTAATAACCGTTACGCTGAAACATTGTTTTGCCATCGACAACGGCTCCAAATTTGCGTGATTGACTGAAAATGGGGGTTTTAGACAACGACCAATTCTCCACTTGGGAATTTGTCATGCTAATGACTGCCTTTTCCACAATATTTAAAATCTATTCAACGCGGCAATTTGGTTTACATGCAGAGATGTTACGGTAAACAACAACTAAAATGGCTCAAACCACAGAAATAGCTCTTTTACGCTATTTTTGCTTTGAAAAGAAAGCAAATCCCTGCGGCAATGTCACAACATCTAATTGAAAACATCTCAGAAGAGTGAAAGCCTAGAAAGAGGTTTGAATTTAAACTATAACATCATGTCACATATGACATTTGGTTTTCCACATACTGTAATTCTGCATTAAAATGTTAAAATAAATACTGTACAGTAATCCTAGAAACACATGTCTGGACTTCATTCTGGAAACAGAAAGAAGTAATATTTTAAGCAGAGAGACCTTTAATATTGACACAACTCAGACACAAGACATGGATGGATGGAATTGTGATCAATTATTTAGACCGAGTTTGATATGAGAACTGCAGAGAATTCTGTACGATCTATCTTAAGAGCAAAACAGTGAGCTGTGGAAAAACAAACCCACGATCAGAGTAATGTGAGCGGATTAAGAGCATGCGAGCACAATAAATTTGTGCAGTAACAGCTTTTCCGGGCAAGTGTCTAATCTTCTCTTAAATTTCTGTATTTGATACCTGAAGTTCCATTGATCCTAAAACAATACTTTGCCATTTTCATTAATTTCCATGGAAATGTCTACATATTTCTGTTAATCAAAAATTCATTAGAGTCAAAGAGTAAAAAAAGGCCTCCCGAGAAATCCTCTTTCAATTTCCATCCCTTCAACGGTTCCCCGACTCTCCGCCTAATGCCTTACACTCTTTCCTCATATATATTTAAGCGCGGAACCGGGACACTGGTATTGTGCCACAGGAGGTACAGAAGTGCGGTTCTTCTGCATCGATCAAATAGGTTCAGGCTAAATAATTAAAAGCTCGCACTCCCCGGACAAACGAGCCGGGCGGCTGGCGGCCCTCTCCGCTCCAGCGTGCTAACAATGGTCAGGGCCCAATTACATCTGCACATGTGCTTTGTGACCTTTTCATGTTTGTAATGGAGCCTCTAATGATAAAAATAACCCCGAACAAATCCCCAGACTCAGTCAGCCTAAGGAGACGCGGGGCAGATAAGGAGGGCGGAGTTCTGCGGGTCCCGGAAACCAGGGGAGGCCAATTCTGCGCTCCGTTGGTTCCTGCAGTCGGCGATTTGTTTTGGTACGCACAGAGCGCGCTCTAGTCACTGCAGCCAGCATGCTTTTAGTTTTAATCAGAGAGGAGAAAGACTTGCCTGAGTACACTAATGAAATGGGGAGCAGCTGTGCTCAGGAAAGCGCAGTAACCACACATTTAGTTTGGCAGAATGTCTGCCAAAGGCAACTGTATGTTTTCAGATGGGAGAGGAAACGTGAGAGGGCATTAGAAGGACGCCTCGGCCCATGTCAGCCTGTTCTAAAACTTACAAGCCTGTAGAGGAGAAATGTCCAACTTTTGAAATCTTTGCTGTTTATTCAAATACTTTATCGAAGATGCATTAGACTATTTGAATGCCTGTTTAATTGGTGTGTATGAAGCTTGGCAAAAGATTACACACTCAACACATGCTTCTTGCTTTTCTATGCATTTTTTATATATTAGACTTGAAGCCATATTCCCTAATTCTCTGTGCTTTGTCTTTTTGCTTAAAAAATCTGTCCAATAAATACCATAACAATTTGATGTTTTGTCCATTTTGTGTATAAATATCTATACTAAAACCACAATATAGCACAAGCACCAGATAGCACAAGCACGTCTTTATGATGTCTGCTAAAGATCTGGAAAACGTCTGCTGTGTAAATCATCTGCTAAACATCTTAGAAATGGCAGTTTTACATACATTCTAAATCCTAAACATCTTGCAGACGTCTTATAGATGTCTATATGACATCTGACAGCAGACGTCTCAGAAACGTATTGCAGATAAGCAAAAAAAAATCTTGCAGATGTACATGCGGACATCAGATAGACACAGCCCAGATGTTTGTGTGCTATCAGGATACAGTATATGCATTTAAAAGGTATGATAAAATACACTGGGGTTGCAAAACTTTAACTTTTGAAGAGGGCAAGATTTGATTCAGAAACCCCCTTTAGGTTCTGTCCTTTTTCATCTAACATGAAGTCTATAGTAAAATCCTTGCTTAAATTACATGTACATTTTGCCTTGCACCCATGCAAGTACAACAAGTAAAATGTCAGGTCTCTAAAACATTTACTTTCTGCGATTCATTCCTCCATGCTATTCATCCATCGTTTTCCATGAAATGAATGCTTCTAATGTCTATGATTTCAATGTTTCATCAGCCTCAATGTAATTGAAAGGAAAGTCTGATAATTCGGTGACTTTACAAGGCAGGATTTCACATTCCATTTACGATCCATTCATTGCGGGAAGTTATTTCACCAAGTCATCAAAGTAGATGGAACCGGCGACACAATCAGCATGTGGTCCAACCTCCAGCTCAAGTCATGCTGTTGATAAAATATTTCTTCCATGTGTTTTACAGATTCCTTGTACCTACACTCAATCTAAATGTGGCTTTATAAATGGACCTTTTCTGAGGTTAATGAGCGGTATGTGTTTTCACCACACTTATAAAACCACCTACACACTGACTTGACTAGGAATAATTAAGTTCACCTGAAGATATTACCAACACTTTATACATGTTTTATAATGGTAAGTTCAAGTCCTCGTGCAACAAATCAAGACTTCAAATCAATCAAAATGTTGGAAGACAGTCTGCGATGTTGATGGAAAAGGACACTGCTTTGTAATTGAAGCAATGTGTATGAACCATTAGATCGGTGGATTGAAGAACAGTGAATTCATAAGCTCCTAACCCAATGAAAAAAAATCCTTAAAGACTGCTCATTTATAACTCATGAGACCTAACTATTGTTTGATTTCTGAATCAAATTATTCAAAAAAATTATAGAAAAATGTTTTGTGAAAACAGAGCAGTTCATTTTGCTGCACTGGAACCTTCAGAGAACGTTGAGACTCATAGCGCAAGTCTCCATTTGCTCTTCAGTTTTCTCACTGTTCTCTGGGATCTCATATGTACGTTTTCTTTCTCGGTAGACCAACCAAACCCATTCTACATTCCAGACCCCATCTGTATGTAAAGAATAAGAGAAGGTCAGTGCCTCTCTCTCCAGACACAGTTTTGCCAGGACACCGCCATGAGCAGATGCAGATATTCACACCGGCCAGACTTCTCCGATTAAACAGGTCAGACTTGTTCTGCGGCAGAGGGAGAAAGTGAATTAGATCTGCAGGAGGAGTGCTCTCAGCCAGGGCTGATATTGATGGAGTCCCTCAGTAAAAGCCACTGGCGAGCATCCAGCTCTCCTCGTGCTCGGCAACAGATGATTGACTGGACGTGATCCAGCCCTGGCACTTGACACAAAGCCTGGCCGATCCGCGGCCCGGACCGTGGCACTTTTCACTCCAATTAGGTCTTTAATCGAATGAGGACTATAGATTGTTCACAGGGATGTCAGGAATATTGTGCGCTATTAGGAAATAAAAGCGGGTTTGTCGGCGAGTGCAGCCGAAGGGAATATTTAAATGTGTGGGAAGAATCGCACTATAGAAACAAAAGTAAAATAGCTCATTTATGCCCACAGGTCCCGATTCATTTTTTAAATAAAAGCTGTGTTGCATTCTAATCACACAAGAAGATTAGTGCATGTAAAAAAATTAGATATTTTCAAGACCCCTGTGATGAAAATGAATGCTGTTTTAATATCTATGTGGGATTTTTAATTAAGTTTTATAAAAAACAAAATCTACATTCAATATTTTCTCCTTTAAACTGCAATTAAACAAAGACAGTCTCAAAAAAGCAGTCTAAGGGGCGATTCACATTTTGCTTCTTTTGCGAGCGCGAGATCGATAGGGGCCGCTGCAACCCTTTAGTTTATATATTATTCTTGTCCTGTTTTCCCCCTTGTTTGTTGTTTTTGTTGAGTCACCCCAATCCCCTGTTGATTCTTGCCTGTCTGCCCCTTATCTTGTTTTCCATGTTTTGTTTAGTCTTGTCTATGTCCCAGTCTGTCTTGTCCTGTGGGTCTCCTTGAGGAGCGTCAGGATGTCGCTCCTTAAGGCGGGGGTTCTGTCACGGTTCTGCCCATCTTGTCTGGCTAATTCTTGGTCTTGAGGCAGAACCAAAACAGAATTCCCTGTTTCATGTGGGGAGAGACATTTTGGACCTTTTGGCCTTCCATACTCTCCCCTAGTCTCGTATGTGTTTCCCGCCCTTTCCGTGTCATTAGCTTCCCCTTAGTGTTTCATCTGTTTCACCTGGTCCCCATTAATTATCCTGTGTTTTGTCTCCCTATAAGAGTCCTCATGTTTCATTGTCCTGTGCGCGTTCATTGTATATGATACCCTGTAAGCTGTACCCTGTCTGTTCCTGTTCTAGGTGTGTCAGTGACGATGTTCAGAGATTAGCTTTAAAAGGATTCAACTATTTGATTCATCCTTGCGTTGTTCCAAACCTGTATAATTTTGTTATTCTGCTAAACACAAAGAAAGATATTTGAAAGAATGTTTTTAACTGAACAGTTCTAGGGCACCATTGACTACCATAGCAGGCTAAAAAGCATCTATGCTAGTCAATGGTGACCCAGACCTGTTTGGTTTCCCGCATTCTTCAAAATATCACCTTTTGTGTTCAGCAAAACAAAGCAATGTATACAGGTTTGGAACAACGTGAGGGTGAGTAAATAATGACAGAATTGTCTTTTTTGGGTGAACTATTCCTTAAAGTTTCCAAAATGTATGCATTAAAGCAGCATATAAAAGTGAAATTTTGTGTGCATCTAAGGGAAGGTAACAGAAAGTAAAACCAGCAAAGTACAGATAAAAAAAGTAAATTTTCTATGAAATAGAAATAAAAAGAATTAGTAGGTAAGGAAAGATAATTAAATTGCTTGAGGAATAGCCTTAGTGAGCTAATAGCATTTCAAAATTGCTAATTGAGTCAACTACTGGTTCGGAACCACAGTGAATAAAGACAAAGACAAGCATACACTAAAGACTAAACAAGCCCTGTGATGTTTTAAACCAGCAACTATTCCTTATTTTGTGCGCATGTCGATGATAAAAATGACCGCAACCCATCATCTGTATTGTCTGTTGACATGTCAAGAGCAACTTGTGTTACATGAATGTGAGAATTGAATTTCCAGCACGTTGCTACAGCCGAAAAAGAAGACTGTCCTGTAATTGACGTATCAAGCCTGTAATTAGTTGTTAAGGGAGCATCAACATGACAAAACACACAAATGGAGTCTGTACATGAGTGTAACAACCTTCTATCTTGTAGTGTGTGCCTGGCTTAACCTCCCATTTACCATTTTAGGTTCAACTAGAATTTACGGTTGCATGATCAAAGTAAATCTAGGTGTATTTAGCAATCAAACAGCTACAGTGAAAGACATGTAGGGACAGCACCATAAATATATTTAAAATTGAATAAGAGGATCTTTAATTCAATTCTGTAAGTACAGTCAATACATTAAGTAGTGGGGAAAGCGACCCTATGATGCATCATATACGCCCGCTTTCTTATAATTTCTGAAATATAAAGTAATAAAAGAAAATGCTCATTTGTCACTGACATTATGCTTTTTATAACAGTATAATGTGATGGTCATCACATGATAGAAGCAGTGGTAGCATTTAGGATTTTCTTATAGATTTAATATCTGCCTGTTATTATAATCCATAAATGTAACTGTTACAAATGGGCTTCTAAAGAACACTTCAGAAAAATATGTTTGCTCAGAGCTTTTATTTATTCAACCACCAATAACAAATTTGCAGTGAAGTCCCTAATGCTTTCTGAGAGAGAGAGAGAGAGAGAGAGAGAGAGAGATCAAAGACTTTTTTACAAGACGAGAAGTAAGAACAGGTTATAGGGTTCATGATAAGATTAAAGAAACTGCCAGATAAAAAGTTCAATCAGATCATTTAGAGTTTGTTATTCTCATAGATGCTGAAAATCTCAAATACTATTGTAAATTACAGTATGTTTATCCAGTTTGAGAAGTTGTTATTATTTATTGAAAAATGTTGCAACGCCTAACAACAACTAACAATGTATTTTATGAACAAGTGTATTGACATTGAAAACTAACATAAACAAAGATTATAAATGCCACAATAAACAGTATGGAGAGTTTATTTGCAAAAACAGATCATGCAAATGAAATCTTGATATATTGTTTATTGTTAGTTCATGTTAGCTAATGCATTTACTAACATTAACAAACAAAACCTCATGGTAAGGTATAACTCAATTTATTATTAGATTACGCCCACTCTGGAGTTTTCACTTTGCTATGTTCAAATAATTGCATTCTGTTTGATTTACATCCTATTTTTAACACCCACTCTATCAGCTTTTGTAAAAACATTAATGGGGTCACCTCCCCCAGACAAAGTTTGCATGACTGTTGCCTTTTACATGTTAGCACATTTCATCATCCGTCTTCTCATTACAGTTTGTGGAATCCCTCTTTCCTGCCAAACCATTAGAATGACTCACGGCACAACTACACAAAAACATCCCTCTCATCAAACAGCTCATCCATAAACCACATAATCTGTAAAGAAAATCAAAGGAATGTGCATCCTTGAGGTAAAAAGTGCGTATGAAATATTTGATGAATCTGACAACAGTTTCCATACAGGATTTCAGCATTCAAATGTCATTTGTAGCCTTTTCCATCAGGTTATTTGTAGGTGTTTCGTGCCGGCTTGAAGACATCCCATTACCATAGCAACAGGTGTTTAACCAGTGTGGGGTCTTGCTGTCTGTATTCACTCTTCTGATCCAGTTCAAAAAGCTGAAGCTACAAAAGCCGCTTTGACACGTAGTGATGCAGAAAAATGACAGTTAAATTTGTTTTACAATGCTGTTGTGTAGCGACAATGAGTCAGACCAACTATTTCAGACAAAAAAACATTGTTTCTACACATTCTACACTAGATAAATTGTATTCTGGCTGTTAGTTGTATATAAGGATTGGGGCTGTAAAATGCTCCGATTCGATTTTGATTCTCAACCCCTCGATTCCAATCTCGATTCAGTTCAATGCATGCATACAGATAAAAATAATACAGATATTTCTTAAAAAAGAACTCTGAACATCAGATTACAATGGTGAATTAATAAAAATAAATGAAAAGCCACAAACGTACAGTGTTTCACAAACGTTTGGTGAGGTCATGCGCTTATTAACATATTTGTGACTCATCGTCATTCATGGTCTTTGAGATGCAATTTCAGACTCGTTTCGCTTCTACTCTCTGAACATTCTGTATTTTAATACAGCTTGTTGCCCAAAAAAGCCATTCTCATTTACATATTTTCTATTTCTCCTGTCAGTCTGATTCTGTTTTCATTGTCATCTGACACAGTCACCACAAACACGTGATAGAGCAGTGATATTGGTTAAAACACAGCGCATAGCCTCTATATATGTAATCATGCACTAGTTTACAGACGAACAGTGTTCATGTACATCCAAACAGTCCACATAACAGTGACAGGTGTTTGGAACACCGTTTGGTAGGGGTGTGATGAGACACTTATCCCTCAAGACGAGACACGAGACTGGGTTCACAAGAACAAGATGAGATTCTTAGACTTTTTTAAAGAAATCCTCAATGATGAAATATATAGGAAGAAATTGTCATTTATTCACCTTAAAACCCCAAAATGCAGAAATTTAAAAAAAGCACACAAAGGTGGACAAAGCAATTGAAAACACCTACTTATTACATAACTGATATGATTTGTGGAAGCGCTTCCCCTTTTTATGTGGTGTTTGCCAATAATCAAAGTGTTTGCTCATCTCTGTCAGTGAGATTTGACCGATTCTCAGTTTCAACCTTTTCTCAAAAAAGGTTTTGGTTTTTGATCTATGCATCTTTATCTGTAACATCTTTATCTTTAACAGTAGCTTTCCTTTGCAAAACAATTGTAAGTTTCCATCCAGCCATTAAAATATAATATTCTATCTCATAATTACATCCAAAAATATTTTACAGTAAATACTGCCAGTTAGCAATTATCTTAATGTGATACACTTCAGGGGCTTTTGTGATTGTAATTTAGTAGCATTTATTTATAATGACTTCACTGCTAATGAAAATATTTGTATATTAAACATATTTACATAAAAACGCACAACATATTTAGATTCAGATCATACAAGAGACCTCCGTTGCCAGTGGAGTTTTGGAAAACGCCACATTTCACGCTTAATCAAAACTGAGCTGTAATAACACATCATTTGCAATAGATTTAATTTATAATTGTTTCAAACTTTTTCTTAACTAATGAACATTTTAATTATATTGTGTGACAATTTATATTTGTGTAACAATGTTATGGAACAATTTCCTTGACATTTTAATTACTGAATTTTTCAAAAGATCTATGATATATTTATATCTTAAAGTAACAAAATTGAATAACTTTATTCTTTATAGATATTATAAATGTAAAAGTAGCTCACACTGTCTCATTAAAAAGCCTTTTCAAAGGGCCAAAACTTTAATAGAAGCCAAAGTCACGCAAAAGAGGACGAAGCGAACAGCTTGAGGAAAAACAGATTGCAGTAAGTATTTCAAGCCCATTTGGCTTCAACTCAAACTGAGCTTAAAAACAGTGAAAAACGACTGGCCCCAAAATATGCCACCGCAAGTTTCGTCCACTCAACAATATGTGCTTTGAAACAGAAACAGAAGCCCACATAGAACATTTTAAGCCACATTTACACCGCTTATCTATAAAAACAGTCTGGAAAACTTTATGTAACTAAAGTCTAGTAATAAAATACTAGATGTAACTAAAAGACCACTCACTCGAAGTACACAAATGTCCAAAAATCATAACGCACTTCATTATGAACCAATCAACAACGTCAAGAGTAGAGTATGATCATGATATATTTACATGGCACACATGAATCTGCTAAGGTTGTCAGGAGCACATTACACCTATGTGTTTCAAACGTAGGAGGACTCTTATTATCGGCCACATAGAGTTGGGACGTAATTCATTTGATAAGACTCAATTTACAGAGCAATCAGGGATTAATGTTCATACCGGTCTATAAGTCAGCGTTTCTATTAGGCCCGAGACCCTCTCAGCATGCTAATGGCCAGTATGTGTGAGAGCAGCTGTATTTTAGAGCACTGGGCAACCACACTAGAAGAAAACAAGCCCACGGCAGTAATTGTAAATGCTACGGACCACAAAAAAAGAAAGGACTGATGGAGAGAGTGTATGTCATGAATACGGTTGTGGGAGGCGAGGACATTTTAAGTGGCAACTGCCATTTGCTGTGACAGACAGAAATCAATCAGACCTCCATCAAGGAGAAATGCATAAAGACATAAAGCAGGTGCTTTCAACTCCCCGATAGTTCACAGAGCTGTGATAGTCTCCACCTGTTAGAGATCAGACTCTTTATGTGTGGGTACAGCTCACTCAAAATGTAAAAATCTGTTGCAATTCCCCAACCTGTAATATTATGTTTTCTGTGGAACACAAAGGAAAACACTTTTGACATATGTGAATGGTAATATGTAGTGTAAGTCGACAGATGACGGTATTCATTATTCACATCACAATAATTTTAAGGCCTTTTGCTGTATAAGGTACTGTCGCGATATTAATTTGCATTTAAAGGAGACATCAGATGAAAACCCCACTTTTTCTGTGTTTAAGTGCTATAATCGGGTCCCTGGTACATCTAGCATCCCTGAAAACGTGAAACATTAAAACCAAGTTGGTTTGTTTTGGTGTGCCTTTCCCTGCAAGCATGTGAGAAATCGAGCTGTTCAGATTTCGGGCCGATTGTGATGTACAAAGTGGATTTTATTATAATGTTACCGCCCCTTAATCTACACAGTTCCACCCACCGTGCTCCGCAATTGTTGTTTTCACAAGCGATAGCAGTGTATGTGACACCATGGCTAAAGTTTGTAGACAACATGCAATGAGTCCAAACCTAGGAAGAGACTGGAGTGGATTTATTTTATTTTTAGTGGAAATCCAGCAGAAACCATAAGTAAAAATCTGTTTGTTTGCATGAATCACTTCAAACCGGAGCGCTTTTCAACCTGGGACAGTACAAGCAGGATTAGCTTCAAAGTTGTTCCTCAAGAGGGATAAGCATACACGCACAAAGTAAGCGCATTAGGATGTGACTGTAACTGATTTTTTTGTCTCCGGTCGAATGATTTGAGACATTTAAGACTATTGGCACAAAAGGAATCCCATATAAGACGAAACTAACTGCAGAGGAATTCAGGAAATATCATTTAGCTAAACCATTGCCATGGCAGTACTACGCGTGTGTTGTGTTGACACGCCGGACAGAAGGGGGGTGGGGTTCGCTGCAACTCATTATCTGTTACAGAGACATGCACCAAAGCGTGTTGCTGAGAGCAGAGCTGTTTTTGACGAGGCAAGAAGGGTTTTGTTTACAAAGCCATTGCAAACTTTTAACCAAAATATGTTCCAGACATTTCATGAAGACACTAATAAATCATACCAACTTGTTGAAAGTGCTCGTCTGAGGAGACCTTTAATGGTCATACTTACAGTCATCAATAGCAACACATTCATATGCATAGATTTATAAATTCTTCTCATCATGGCTTTAGTTTGTGCTTGAGAATTCTGAATCTTGACTTAATAATAGAAAGTGTGGTATTTTAAACAATATTACTGTAACAATATTGTGCAAATCAATCACAATACACGATTAAAGTATTATTGAATACAGGCACAAATCTCCTTGTAAGTATAAAGTAACCATCACACAACAGCTTTGCCTAAAATTTGAAATGTTTTTTACATATTGTCTTGCTCCCCAACCTGACATCACAGGAATTCAGAACTTTTTTACGGGTGGCTAATTCGTATAAATTCAAATGATGTGAAGCGTACAAAATCGTACTGTACGATTATTAGAAAGAAGCAACTGTGAAGCCCCTCCCTTAACCACACCCATAAACCTAACAAACAGGACAACGACCCAAACCACAACACACGAAAGCAAATCGTATAAAATTGTACCAATTCATAAGAATTATCCACCTCGTGAGATAGTTACATATTACAAAAAAAATATTTGTGGATGACTACCATATCTCTTTTTGCATTCCAATAAAATTAATTTGGCTATATAAACTTTGAAAATGTAGCATACATAATAGCATATTATAATACGAAGTTTAGACTGTCTTTACTATGAACTATCTTGGTGTGGAAACATGTCTATTAAAATTCCCTCTTTGTGTTCCTGGGGAAAAAACAACAGCATACGGTTTGGAATGATAAGAGGGTGTATAAATTCTGCCAAAAATTTCATTTTTATGGTGAACTATTAATTTAACGCACACATGTATCCCCAGCTATAAAAGGGCGCCTCAAGCAGTCTGACAAACATACATCATATCTTCTCATTCACAGTATCTTGAAAGTAGGCCAACGTCCTCCGGCTCAGTGCAGGTGGAATCCATCTCAGATTTATCCACTTACAAGCAATTACTGAAATACTTACACTGGCCAACTTCATTCATTTAAATGTCATGATTACATTTGTCTTTGAGGTAAAGTGTGGAGGGAGACTACTAAAATGAGCGAGAGTGAGAAACAGATAAGAACGAACAGAAAGATCGGCCACCGCGCCATTATGTGGAAGATTGCCCTGGAGACCAGTGAGATCTACTAATCCAACTGAAGTGATCAGATTCTACTCAAGTAATGAAGCAGTCAGCCATTTTAATGCCTTGGAAATTACAGAAGAGAAAATGGCTATTTAAATGCAGTACTTGACCGGGCTGAAAAATTACTTTCTCTATCCATTACCCAGACTGGCTCTTACATTAAGCAAAAGGTACGGGTTCTGTGTTAATATCAATCACACTTGCTACTTTCACGGTGAACCTCATCTGCAGTCAGTGTAGTCGGAAAGACTGAAAAACCTGTTTCAAATTACAGCCATATGATTCATATCATATCCGTACGTTGACGATAATGGTGAGAAAAAACATGATTACTAATATGTTGTTAATATGAAACTTACTACATTATTGTAAATTGTTCAATGCTCTACTACACTCATATTTTGAAAAAAAACATATATATATACAATAGAAATTTGACTGATTAAAAAATTCAAAAGATATCGCAATAATATCATTAGCTCACATTCTTTTGGCCTAGATATCAAACACAATCTCACAGCAATTCGTAACAATTTTAAGAGGTGGCTAATTCGTATACGTGTGTAGAATCCCATACGCACATTAGTAGCGGACCTTCAGTATTGCCTTTTCTTAATATTTGTATGTTTTATCTGTTTCACAATGAAAAATTCACAGGAATTACCCACCTTGTTAAAATAGTGACTAATTCCGATGATATCAGTAATATTGTGGCAGTCCTTGCACAAATGAGGCCTCAGACATGTTGTGCCAGAGTTCAAAAACATGGCTTAATGATCCATGTGAACGTGCAAAATTTTCAGCTTTTCTTTTTTCACAACCGTGACCGTGTTCATCATATGGCCGTGTAATAATCCCCAAATCCTTCCTATTTCAACCTCTGCCGATATTACAGACCACACAGATCATCACCACTTACAAAACAACAGCGCCGAGAGTCAGATCTAAAGATCGGATTAGAAATACAAATCGGCTTTATGTGCGGTGTGAACGGTGGCGTGGTCTCTTTCCCCGAAGTGTCTGAGGAAGAATATCTCTTATCAAAATATTATTCTGTGAGGTCCAATCCAGGAGATTACAGGAGGGTTTAAATCGGAACGTCTTAATCTGGTTGACCTCTTTATGGTCTATAGATAGAAATACGATGATTTAAAGATTCCAAGCGGAGTAGCATGAGCTCGCCCAGCACGCCCTAATGCACACAAAGATCTATTGTGGATCCATTTAAGAAAAAGACATCTGTGTTATGAACCTATTATAGTGTGCAACATTAACCTCACGCTGTTAAATGAAAGATCTTCTACACTCATAAACACTTGCATAAACACTTGCTGGGCATTTAAAATACCACAGGGTATACGTGAAATGTTTCATGGTGGGGGTAGGCAGCGTGCTAGTTACACCAAAAAAGACATTAATAGCTCTGCTATAGACTGCTTTCCAACATCGTCTCTGTCTGCACAACCTCATGACCCGGAGATGAGATCCGGCGAGCGATCGCCGCGTGACAGCGTGACCCTGCAGGGAGACGTAATGAATGTTTTAGATTCATCAGCCTCGTTAACATCTCATATGCGAATTGGTGAAGCATCCATCTTCATGTCTTCATTCGCAGCTTCGAAACCGCATCGGGACCCTTTAATGACTGGGGTAATCTAAAAACTCCATTTAAACTTAATGCTAGTAATCTAATTGTTAAGCCTGAAGGGCTCATTAAATGTCCACAGCTATATCTCTATTAAAAAAACAAACAGCTCTTTGAATCAGTTCAGTGGGCCGAAGT
Organism: Triplophysa dalaica; assembly: GCF_015846415.1. NCBI lineage: Eukaryota > Metazoa > Chordata > Actinopteri > Cypriniformes > Nemacheilidae > Triplophysa > Triplophysa dalaica. The sequence continues at coordinate 12,065,779 of NC_079560.1, read as the reverse complement.
CTATCAAAGGCCACATACGAAACGCGCTCTGCGGATGCTAAGTGGCTTGACGGAGCAGTGCAGGTCTTACTAGACATACGGAGTTTCGGTTTGGACAGTTCTGCAGTTGGAGGGTTTTATAAAGCGTGATCCGATCGCCCTCTGGCACGCGTCTTTTCGGAGCGTCTGTTTTACAATGAATCACCATTTTAGTGGCAGCCTGAGGCCAAGAGATCCAGACCCGGTCCTTCCAACACCAGCTGGCCCTACGACCTGCAATTTCGCATTGTGGAAATGGGATTTCAATTAAAACGCTATTCTAACAAGGCTTTTTCCCCTGTGAAAAGTTGAAACTTTTTAAAAGCGTTTGTTGAAATGTGGAACATCAGGCGAAGTGTGTAAAGCTTTTCTTGTTCTTTTTTTACCACTACTATCTTAGAAGTAAATAAATAAATAACATGAGTAAAACACAACGCGCCATTTGTGGCTGATGAAGCGCATTGTGCCGCGTTGCTCTCAGGAAAACACGTCAAGGCCAATCCAAACAAACACACAATCTTATTTGTTATTTATTGCTTGTTGAACACATGCTATCCAGCCTTTAAATGTCTTGAGTGCGAATGTTTGCGTACAAGGAAAAGTATACCAGCCTATTTTTGTAAACCCATCCACTTTTCATTTGATAGTTTGCCGGATGATAGAACATTTGCTCGCTTAGGAATCCATAAAGCCTCTCTAACATGCCAGAGCTTCCGCTGAACAGCCTGTCCACAAGCCTGCAGAATAAATACAAGCAAAACTTTTAAATACACACAAGCATACATGAGCGACTCCTGGCCAGTGGCTTTGAAGCAAGGAATTGACTCTGGAGATGAAGTCCACTAAAGTCAGGAGCACTGCAGTTCTCCTAGACCAGTGATGGCTAAACAACCACATGTTGGTGACATCCAGGAGCTTCATCCTGAAAATGTTCAGAAGCTAATGTAAACCTAACAAAAATTTACTTGACACGGAAATCGCAGAAAAACTGATTTGGTGTTGCCTAAATCTTATACAGAAATAATGAGAGATGATGAACAAAGAAAAGAGGAAAGAGAGTAATAATACCTGAACAGAGCTTTCTGTTAGCATTTCCAGTTATCTTTGGGCAGTATAGAGACATATGACGCATCATAATCTGAAAACCACGCCTGCCGGGGGGAAGCGGGATAATCCAAGCATCTCCATTGACTTTCTATTGAGGAAGCTGCCTCCTTGTCATATCTGATTTACAACAAAAAACTGCAAGATGTTTAAAAACTGCTACGTGACAAAGTGTACAGTTAACAAGCTAAAAACTTAGGTTTTAAGGACCCAAAAGTGGAGAGCAATATGTCATATTGTCTTTATTTTGTAAAACGACGGTGGGACAAGCTGTCTGAAAGCTGTTAGCTATATTAGCTCTCGCAAACATAAGGTTACTGCATAGCTTTCTGCTTTATCCACATTCTAACAAGTTGCATACTGTCAAAATGCTACAGCTTAGAGCTTACTTGCAGAAATATAATATATAAAACTGACATTAGGATTTCTGACTTAACAGTGACAAAATGTTTACTGCACATGTATCGTTCAGCATACCGAGTGAGTCAGGATTCCCCAATTTACCCATTCTTGCTGCTTAAGCTTCACATCTTAATGGCTGTATCCACGTTTGTCTCCCTAAAGTCTGGCTTTTACGGTTCGGTAGCTTAGTCCTATAAACGTAGTCCTATTTTTTTTAAGCTTGTTTACTTTACACCTTGTCACACAGCAGCTTTCAGTCATTTTTCAGTTTTTTATTATAAGTAAGAAATGACAAGGAGGCAGCTTCCACAATAGAAAGTCAATGGAGATGGTTGGATTGTTTTCTATCTCTATGCAACCTGCCTGCTGCCATATTATATTTTCAGGCAATCACCCGAGTAATAAATGTCATGTGACTAATGGCTCTTAATCAGCAGAAACACAATCCAAGGCTCTTTACCAGCTGCAATGGGCTAAATGCATGCGTGACTTTGTGAAAATAGTTCAATTTAGCAGATGCCGTAAACAGTGGTATATAGAAGTGCTGTTCTACCGTATTTGAAATTATACTTTCATAAATTTACATGTGGTTATAACATTCATGTACGGTAAATCGGCACCTCTATATATCACCTAGTTTTCTCTGCTTTAAGTTTGCCCAACCGGAAACTGCGAAAGGGTTCATCCTGTGGAACGCGGAAATCACGCATGCATAGAACCAACTACATGAACTCCCAGGTAAAAAAGGTAGTGCACTAAAACACTTTGAAATACAGTTTAATTATACTTGGAGCACTTTGAGTACACTTAGAGAAGTGTACTATTTTCACACATTAAATTTGTACTTATTATACTAGAAATATACTTTTTAGTACTTTTATTCATGGTCTCTCAAAATAGCAAAGTTGAGTACACTTAGATCTTAAGTTTATCTTAAAAAGTAGGCGTACTAAAGATTTTTTTTGTATATTTAAGTGAGTGTACTCAAAAATTATTATTTGCTCACGCCTTGTCATCTCAAACCTGTATTACCTGCAGAACACAAAAAAGATATTTTGAAGTTGGTAACCGAAGAACGATGGTACCCATTCAAGTTTGTTGTATGGACACAAAACCAATGTAAAACTTGTTCGGTTGACAATTTTCATTTTTGGGTGAACTATCCCTTTAAGTAAAAAATTAGTATGTGAAAATAGAGCGTATTAAAGTGTATTTAAGTGCATTTTTTAACCTGGGTGTGATGTCAAAAGGCAAGTAATAGATAGTTTTACCATGTAAAAAATGAGAAAAGAAAATTGAAAACACTCATTACTCGTCAGAGTCGATGGCCTTGCGGTTAGTACTCTGACATAAGGGGCTGTTGCGGCCCCCCAGGCGACCTGAGTTCAAGCCCCGGCTCATGGTTCTTTCCCGATCCCACCTCCTCTCTCACCCACTCACTCTCTCTCTCCTACTGCAATTATAAAGGCAAAAGGCCCATAAACAAAAATCTTTACAAAAACTCATCACTAAGCACATCTTCAAATATCTCCCTTTGGTAATGTGTGTCTTAAAGGGATAGTTCACCCAAAAAGGAGAATTCTGTTATAATATCCTTAGCCTCAAGTCCCTTCAAATCTGTATAAAATTGTATTGTTACACTGTACACAAAAAGATATTTGGAAGAGTGTTTTTAAACACACAGCTCTGGGGCTCTATTGACTACTAATAGTAAACGAAACAAACATGGTAGTCGATAGTGCCCCAGAACTGTTTGGTTTTCCACTTGCTTTAATATATCTTCTTCGGTGTGTTAACCAAAGATTATATCAACAGATTTAAAACAACTTCAGAGTGAGTAAATAATAGCAGAATTCTCATTTGGGATGAACTATCCCTCTAAATCCACACAAACGACAGAAAAATGTCTGAGCAATAACATAAGGGTGAGTGGAAAATGTCAGAATTCACATTTTGAGGTGAACTATCAAACCTAAAGAAGTTGGATCACACGGTTATTCAGACAAACCTCTGGAAGTAACTAAACACCCCCATCAGCCCCGTCAACAGGTACCACTAAACCCGGGCTTAATGTTATTCAGGGGAGAACTGGAGCACAACAACTCGGCAGCCACAAACACGACCTCCGCCAATGTCCGTGGAGCTTTGTGAGGGATTAAATAAGAGAGCATTATACAAACGAGAGGCTCAGTTCTGTTCAGGGATCAGGTCTGCAGGCCATGCAGATGTGTGCTGTAATGCTCTGATAGGATTGCCAAAGTAGCAAAGGAAATGCTGGGCCTCAGCACCTCTGGCCAGGTCTTTATGTTGGGTCAGAAAATGACAGCTGTAATGGTGTTATGTCTCTCAGGCTGACGTGTAGGACTGTTTTTCCAGCCAATTATACCTTACGTGTCTTCAGGAAGGAAAATACTGAAATGCTTCCTCTGCATGTTGGCTGTTTGCTGTCAGCTTGTTTTAGTTTCTGCATCTCCGTTTTTTCCATTGGGGAAGCACTGAGACCTTTGTGCTCCTGTGGTTCACCGGGAAATCCATTGTGAATTTGACATCATTTTGGTTAAAACACAAACCTGGGTGTTTCTGAACGTTGATCAAGGTTGTGGTTTGTGGACTTGGCATCCAACTGGTTTGACAGCACGTTGGACTAACTCACAGAAGTGAAATTGCCTTTTGTGGTATAATGAGTTTCTTGATATTTTTTATCTCCAGTGAACTTACAACTAGTATTCTTCTTCTCTTATGCAGTGCGTTCGGCAGACAAACAGAGATTAAAAATGTGGCAACAAGAGGAACTACAGTGAAATGTAGATTCATAGCGAGCACTCAAAGCAAGCATGAACAGCCTTTAGTTACAGAAACGGTCCCAACTGGTGACACAAGAATGCAATAGTACCTCATTATTAACCAAACACACACACACATCATGGTGTAGGTACAAAATTTAATGTAAATCACGGGCACTTGAAGAGTTCATTATCAAGCTACTTCCAAAACAAATCCATTAGCTGCACAAAATCAAGCTGTCAGACTTTATGTATATTTCTAGTGAGATTGTAATACGAGGGAGACTGATTTGAAATGCAACAGTTTGACTTTAATGAAAAATATTTGAGTAGTGAGCGAATGCCTTGAATATTAAGGCGTTTTCGGTGAGATTAATGCATAATGAACAGAGAAGTGACTGATGGTGATTTATGCCTCTTCCCTTTCTAACCACGGACTATAATTTTCACACCGTTAAACCATGAGGCAACAGACGATGACTGACAACCTGTTACATCAGGCTTTCATGTAAGCACCTTAACCCATTTCCACGCCCACAAAGCATATTTTATTCAGAAATCATTCAGAATTATTTAAACAAATACACCTGGATCACAAAAATTACAAGGGTTTTAACATTGGGAGCGATTTTGTGGTCAACTATTCTTGCCGGTTTGCTCTTATTGGTAGCTATACAGCGCAATCCAAGACATGGCCTTCAACGCATCACTATACTGACAAATGAATGAGCATTGAGCTTTTAATGGTCTAAACACAAAACGTTTAAGAGGGAAAGTCATAAGAATGAAGGCTTGTCATATGGCTCTTGATTCCACACTAATGCATTAGCAATTAAGGCTTGAGTAATTCAGTCATTACAATTTTTCAACAACAACTGCCCACAATTAAGCAGTTTGCCTTCTTGACTGATGCATATCATTTAAAGCTCTTTACATTGAATGCTAAATGTTAATTTATACAATGCCAAATAACCGTTCTATCAGTTTAACAGGCCTTACTCAGAATGTCCACACTAATACATTTTCGTTGGAATTCACATCTTTTTCTCGCAGATCGGCCTTCCGTCCACCCCGAAATGGCATTTTTGTCAACAAAGCACTCTCTAAAGTGGATAAATTTGAATATTTCGTCATGTTGCGCAGGTGTTCGGCCTGCTCTTTGATAGCGTTAATGGCAGTTTGTAAAAAATCAAGATCACATTTCTTCAAAGGAGAAATAATACCATTTGTAATGACCTAAGGCGGACAACAGAATGTGATAGAAACACGTAATACTTCACTTAATGTTCGTCTTATGAACGGGCAACATGTGTGTCTCACACTTAACAGCACAGCATGCTGATAAAGTCATTTTCTTAAAGAAGACGAACAACAATACATCATGTGCCTTTCCTCACTATGCCAAAACATTTCAAAGAGGCGGAAAGTAAATAAATCTCGAAGCGTCTTACATCACCCTACTATAAGTAGCACCATGTCCTAACCAAAGCAATGCGACGCCGGGACACGCGATAAAAGTTTTATTTTCATGTTAATCAAACAGAGAAAAAACATTCTGATTAGCTGTGTTTTGTGATTGATTGTCGCGTCCTGCCCTTTTTTCGTATTTGGTATGGAAAAAACTAATTGCTTATCGCAGGAATCTCATCGCATCGCGTTTGGTAAGGATACGGTATAAGATGTGAGCATTTACAGACGGTTCAGGGTAGATGAGCAGCTTTTGGAAAATGCTAGTGTGGACAAAGAGCGTTTTTTAAACAAAAAATATATTTTCAAATGATATGTGACCCTGGACAACAAAACCAGTCTTATGGGTACATTTTCAAAATTGAGACAACATCTGAAAGCTAAAATAAGATGTCTATTGATGTATGAGTTGTTAGAATAGGACAATATCTGGCGGAGATACAACTGTTTAAACTCAGGAATCTGAGAGTGCGAAAAAATCTAAATATTGCGAAAATTACCTTCGAAGTTGTTAAGCAGGCAATCCACTCACAAAAATAAAGTTTTTATACATTCAACTAAGGAAATTTACAAAATTTCTTCCTGGAACATGATCTTTACTTATTATCTTTATGATTTTTGGCATAAAAGAAAAATAGATAATTTTTACCCACACAACGTATTTTTGTCTTTTTGCTACTTAAGACTGGTTTTGTGATACAGGGTCACATATCTTTCATGTCAGGTTTAATTTTTGATCAAAAATATGCTATTTATTTCAGATTTTTGCCAGCAATTTTAGAAATATCAGTCTGTTGTCGTGCTATGATATAAGTGTGCATCACTGCATGGTTTTTGCTTTCACCTTTACATTGAAATGTCTCATGCTATAATTTCTGATGTCATATTGTTTTCAATACACATTTCAAAGAAATGTGATCAATGTTAAACTCTTTTCAGCGCAGAGCCTAAGATGAGAAAAGATATGAAACTAGGAACTAAGAACATAAGTCAATCAAAAAGCCATGTACCCAAAAAACTGTGCAAGAGCATTAATACAGAGCACTATGAACTGTCACCTAAATCTCTTTTTCATTAGTGAAATATTACAAAACCTCAGCCATTTTCAGCTACTATATATATCTTAAATGGGATTTCAATGATTCCTTTATGACCAAGAGTAAGGAAAGCAGGAAATCGCTGTTCTTTAAAAGAGATATTTTCAACTTCCAGCCGGCACGAATAATTGATTGTGTGCTTTTATTAACTTAGACAATATTCCATTAGCTCAAAGCCAGAGCTCCATGTCTGTTCCCCGGGATACGTTGATTTAATAGGATCTTTATTAAGTCTTCTGAGAAGGATGAACTAATTGTACAAATGCTAAAACAAGTCTGGCATGATCTTGCAGGTGGCAAAGTGTTCAAGAATAAGAGGGATTCAGGGTTCAAAGGTGAACGGGTTAAAAGCAACTGCTAAGTGGCATGTCCAAAATCTTCATTGGCTTTCTACAGTAAGCCTGTTTATGTGATCATTATCTTGTTCTGACACCAAATGGTTTTATCAAATAAATAACTCAGACCTTATTACTGAAGTTGGACTGTGTTGATCTAATCTCAATTACCCTCAAGAAAAAGCACATAAAAGCAGTGCCCTGTTGCCATGCCAAACGCCTTCCAAACAAGCCGCAATCTGGAAGCAGGCGATGCATCGTGAAATTCTCTTTTGTCTGAGCATCACGCCGCATTTGATTCAGTCCTTTGTATGAAGTGTTCTCCGTCTTGCTCCTTAAAAACAACGAAAATGAGAAAACCAATCAGTGCATCGGCTCAACATTTAAGCTCACTGGCCATTTCATTTAGTTCAAAGGTTCATTTACTTCAAAGGATTCAATAAGAGAGAGAAATCAAATGAAATTCTGCATTAAAAATGAAAACCCGGCTTTACAGTCTGGCATTCAAGGCGATAAGTAAGCCCGACTTAATTCAGAAACCTGTTCCCAGCTCTAATGAGTGCTTAACAAATTAAGCCAAATGGATTTTCTTGATTTACAAGCCAACACAACAGAATCATATCAAATTCTGAAAGGAATGAATGTATAGGGGAGGCCAGGGTTAGTTGTCACATAGGGAACATTTCACAAGGGCTATATTTCAGTAACCGTAACTTTTTTAAATGTCAGATTCCCCTGCAGATTTCAATCTACCCTTATTGTGACAACATGCCCCGCTGGTGTGTTTAATAGTTGTGGAAAAAGCCAATGATGGCTGAGGCTTTGTAATATTTCACTAATGAAATAGAGATTGTTTTCTACGTTTCAACCCGCGACCCCCAAAATAACAGTGCCAGGGACTTTGAGACCCCCACTATCCTCAGAGGTGGTTAAAGCATACAAATATTGCGCACAACTGCGTATTAACACAGTCTTGCATAATATGACTTTATAGTTATTTACTTAATATTTTACTAGTCGCTATACATAAGCGGATAACTATTACTACAGATGGTCAAATTTCATCGGTCTGATTCGAGTACTGATGGATGTTATGCAAACGCCAGCCACTTTTCTTACCTAAGAAGGACGATGGCCTTTTTTTGACTGCAGCGCTTCTGCGCCCTCCTCCACTGGCCTCCCTGCGTTGTCTTTGGTCGATATTAACCAACGTTTCATTTCGACAAATAATCACCTCAGGGTTCACGATCGAGGGGGGGATTCCAAAGGCTGATGGCTTTTTAGTTGTATGGTTTTATTTGTAACTTAACTAATATTTTTCTATTTTGTTAAACTTATTGATTAAATAATAAAAAAGTCATTACAAAAAAGATTTCTGGAAATCATCTTGCAACCCCACCCTCACGGCCTTGCGACCCCCCTCGGGGTTCCCGATCCCTACTTTGGGACCCCCTGATTTAGGTGACAGTTCATAGTGCTCTGTGGTAAAGGGATACGTCACCCAAAAATGAATATTCTGACATCATTTACTCACCTTCAAGTTGTTCCAAATCTGTATACATTTCTTTGTTCTGATGAACACAGATAAAGATATTTGGAAGAATGCTTCTAACCAAACAGATCATTGTCTCCCATAGTAGGAAATTATACTTTATCTTTTTTTTGTTCTGTTGAACACAAAAGAAGACATTTTGAAGAATGTAGGACAGAAAACAGTTCTGAGGCACTTTTGACTACCATTGTATTTTTTCCTACCATGGGAGTCAATGGGGGGCAAAATCTGTGTGGTTATAAGCATTCTTCCAAATATCTTTCTGTGTGTTCGTCAGAGCACAGAAATGTATACAGATATGGAACAAAATGACAGGATTTTCATTTTTGGTTGAAGTATCTCTTTAACGCAAAGTTTGCTTTGGGTAAATGGCTGTTTGATTGACTTCTGTTCTTAATTGGCTCCGTCTCTCTCTCACCTATAGCTGGTGGGTGGTGAGCGCACTGGTGCCGTTGTGCTGCGGCTGCCGTCGCATCATCATCATCAAGGTGGATGGTGCACACAGGTGGATTTAAGTTTTTAAGTTTTTTTCATTTTTTAGTGGTATGCCTGGGAATCAAACCCATGACTGCTGCATTGCTAGGGAGATGCTTTAACTGTTGAGCTACAGAATGAAACTTGCTTTAAACAAAACCACCTACTAAATAAATGTTTCTATTTGCAGTGAACTCAACAAAACACTGCTGCACTGTGGGGATCACTCTAGTATGTACAAATGACACAAGAGAGTTACCATGAACAAATAAGTGGATCAGTCATCGAAAGTGTACAGAAATACTAGGCCAGAGGCAGGTAGGCCAGTTATCGCCAGCAAACGGCCGGTCGCAAATGTCTCCCGGCGCATGAGAGACTGGATACTTTTTCCACCAGTGTCTGTGTTACTGCTGAGGCATTATGGATAATGCACAAACTCCAGGCTATATCTCTTAATCCTCTAATCTGCAGAGAGCAGGGAATAGCTGGCTACATCTGTAAGACCCTGGAATGCCGGGGCAATGCTCTTAACATAAAAATGTCATATTCAGTTCTCCCGGCAGAGATATGTTTACACAAGTCGCCCACACTCGTGCATTGTAATTTGATGTAAGCTGTTCTGTTGATAGGTCACCGCTGTAAGACGTGGTCGTAAGAGTTTTCCAAGGTGCAGATGACCAGCGAATGAAGTACCCGACTCCATCACTTGTTCAGTTTATGAACTGATGCATCTAACGCTACATCTAAATGAACAGTTGCTATTTGTCAGGACACAAATGTGTAAACACAATGAAGGCTGTGTATGACTCACTGTCCACCTGCTTTGCTGCGTTGTTTTTCTTAATTATAAAGGCATTTAAAAAAAGAAGAAGAATTAAAGGGATAGTTCACTCAATAAAGAAACATTTTCTTTCATCATTTATTCACCCTCATCACATTACAAACCCGTATGACTTTCTTTCATAAAAAAAAGATAGTTTAAAGGATATTGGTAACCAAACAACATCGGACCGCATTGACTTTTTTTGTACACACCACTGAGACATTTCTCAAAATAGCTTCTAAAGCAGAATGTTAGCAACACCCTGAATATGATTCACACTGAATAGAAGAATGAGCAGCATCAACACAAAATGTCTTATCTTGATGATAAAGTCATACAGGTTAGAAACAACAAAGATGACGACATAACATCTATACTGTATTGTGTGAACTCTCTCTAAACTACAACAGAGAGAAAGAGAAATAGCAAGGGCAAAGGTATACTTATATATGTACACCGGGATGTTTTCAAGGCGCAGAGGACCACAGCGAGTATGTCTCTCACATCCCATTGAGAAACAGCACCTTCCCTCCAGAGGCTCTAACATGATAGATGTGTCAAAAGTGTTGATAAATGAGCGAGTCACTCAGACACTGTAAAGCCATTACTAAACCTTTTACTGAGTCAGCTGACCACCAGAGCTCTATAGAAAGAAATCAAGCCTACATCTGAATCTCCTGCTAATGCCATGAAGAAATACATCTATAAAGGGCACTTTACCTGAGACCAAACACTCAGCCAACATCTTATGTTATTGGACATTATGACAGTATCTAATACATGCAAACCAGAGGCTCGTTACTTCTTAACGTGCATACATTACAATGGCTTGAACTATGAAGACAAAACGCCTAACGAGCTGGTCAGGTTGATCTATGTTGTAAGAAGTCTCCAAATATACACGACAGAGAGTGAATTTAATGCTAAACGTCCGGATTAATGTGTCAGGTTCATGCATGTGTTTTGTATGCGACCACCGCAACTGCTGACGAGATAATAACACACACACACACATACCGTTACTGATACCGTGACAGTGTCAAGGAATTTAAAACGGCACTCGGAAAAAATATTATAACGATAACTTACCTGTTAGGACGAGTGTTTCATAAGCACATCTTCTCTCTCTCGCGGAGAAGTTTAGTCCTCGCTCATGTCGGAGTGTTTCAGATCACACACTTCATTCATTCATTCATTCTGTTATAAAGCCGAATCCGCACCGACCACCGGCTGTAAACGAAGATAACCGATCAACCATCCGACGTGACTGTCCACGGAGTCTCGCAATGAAAGCGAGTGGTTTGATAGTACAGCAAGCACATGTGTAGTGTTGTCATTCGTGGACCTTTAACCGTGTGCGGGGGGGTTGATATCTTCTGAATCACACGCGCTCGAGATCACTGATGGAAAAACAAGGTAGAAATGTTTTCATTTTACAGTATCCGACATTTTAATCTGCTTTTTGAAGCTCTTGCATGTTTAAGGTGACGACTTTAAAGCGCGGGCTTTTGTTGCATTTGTTGCTCTCTTTGGATTGAAGCGTCTGCTAAATGTAAATACAGTATAAAACCTATTATTATTATAAAATAATACATGGTATTACTACACCAAATATAGTATAACTATGGTAATTGTTGTAAAATTATAGCAATCTCAAACTAACCATGGTTTTATTATAGTAAAAGTGAAGTAACCATGAATGTGTGAGCTTTTGTTTTGATACACAGCAGAAAAAATGACTTTCTTACTTAGTCTCTTTTTCTTGTTTTCCAGTAGAAATGTCTTAACATTCTTGAATCAAGTTGCATTTTCTTGATGAGCAAAATGACCTTAGAAAATAAGTCTTGTTTTTAGTAAAAAAAATATGAAATTTCAGTGAATGTTTGCTTAAAACAAGCAAAAATATCTGCCAATGGGGAAAGAAAAGTAATCTTGAATAAAGGTTTAACTTTTTCTTATTCACTCAATTCAAGATTATTTTTCTTACCCCATTGGCATATTTGTGCTTGTTTTAAGCACAAATTCACTGAAATTTCATGTTTTTTAACTAAAAACAAGACTTATTTTCTAAGGTCATTTTGCTCATCAAGAAAATGCAACTTGATTCAAGAATGTTAAGACATTTCTACTGGAAAAGTAAGAAAGTCATTTTTTGCAGTGTATGGACCCAACCGAGACTGAAATCAAGTGAAATAAAGGGAAGTGATTTAAAAAGCATCGCCGTGGTGAGACCATAGTAAGTCTGTGGTTAGTATGTTTTTAATACAAATCAAGCATTACAAATAATCATGGCTCCTTTACTTTTACTGTAAAACTAAGGTTGGTTTTCATGATATCAAACAGTCAAAGTGTGTGTGATTCTCTTTTGCATCATGTCTTTGGCATTAAGCGTGAGACAAATCCACAGATATCACCTCCTGGCAGATGATTAAAATTCTCTTTCTTTTGGTTATGTAACTGTCTGTCCTGTGTTCACATAAGTGATGGAAATCAATTGACTGAATCTGTGCTCACGAATGTCAAGCTGGATTTGGGGAGGAGGTAATCACACGTCTATCCAGAATATCTGTCCGCAATATGTTACAAACATGATTTTCTCCAAAACACAGGCAGAAAAAAAGTCTTTGCCGCTTTTGATGATGGCATGTCGCGGTCCTGTGAGCCGAGAAAAGCCTACAGTGAAATGCAGCTGATGGAAATGGAGGCCGGAGATCAGAGAGGCAACACAAAATAAATACACCACTGATCTAACCCGGTTATTAAGTACGCCAGATCGGACAGTTCAGAGAATTTCTAAATACAGTACAAATATTTGTCTCCTTTACATGTTAAATACACTTTTTTGAAATTTCTCAGCAACCCAAATATTTTTATGAGATCATCAAGTTCACCTTTAAAACACTGTACATGTGTATGTTCAAGGCCTCATCTTAATAGGCTACAAAGTCCCCAGGGCTTAGAGGGATTCTTATCCCAAAAATGAAAATTCTGTCATCCTTTACCCACCTTCGAGTTGTTTCAAATCTGTATACATTTCTTTGTTTTGATATACACATAGAAAGATATTTTGAAGAATGCTTATAACCTTACAGATCTTGCCACCCATTAAGTATCATAGTACGAAAAAATACAATGGTTGTCAAAAGTGCCTCAAAACTGTTTATTGTCCTACATTCTTAAAAATGTCTTGTTTTGTGTACAACAGAGCAAAAAAAAGAAAACTCCCTCTACGGGAGTCAATGGGGGGCAATATCTGTTTGTTTATACGCATTCTTCCAAATATCTTTCTTTGTGATCATCAGAACCAAGACAATTATACAGATTTTGAACAACTTGTAGATAAGTATTTAGTTTCTACTCTTTCTATCCTTTAATAAAGGTATACTGTTTACTGTGGTAGGCTATATGACTTTGTTTTAACTGCACTTACTGCACTTATGCTTTTTGTTGTCATTATGTTTGTAGAGAGGTTCAATAAAAGGAAGGAAGGAAGGAGACGGGAACCGGCAGACCTTTAAACATTTAATCAAACATAATCAAAAGTAAAAAGACAGCCGGCCGCCCCTCACGGTTGACGGCCGGCGAATACAACATAAATACAAATGTAAAACATGTTCGGGCCCGGTCCTCTCTCTTCCATCTGGTCGCTCGTTCTCTTATATGCTCCCGATCTCCTATACGTGATTCGAGACCGGTGCGCGCATAGCTGGCGCTCATTAACAATACTCACCGGTCTCGAACCACGGTCTCGCCCCGCCTACTCCACTACAATGTTGTTCCAATTGCTTCTATTGTTTACATCATTTGTAAGTCGCTTTGGATAGAAGCGTCTGCTACCCTTTAACTGTACTGATCCAAAGGTGCCATCCAAATGTATTTTTAGGAGAAATTTCTTGACAAAGATGGATGCGGTGAGCTCAGGAGGTGGTTGGAACCTGTTGCGAGGTGCTTGGAGCGTTTAGAAACAGCATGGGGTTAGGTGGTGTGGGGAATAAAGCACAGTATGTCATTAATCGCTGTGTTTTTTGCATCCAGCTGAGATGTTCACGTGAATCTACAACACAAAGCCACAACACTGTTTCTAAAGCAACACTACAACAAGCAGATGGAAAACTGTGTTTTCCCTTGTGATATTGATTGACTGTCATAATAATACAGTAGCCCCGTTCTTTATTTTTGGCTTGTTGAGAAATAGAAATCCAGAAACAGGGTTGTTTTGGGAAAGAAACAGAACCAGGGTGCTACGCTTCTCTAACATGTTTAGAATAAATTAATATTGACAATCAAAAGAGTTTTCTCTTCAGTCAAAGTTTTCAGGTATTTTTGAAATACATAAAAAATGTCAAATTACAGAAATGAAAATATGTTATTTTATTTTACCCCAAAAATATTTTACGTCAGACCCTGTGGACACGTGTACAGTGCTCCAGACATGTAGCACAAATGCGATTCGGGCTACCCGAGTTCGACTCCCAGCTTCCCGATCCTGCTACCCTCTCTCCCCATCATTGCTGAATATACTGTCCTAAAAAATGGAAAAGCCCCTCAAAAAAATTCCGCCGTCCCAATTTCCAGAATATTACCGTTTTTGGATTTTTTAGGGTGTATGAGATGGGGTGTAACCCAACATTAAATAGACCTAATCGCTTTCACAGTGGTATTGACAATAGCCATTGTCTTTTATTTAGCCTTAGCCTCTGGTCAACAGCCACATTGAGCAGTTCCACTCATTGCATGTCTAATTGAAATAGGGACAATGAGAGCATCAATAGAGAGAGATTTTTTTACTCTTCAATCAGAAAAGGCTTGTGCTGAAAGCAGGGCTGCATGTTAACTTTTTTAGCGCATAGCACCGGTCCTACAGAGGTTTAAAGTTTTGTAGCACAGGCCACAGTTGTAGCACCAGTAACGTCTGTTATCATCTTTAAAAAAACAATGCATGTCATCACATAAATAGACAGGGAACAGGTAAGGACATTGATGTTATACGAAGGGATAAATTAGGGTCATTTTTTTTTTTTTTTTCTTTTTCAATGCTTAACTATACAGTAGTAAATACATTTGTCCATACAAAATACTGAATGTACTGAAATACTGAATACAAAATGTACTATAGTATTGACTACATTAACTGTAATACAATTCTTGTGTACTATAGTATGTTTGAACCTTATTACAATAAATGTTTAGGACAGTTTATAAATTTACTACAAGTTAATTATTTTATCATCTGGTTCAAATTAAGCGGGTTGTCGCGAAGACGCTTGAGATTCAGTCTGTTAACAGTAGCTTCACTCATACTGTGAAATGCTTGTAAAATCCTGGTATAGTAAGAGAACAGTAAAAACAGAAAGGGTTAATAGGCTGAAGTGTAAGAGATTCCACCGGTGGATTGATATTTCTCTTTGAGATTCAACTCGACTGGAAAAGCTGTTTTTGATGTTGGGCTAACCTTTATCTCTTCCACGCTCCTCAGGCGTAGCCTTTTGTGCTGTATTGAGGCCAAATCTGTTGACTGGACAGGTTTCTCCAAGCCAACATTGAATGTGCTTATTAAAACTTCTTCTCCTGTCTCTCTGTCTGTGAGATATTGCAGAGACTGAAAGCATTAATTCATTTGTGCAGCGCGCATTTCTAACAGTGAGTAACATTCATTTACGTCAATTGTATGTCAGTCGCAATATTTGTAAAGGCAAAAAATTTAAAGCATAGTTCAAAAAGGTTATATTGTGCTATAGTGTATGGTGTCCTTTACTATTCTTGCTTGTAAATGTAGATTTGTTTACTGAGCTCTTAAGGCAAAATGTTAAATGACTAAATGTATTAATGCAGGAGTTATGAATTGATGAAAAAAACAGCACAGTCATTAAACTAGCTCTTGTGATGTTTCTAATTTTATCAAAAGATTTGTTTGTTTAGTATGTGTTTGTTTGTTTGTTTGTTTGTTGGAAAATCCCCTTTGTCTTAACTATTGCTACTGTAGTTGCAGATCACATTTTTAAGGAGATGTCAACAGAAGATAGAATGCAAACACTTAAAATGCCATTTCTCCTTAAAAAATGAACCCTTCTTAAGAGACCCCATTAGCAAATTCGGTTTTCTCTCAGCCAGGAGAAGGGCTTTGAAATGAAGCTGTACAAAAGATCAAAAAGAGAAAGTCAATCAGCATCGTATTTGCGGTTGCTGCTTGTGGCACAGTTGTTATGACAACATCGTTTTAAAAGCACCATAATGATAGATTAGAGAAAACGTGACTCGGTTTTGTAGAAAGCTTCTGTGATCGACAAGCAGACACAAGCACATCAAAAGCCGTTCTTTGAAGTCATTAGCATTTCACATTAATCTGTGTTTGTGTAACCATGTTCAGCTATCCTTAAAACACCACGTGTGTTCATTAGTTGTGTTCATACGCAGTGTGAAATATAGCCATTATATTAGCAGTTAGGAAGTAGATACGATCATAAATTAAATACTGATAGATCATTATGAGGAAATCCATCGAGGGTGAACAATGGCTTACCATATTTAGACAAATCTCATCAAATTTAATATCATATTGCGCACACAATGCCCCATTATCATTTGTATAATTTAAGTTTGTCTATACTTGAGTGTTAAAATGAGGTCTTCAAATTAAAATTAGCATTCAATTGTTTTTATGATCTCCAAAATATCTAAAAGGACATTTTTAAAGCTGCATTCTGTAACTTTTTTTATGAATCATTTATCACACAAGTACGTATAAACGCAACCCTTACTCGCAACAGTAAACTTAAAATAATGACTTCTAAATGTACACTGTCAAAAAAAAATAGACCACAATGTAATATATTCTGATGGAATTTTCAGTTTTCATTTTTTACAGCCGTTTCGCATGTTACATATATCAAGGTTAACTGAAATGTCAGTAAAATCAAGTGCGATTCAAGTAGTTTGATTTGCTTTCGCGCGAGTGCCGTTCAGTTTAGGGGCAGGGTGAGGAGTGAGCCTTCAGTATTGCTTTTTTTAGTAATCGTATGTTTTGAATGATTCATAACGTACAAATTCAAATGAACAAGCCACATCGTGAAACAGTTACGAATTCTCATGACATCAGGTTTATAGTTAAATTAAATGCAAAATAAAAAAATTCTGTCAGGGATCCCACTTTGCCCATTTATGAAATCTTATGATATTTACACAAAAAACCTACGACATAAATCCGTATTTCACACCGCTGTCTTGAGTCTCAAGCTGCAAACATACCACCAGCGACTCTGACCATATCATTGTTCCAGGGTTGTGATGTATCTAACCCAAAACGAACCTTGTTCTCTACGAGCTGTTTGTTGTGGTCCTCAAAATAGCGATTAAAGAGAATATCTCACTTTAATGTGAACTTGTGAGCGTTGTGATTTCGCAGATGTTGTTTATGCTCAAACAGCTACATTACACAATGGTGATGTACAGTAGAGGTGAAAGTTACGAATTGCGGCTTTAAATTAGATTAGAATTACATGCTTGCAATGTATCTGTAACCAATTTTCACATCTTGTGTTTTTGCACTACAAAAACGCTTTCATCTAAAAACTTGATGTCAGTTTTTTTTCTGGGTTTGGCAAACACAGCTGTGCATAATATTTCTTTCTCTTTTTCTCTCGTTCTCTCTTTCTCTCACATGCGCTCATCCTTTCACAGTCACATCCACACTGACTCTGGCTCCTGCTGGGCTCAGTATCAGACTTGTGTTTGCTCGACTTAGGTTCTGTTTGCTGTAGAACCCGTTGAGAAGGCCTCATTGCCGAGCTCACACTGCACCGTGCTTGTGTCCACAAATGCCTCTACCTCACCTGAGCGGAAAGACCCGCAGTGCCCCGGGCGGGTAGATAAAAGCTGCGATGTGCGGGATAAATTGATTTATTCCACACGTTTTGCACATAGAACAGATTACTTCTTGACAATCCTCTGCCGTAAAGGTTACCTAAAGAAATTTGCTTTGGGGGGGTTTGCTCAGTGCTTCGTGACCACAAGAGTGCATCCTGCAACATTAACACTGTTATTTATAGTGACCTTTGTGCAAAGGTTTAGCCTGTGACATTTAGAACGCTGTATCGTGACGTTTCCTCCGAAACGGCTGTAAGAAGAGAAGCTCATTAATGTTGCACGGGACATTATGGCTTAATTTCTCCGTTTAGAAAGTGATACACTCACAGTGATGGTGAGTATCGGCTGAGAGCTATGGTTCACTGTCAGTGCTGTTAATGCTGACTCTAACGTATTGATTTGGTTTCTCTATCATCCACTTGAGTCGTGTAACAAACAGGGTGCGGTGTCTGGCTAATACAGGTTTATGACTATGGATGTAATAACAGCGAAAAAAAGCCGGAAGCAATAAATGAATTTCAGGAATAGGTCAATGACAAATAAAAATGTCAGACGATGAAAGGAAAGTTCAGTGCCAGAGTAGATGTAATGATACATCGTGTTAAGATCTTCTTTTAAAGTCACCATGAAATCAAACTGGACAATTCTAAGTGTTTTACACAGTGTTGCAGTGATTATTTTAAATGTTTTATCTGTGCACATCATTACTTTTTATTAATTTATTTGCACTTGTAATCTTTAATAAAAACATTAAGCTCTTCTTCCCCTCTCAACACAAACTCTTTACCACATGACGTATAGTAAGTGTAGTAGAGTAGGCGGGGCGAGACCGGTGAGTAATTGTGAATGAGCGCCAGCTGTGCGCACACCAGGCTCGAATCACGTAGGAGATAGGGAGCATATAAAAGGAACGAGCGACCGGACTGTCGAAGAGAGAGGACCGGGCCCGAACATTTGTTAAGTTGTCGTCCGTGAGGGGCCGCCGGCTGTTATATTACTTTATTAAATGTTTAAAATGTCTTCCGGTTCCCGACTCCTTCCTTCCCTTTTATGAAGATATATTACAGTAAGCAACAAAAAAGTTCCACTCTCAACAAACCAATCAAAAAGGAAGGGCAAATTAAAGCCCCGCCCTATTTTCCCCCCTAATTTTAGAAGCCGCTACGGTGAAGAAGTCAATCGCAACTTCTGTTTCATGGTAACTTTAATTTGACAGTACATGGCGTCCTGTCTGTTAAAGACTACAAACTACCTCACACATTTTTTTCTATTATAAATAATGAAAATGTGATTTTTGCACAAATGTGATTCCAGAGCCTTGAAAATGACTTGTATTTGTCTCAATCTATTAATGTTTCTATGTTGTTCTTTTTGTAATGACACCAATCCATTCAGACACTATAAAACTATACATTGTTCAGAATGTCTGACATTTTTTACACTGGAGCCAACATGTATCTATATCACAAATTTGCTTCCAATGGAAAAAATGCCCACAAAGTAGATTTATGAGGAAACAACACAAGCAAAAGTGTGTGAAGTTCAGAAAGGAAAAACACATAGAAACCCTTCTCTGAGGTTCTATATTTGAATCTCAGGTTTGGCAACTGAAGATCTCTCTTTGGCTGATCTTCAGCATGGATGAGTCAGCTATTAATGAACTCCTCAAAAATTCTCATGATCACCGGGCGCCTGTGGGTTTCTGGCAAATCTGCGGACCTCCAAGTACGTTATGTTCCCTTAGTGATATCTGTATGTGACAGGCTGCTCATAGTTTTATTTAGTTTAGTTAGTATTTCATTGACCGGGTTGTGCTTGCTTTATACAGTAGGCCTAGTTCTTATCTAGTGACTTTTTCAATGTAAGTGTTATGTTCAGAATAATGTGTCGTTATGTTTGTATGTGTCATTGCAGGACAGTATATGTGTATTATATAGAAATATATTTTATGCAAAAAATACTAGGAATAAATGTGAGATATACAATTAAAGCACATTTAAAGTCACCTTGAAATCAAACAGGAAAATGTTAAGTGTTTTACATAGTGTTGCAATGATTATTATAAATTTATCTGTGCACATTTTTTTTATTCAAGTGCACTTGGAATCTTTAAACAAAAACATTAAGCTCTGCTCCCCCTCTCAACAACAGCTCATCACCACATAACGTAAGCATCAAAAAAGGGGTAGGACTATACTGACTGTCCAATTGTCAGGCATTTTAAGCCCTCCCCTACGCAACAGATTTTAAACTGGCAGTCAAACCTGCTTCCATTTTGTTAGCAACACCAATTTACAACAAACAAAACAAAACGGGAATCGCAACTTCCATTTGATGGTGACTTTAACTAATTACAAATAAACCGAACGTAATAATTGCTGAGATATATTTATTTGTAGATTTATACTGTATTACTCATGGCCAGATTGCAAAATATTGAATCAGATTTCGATTTTATAATACATTTAACAATCTAAAGTTATCATAAAACCTTTCTTTTTTTCCTTATATTTTTTTTAATATAAAGGTCAGATGATGATGGTAAAGTTCAGTTAATGTTTAATCATATAAAAATCTTCTTTTAATGTGACATTTTAATGACAGTTAAAGACTTTGGATTAATTAGAAAAAGAAACATTAAACTATAGCTTTTTTCTATTTTAGATAATGAATATGTGATTGTGGATTATATCTGAGCCATGAAAATTACTTTTATGTTTTTGACTGAATGTATGTAGGTTTATACAGATACTCAAGATTCAATCAAACTATTTTAAAAGTATTACATAGTAACCTGAAAACTAAATGTTAGATTACTACTCTGCAAGAAATATACAAGAAACAGTTGTTGCTGCCTTATGTTTTAAATAAAGACCATTTTGCAAGACATAAACCACACTTCATGTTGTCATTTTTTATTTCACATCTACTGTAGCATTAAGTCTCCAAGATGTTTGTTTAACATGTCCATTCAGTTTTAGTTGTATTTTAGCATATTAAAAAACTGAAATAGTAAAAAAGTTGAAAAAATCATTGTGAATAGTGAAAGTACTGTAAAGATCTGTGACCATTAATCACATTCAACTCACATTCGGACTGCTGTGAGGACAGATGAACATATGTATCATATGGAGTTTACTGATGCTACACTCATTGAGGACATCAGAGGGGAGACCTGTAGTTGGCAGCTCAATGGATTCAGTGAAATATATTTATAACAGTCCGGTTCCAATGTTAATCCCCCTGCTGCAGACGTAGAAAGCTGCCCTACATTAAGACTGACTGTGTGTGTGCGCGTGTGTTTGTGTGTGTCCAGAGGGTTACATAAACAGCACTGCCAGATGGCATGGCTACAAGAGAGACTTTGAACTGAGCTGCTCAAAGGAAATAGAATTTGTGAAAGAAAATACAAAATAAATCTCTGGTCCATTCAGTCCTAATCGTCAAAGGCAAACAGTAATATCCATAAATACACAACAGTTTTCCGTGATTAAAGCAGATCAGAATGGATTATGATTTACAGTCAAACACGTGAGAGATGAAGTCGAGAGAGTGTGTTTGTCCCATAAGGAGACCATGCACAGGCGATGCAGTTTCGCGGGAATCCCTGTATGGTCTGTTTCTATCCTGACCTACTTCCACGAATGCTAACTAAACTCGCATGTAAATGTTCCTTAAGGGATTCACAAGAGAGTCGCACATAAAAGCATGTTTTGCAGCGTCACATCTCATCCATGGTGTGTTTTTCAATGACCCTCAAGCCCACGCTGTGAGATGCATCTAAACACGAGTGACGTCAATAGCTTCGTTTATTTGTCCTTTCTGTGAGGGACATGATGAGGCGATATCAATTATCATGAATCTGATATAAAATCCATAGACGTCTATGAAACAACCACGGTAAGCAAAACAAATGTGCACCTGTCCCATCTTAACATCAGAAATAAGATCAAATAAAGGACTGAAAGGAGACTTTCCTCATTTCCTTGAGAAGAAACTCCTGGTCCTCATTTATTCTGTTGGATATCCTGCTGTTTATTTAATGATCGGATTCCTTTCATTTAGTTTTATTTTAAGATGTGCATTCGGTTTGAGCGGAATCATTGCAATCTGCAATAAAGATTTCAGGCTTCAAAGCTCCTTTTCTATCTTATGGCCATTTTACAGCATCTCTTTGGCAAAAAAGGTGAATTAGGAAGCAATTCAGCGCGGATAGTGTAGCGAGCACTCGGCGTAATCTTTGAATCGAACACAACATATTTCAATGACAAAACTCATTGTCCTGTCCTGCCGAAGAGCGAAAAATCAAAACACGGCAATAGAAGAGAAATATGATTTTTTTGAGATTCTATTCAACTACGAGTTTGCCTAATATGACCTTACTAGTAGGCCCTATCTGTATTCATACGCTATAGCTAACAGTAAGCTTCTCAAGGATAGAGGTTTGGAATAGCTTTAGGGCTTTGA
Source organism: Triplophysa dalaica (assembly GCF_015846415.1). Taxonomy (NCBI): domain Eukaryota; kingdom Metazoa; phylum Chordata; class Actinopteri; order Cypriniformes; family Nemacheilidae; genus Triplophysa; species Triplophysa dalaica. Next base: position 12,043,394 of record NC_079560.1, on the reverse strand, counting down.
ATTCTAAAAAAGAGATAAAGGCAAAAGTGTAAGAAATGATGGTCTAGGGAGAACAGCTAAATCAATCTGTGCTAAAACTGTACGTGGACTCCGGGTTGGGAAGGCTGACTGAATTCATTCTAACAGATGTGATGGGCACAGGTTTGTTATAATCAGATTAAAGCATTGTCATGGTTTAATCTGATGAATGTGTCACGATTTTGTCTTTATTTAGAGTCAGACTTGCTGCCATGCATGGCTTTGACAAACCTTTCAGGACCCTTGCGTTCCATATTCACGAATACAGCAGAGCTTTTACTGCAAGATGTTTTATATGAATCTTAAGGTGAAGGTTGTTTAAATAAATGGGTTTTAAATTCTATGATTTGAAGGTAAAGATAATTGTTGTGTGGCTTACTCAAAACTTACTCAAAAAAGAAAAGTTGAAAAGTTATACTGTTTGATCCAATGCTGAAGCATCTTTTAGGACATTGACAGCTCAACCAATTGATCCGACCGCAAATTTAATTTATAAATCTACACTGACAACACAAATAAATGAACTGTACTTAGTTGATTGAGTTGAACTTGTTTCTTCAACTTGTATATTTAAGTTCGCTTGATGTTCATGCAGACTAGACTTAATTTGTTAAACTAATTTAACTTTGTGATGTTTTTAAAGGACCAGTGTTCAATCTTTGAAAAAAAATGTAATATAATATACATAACTTTGTCTGTTAGCACGTTCGCCTCACACCTCCAGGGTTGGGGGTTCGATTCCCGCTTCCGACTTGTGTGTGTGGAGTTTGCATGTTCTCCCCGTGCCTCGGGGGTTTCCTCCGGGTACTCCGGTTTCCTCCCCTGGTCGAAAGACCTGCATGGTAGGTTGATTGGCATCTCTGGAAAAAATTGTCCGTAGAGTGTGTGTGCGTGAGTGAATGAGTGTGTGAGTGTGCCCTGCGATGGGTTGGCACTCCATCCAGGGTGTATCCTGCCTTGATGCCCGATGACTCCTGAGATAGGCGCAGGCTCCCCGTGACCCGAGGTAGTTCGGATAAGCGGTAGAAAATGGATGGATGGATAACTTTGTCTTCAGAGGTGCATAAAGACCTGAAGCGCTATGTTTTTATTATCTTAGAACTATCTATTTCTATCTACATATACCGAGGGTCTCCTAACATGGAATTCGTGAGTCGTTGGTTGCCATTTGCAACCTTACCCCTAGATGCCGCTAAAATCCCCACATTGCCTCTTTTAAGTGTTCAGATTTTGCAGGTTAACAAATAATATGAAATAAGATTTTCAAGTCCAAAACACATGCAACATCTTTTAGCACTGGGACCGCACCATCTATCAGTTTTTAACAAACTCCAGATCCAGCATTATATCCACTGTTTATATAACATCCATTACTGAAATGCTGTGAACAAACAGACACACCTAAACTTCTCTATCGAGTAACAAGCTACCATCTTGAGCATTGCAGACACGCTTGATGTAAGTGGGTCTCGCTTGTCGGTTGACTTGTGGGCGGGCTCTTTCTTTTGCCTTGCCAAGCTTTTTCAGGAGGGTGGCCAATAAAAGGAATAGGATCCCTTTGACGACACAGGGATCAAGAATTAAAAAAAAACTTTCCGAAACAAGTTGGAGTGCTGGGGGAGTGTATCAAGCACAGAAATACTACGTCATACGTCCAATTCATTTTCTTACAAGTTGACCATGTTAAGCATGAGAAGACAGCACGTTTAACAGGGTAAAGAAGTCAGAATGCATGATAACATTTTAAACATTAAACAGTTTAAATTTTTTCAAGTTAAAACAATATTTTTGGTCAGTGAGAAAACTTTGACCACAACGTTTCATTTGATAATTCATACTTTTCTTTTCATGTCCATCAGGTTTGCTCACCGGAGCTTTTCTGCGAGCTTTCCGGCCGTCCATGAAGAAGACAAGACATCAGATTGAAGGTATGTGTGTGCAGATGGAAGTGTTTACATGCACATGTTTGCCTGTTAAGAGTGTGGGAGGCTTAGAAACGGTCTCTACTTTCAGCCACTGTGATACAGACAAACAAGTACGAGATTTCTCTGTGTCCACATCTGTAATCTAACTATATCTCTTGCGATGCCACTTGTGTGAGGGGACTTAGCTGGATCATTGCTGCAGATAATGAGCTCTGATTTCCGAGACTGTGATGCATAAAATCTGAGCACTTCAGTAAATTGTGGACTGTGATGTATGCATTAAGGATAACCGGGACTCTCATATCCATATCTATGAATATGCAATCGAGATGACAAATCACATTGCTTACATTGCAAGATTACACTGCCAAAGAAACTATTTGGAATATTAAAGAGAGAGTAGTAGAGGACAGTTATTGAACTACTGAACAGAAATATACAGTGTATGTGCAAAGTAGTTCTTGTTTACAAGCCAACTAAGTAAAATATTTAATATAAAGAAAACCCCCTTTCACAGATTTTGGTGAAGTTAATGTAGCTGCCATTATCAAAACTGAACCAGAAATAATGTAAATATGCATATTATGTTCAATTTCAGCCACTTTTAATGTGTATTTGTTTTGGAGGAAGCAGTAGTTTGTTTATGTTTAGCAATCATGTCAACCTAAACTTTTGTCCTGAATAACTAGAACAAATTTTAAGAGAGCCATACCGCCTTTCTATTCATCTTTTATACCCAACCAGGGTTTATATTTACTTATGAATAAAAGCATCAGTAAATGTTGCTTAATAAGCCTGGCAGTTGAACGGCTCCTTAAAAATGATCTAATCGCACAACACATTTGGTTACTTTTTTCTCCCAGACTGCATTTTCCCAAAATAACTCTTGAAAATACTGCTGACTGGATTACAGACTTGTGACAAAAAAATATGAAGACTCATACTCGTTTCATACATAGTACGTGTGTAGTGTGAATGTGGTGCGTAGAGCAACACGTATGCAGTACAGATCCGTCGTGCGCATTGGTGCTTCCACACCAGTGGCGGCTGCTGATCTTATAAAGAGGGGAAGCTCATTTTCGGCCTAAATAATAAAAATTGTCCATTTATTTAAATGTAAATTCTGCCCTACGTTCCAGGAGAGCTGAAAAGACCTGTTACTTTTCCCTATCTTTTGCACTAAATCAATCTTAGGTGTTGATCTGCCCTGCTGTTTAATTCTAAGTTTCTCCTCGTAAGGAAGACTTTCTAATGGCTTTGCCAAAATCAGGTCGACAATATTAGCACTGTCTGCCATCATGTGCAGTTTTCTAGCTGGCTAGTTCAGAAATATGAATTAATGAACAAACAATCTAATATATATATATATATATATATATATATTTAACTCAACGGGAGGAAATGTGGGAATTATGTTAAACTGAAACAATGAATGTGGTGTGAAATTGTGTGAAATATACGATGAAGGTTGCAGCAGTTTGTCTTTCTCCTACACATGCAAAATCCGCGATGGGACTGAGTTTGAAATGGAGACACAGAGTGATACGCTTAAGACCACGCCCACACCAACCGTCTCTTTGCATAGCGAGAAGCTGCCGCCTCCTTGTCATTTATGATTTATAACAAAAAAAAATGTCTAAAAGCTGATATGTGACAATGTGTATAGCAAACAAGCTAAAAAAACCCCAAGAAATAGGTTTTTATAAGCTGTCGACCCCAAAAAACGAGCGTTTTAGGACATAAAAGTGGATTAAAAAGAGATGACGGACCCTCCAATCATCACGAAGACGCTCGGAGTCCGGGACAGCCCACTCCTCCATTCATCCCAGAGACGCTGAGTGTCCGTGGGCGGGACATAATCGCAGGATTATCCAATGACCGTCTTGTTTCTAAGCACTGAAAAAACTGTTTAATGCAGCCCCACTGAAGTCAATGGATGCTGGGCTTCAACAGACTAATGAACTGTACGCTACGGGAATGAATGAGAAGGAAATCGAGTCAGCCGACCTAAGTAGCTGATTCTGAACGAAATTGTTTTCGTTTGAGATGAACGTGTTTAACGCATTTTTAGTCAATAAAATGTTTACATAATAGTACATATATTTGATCATTCATTTTTTGACAATTATAGGGGAAGCTGAGCTTCCCTTGCAGTCTTAAAGAAATCGCGTCTGTTCCACACATACTATGCTATCGTTTGTAGCGATAGCGGTCCGCGCTTCAGTCAAACATGAGTGACAATAGGTATTTCCGATATATGTATAGGCCTTTATATATGTCAGCGGCCGATAGCTATTTAATAAAATCTATATTCAAAACTTTTGTTGTAGCCGACTACGCCACCTAGAGTTGAAACAGAGACCCCAGGAACTCACTTTTAAGAACAGGTTCTTTATCGGGGAATGGAACAGTGGAAAACAACACTCAGAAATAACAGCAAAAACTAGTTTATTTCAATAAAATTGTTAAAGGAAAATGATTTAAAAATAAAGTAGACAAAGCAAGAAACAAGTCCAAAGTCCAAAAATCCGAGCTCAAGGGACAATCAAAGTTCAACTCAGTCTCTGCTGGGCATCTGAATTGCAACTGACGTCCATACACTCTCAGTCCCACAGAGAGGCGAATATTCACTCGAGACTCCTTTAAAAATGTTGGCTGATTCAAATTCACTCATCCAGTAGAGTTATTGCAAGCAAGCTCGATCTCTTCCGTTACCGGCAACAAACTGGATTTAAAAAGGCACACCGCTAGATGAAAGTCAACGTACTCACAGCATGCCTGGACAGCAGGCCTGCTATCCAGTCCAATGTATTCACGACAGAAGAACCACGTCAGTTTTCACTCGTCTCGTCAGCCCTCACGGTAGTCTTTCGCAATCTTCACGATAGTACCTCGCAGCCGGTCATCGACCTGTCTCACACGCTGCTACTCCAATAGTGCTCCGCGACTCATCGACTGGTGTGCTCTGCTGCACTCGCTCTCATAGCTATAAGCTGTCTCACCGCAAGTGGAACAAACACTCACTCCTCGATGCAGGCACACGTGATTCGTCTCGCTCTTGCTGTGTTGATTTCAGTTACGGACACACAGCGCTGCCACAGTAGTTGCACTTTTATAGGGAAACATTCACAGCTGATCAACCCCAAAGTTGATCACTTATTAGTTAATTGAATAATAGGAGATAGAGGCGTGGCTTGGGAATACTGCTTGCAACAAAAACACAGCAATCAATACAAAGCAAAACACAGCAATTCACACAAGAGAAAACACAGCAATAATGTGAACATGCATATATATATATAAAATACATTGTGCACCACCTTTGATCCACAACACCCCCCCACAGTAAAATGTAAGCAGTCCCTGCCATAAGTTATACAATTCACTCTCTATATCTAATAGGTCGCTGTCCAACATTTGTACGTGCAGATCGTCTAACAGTCTCATTTCCCATATTTACAGGTTCAGGGGCCGGAGCAGCCCAAATACTATATGGTACGGGATCCCGAACCATGACTATAGGCGTGGTATCAAGGGTACTAGGGGGTGCTAAATCTTCCACTTCAGAGGCAATACACAATTTAAGTGCATTACGATGCAGGACCTTTTCCTTCCCTCCCTTTTCAGGTCTTACCCGATACACCAAACCAGTCTCTCCCAGTGTTCCTATTACAACATGGGGCACAGGGCCCCACCAGCCACACAGCTTTCCACGACCTTGCCTATTCCGGTCCCTAACCCAGACTCGCTGACCATCTAGTAGAGGTACATCCTTAGCCCCACGATCATAAGTCTGTTTCATTTTCTCAGCAGCATGATCCATCTTATTCTTAGCTGAAGCATAGGCCCACTTTAACTTTTTGTAATGATCTTGGACCCACCCTCTTCGATCCCACTTTTGCTGATCAACCACTACACCCAATCCCAAATCTACAGGGATCCTCACTGTACGTCCAAACATCAGATAGGATGGAACGAAACCTGTGGCGCTATGTACAGTGTTGTTGTAGGCTTGCATCAGCTCAGGGAGGAAGTCAGGCCACCTATCCTGTTTCTCTTGCTCCAACGTACGGAGCATATTTAACAATGTCTGGTTAACTCGTTCTACCCTACCATTTCCTGCAGGGTGATAAGAAGTCGTTCGACTCTTAGTTGTTCCATATAACTGACAAAACTCCTGAACCAACTCGGACTCAAAATTTGGCCCTCTATCTGAATGAAAACGCAAAGGGCAACCAAAAGTCTGCACCACATGAGTCCAAAGGGCCCTCACTGTGGTCTGAGCAGTCTGATCTTTCGTTGGAACTGCCCATGCGTAGCGTGTAAACATATCAACCATAACTAATATGTTTTGGTAGGTATCATTAGGCCTTCCTAAGGACAAAAAGTCTAAAGCCACTACTTCTAACGGACAAGACACTGAGATGGGATTAAGGGGGGCTTTATGACTGTCCCTACCCTTCTGCAGGCTGCAGGCAACGCACCCCGAATGGAGCCCTCGCACCATCTCCTCCATCTTGGGCCAGTAGAAGTGGGACCGCACTCTGGTCAGCGTACGTTCAACACCTGCATGGGCCAGTGCTTCATGATATCGCCTCCACACCTCCTCTTGCTTGACAGCTGGACAAACAATCTGCAATTGACACTCTTGGGTATTTGGATCAATCATCTTTTTGTACAAAACCTCATCGTGGATTGTAAATCGTGACACATGGCGAAGCAACTGTTGTACAATCAGGGGTAATGCCCTTCTCTCAAGGGTGGTTGGTACACCAGCAGACCTTACATACTGCATCACCAACTGAAGATCCTCATCCCCTTGTTGTGCCTCTCGCCACTCATCAATCCCCAAAGCACCAAGAGCGGTGGCACCTCCGCTGGCGTCAATCTGCTGCACATCTGCAACCCGGTTCTGCTCTGTTGGGGGCACAGATAATCGGGACAAACTGTCTGCATTGCCATTCTCCCGCCCCGCCCGATATTTCACTACAAAGTCATAACTGGCAAGTTGGGCAACCCAGCGTTGTTCCACGGCCCCAAGCTTAGCTGTTTGCAGATGGGCCACAGGGTTGTTATCCGTAAACACTGTAAACTTTGATCCAGTCAAATAATCTTTAAATTTCTCTGTTACAGCCCACTTCAATGCCAGTAACTCCAGTTTAAACGAACTGTAATTTGCATCATTTCTCTCCGCAGGGTGGAGGCTTCGGCTAGCATAAGCAATTACATGCTCCCTTCCATCATGTGCTTGTGACAGAACAGCGCCTAAACCTTGATGGCTGGCATCTGTATACAGAACAAACGGTAAAGTAAAATCAGCGTATGCTAATACGGGGGCTTTTGTTAGGCAAGACTTCAAGGTCTCGAATGCAGCCTGGCATGCAGCGGTCCACTCAATCTGACGTGTACCAGACTTTTTATCAACAGGGATGCCAACCAAGAGAGCATTTAGAGGTTGAGCGATTTTGGAAAAATTAGCAATAAAACGCCTATAGTAGCCTGCAAGGCCTAGAAAGGCCCTTACCTCCCGGACTGTTGTAGGGGTGGGCCAGCCTTGGACTGCTGCTGTCTTTTCAGGGTCAGGGTGTACGCCAACCTTGTCCACCACATGACCGAGAAACTTCACCTGCTGTTGGAAGAGCCGGCACTTATCAGGTCTTAATTTCAACCCATAATGGGACAGCCGCTGGAATATCTGTTCAAGGTGGCTAAGATGGGTAGAAAAATCAAATGAGTACACAATAATATCGTCCAAGTACACTAGAGAAAAGTCTATTATATAGCCACTTAGGCAACGCTGCATTAACCGCTGAAATGTGGCGGGACCATTGCACAGTCCAAAAGGCATACGCTGAAATTCATATAACCCCAGAGGGGTGGCAAAGGCAGTCTTTGGGCGATCCTCCGGGTCTACACCCACCTGCCAGTAACCACTTGCCAGATCCAGAGTGCTGAACCACTCAGCCCTCTTTAAAGTGGTCAGAGTCTCCTCAATTCTGGGAAGAGGAAAAGCATCTTTGTGGGTGACAGCATTCAATTTCCTATAGTCCACGCAGAATCGCCAGCTCCCATCCTTTTTCTTCACCATCACCACTGGGGCTGCCCATGGACTGGCACTCTCAGAAATTACTCCCTTATCCAACATGTCTGTCAACAAGGTCTTCATTTCTTGATACATCATGGGAGGCAATGGTCGAAACCTCTCCCGAATGGGAGGCACATTTCCAGTGTGAATTCTATGCTGCACCACTTCGGTGTACCCCACATCACCCTCACTCTCAGCAAAAACTGTAGACCATTTCTTCAAAAGTGCATTGAGATCTTGGCACTGCTGCGTAGTCAAATCAGATCTTTGGGAAAGTTGACATATACCAGGGGAAATTGCATCTTCTGCAAGGAGGCTACCTTCAATCAGACTCACCTCCACAATACCTTCGGTATCCAAAGTTAGTCCAAGGTCCCTGCATCCATAAATATCAGGGCTATTGACTTCATATAGCCGCCCAAGCTTCTGATACTTTCCAACGAAAACACTGTAAGGATGTATATTACAGAGTCTCACAGGGATTTTACCGTCTCTTACCATGGAAATTGTTCGTGCAGCAGTCACAGGTTGTTCCGACACAGGTTCCACAAGTCCACAGTAATCACGCTGTCGCAGACCCATTCGAGCACGTCCCCAGACTATGACTTCACTCCTTGGTGGAACACGTACACCTCGTCTGTTAGCCAGCCACACATTGCCTAGTGAGCCGTCTTCTTGAATACGTGCCGTAACACGCTGACAAACTGCTGTAACCTGCTGCCATGCTTGTCGTTCTCTGGTACTCTGAAACAACGATGAGGAATGCCCCTCATTCTGGAAAAGAGCACTCCAACATTGTGAAATTACATTCATGCCAATTATTAGAGGGTTTGTAGAAAATTCATCTTTTACAATGACAACACCCCGCTCTGGAAGATGGACTCCAGCAACTTTAAAATCAAACACGGCATATCCAATGTAGGGGATTTCGAGGCCGTTTGCAGCTCTTAGAGTCAAAACAGGGGCTTGGCCCAACTTGTACTGAGGGAACTTCTTCTCAAACATACTATGTTGCATCAGAGTGACTTGAGAGCCGGTGTCCAACAGTCCTGTACACTCAATCTCCTGAATCAGGACACTCACCATTGGACAGCCACCAATATAAGAAGAAATGGTCCTTGGATTTTCTGATGGTTTTGCTGGCCCCACCGCCTGGACCTCTGCAGCAGGGCAAACTAGTTTAAATTCCCATTAGGAAGCACACTTTCCTTGCAGTACCTTGCTATATGTCCTGACTGTTGGCAACGCCGGCAGATCGGCCTCCCCTCTGCATCCCACATATTCGAGGAAGGCTGCCCCCTTCGTCGCCTAGAAGAAATATTTTGTGGCTGGAAATGTACATAATTAGGTTGTGCATGATTTGATTGTTTGACTGGACTAGATGACTTCAGCTCCTTCATCACCTCCTGTGTAAATTCTCGCATCTGTCCTTTAACTTCCTCCAGAATTTCTCGCTTTAATTCCGCTTTCCAGTCAGTCCCCTGTGAGCGAGAATCAATCCTACTAGGCCCATTAATAGCAGCACAAGCCAGTTCATACCTTGGTTGACTGTATTCTGCTTCCAACAGTAAAGCCTCCTGGTGGAGATCTGCAAACGTTCCTTCTGGGTTTCGGCGTGCATACGTTCTCAAGGCTCTCAAAAAAGGTCCATCCTCCAACCCCAACAACAGCTGCTCTTTCAGTTGATCTTCAACAAGGGCCCCTTCTGGACTGCGTCGCCGCAACCTGCAATAAAGCTCTCGTAATCGCAACACAAACGTCTTAAAAGACTCATCTTGCCTCTGTCTGCAACTGAAAAAATGTGATCGAAGGACAGGAAGAGGTATTTCTCCAGCATACAAGATATCTAAATGCTCAAAAATCTTATTGGCTTTATCCCTATCTCCATCGGCCAAAACACTTAATTCCCGCTTTGCATCCCCACCCAGGGCACCCATTACGATTTTAACTTTCTTTGCTTCAGGTATTTCTTGGGCTTCTAAAAGCCCTTGCATTTGTTCTTTCCAGTCTCCATACTTCAAATCACAATCAGTACCTGTAAACTTGGGCACCCAAGGGGCACCAGGAAACACTGGCATCATCATCTTTGGAAAAAAAAACAATTTCTATCAAGTGCTGTTCCACCGTTCCCGTACCCGACCCTGCCGACTACGCCAAATTATGTCAGCGGCCGATAGCTATTTAATAAAATCTATATTCAAAACTTTTGTTGTAGCCGACTACGCCACCTAGAGTTGAAACAGAGACCCCAGGAACTCACTTTTAAGAACAGGTTCTTTATCGGGGAATGGAACAGTGGAAAACAACACTCAGAAATAACAGCAAAAACTAGTTTATTTCAATAAAATTGTTAAAGGAAAATGATTTAAAAATAAAGTAGACAAAGCAAGAAACAAGTCCAAAGTCCAAAAATCCGAGCTCAAGGGACAATCAAAGTTCAACTCAGTCTCTGCTGGGCATCTGAATTGCAACTGACGTCCATACACTCTCAGTCCCACAGAGAGGCGAATATTCACTCGAGACTCCTTTAAAAATGTTGGCTGATTCAAATTCACTCATCCAGTAGAGTTATTGCAAGCAAGCTCGATCTCTTCCGTTACCGGCAACAAACTGGATTTAAAAAGGCACACCGCTAGATGAAAGTCAACGTACTCACAGCATGCCTGGACAGCAGGCCTGCTATCCAGTCCAATGTATTCACGACAGAAGAACCACGTCAGTTTTCACTCGTCTCGTCAGCCCTCACGGTAGTCTTTCGCAATCTTCACGATAGTACCTCGCAGCCGGTCATCGACCTGTCTCACACGCTGCTACTCCAATAGTGCTCCGCGACTCATCGACTGGTGTGCTCTGCTGCACTCGCTCTCATAGCTATAAGCTGTCTCACCGCAAGTGGAACAAACACTCACTCCTCGATGCAGGCACACGTGATTCGTCTCGCTCTTGCTGTGTTGATTTCAGTTACGGACACACAGCGCTGCCACAGTAGTTGCACTTTTATAGGGAAACATTCACAGCTGATCAACCCCAAAGTTGATCACTTATTAGTTAATTGAATAATAGGAGATAGAGGCGTGGCTTGGGAATACTGCTTGCAACAAAAACACAGCAATCAATACAAAGCAAAACACAGCAATTCACACAAGAGAAAACACAGCAATAATGTGAACATGCATATATATATATAAAATACATTGTGCACCACCTTTGATCCACAACATATATATAACAGCTTCCACTGTAAACTTCCATGGTGTATCTAGATTAAAAACATGAATTAAGTGCAGGACAACACAGAATTACAATTACAAACTAAACACAGTAGCTGAAAAGAACGTACTATTTAAATTATTTTATCTGTAGTTATGATGTTAGGATTGTACTTCAAAACACTTGATGCTTGTGAAGTTATATTAGCCTAGGCTATTAAAAGAGTTTCAAACTTACCATCCAGTACAGTGGCCGATGAAACTGCCTTCCATGCCTTTTCTTTAGCATTCATGTCTTCACAAACAGTATTGGGGTTCATAAATCACTTCATATTTTTCTCAATAACTGGCTGCGTGTTATCCATCGTGCTGCCGTCTTGTACTTTCTGGACCACCTGCTTGTCACTATCTGTACAGAAGCACCTTCCTCACGCAAAATAAACACTGTAGAATATTTGGACCACACATTTTAATCTGCTTGTATTGCTTAATTAACATAAGCAGATAACATATAAATACAAAAGGTAGTAAACTTCATTTATATGCATTTATGGGGAAATTACTGCATTTCTGTGTCAATACGTGTTCATTTTGAGCATGATTTGTGTGCTACCACTTTAAAAACGGTCCCTGCTGTACAGCAAAAATTGTCTTGATGTGGAAACGATCGCTGCACTGCTGCAGACGCACAACTCCTGGAACGCACTACCAGACCGCAACCACGTGCAGTGTGAAAGCTCTGATTCGTTAACATGTGTGAGGGAAAAAATATGCACCGCAAACGTACTGCAAACTGAGTATGTGTGAAACACCTGTGAGTTGTGGATCTGTGTCTGGGAAAAATGTTATGCAGGAAACCCAACTGTTAGTCTATATTATTGCAACATTCGCAGACAATAACCAGTAGACTTCTTGAACAAAGGGGTGTTTATTCAGGGCTGTTGTCCGCTACAACCCACGGCTGCGTTAACAGGACGGCTATACCAGACATCCTCACTTACCCCAGCCGCTCCATACTCGCACAAAAACAAGGGGAGGAGCGTGGTGCAATGATAATCAAAGAAAATCAAATAACACCACCCTTAAGAAAATGACATAAAGTGCAACACACATTAACTATAGTGCCTGTATTATCTATATTTTAGACATGTAGCACTATCCCCCTCTTAATGAAGTCCTCTTCCCCGAGGACAAAGTCTTCAAATCTAGCTGGGGTTATTCAAACGTCCCCTCCCTCTGAGTTCTGGTTCTTCCGAGTTCTGCAATCAGACCTATTGAGGAACCTCAGGCAATGATGCATTGGGCTGCCACTTAGTATCCAAGTCTGATCTCCCTTCCCAGCATGAGAAGGGCTGGTGTGCATGAGGTAGAATCCTGGATTGCAGAGCAACATGCCTTTAAAACAAGTGACAGATATGTTTCCCAGTCCTGCTGATGAGTGGACAACAGTTCAGCTAGAGTTCTATTGAATCGCTCCACAAGCACTCCACAAAGCCACAAGCTTTGCAGCTGAAGAGGGGTGGTAAGGGTGTTATGATTCCCAGTCACTCTCACATCCTGGGGAACACCCGGGATTCTAAATTTCTCCCTTGACCGCTATGGATACTCTGAGGGGCGCCAAACCTAGTGAACATGCGCTCTACCAGCGCATTGGCATCCATATGAGCCTCAAGGGCAGGCACCGCAAAAGCCCCCGGCCATTTGGTGAAGAAATCCATTGCGGTCAAGACAAAGAGATTGGCCCGGGTGGTTCGTGGGAATGGCCCCATGATGTCCACCCCCACCCTCTGCATTGGCTCTCTCACTGGAAATTGCTTAAGCTAAGCCCTAGACTCATAACGCCTGCAGTAGTCCTCCACATCATGCCTCAGCCATCCCCAGTAGAAGGCTTGATGTGCTTGCCGAAGTGTCTTTGTCGCCATAAAATGCCTTGACTCCGAGCCATGTATAGCTTTCAGGACTGCCTCACCCATGTTCTTAGGCACCACCATTTACTGTCTCCTGTTGCTGGCACCCCCCACGCTCGTTGGAGGACCCCTTCTATCATCCGAAGACAGTGAAACTTGACCCACAGTCCCTTGGTGAATGGGGAGAGGGTGCCACCTCCTCCCAGGGTGACCTCTGTTCTGCCTTTGACCAAAGAATCACAGACTGCAAGTCTGGGTCCTGCCTTTGACTTTTCCCCCACTCTGTTACATCCACCTCTTGTAACTCCCGGCATACCCACTCAGGCTCCTGGTTCAGTTCAAACTCTCTGGCCTCTCTACGCTCACAGTACTTGGACTCCTGCTGACAGCAAGGGCGTCTGGACAGGGCATCTGCATTGCCATGAAGTGCCCCTGCCCCTCCACGATGCAAGCTGTGACTTTGCAGTTCCTCAAGCCAACGTGCCATTTGACCCTTTGGTTCTTTAAACGACATTAGCAACTGCAGCGAAGCATGGTCAGAGTGTATGCTGAAATGGTAGCCACACAAATAGTACTTGAAATGCCTGATGCGGCGCCAGAGATTGTGGCCAGCAGCTCACGTCATGTGACACAGTACCTCTTTTCAGCCCTGTTTAGCACCTTGCTGAAAAAAGCTACTACATTCTACCCATCGGGCCACTTTTGGGACAGTACTGCTCCGACCCCCTCTTCATTCGCATCAGTATAGAGTGCAAAGGGTAGTTGGGGGTGAATTGAAAGCTTCCTGACAGCCCTCCGACCAAAATCATTTGCTTTTGTCATGTTACATGTTCTCAAATATCTATATGTAAACAGTTTGTTAAATAATATGTAACATTGTAAGAGTCTATATCTTGCATTTTTGTACACTTAAACATGTGAAGAGTAAACAAACATTCTATGATTCTTAGTGTTAATTCATTAGTTAGATCACTAATAAAGTGATTAAAAATAAACATAATTTACTCCTTTAACAGTTATCCTTCTGGGGCTATTCCAAATGTCTGTGGGTATCATTTGTAGGGAAATCTGTTTGGAAAAGTATAGGGTTAGGTTTTATTTTTTTATTTTTATTTTATTTTAGTCATTTGGCAGACGCTTTTATCCAAAGCGACTTACAGTGCACTTATTACAGGGACAATCCCCCTGGAGCAACGTGGAGTAAAGTGTCTTGCTCAAGGACACACTTGTGGTGGCTGCTGGGATCAAACCAGCAACCTTTGATTTACCAGTTCAGTGGTTTAACCCACTAGACCACCAACACCAACTCATTTAGTTGGTAAGGTTTTCACATAAGAATTTAAACAACAATTAAAAGACAAAATCTGCACTGTATTAGTCAGTTTGAGCCTATTTTATTTGTCTGGCGAGTGGAGAGTCGATTTTTGACCAGATTTTTCTAATGAGCGTTATTTCATTATTAAATCATTATCGCTGAGGAAACTCCACTTTTTTGCGAGTTTGATAGCTTTTTCAATTAAACAAATTTAAAAAAACTTAATCACATGCAATACTGACATGCAACATATTTCAATAAAATAACTTTAAGGAGTCAAAACATCACTTACCTAAACATGAAACGTTGTGAGGAAAGAAAGGTGCTGTGTGTGTTCATGCGTTTTTTCAAGTACAATCCAAATGTCAGCCACAAGTTAATCTTTCCCACTGTTTGCCATATCTCAAACATAGACAGTTCTCATGTGTTTGTAGTTTTCTGGACCATATACCACAAAATAAGATGTGAACCAATTCAACATTCCCGCAATTTCTAAAGTTATGGCACAACGTCTATGGCCCATATTTGGCCCATATATGTTCAGCCGTGCCATATCTAGGCCAGACGATTTTCACATGTGGCCCAAATATGCTTGCTATCTGGCGCTTATGGTCACAGAACGGGAAATATTTAAAATAAACTTTATAATATCAGTTTTATTCAGAGTTGTTTGTGTAACAACAACAACAGATAGTAGACTGTACTGCATCTAACGTTACCTGTCGATGTAATGATCTGTCGTCTTCAGTGAGTGACACAGACTGTGAGGAGGGAGCGTTAAATGGATACGCAAAGTGGAATATGCGGACCTTAAGCGGTGTAACAAGACAAAGTTTTTAGCGGGGATCTGAATCCTCTCTCCTCCACTTCGGCTACCGTTCCATTTCGCCTAGCAAAGGGCGCCAGCCTGTGAGGGAAAATGGGCAGTGGCACAGTCCACAGGGCCACCCTGTGAAGGCTTCCTGGATTCCCGTCTGTCCGTTAGTTTCAAAGGAGAAATAACTGAAATAAATCTAATCATTAAACTTTGAAACATTTTCTTTAAATAATTTTAAGAGCATTTTAGAAAAATGCTTCCCATAAAGTGCTCTTTTTGGCAGAACACTTAATAAAGAGCTTTGGGAAGCTTATTAGACCTTTAACAAGTCTCTTTTTAAATCTAAATATTTATTTAGCCCATTTTGGTCATGGCACCATTGAGTCTGGTGCCAAGGCTCTGACTTTTCAAATGTCTCCTTTTTATTCTTCGAGATATTTCTCACATCCTTTTTATCTGTTTTTTGGATCATTCTTATGACTCCTATGGGTTTCGGATGAGACAGAAGCTGAAACATTCTGCTGCAGAATTTCTCGATATGACTTGGAATTCATCGCTCCCTCAGCCACACAGCCCCTGAGGCAGCACAGTAAATTTTTATAAGTAATTATCACTTTTTCATTTTTTTTTTGTGTGACTTCGTAATGAGAACAGTTGGTCTTAATCGTCTTCATCACACAGAGAATTTTGGGAGTGAAACGGTGTGACTGGGGTTGGAAGAGAACATTTGTGAGAGTTCTCCATGTGTCAGAGTTCATATTCATGCGGCCCATCTGCTCTGAGAGATAACACGACAACAGCTCTGACTCAGGAGTCAAAGCATAAGATCTCAAACTTCACAGAGTTCTCCTAATAGTGTTTCACACCCTAAGTCATTTAATTCCTGAAAGGAGCTTTTGAGTCCTACAAAATCACAGTTCAGTAGCATACGTTATAGATAAAAACACCAAAAAGTAAAACTAATCTTCGAGCCAACTTTTGACAATCGACATTAAAAAGGGATCTTTCAGCAACGTGTCTTTCCCATTTTATACTTTTTTCTTATGTTTGATTTATATATTTTTTAACTATGATCGTATCTTTATTAATAGTCTCACTTTTTCTTATCAAGAATATATTTTTCTGTTTATTTATTTAAGTGTTTCGGTTACTGTTATGCAGCAGTACACCAAGGCAAATTCCCTGAAGCCTACTGTTAAATGTTGCTTTGTCACAGATATAAAGCCGTGGACCATTTCAAAGACCGTTTTTTCTGAATTTACTTCTTCTAGGTGTGTTTAGGTAAAATGATCATTTTAGTTTCATTCTGTGAACAACTTACAATATTTCTCACAAAGTTATAATAAAAATATATTTTCTATTTGCATTTATTTGCAGAAAATTGAATAGGAGAAATAACAGAAAAGATTCTCTGTATTTTTCAGACCTCACATACTGCAAAGAAAACAAGTTCATGTTCACTTTTAAGCAATAAAACAGTAATATTTGTAGATGTTTTTAGGAAAAGTTCAAAAAGTGATAATAGATCACTAGATAGATATAGATAGAATAGATAGAACTAGATTTTTATCACAGTTTTTATGTGTCTTGCCATGCTGTCAGTCTTTCATATTTCTGTTGGATGACTTTATATCACTCATGAGGTTTTATCTAGTTGAAATTCAACAGACATTGGACTGGAATGACCACAATAAACACAGAAATGCTGAATAAATGAAAATTTGTAATGATCTCTTGATTTTATTCTTTGGCCATATATACATTTTTTTTTTTTTGTGGTGTACTGTATCTTGTTCATTTTGAGAAAAATGTGGAATAGTCTCCTGTACTTTCTCGGCAGGTGTCAAATTTGGATAAATCATGGGGTTACATAATTCATCTAGTAGTAAATTATGTACTTAGGAATGGAAATGAAAATTGTTGGATTTTTCCACTTTGATTTGTTCATCAAAGTGAAAAACATTTTAAATATTGTATTTCTGAAATCTCAGTTGAAATGCAACTAAAGGTTTGGCTGTTGTTGAGATAAGTGAAGAAAAAAAAGTAAAATAGCGCCATGAATCTTTGTAATATTTATGAACACAAAATATCAGTTTTTCTTATGTGGCATATGAAGAAAAGCATTATTATAAAATATCAATTATCCATCATTTACATTTATGACTCTTTGGCTGACTGTTGTGAGATTTGGAAAAGCTTTTTCTCGCTCCAGATGTCAAGGTTGACAAAAGAAATTTTAATTTAACTCTGCATGACGGTGAAATCTGTCAATGTCTGCACGTGTTAGTATTTTAAAGTTAACCAGAGCAATCGAGATGAATAATATAAGCCTTCTAAACATCTTCTGTGCTGCATGCATCGCCATAATAAACCATGCGTCATGCTCAATTTTCTATTTACGCTCGAGAACTGAAAAAGTGAGGGTCGCATTTAAAGCGTGCAATTTTTCACACTTTCATTGGAATGAAAAACGAATCAATTAAATATGACATCAATCAGATGTCATTCATCTCCTTTAAGCTAGAATTGTTCCTTTTGGCAAATTCCACTCCTGTTGAAAGCATGCCTTTAAGCCGGAGAAACATTATTCGAAAGCATAATACAATAAATAATCATTTTATCTGTGAAAAGATAGAGTAGGGTTGGCTGATGAAATGTTTATTATATTTCCCCAAGTTGCTAATGTAAATACTGATGTTGTGAATATTTGTGCATGTAAACAAATAAAACACAGCCCTCAACATTTGTGTAGAATTCAGAAGTTTAACATTGAACTTAAATTACACCTGCGGCTGCAGGTCGAGGCTGCCTTGTACAACGTTAGGCATATTAAGCATTTATCCGTTAACCGTATTTCATTAGTTCCCTTTCTGTCGGTCTTCTCGATGTTGTGTTGAACCGACAGAATGGGGTTTGAACTTGAGAACCTATCATCTCTGATTGTACTTTTTGAAGGCCAATGAACCTGGCGAATACAAGGGTATAAAAGGAAGATGGCGTGCCCATTCTTTCACCTTTTGTTCTTTAGAACCTGCGAAGCTAATGCTGAGCAAATTATCTCTGAGTATTACTGGATCCTACGACGCAGAGAAGCGGATTCGTCCTGATGTGTGCCCTCCCCACGGGGACAGTCCATGGAGAACCAGGACCTCAGCCATACCACTGCTGTCGAGCCGCACTGGGACGGCCCTGCAACGTCCCACCTTTTAAGGGCCTGGTGCCCCACCCTGTTTCTAAAAGAGCTTCCTTTCTCCCTGGGTGTTCCAGTTTGCAGCAGCTTCAACTCGACGCTGTGTCATGCTTATCCCGCAGCCCTCAAAACTCTCGACTCGATGGTGCGTCGAGCAGCGAAGACTTAAGGCAGGTAAGTCAGTAGACCCGCTCGTCTGCCCAGGGCTATGTCCAGTTCTTCTGCCAGCCACAGAACGTTCCCCCGCGGGGAAGAGTTGCAAATTTCTGGTCACAGCTCCCCAGCCTGTCGCGGTGGCTAGTATGGATCCGTCTCTGCTATGCGTTCTAGTTCAGCAGGCGCCCACCAAAGTTTCAGGGCAGTTGTTCACCTCGGAGCGATGCAAGAATTCTCCCATGCTTCAGGTCGAGGTCGCCACCATTCTGGTGAAGGGAGCGGTTCAGCCCGTCCCTCTTGCCAAGTTGTATTTATCATCCCCAAGAAAGTTGGGGGTCTGTGCCCCATCCTGGACCTGTGCACTCTGAACAAGACCCTTCACAGGCTCCCTTCCAGAACTTTGACGCATAACCGCATTCTGATGTTTGTCCGACATCAGGATTGGTTCGTGGCTATCGACCTGAACGAAACGTACATCATGTCTCGATTCTCCCGTGGAAGATCATTTCTATATTTTGCCTTCGAGGGTCGAGAATTCCAGTACAAGGTCCTGCCCTTCGGTCTTACCCTGTCTCCCGTGCCTTTACCAAGGCATTCTAAACTTTCTCGATTACCGCCTTATCTTGGCTCACTTCTGTTGTGTACACACAGGGACCTTGTGCTCAGGCATCTCGACCGATTGGGCCTACAGGTCAACTGGGACAAGAGCAAGCTTTCCCCAGCACAGAGCACATCGTATCTCGATAAGGAACTAGACTCTGTTACCATGACAGTGCACCCAATCAATGCTGCGCTGTCTGACCCTCATTAGGCAGCAGTCGGCGGTCTCACTGAAACATTTTCAGAGGCATCTGGAGCATAAGGCCTCCTCGATGGCTGGTTGATGCATATGAGACCGCTTCAGCAATGGCTACAGAGTCGAGTACCCTGGAGAGCTTGGCACACTGGCACTAGGCGTACGCCCATTATGTATCGCTGCTGTCACATCCTAGCCCCGTTCACAGATGTGTCCTTTCTCTGGGCTGGAGTCCCTATCGGGCAGGTTTTGAGGCGCTTTGTGGTGACGACAGACACCTACCTGATCGACAATGGGCATGCAGTTGGGCCCCCGCCTGCAGTGGCAAATCAATTGCCTGGAGTTGCTGGCTGCTTGGTGTAGATCAACCACAGGGTGGTATGTGTTCACGCCATATGTTGCAACTCGCCAGACGCCTCCCCCTCTGGAGTCAGCAGCAGGTGGAATCCATGCGGGCCACTCATATCCCAGGTGACTTCAACCAGACAGCCGATGCACCCTCTCTGCAGAGAGTGACAACTCCATCCCGGGCCATCTACTTCATTGGGAGCAGTTCTCGCAAGGCGCAGGTGGACCTGTTTGCCTCCCTGAAAATCTCCCGTTTTCCGCTTTGGTACTACCTGACCGAGGGATATGAAGGTATTTTTGGTGCAAAAGTACTGAGCACCTGTGAGAGTGGAGTTTGTAGTTGTAGAGGTTGGACACAGATGTGTATCAGTAAATTTGAAGTCAAAGTTGAAATTGTAAACTTGGAGATTTTTTTCTCTCCAGCAAACACAACAGAACAGTTACACCTTCTTGAATCCTTTAGTGCAAGTGCACAAATCCAGTTCTACAAATCACAAACTGAGATACCCGTGCAACCACATTTTTTGCTACAAATGCTGCAGTAAATATGGTGCAAACACATTCACGCACCAAAAGACATGTGTTCACAGACAAGTTTTGCACATCCGCAAACAGTATGTAAATTCATGCAATGTGAAATTAATGCTTGTGAAATATTTTCTCACAATTTGAAGGTTTTATGATTTTCTCATTGTCGTATCTGTTTGACCATAAATCATCACTGCCTAAATGTTTGGATTCTGTCAGATGTTTTGTTGATTTTAACCTGAAGCTGTGTTGCATTCTTTTGCATGTAAAGACTTAATAAAGTCATAAGCTGCTACGTTCAGACCGCCAGCGACTGTGTCGCTGTGTGTCGCAAGTCTCTCGCTACGAGGCCGTTAGAGACAGTTCCAAGCTTTGGTTGTCCTTGAAACATTTATAAACAAACCCTGCAGTAACAGACGAGATACGGCTGACCTGAGCTCTGCTGCTGTACTTCTAATGGTAGTTGCTCCCGAAAGTCTCTCATCCTTTGCATAAAGCTGAGCAAATCTCAACTTTCAAAGGGTCATTATTACTTGAGTCGCTGGATGTCGCTAGGCTACCATTGAAATGAATGACATTGACTCGCTTTGTCCCTGCGTGTAGCTGGCGGTCTGAACAGGGCTTAGAAATGTGAATTTGTCCAACATCAGTCCAATGAATTCAAGGAGTCTGAAAAGTCTTTCAACTGTAACAGTAAGCGTATACAATTTCAGCTTTTATTTTATTCCTTTTTATGTCTTTTACCCTTAGTGCTGTACAAAACAGACAAAGGAATTTAATGTGTAATAAATTTAAAAGATATAAGGTACAATTTGCTCACCTTTAATACTTTTCATACAATCAATCGTATAAATGAAAACAACCTTCTCATTTCTGAAGAATATAGGAAATGAAACAAACGGCTGTGCTTTGTAATGAAGAGTAACTTTGTGCCAACCAGAATTTCTCAATGTGCAAAATTTGTATCATGTATTTGTTGTTGAAATATCTATAAAGACGGTAAAAACTGTCATGTTTAATAGCATTATTGAAGTGACCTTTGGGTTTGCCATGAAACCCTACAGTTTCGTTTCCACCCACAGAGGAGGCCAGGAATACAACCGCGCACTAGAATTAACTGATCTTGTCGCACTATGTGAAGCCTTTCAAACAATTCCCCTCTGAGGACAAATAGTAATTAAGAAACTGCTAAACTGTAGCAAAAGCCTCCAAGGCAATGTGAAACAATCTGGCAGATCTGTTAATTGATGTTTACTTGTGACAGTGGGCATCTCCTCAAACTGAACCGCAGAGTAATCAAAAATTTGGGTAATCAAATTTGATATGAATCAATGGCTTAAACCAAAGAATTTTATGGCTTGCATTTGTCACCTACCATGAACTGGGGTCCTGAAATCTGAGACCACCAGCAAAAATGCATTTTTTCTTTTTTGAATAAAAAATGTTATTTAGTTTGAATCAGGAAACAACATAATATATATATATATATTTTTTTTTTTATTTTATTAAACTTTTTGGGATGGTTTTCCAGACAGGGTTTATGCCTAGTCTCAGACTTACTTAAATGTTAGAAGTTTCTTGATTAAAAACAACTTGCAATGACTTAAAATCTTAAATTTGTTGAAAAAAAATTTTGTAAACAATTTGCCCCATTATTTATTTAATTATTTAGACCTTGAATCTTTGTTTTTCAGACTTTTGTAAGCATTCAGTTGCTGTTGTCCCATTGGATCCATGTAGAATGTGTAGACCTCACTTGCACCAGTTTGGTCACTTCAGTCAGCTCAGATGTCTTTAATCCTCTATCTTTTATTAACACCTTCTGATAAAAGTCAGACATCCAGATCTTCACACATGAAACTATTGCCAGGACTCCCTCTGCATAGTGGCATCGCCCAATCCAACATCTATTATGTATGACTCATTGAGATGAGGTCAAACAGCTGCTCCCGCAGATTAATGTGCACATAAATATTAATAAAATGTGCTCCTACGGCTACGCTCGCGTAATCTGCAAAACAATTTGAAATCCTGGGCGGCTCTGTAAGAACAGGGAAATCGCTCTGTGAGACTCATCCTTGTAGAAATGCTTGCAATTCCGTAAGGGAAGCTTAATCTGATGCATAGATTTACTACACAAAACTGATTTGTATGTGCTTGCTTTAAAAGCATTCTAAAGCCTACAACCATTAACCAACCATTGAACAACAGGCTGTAAGGCAGATTTGCTTAATGTAGCTGTTTAGAAGTTGATTTGATTGATTACAAATTTGAAAAGAAAAAAGTTACAGGAGTTTAGTGGAAATGTGATATAATAAAATAGTGAGTGAAAAGGATGTGAGGCCAAGTACGGTGTTCCATGCTCAGAATTTGTGCTCTGCATTTATCCCATCCAAGTGCACACACAAAGCAGTGAGTAACACACACCGTGAAGACACACCCAGAGCAGTGAGCAGCCATTGCTATAATAATAATATAAAACAATACAATACAAAATAAATAATAATAATAAAAATTATTATTATTATGCAATTATTATCATTATCGTTGTTATTATTATTATTATGCATTTAAAACACAAAAGACATTAGTGAATTTTTTCAACCTTTTTTCCATTTTTTACAATATTCAGTCTGAAATGGAAATATAACGTTAAAGTTAAATAAAAAATCCACTGGGCTCCAAAATCTAACAACATCGGTCATGACCCTTTTGGAGATCACTTGTATTAGCACTAAAAACTGTCAATATACGTCCACTCAATTTTCCTTGTCATGTCTGTGACATCACACATCTGTGAATACGGTGCATTTTAAAGGCCAAACCCATGTTCCCTCATCCCAACTCATTCATTTACACAAACATACTGTAGGGCCTTCAACAAAATCGCACTTCGCCGTGATATTTCTGCCGCCTAACATTTATCTTGTTAATGGCTGCACTGCAAAAACAAGACATCAGCATGCGTTCATCAAATCTCACACTAACCCATCATCGGTACGCTCGTACCATCTATTTGTCATGCCCGCTGGTATTTGTGCCATTCTTAAAGTGCAACAGTTCTGCCATTATGCTAATGCGGGAATGTTCGATGGCACATGGAGCTAAATTGAGGAGCAAGAACGGCAGATGGGAGAACAGGGCCACTGCTAATGAAATGCGAAACAGTGCAATGCAAAACTGCGCTTATTAAAATATTTCACTAAAAGCCGGGGCCTGAAACACCAGTGTAATTATCAGGTTCGCTCTCCAGCAGAACGCCGGTAAATTGATGTTACGGCACACACTCAACCCTCATTAAATTGGCTACAGTCCACAACAACGAGTCGCAGGAAAACAGAGTGTTAAATTCCCATTGCATTCGCCATTCATGAACAAATCAACACTATTGCACCTTTAAAGCTTAAGTTAAGTACACGATTAAAAGACAGTCTTGTAGTTAATTGGTAAAGTGTTGTGTTAGCAGCACAAAGGTTGTGGGTTTTATTCCCAGGCAACACACATACTGATAAAAATGCGTAGGCTGAATGAAGTGTTGTTGTTCACTTCGAATAAAAAAGGGGCTGCAAAATATCTATTGTAAATATAATTGAGATTTTGCTTTTGAGTAAGTGATAGAATCTCCTCAATCTCTTTTTCCATTTTTGCCTGCTCATAGATTGTCTAAGAGAAAGAAAGACGATTCAAGTCACACAGTCACCTGAGGATAAATCTTTTAATTGGGGTTGAGGTTCAGTATTTGAATGTTAGATAATCCTTTCTGTTAATTTTTGGGGGAGGTCATTATAAGATCTTTTAAAAGCTTTTGACACACAAAAGCAAAAAGGAGCAGCTCATCAATATTTAGCCCAAATATGTAGACACATGCTGTAAATGTCACATTCAAATCGTTAATATCGACAAAAGTATCGAGACAAACAGGTTTGACAACTTTAGTCATTTCCATGAGCACAAATCTTAATGCTACAGCATATAATGATATTCAAGAGGATTGTGTGGTTCTAATTTTATAACATTTGGGAAGAGCTCATTTCTATTCCAAAATGACAATGCCATTGTGCACAAAGCCAGATTCTAAGACAAATGATTGATGCAGTCTGGTCTGCATACAGTCCAGATCTGAATCCAGCCGAATGCACTTGAGTCAAACACTCATCAGCCAAACCCATCATTGACTTACACAGGGGTCCAGTCATTTCAGAACAGAAAAAGGTCCTTCCAAAACTTGCAACAAAGGTGGAAACAAAGTTTTTAATATTGATTTGTATGGTGGCAGGAAAGGAACATTCCACTTTTTTTGGAAATAGGCTCATTCTCCAACTCCCCCAGAGTTAATAAGTTGAGTTTTATCGTTTTGAAGTCTATTCAGCGATCTCCGGGTCTGGCGATAGCCCTTATACCATAGCTTAGCATAGATCATTGAATCCAATTAGACCAGTAGCATCACGTTCAAAAATAGTTCCTATTTAAAACTTGACTCTTCTGTACTTATATCGTGTGCTAAGACTGACGGAAAATGTAAAGTTGTGATTTTCTAGGTCGATATGTTTATGAACTATATTCCCATTCTGATATACTCATCAAGGAAGTTTGCTGCCGTAACATGGCCGCAGCAGGCGCAGTGATATCACGATCCTTATGCAAACAGTTGGTCACGTTGTATATGATGATGGAAGTTAGCCTATTTCCACATGCGCTGTGTGATATCACTTCGCCTGCTGCGGCCATGTTACGGCAGCAAACTTCCTTGATTATTATGCCGGAATGGGAGTATAGTTCCAATCATATTGGCCTAGAAAATCGTCAAGTTTTAAATATTAAAACTCTTTTTCTTTCTTTTTTTTAACGCAATGCTACTGGTCTTATTGGATTTAATGATCTATGCTAAGCTATGCAAAAACAGCTGTCGCCAGACCCGGAGATCGGCTGAACAGACTCCAAAACAGTAAAACTTAACTTATTAACTCTGGGGGAGTCAGAGAATGAGCCTTTTTCCAAAATTGTTTTTTAAACATTTTTTTTATTGGAATTACTGGAACTTGTTAATAAGAAGTGAGAGGGTGTGCCAATACCTTTGTCCATATAGTGTATTTGAAAACTTCTTTTTTTTATGGTGTTCAACTATGTTGGGCGATGGCACAGATTCTGTGTTCATTGGTTAGGTATTATATCCAGTAGAATAAACGAAATCACAGGTATGTAGAAAAGGTTTGATAAAGCCTCATTCCAGTGAAGGACCTGCAGAGTTCTTTTGTTGCCCTGACGGGTGAGTACCGTAGGTTACAGTTACCAGCATGCAACAAAACACTGTAATATCACAAGCATGATATAAAAGAGTGTGACAGGTCTGCTACTAAATTGGCTTTGAGAGCTGTTATTTTCTGTACAGAAGAGAAGTGAAGGTCATTGGAGGGTTTGAAAGTGATCCAAACTTGTAAGGCTTGTCTTTTTTCCCCTAATAGTTTTCAGCACGGAAAAAGTGAAACAAATAAGTAGCTTTCAAACTGACAGCGCAGCAAAGTCTTTGTCTTCATCCATATATAACGCTGGACAAACCGAGTTGCTTAATACCTGGCAACTGTGTTTGCAACCGCATTTCTTTCTTTTTCGTTACGTTTTAAGAAATTTAGAAGTTTTGAAATATTCATGTCGGATTTAGGATCAGTATATGAAATATTGCTTTTACTGCACGTGTCCAGCCGATCTAGAGAATTTGTGACTCTTTTATGAAGTGGCTAGTTGGTAAATTCCTACAATGTGAATTGTACAAAATGGTAGGATTAGAACAAGACATAATTTAGCCCCCCCAAAACATGACTGTTACTGGCGTGAAAGCAAATTGTACTAAAACATAGTAATGAGATTGTTCATACAAATAGTGACGAATTGCCGTGAGATTATTTGAACATGTCCAATTGTTAGTGTGGTCTGTGCCAAAAAAAAATATTATGTAGTTTTGAAAATCTGGGACGATCCCCATAAAATCAGGGACATCATTATTTATTAAACCGTATGGTGTGCACAGTAGCCCAAAGCTTATTTTGGTAAATCCTGATATGTGCGCTCAGAATGTCAATGCCCATTTTGCACGTGTGCAACATTTATACATCAGGTGGGCCCTTTCAACACGATTTTACGGCAAAAACAAACATATTTTACACAATGGCTAATTTGAATTGTTTAGTACAAATTCAGACGATCTCATTAGTACATTTTAGTCAGATTTCCTTTTGTGCAAGTGATGTAAGGTTTAGGGGTGGGGCTTCAGCATTGCTTTTTCTAGTAATCGTTCGTTTTTGTATGACCCATGAGATCAGGTGGGATCTTACACATAACTCAAATATAATGCTGGTTAAACTAAGCCACACATGCAGTCTCAACCTCACAGCTATAAACGCGGCAGGAACCTGTCTCTCCATATGTAACCCACCTCCTCTCTGAGTCTCAGAGACAGAGTATCTTTCAGTTATTAGTGCTATCTGAGCTCAGCGGAGGAGCTGCTCTTGTGCCGTGTGTGTCAGTGGTCCAGACAGTGCCCTGCGGCTCCTCCAGGCAGCCGCAACACACACACTTCTTCTACTCTTTATTCTTTCAAACACACACTAACGTACACTTGCTTACATCAGCAAAAGCACTTGCAAATATGCACACACATGTCCAGATGTACATGTTTAGCTCAAGTGCCGGATTAAATGATAATAGCATGTGCATGTTCACCAGCTGTGTGTTTTCAGATAAGCATTATCGATCTGTTTGATATTATTTGCATATTGAACATTTTTTATTAGCTCGATTTAAAATTCCTGGTTATCTTTCCTCTCCTGATGTTCTGGCATTTGGTTTCCGATGGGACACATGGTGTGACACTTTTTATGTTGTACTTCACATTCACAATACTATTTTTACTGTAAGCATATTGACTTAATTTTTGCAACTGACTGTGCAGACTCTTTAAACTTTTCCGCGTGCCGTCCACACGACAACCCGTACAGGTGTAAGCATCGCGGGCATGGATATTTTTGGCGTGCAACTTCTGCTTCATTACTCACACCTCTAATTTTTCCGAAACAAATGAACCCTCAACAGAATTTCAACAAAGATAATTAAATTGCCAGAGGAACTTCGAGGCCGACAAGAAATATGAAATACGTTTCGGTTTGTTGTCAGAGGGCAAATTGCTAAATGATGTACCATACAAATGAACCATCCTCTTCATCTGCCAGCGCGCTAGAATGATGGCTCTCTCATGGTGTTTGGCTCTGGAGAAAATATGTTCCCCCTCCAAGCCATTAATGATTCAATCTCTTTTGCAAACCAACGACAGACGGTTTCTTCCTCTCTGCTTTTGATGTATCACATACATTTCAGCTATTACAATATTGATAATCCATTTCAGTTCATTTCTGCATTTGGCTCTAAAAATGTTAAAACAACAGGATGAAATGCGGAAGCTCTAGGTGCATATGTACTCTGCTTGTGCGCTGCCATCCATGCATGATTTTCAAGAGTTTTTCAAGAGATGTAAATGCAGAGTCCCTCGTGACTAGATGCGGTCACCGCAGCATAGACAAAACTGTCATGTCCACTCGAGTCGCTGAGATTCATCTGATTTAATGCCTCTGGATTAGGAGATCGGGCAGCTGTGCTTAGGTGATCAAAAGCCAGGATTTACTCATCTATGGTTTTCTTGGATTCTGCATGGATCAACTAAACCATCTGAGTTCCCTGAATTTCAATTTCTGTTAAGCAGGAGGCTTGAAATGTAAAACACATTAAGGGGATCTTCTGATTTTCCAGCACTCGCAGACCATGAACCTCAAAACGCAATAACCATCAAGAGCATTCAACCAAAAACTTCTGGGTCATACAAAAGTGTTAATATTTTGAAACATAAATAGTTATATTTCTGTCAGTGGAGTTTTGGCTGTGCACATGCAAAATCAAGAGTTGTTGGCACACGGGGGCCTGGCTTTGTGTCCAATCTAGATCCACAGCCCATCCAAAAAGCCTAAAAATTGCATTGATTCCTGTTACAAAACAGTCTACAGGCACATCTTTACCTCATTGTGATTTGTTCAATTTATGAAGTATACTGAAGTTCAATCAAATTATTTAAGCATACCTTCTGTAGAAAATATACTTCTATACTTGTAAGTGCATTATTGTGAATAAATCACATTGAAGGGCATTGTGATGCACAACACTATAAAGCTATATATTACCCTCAAGTAATACATTGCTTAAATATTAAACCATCACTACACAAACCACACAACACACTTATATAAAGCCAAAAGATTTTAGCAATGCAACTTTTATGATTGGGGGCACGGTGGCTTAGTGGGGGGCACGGTTAGCACGTTCGCCTCACACCTCCAGGGTTGGGAGTTCGATTCACGCTTCCGACTTGTGTGTGTGGAGTTTGCATGTTCTCCCCGTGCCTCGGGGGTTTCCTCCGGGTACTCCGGTTTCCTCCCCTGGTCCAAAGACATGCATGGTAGGTTGATTGGCATCTCTGGAAAAATTGTCCGTAGGGTGTGAGTGCGTGAGTGAATGAGTGAGTGTGTGTGCCCTGCGATGGGTTGGCACTCCATCCAGGGTGTATCCTGCCTTGATGCCCGATGACTCCTGAGATAGGCACAGGCTCCCCGTGACCCGAGGTAGTTCGGATAAGCGGTAGAAAATGGAATGGAATGGAACTTTCATGATGTAAAATCTTATATATTGCGAATAAAGTTAAGCCAACATGTCTGAAATTTTAGGTATATTAATAGTTTAGTTCAAAAGTTTCATAGTTTGTGGTTTTTGTAATATTATAATATATTTGATTATACTTTCTTAGTTCAATACTTTAGTTTATACATTAAAGGTAGGTGCAATGTAATTTTGGATGTGCTTTTGACAGAAATGCAATATAAAATACATAACTATGTCTAGGCCTAAGTTAAATTAGGATTTGTTTCAAAAAACATACTTGAAAACACTGTGTGCATCGTGAGACAAAACACTCATTTCGGGACTAGGCTAAAGCCCGATCTCGGAATTGGCCCCTCGAATAATTTTTATATATATTTTTTTTTTAATTATTTATTTTTATACTTTTAACATGCATTTAAATAAATTTGAAGCATATACAGGTATTGTTCAAGTATAAGTATAGGCTAAATATACTTTTGTCAGTATAAATCAAGTATACTTAAGTGTCATTTTTTGCGTTTTTCTGGGAAGTACAGTAAAAGTAAAATGTAAGTATACTTTCTTTTCAATAAGAATACTAATAGCACACTTGAATAAACGTCTTTTTGTTAAGTCAGCTGATAATGTGTTAGGAAATAAATGATTATTTTGAATTTTTAACAGACATGCACTTGTTTTTCTTTTCCCCTGGAGTGAACAGACGTCGACTGCATTATTTTATACGATTATAGGTGAGCCGACACACGTTTGACATTTTCAGCTGTTAGCTGACATTGAGTCCTACACTTTAAACGCAAGTCAGGGCTCTCACCGTCTAAATAATTGTGAAGTAAAACACCCAGTGAATTACAACCGTAAACTAGGCCGATTCTTTCAAATACATTCATTTACATTTATTATAAAGCGACTGCCAACATCACTTTAAAGTACGTTGGAAGAACCAAAGATGAAAAAATACCACTGATTATTCAATAGGACATATTTGAAATCCCCGCACTTAAAGATCAGCTCGATTGCTTTGCCTTGAAGATCCATTTGTAATCTTGAGCTCCTACGGTGAGAGCTGATCTCATTGGAATAGCAAACCCATTTCAGAGCTCTTGACAAGCAGACAATGGTGTTTAAAACGGCGGCGCCGCAGAAATTAACGTTAAGCACTTTCACAGGCCGATTCCCTTATGACCACAACTTGACAACGTTTATTGTACGCCCATCAAAATGACAGCCATGGAAAACCCTGGTGAAAAGAAAACAACTCTGCTCTCCCCTCAGTCATCTGAATTCTTGCAAAATAACCTCTAATTAGGTCAAAGCCTGATCCACCAGCAAACATGAGTGAAATCAATTTATAAAGATGCGTGTAATGGACGGATGTGTCTGTTTACCCAAGGAAATATTAAGGAAAACGTCAGGCTGTCTCAACGTGTTTCTGGACGTGGCAGATTGCGGCGAGATTCCACACAGGGGGAATTAACAATGTTGAATTTTATAGAGGAAACCATCGCAGTACATGTGTGCCAAAATGAATGCTGAAAATTGGAAAGTAACCTCGCAAAAATCATTACTCAATTAATTGTCTGTGAAAATTGATTGTTTTATTCAATCAAGAAAAAAATGAGATGGAAGCAGTTTTCACAAAGCAGTCAAGCCATCGCAAGGTCGCATCAGAAGATACGTTCACCTGGGGCGCAATGCCAATATCTGGACTTCAAAGGTCAACCTGTAGGACCCGGAGGAACAAAGCAATTACAGAGAATGCATGGCACTGTGTCAAATGCATTAGCAAGTCAAACATACTAATCTTTGAAGACCTCTCTACAGTGGGTGGAATGCGTTAAGCTATGGATTTTCACAGCGCTGAAACACAAAGCCTTCAGTGCTGGTGGCTGCGTGCCAAACTTGTGACACACAGGCGTGGAAAGGCCTTTCAATTAGCAGCCTATCGTAAGACACTGTGACACTTCTCCGCGAATGTGACCTGAGATCTATAACCATTGCTGTCTAGAAATCTTCATACAATTTTACTTGCCCCTGGGAGTTTTGTCTTTTGCAACACACCTGGGGGTTTTCAGAGCAAATATGCTCTGAAAACTGAGGATAGTGTGTGTCAGAATGCATTCTGAGGGGAACGACAAAACAGCATTCAATGAAACGCAATATGGAACAGAGAGATAAACGCTACCGTTTTATTACTTTAACAAGGCTGTATAGGTCTCAGGTGTGCAGAAATAACGCGGCGAGCATATGCACGTACACATTATAACAAACAAGACGCATTTGCTAATCTCTTTTATGTCTTTGAAGTTGAATATACAGAGTGCCACATTAAAGCGCGCACATTGGAGGACTCAAATCCGTTCCTTATGGAAAGAAGCACATGGGTATTAATGGAATATTTATTGTATAGATTCGGCAAAGCAGAAGTGGTGGACTTTTATCCTAATTATAAAAAAGCCACAGACCACCAACTGTTATATAGCCATTAGAATAAAAAGTAAATGTGTTTAGACAAGCAATGCGGCTCCAGCTCCTGTATGGCGTTCGGAATTGCTCCAGGATCCTCGTGAGCGCCGAACACGGTCGCGAAGTCCACACGGACCTGTTTATATATTTACACACAAAAGTGCAAGCAACTCCCAGCGAATGTATAGTGAAGCCAGGCCTCTCAACCGCTTCCTACAACTTTGAGGAAAAACCACCAGGAATTGAACGGAAACAGAACGCTGAGGGAAAAGTAATGACCTGCCATTGGGAAGGTCGACGCTTGGTTGCACAAAGAGATAGAAACGGCAAACAGTACCGCTGGAAACTGGGTCGGGAGCGGTAAGGGAATAGGTGAGCTTTAACCTTCCTCTCTGCTGGAGTTGAGATGAGAGCGTTCAGCGGGGACACGGACAAGACACGAGGGGAATGTTAAACACATGGAACCCGCGGAGAACCCGCCACGACCAATGAGATCACACCGCACGTTCTACTAATGTGCTGTGACCGCTCTCGCGCCGATGAGATGACTTCTGGGAAAAAATTGTGTTTGCCTCACTTAAATGTAATCACAGTGCTGATAATCCATGTCGGTGATGCTTTACTAGATTGTCGAGTATCTAAGTTACAGAGATATTTTCTGTAGCCTTTGGAAAGGTCGCCATGTCCACGCATGTTTAATAACTTGCAAACCCACTTTGAAGGTACTTTCCTTAACTTTAAGGGATAGTTCACTCAAAATTCTGTCATTTATTCACCCTTATGTTGTTTAAAACCTTTATATTTTTTATACCCTGTGTAACACAAATTAATATATTTTGAGAAATATCTCAGTGGTTTTGAGTCCATGCCATGAAAGTCAACGGGGACCAATGTTGTTTACCAATAACACTTTGAATGAATTTATACGAATTAGCCACCATGTAAAAAATTGACATCAGGCTGAATTCTTCACAGACTCAGACCTTCCAAGAGAAATATAGCTTAGCCTTGCCTTCAAATTATGCACCACTATTACTTTGAAATGAGGTGCTTTGTGCACGGCTATTTTGAAGGCCAAGTGAAAGCACCTGTTGATGTGATAAAGGGGTGAAGAGCAGGGGTTAAGATGACTCCTTATTTAAATGGGAGGGTTCCAGTTCCTCAGCGCAGCTCCTCCTCAATCCAGTCATGCAGTATCATCAAAGACTTACAGCTTTGATCAGCTCTTCAAAAGCCTTCACTGGCCTCTTGTCAGGGTCTGCTCTGCTGGTAGTTCAGACTCTGTGCCACTTCTGTTAAAATGGCCCAATTAATTCACCACACTCTCCATATCAAGTTTATGCTGTCAGTGGTGAGGGAAGGCAAAATTTCATCGTGCTGGTTTGGGAAGGTTTTAAAACTATTCAAATGACAACATCAAATTCTTAAAACTTTATTTTATTTATGGATTTATTTATTTATACATGTGTTTAAGCGTTATATTCAAAACCAATTATGGATTTATTCATTTATGTGTTTATTTATTTAGCAATTTATCTATACATTTATTTTAATTGTATTTATTTTTGTATTTTGTTCATTAATTTGTTTAATTAAATTGTATTATTGTGTTTAGTTTATTTGTTTATTTATGAATTATTTAATTATTTACTTATGCATTTATTTATATTTGTAATTTATTTTTTCAAATCTTTTTATTTTTGCATTTTGTTTATTTGTCATTTATTTATTTATTTGCCGTTTATTTAATTTAATTTCTTTAATTTTGTAATTTATTTATGCATTTATTACCTTTATGTTATGTTTATTTATATTTGAGATTTATTTATTGATTTTGATTTCACTTATTTATTTTAGAATTCAATTTTTAATTGTTGAGTTTTGCTTATTTATTTATGCATTTATTTATTCATTCATGCCTTTATTTATACTTGAAGAGCTCTTTTCCAAAACACTATAAATCCATTTTAATAGTCTTCATGAAAATTACATTTTTTACCTAGACCCATACATTTTGTTAATATTCAGTTTATCATGTTAATATGGTCTGTTGGCTCAGTCTGAACATGTTAAACAATGATTGTTGAATGAAACAACAATATTGTCGATTATAAATTCAATTTTTTTTTTCAAAACACTACAAATCCATCCTTTTTTTCTAATTTTTTGGGTTTATTTCTTTTTAACAACAAACAAACAAGAGAACATGAAACATATGACATCAGGGACTCATACTATAAATTCAAAATCAAATTAATGCAAATGCATGCAATAAATAACAGCAAAATAAAATAAATAGTAACAAACTAAATAGTAAAATAAAATAAATATTTTCAATTTCATGTCTCAATATTTTTTTTAACCACATACAACAAATAATTTAGAAATAACACATACAAATACCACTAATGATCGAATTCTGATTGGTCGAGAGGACATATTGCATTTAGGCTAAAAACAGGTTCGGGATTTATAGCGTTTTGGAAAAGAGCTCTTCATTTGCAATTTATATATATATATTTTTTATGTATCGCCTTTTATTTAATTGTTGCCTTCTATTTTTATTATTGTGTTTTAATTATTTGTTTATCTTAGCCATTATCTTATTCTGTTAATAACTATGTAAAGCAACTGACATTTTATGCATTTGGAAGGTGTTTCATTGGGATTTGAACCCATAACCTTGGACTTGTTCGCCTCATGTTCTACCATGTGAGCTATAAACATCAAGGACTCTGTATGATTTCTTCCTATCTGTAAATCGAGACCCTTCAGATTCATTTAAACCATTACTCTGAAATCTGAGAAATCACAATGTGCAATGCATAGTGTTTTGACAGTGGTGTAAACTTGACAATCTCATGCACTAAAACAAACTGATACAAACCAATTTGCCGAAGTTGTCTCTGACTGTACATCTAGCAGCGTTAAGTTAGGCGTTAAGTCAGAGACTGTCCGAAACCGATCTAACAGAATCTGGCTTGGAAAGATGTGGACGAGTGACACGGAAAGGCTCTTTGCGCAGTCAGGGGACTTGTTTCACTGTGCTTGGCTAAAGATGTTGAAGTGTCTAATGCTGAAAGGGATCCATTAGGGAGAATGGCCTCTCCTCAGTATGGGAGGTTAAAGGAAGGAACCGTGCTCCCTCTCTCAATCTCTCTCTCTCTCTTTGACTCTCGTTATTTCTCTCTTTTTCTCTTGTATTTCATTATTTTGTTGTAGCTGTTATTCAGTGTCACATCAGACAGTCTGTGAAGTTACTGCTTAAGGACATTTGACAAGTCTTTGTGTGTTTGAGGCTATAAGGCTAATCTTTCTCTCTCTCTCTCTGTCTCTCTCTCTCTCTCTCTCTCTCTATCTCTCTTTATGTAAAATATTACTTGGCTTCTATTGGTTTAGCTCACCCCAGAATCTCCCATAAAACGCTTCATCATTTCAGGTCAGTTCCTGCAGGAAAAGCGATTGAAGAAATGAGCGAAGCAAAGTAAGAAAGTACAGTGGTCCCAAAAGTACACCTCATGCTTAAAAATGAATGTCTTTACATATACCCAAATTTAGAGCAACTGTAAATGTATTTATTATCTACACTGTTCAATCAGATGCCACATGATTTTATATTTTGGTTCTAATACATCTTACATGTGTCCAAAAGGGGGTCACCAGTTACTTTATTTTGGACAAATCACAAAGGGATAAGAACTGACACACTTTCTATAAAATGTTAAAGCTTTTCAACCAGGTCAATTTTAATAGGGTTGTCAATTGCCAATGCTTGCTCTATATTCAATACTTTAAGAGGCATCATGTCTGTGGTTACACAAACTGCTCCAGCCCATTTAATGAACCTGTATGGATTGAGGTCTGAGTTTAGCAGTCTGTTTGACATGTGTTGAATGGTGTCTGTGCAGATGCGATTATGACATTGGCATGATAAATGAGAAAACTGTCTTTTGACAGTGTCGTGAAATGTGGGCCTGACAGGTTTACATATCCTGCAATTACAGTTGGACAAAATAACATGAGCGTGCACTGGTGCATGAGAATTAACTGATGTCCAAATAATTCACATTTTTATTTACTCTCGCTTATGCACTTGTTTATAATTCACTCAATTTTATTCAAGGTAAAAATTTACATTCAGGTATACAGTCTTATCAGCGCATATTCCCTGGGTTCCCTTTTCGTGCACGACCAGTTGAGCTCCAGGAACACAGTTTTTCCAAGTGTACACAAAGGACCAAATTTCTTAAAGGAGTAGTTCACTTTCAAAATAAATTTTCATGATAAATTACGTTTTTTTTCTTTAGTCGAAAAGAAATGAAGATTTTTGATGAAAACATTCCAGGTTTTTCTCAGTATACTGGACTTTAATGGACTCCAAACGGTTGAAGGTCAAAATGACCGTTTCAGTGCAGCTTGAAAGGGCTTTAATTGATACCAGATGATGAATTAAGGTCTAATCTAGCAAAACGATCGGTCATTTTCAAAAATAAAATAAAATAAAAAGTTTAAGTTTATCGAACACAAATGCTCTGTTCTGCGATGCACGTTATACGTTATTATGTGAAAACTTGCACGTTCAGCTTGTAAACACTGACTCAGTACTTTTGTGTACTGAGCTTTCCGACGTAATTACGTATTTTGTGAAGTCATGAACGCGCATCACAGAACAGAGCAAGGGACGCATTTCTGTTTTTAAAGCATATTCATTTTTTTTTTTAGAAAGTGACCGATCGTTTCACTAGATAAGAACTTTATTCATCGTCTGGCATAGCGGTGAGTAAATTATAATGAAAATACATATGCCAAAAAACATGGCATACCCTTTTACCATGTACATTTTTACCACACTAACCATGGTTAATTTTTAACTTCTATACTATGATATATTGTAGTTAACTATAGCAAACTATAGTATATTTTTATGTGGGCACCGCCACACTCTCTTTCATGCTGTGCTCCATTACTGTAACTAAAGTAAACCCCCCTTTATTACCATCTGAGTAAAACTGTGAAGAAATATGTAGAAATAAATTAATGCAAAAAAGGAATGTGGAAATATAACATTTGTGGAAATAAATACCAGCATGTGGATATCATTTCATTATGATTCAAAACTAAACATTAAATAAACAGGTGGGTTAATAAATATGAATGTAGGACTAGGAGTACCATTGTTATCCAAAAATAGAGAAAGGGAAATTATAAATGCCAATTTATATTCATTTAGCATTTTTAATTACTTTTGCATTCTTTGATTTATGTGTTTATTTATTTTTTAGATTTGTCTTGTTTATTTTTATGTCTAATTATGGCAGGCTTAGGATTACACACTGTGTAAATGTTTACAACAGGTTTTTCCTATGCATATTTATCCGTTGTAACATAAGAACCAAGCTGTGGACAGTAATATAGCATGCAGTACATTGCTTTTTCAAGTCAAGGGTACTAGAACATTCAGAAAATAAGAGGAAATCTAAGTAGCAGAGACCTTTCACAATAAAGTGTCCTCTTCTCTTTTTATTACGCAAAACAAGCTGTAGAGCAACATGTGCTGCTTATAAATATTCCAGTCAAGTGTTGTGTCCTTGTGGATTGACATCACAATGAAAAATGATATGATTTTGTTGAAGATACTGTCTCCAAACATCCTGACTGTCTTTTTCACAGTCTCCCAATGTTGGCACTCAAGAACAATTATATACAAGCAATGATGCAAAGGACCAAACACTACAGCACTGATAGCAGAGATTTTAAAAACCTCAAGCTCCTCCTCACACATAATGACAGGCCATTATGTTCCTCAGGTGGCTGATTCTATCTTGCCAGATGATGAAGTGTAGCCTTTGTAAAAGAAATAAGCATTTCACTCTATATTTTTTAGAATGGAATGTTTTTAAAAGAGAAGAGGAGCTGAATATTGAAAATAAAACATGGTGGTGCTTTATAAAAGTGCTTTATAAAAGAAAACCAAGCCTGGTTGAATAATCTAAACCAAGCTTTTAAATCAGTTCTGCAGCTGGATTCTAAAAACTAACTCAGAAAGTTGTTAAAGTGTATGAAGTTTAGCGGCATCTAGCGGTGAGGTTGCGAATTGCAAACAATGGCTCACTACACCCCTGTCATTCGAAGCGCTATGGTGGCTGAAACAGAACTAAGATGTCGCCACGTTTTCTCTTCCTGGCTGAATGAATGGGGTCCCGTGGAGTATGTAGATAGAAATAGCTTATTGTAAGGTAATAAAAAACATAAAGCTTCATTATTTAAGGTCTTTATACACCTCGGAAGACATACTTACGCATATTATATTGCATTTCTGTCAATAGATTCTCCTTAATATCACTCATTGGACCTTTAAATGTTGAAAGATAACATGTCAATGTCAACACGGAGGACTTTTTAACAGGCAAGTTTACTTTTTCATTCAGTAAAAAATTTGGTCCCGATTTATGACCTAAACTAGACATGTGGATTCCAGAATGAGCTCTGTTCGGGTTTGAGAACCACTCATACCAACTGCTTATCCAACATGGAGTGCATTTCCAAAAAGTTAAAATGGCAAGCTCGAATAAATCCGATCTTGTCAGTTTGACACCACCAATTACCGGCTGTGAAGTTGGCGAGGCCCGGTTCAGCCGTTCTGCCTCAAACTTTAATCAACCGTAGTTTATTTTATCAACGTGTTCATTAAGAAGCTCAGGCTAATCCACCTTTGCCTTGTCTTAATGCAGCTCTCTCATTTATTTCCAATCAGTCGCCGGTCTCGAAGCTGTCTCACATTTAGTTAAAACTCGGCTAGCGGCATCCCTCGCAATGAGACTCCTGCCCGGAGTATATTAGAGGCTGACCTCTCGGTATCCTCGTGGATGTTAATTACATCCGCACACACCCACGCCGGCTGTCCCTCATACGAAGGTATCGACTCTCCGGTCACTCGGAGCGGTAAACATCCGCCGATCTATGAAACCGGGGTCACCTTCATTTTAGAAGACTGTTGTAATCTTCTTTCACTCAGGTCTGAGCTGTCTATCAGACCCCTGCATTCAGACTGGGAATAACTTCTTTGACTTTAATCTGTCCCGGGGAATTGCACATCGCATTGCCTTGATGGAACTGCTATTTTCACGTTCTGAAAGATGCGTACGCGTACACACGCGCCCGCTCACGCACACACACTTAGACAAACAAACGGATAGTTGCATAGGCTGTGTGCCTCCCAGTAACCGCAGACCGAGTAAACCGAGCTGGAGAAACAAGATTGCCACTCTGAGTCTGTGTCCATGACCTTCTATTTCTTCTCTGCCCTCATCAGCTACAGTACAGAGCCACTGACTGCCGCACTGACGCTCGGAGCAATCTCAGAGAGAAGGGTGGCAGACGAAAAGCTGACCTTTGATCCAGGACAGAATTCAATTTGGGTAAAAGACCTTGGTGGTATCAGCTTTCAATGGGATCTCTCCAGCGTCGGATATATAAACAGGCTAGAGTGATGGACGCCTGTAAGATTTTTTGGCAAGCGTGATATTGTTAAGATGACAGACAAGGGTAGCCGACACGTGTGGTTACAGCCGAGGCAAGAACGCGGTACTGCTGCCGTGTGCTTAATTCTGCAGCGCTTCTGGAGAGAATAATACATCAACTGTGGTGAATTTAGAGGCTAATTAGGTTTACCAGACGAGGCAATGTTTCACATTATCTTTGATCTTTGCTTCCAAGACTAAAACAGCAATTTACGTCTTGGAGTTAATTATATGTTCGTGCGCTACTTATAAAGGCTATTAAAGTGTGCTTAATCAATGAAAAAGTTAAGAGTTCCTGGAGTAACGCGCATGGTTCTTTCCTCAAGTAAAAAACCACAACAGAGTAGCAAGTTATGTTGTTTGAATGTGAATTATTGGAGTTTAAAAGCAAAACCGATATTGCATGCAGAGACCTAACGGTCAAAGAGCATCCTCATTAGAAAGTTATACCAGTTCTCCATTCTTTCCAAATACTGTTTGAAAAATGGACAGTAAGTGAGGAACGGCATACGGCAATACTAGTGTTTTCCATTTTCATATTTACCCTCATGACAGAATATGACCTGAGCAGAAATGTGTTTCTTTAAGTCATCACTTACAAAAAAATAAGTGTACTACAGGTTCATTTCATTAAGCACGCTTCCTAAGTATAAGTATGTTTACTAATATCAATGTACTGTACTAGTACAGAGTGTACTATTTTGATAACAACAGTAGTGAACTTTGAATACACAACTACAATTGTGTTTGTACGGTACCTGAACTACAAGTGAACTTGGGTATACTGCCAGTATACTAGTTCAATACTTGTAACGCATGTTTTAGTTTAAGGAAGTAGATGTGTAGTACAGTGCAATGTAAGTCGCTTTGGATAAAAGCATCTGCCAAATGCATAAATGTAAATTTAGATGTATAGCCTACTCTTCTAAAACTTCTAAAAGTTTTGAATAATGTGAAAAGGTCATTTAATAGGCTACTCAATCAAAAGAGTAAACACAACTTTAGGCCAGAATACTTTGAATACTTAATCTGCAATCGAGAAATAATTCAAAGTAGAACTAAGTACTACGTATAAAATAAACCTCTATATACAAATTATAAGTATATTTTAGTGTAATTTTAAATACAAATACACTGAAAGCGTACTTAAGCACACTAACAGCACACTTGAATTTCTTTACTTTTTGTAAGAGATGTTATACTGGATATCACTTAATATCACTCAATCATACACACACACACTCATCTATTGACTATCTCTGTGGGGACACTCCAGAGGCGTAATGATTTTTATACGGTATAAACTGTATATTTTATCCCCTTAACGTAAAGATCAAACATTTATTTTACATTTTTAGATTTAAAAAATTATATTTTTCTGTACTGTTTATAAGCTTTTTTGCCCATGGGGACCTCAAAATTGGTCCCCACGGTGACACGAGTCCCCATTTGTTGGTGTGCATTCAGGTTTAGGTCCCCACCGGGACATAAAAACAAGGCCACATATACATGATGGTGAAAATAGATTAACCAGATAGCACATATAGACTATGTTCTGGTATAAGTGTCAACCACAGTCTCAAAAGTCTGGACACATAAACACTT
Organism: Triplophysa dalaica; assembly: GCF_015846415.1. Lineage (NCBI taxonomy): Eukaryota > Metazoa > Chordata > Actinopteri > Cypriniformes > Nemacheilidae > Triplophysa > Triplophysa dalaica. Next base: position 12,002,815 of record NC_079560.1, on the reverse strand, counting down.
TTTTTCTGTTTTGTTTCCCTAAGCCTTTAACAGTTTTTTCATTGGTGGAAAAGACCACCTGCGAGGTCTTTAGAAGGCGTTCCTAGTTTCGGTTGCTGTAGTAACAATTATGAACTGTACTGTCGGGCGATAACTGACAGGAGACGGCTGACGTGAGCTCCGCTGCTGTACTCTTATTGGTAGTCACTCCAGAAAGTCGCTTAACAGTTGGATAAAGTTGAGAAAATCTCAACTTTGTCGTGTTGCTAGACACGCCCACTTCCTGTCGCCCACTGTCACTGCTCGTGTCATTGGATGTTGCTAAGCCACCATTGAAATGAATGAGATCATGTTAAGAGTTCCTGGAGAGTTCTGTCCATTACAAACAATAACTACTTAAATGTCAATTTTATTGAGTATTTTTTAATCAAAGATCAAGTTAAATTATACTTTATGTTATAAGTATTAGTACTAGTATAGTATACCCCTATCCTGCTCCAATACTATTTAAAAAAAGTGTCTTTGTAAAGGTTTTTTAAAATTAAAATATACTTTATTATTTTGAAATTTGAAATAAGTATACTGATTGCACACCTATTAAACTTCTTTTTTTGTAAGGGACTAACTGAGATATTGAAACACTACAGAGACAGTTAAATAGCATTTGAACATTACAGCCAAAACATTAGAAATAATTATTTTAATTAAATTCAAAAATCGGAAAAAACCCTAATCTTTCTTTGTACTTACTAGAAATTGGTTTAAAATTTTTGAACTTGCTAAAATCGACCTAAAACCTGCTTACCTCTTGTCACGAATCGCTGCTCTATACCAAGCTCTGCCAGCGTGTGACCATTTTCTGAATTTGAGACTCCACGCCTCACCCGCATCCTGAATCATGTGAGCCTGTAGCACACCCTCCTCCGGTCCTCCCCCACAGGGTGATGAAGCTGAGATGTACCTCTCAGTGACGGCACATTTAATCAGCACTCCGAAATGTACGATCGCAAGAGACACGGCTCCACGCCACACGTCTCCGCGCACCGCTCTTACAAGTACGGAATAACCATGCGTGATCACACGATCAATCCGCCAGCAGCTTTTAAATTAGCATCTCAAACCCTCAGCACATGTTTTGTCACAGACTGCCAAGCAGTAAAATTGATATTAAGATCCTGACTGTCTTGCACGACACTCTATTAATAATGGCAGGGATGAATAGGTATGAGGAATACTATAACTCTTCTGATCAGGAGGTTGAAAGGCATTATGGGATGGAGGTTCCTCGGCAGGTTGATGGATTGAAGTGTGCTGTTCATGCCCTGATGCCAATGGCTTATGGCAATGTATATGTCATAAATAATACTGTATGTATAGTCGAAGAATACAAATGTATACATAAAAAGGATAGTTTACCCAAGTATAAAAAAATCATCAACTTTTTTTCTCCGCAAGAAGGGCTTGCAGATTTATTCTGTCCGGTGGACATACAGCCATGCCAACTTCGCAACAGTTATTAATAAATTCAGCCATTTAAGAAAGGTCTTTCTTCATTAAAACAAGGTATCCAAGTTCTCCCCGAAATTTGAAAGCTTCCCAACCTCAGATGGGTCAGAGATGACGTTAAAGGGAAAGGGAGCAATGAAACATTAATATTTCGAAAGAAATGTTTTATTTAAGTACCTCACAGCAGAGCTGCTGCCATGAGAAACATTTACCCATCGGAAATGATATTATGACCCTGGCAGAGGCCATGCGACGGCTTGTTTATTTTGTTGAGAGTAGTTCCAGGAAGCTATTATGAGAGGTGACCGTGTGTGGTTGGTTTTCAAAACAAAGCAACAGTCGGGCACTATTTTGTGCTTTCACATACCGACAAGGGCCTGCCTTGTAGACACACACACTGATCTTACAATTGAAGAAGATTTCTTGTGACTGTATTGTTTTTTGCAAAGCTAATTATATCTGCCAGGTGCGTATTTATGGTAATGATCCGGTTGACTATACGGAGCTCTTGAATGTTAACTTAAATTGAAAACAGATTACCATACATGTGGATAATGATCTTGAGATGCTTTATTTCAATTAAGACGTCTCTGGATCCTTCGTGACACTGTAACTTGTGACACCTACGATACATCAGGATACCGGCTGTTCCCGTTTACTCCAATCTCATGGCTCAGGCAGAGTGGATTAAAACATCTAAGGAGGTAATCAGACCTCCTAACACAAAATAAGAAGACTAGATGCCCGATGTCTCTCAGCGAAGTGTAACCAATAACCATTCCATTTGCGGGGTGCAGCTGAGCTTGAAATTAATACAAATCTCTTTTATTTCAAAAACGCAGCCTATGAATTGCCGGCAGTGCTTCCAGGTGATCTTACTGTATAGCAATTAGGTAGCTCGCGTAGAATGGCCCGCTTCGGCTCTGATTGATGTCTGACCTCTCGGGACCCTTGAAAATCACTCGCTCTGCATTCTGCCGCCGTTCCGCTGGGATACTGATGAATGGCGACCCAAACAAATGAAAATGTTTATCGTCCTCTTATCAAATTAACCACTCTATTGCACAGTTAATTGTTTATTAAAGGACTTAAGATGGAATCATATAATGAACCTGGGACCGGTCTTAAGCTTTTTTCCAATTAGGAAAAGCATTGACTCATGTCATCGGAATGATGTCACTCCAGTGATACTAAATCTGGATGTATAAAAATTATAAAAATTATATATATTTATATAATTATATGGTTAAAATGTATATATATATATATGAATACTTTGGTTCCAAAACGAGATAACTCCGTTAAAATATATATATATATATGTTTTTTTATTGTGCATTCCAATTAATATCAATCAAAGTGCAGTTGATTTGTTTTGATAAATGCCATAATAACTCAAAATAATACAGCTAACACAATAAAACACAATTAAAACATGATAACATAATAAAAAACCTTTAAAGAAGTTTTATCGCATTTTGGAACCAAACTCTTCATATATATATATATAAATATATATATATATATATATAGGGAGAGGGAGAGAGAGAGAGAGAGAGAGAGAGAGAGAGAGAGAGAGAGGTCCTCATTGATAAGATAAATAGAGGGACCACAGCACCCCCTGGTGTTTAATATTGCTAAAGACCACAATCTAAGAATTAAACTTTCAAGTCATGTTCTGAAAAAAAACGTATACCCCTATTTTCTCTGAAGTAGATAGTTTAAGAGAAAATAGGGGTCAGCATGAGACATTTGGGACAGCCCCAAAACTAAAGTAGCCTAAGTTTGAATTTGCATATGAACATTGCAAATGTAAGAAGAAACCCTTCAGGCAGAAATAATTAAAGGTATCAGAAATTCACACAGTGTTTGTCAAATATGCTGCAAAATGCCAAGGCACATTCACAGTAGTCTAACATTTGCCGATTATAAATTGACCTGCCACCTGCTGTGAAATGGCAGTCTAGCATTTTAGCTTATGCTAAATTTGAGGAAAAAATCTCATTAAGCAGCTTATACGATGCTTGTTGGCATGACCTCGTCTCAGACAGTATTGCTGTTGTATGTGAATTTAATTAAGCTTTATTTTAATTAAATGGTTGCAGATTGGCATCATGAAGTGTCATGATAGGTTATACATAAAATGAACTTAAGGAAACAATTGCTTTTTTAACTTTAATGCATATAAATGTAAAGAATCTCTTACTGTAGATGTCTGTTGACTAGTGGTTCTCGTTTTCGTCGTGAGGCTCCCTTTGTTCCCCCTATGTGTAGAGTGGCCCCCTCAATAAAGATTGAAACGTTATATTTTTATATGAAACCATTAATATATTCAGTAATACAATGTGATATCAATTATTTTGCTTGGTGTTCTGATTCCCTAAATGTATTAGGCCTTTACATTTCTAAATTTCATAAAATGCCACATCATCTGTGGCCCCCCTGGATCCATCTTGGGCATCCTTTTATTCTCTAATGTCCTTTTATTGCCCACTGTTTACCTTCCAGCTCCTCTCCTTGTAATTACATGTTATAATATGATGTTGACCACAATACGGACCCGTTCCATCTTATCTGGCTAAAACCTAGCAGGTCAGACCTTCATGCCAGTTGACTTTAATGACTTTTTAATGGGTATCTCAGTTTTAACGACCCACTACAACACTTGTAATCATTTTATTGGAATGATGAATGATTGAGAAAAGGTTAACATTAATTTCATATACACCGCCAGTCTTTTTCCTAGGCTGAGATCACATCGCACGAGGCAGTGAGAGAGGGATGGGGGGTGAGCGACGTGCGTTCATTATGTTGGCAAAAGGCTGAGGTGATTTATGATAGCAGCGTTGTTGTTTTCCCTTATCTCTAATTAGACGCTTTTGCCGAATTAACTGATTTCGGTGACAAAGCGCCAAGACACGGTTAACAAGGCAGGTGGCCTTGTTCTACATCATTCGTCATTCTCAAAAGAGTCACTTTAGAGACTAGAACCGAATTGAGTCTTTTAAAATGTCCAAACATCTTCGGAGATCCCATGACTCATTAATCTTAGACTTATGGAGGGAATTACATGATTTCCTTCACGGATATACAGTATGTAGCATAATGAATAACTAGCCTACTATTCATTTCTCCTGCATTGGATGACCCAATTGGTTGAATGTGAAAAAAAAGAGAAGAATGTTTTTTAAAATACAATTTAGTTTTTATGTTTACAATGCTGGTTCCATGATTTTTTAGAAATATTCTATTCAATTACTTTTTAAGCATTACTAGTGGTGTAGCCATCAAACTAATTCATTAAAAGAAACAAATGTATACATTTATGCATTTGGCAGATTATCGAAAGCGACTCACATTGCATTATCCTAAACATTTTGTTTATAATTATGTCCAATTTTCTGAGATCGAACCCACGACCTTACGTTGTTAACGCAATGCTCTTACCACTGAGCAACAGGAAGGCACTATAGACTTTACAATTTTAAATGAAAAAATAAATTAAAGTTATATCATAAAATATTTTTGTTAAATGACTTTTAAAACAATTGGTTGGTGTAGCCAGCCAACATTATATAAATAAACATTAAAATAAATACATGGATAAGAAACAAAAAAGCAACAATAAGAAAAAATAAATTGGAAATACATTAAAAATAAAATAAAATATAGCAATAAAATATTTTGTATTAAATTACTTACAATATCGGGTGGTGTAGCCATCATAAATAGATACAAAATCAAAATACACATTGCAGTACAGTGCAAAATCAAACTACATGTGAAACAACTGTAAAAAAAACAATATGTACAAATCTTTCTTATTTTAAATAAATATTTTCTTCATATTCCTTCAAGCATTCATATTACAGATTTTGTTAAAGCACCAATAACTTAAAATGGGAGTTCAAATTTTGCTCTGCTCTTGTAGAACATTGCCCTCTACCGGCCTTTTGATGACTCAAAGTCATTTAGCATGAGTTGAGGGAACACTTCATTAAGTTGAACTGGCCTCTCTTGCCCTAGGTTGTATCATGAGTTAAACACGTCACGGTGGGCCTCACTGGTCTGATTGCTGCCCTAAGTTACTTACACCTTTCATTTCACCTTTTACCTGTAAATCTCTCTCTCTCTCTCTTACTCTCCCTCTCTCCTCCTTCCTTTCCCCTACTGTATAAAATTGATTCCTGTAACACTAGGCAGTGAGAGTTGTGTTGGCATTGTAGACATGACATCTATTCTCTCTCTCTCATCTCTTCTGTTGGCTCTTAAACTGTGCACAGGTAAGACTGCTCAAGAACTCTGTTTGTTTGTTTGTCTCTCTCTCTCTCTCTCTCTCTCTCTCTCTCTCTCTCTCTCTCTCTGTCTGTGTGTACAGGTGACTGAATGACTGCTTCTGTGTTTATATCTGTCTATCTATGTACAGGTGTTTAAAAAAACTACGTCTAGCAAAGCAGAGAAGCTTTGAATTCTGGCCTGAAAAAATAGGAGTGAAATATGACTCATCCTTCTTGCGCAGAAACAACGTGTGCTTTTTTATATTCATGAAGTTTGATGATTCATTTTGATAAAATCAGGATTTTCAGCATATAATGTATATTTTATACTATTTTTCAAAATTATTGACAAATAAAAAAATATTTACGAATGCATAATCTTAAAAATGTTACTGTCCAATGTATTAAGGGGTCCTAAAGACCACTAAAAAGAATCAATTTCACATTTTTTTATGTAATATTATAAATGTAATATATAACAATTATTTTATTAGTATGCATAGCATGCAGACTTCAGTTGGCACAGACTTCACACGTCTGTGCAAAATCTGCTGATCCGTGTTTTCCCAGCATGCTTTGTGAATGTTCCAAAGAGCATCTTTTGTGCTGTAATGGAAGCAAAGGAAATCTGACCTTTTGCACAAAGAAGTTAGCATGGTCATAAATTGACTTACATTTCATTAGTTATCTAGTAATAGAGCAGAGGCTAATTCAATTAAATTAGGTCTTTATTTTATGTCACTTCAATATCACCTTTTCCCAGTTTTTAAGTATTTACTTCCTCTTAACGTTTTGGTGTTTCCAGGTTTAAATGTTTATTAAGTCCCAGATGTAGTGTCAGATCTTTGAAGCCTGCTGTACATTGTAGCAAATAAATGTATACAAACATTGACATTTCATGTATACATAACACACAAATTACTTATTTCTTAATAAAGTCATATAGAGTAGATGTCAGATCTCATAATTCTCCTAATGATGGTGGTGTTGAAATCTTGTGAAAGTACATGGGTACTTGCTAATCGTTGTGGGAAAATGTTTGTAACGGTTTGTTTTGTTGGCACAACACACTAATCAGCAGCACCTATGCATAAACACCCTTAATGATTTTCTAGTATAATTTTAGTCAAAACTTAGACTTTCGTTCTTCTGCTCCTTGTACTTTCAATAGAGTGCAATCTGCATTCTTGGACTCTCTTCAAGAAGACGGTTAATTGCGTTGTGTCTTTTCTGCACAACCTGGTTGTCCTAGACTTAAATGCCATACGATTATTGTTAGTATCTTTTTGCTAGCATCTGAATAGGAGCACGTGTATTTACATTCACGTATTTGTCAGACACCTTATTTTGTCATTTATTCTGTCATCGTTTACTCACCCTCTAGCCATTTCAAACCAACTTTCTTCAAAATGTTTGGGTTTTGCAGAAGAAATAAAATCATACATGTTTAAAATGACATGAGGGTGAATAAATGGCAGATTTTTTTAATTTTTGGGTGAACTATGAGTAAGTGTGTTTTTCAAACCCATGACCTTTGCGTTGCTAACACATGCTGTTGAGCTAAAGAACTGAGGAATCATACGAAACCAAGCGGAATGTGCATGATGTGTCGAGCATGTAACATTTACAAAGAGCTTTTCCAAAACGTGAGCGAAAATGTGTAGAGTTTAGACAATTGCTGTGGTGTGCGAAGAGGGCAACATTTTTCAAAAGCTGTGCATTATTTTGTCAAGCATACCGATAACCTCTTCCGAAGTATTGCACTTAATAATATTAAAAGCCAGCAAAATGTAGATGTGATATTATTCATTTCCATAAACTGTAAATGCAACACATTTGCTCTGACCGTTTGGATTTTGTCACTGGTTAATCTCGCCTGTAGTGCAGTGCATCTTGGGTTATTGAATTCACAGGGGTTATTTTTTAACAGAGTCTAACCTTCTGCAAGGTGTTTCAATTTGATTGTCTGAGCACTTCAAAGTTCTTCTTCTGTATGTTGTACTGGATATGATCAGACAGACGCCCACAAAATACTTTTGTAACATTTACAATTGTGTTGTTGTGTAATTACATGCACAACGTTTCTCTTGCCGCATCAGATTCCACACGCAACAACTGAGTTTTACTGGAACTTCTGATATTACCGCAGAAAACGCTTAAAATAGAAAATCAAACTGTAATGTGTAAAAAATCACAGTTTCAAGCTTTGAACGAGTTAAATAAAAGGTCTGGTGGGTTCACAGGTAGACGGCGTCAAAATGGAAAGCTTAAGGGGCCTCTGCATTTCATCACATGTTTCTCTGATGCAGGTGATCAGGAGGGGAATCCAGTTAGATGGCTCAATGATTATCAGGAAATACTTAACCAATCAAAGCACGCCTGCATACAACCGCAAAATAAACAAAATTGTTAGTTAATGACCAGCATTGTAACTATGGTCCGTAAGACCGCTCTTAGCGTCAAGTCACGGATCTGAATACTTTCCAGTAGTCGTCTGTAAATCCAGTTTCATCAGGCTTGTCTCTCTGTTCCAGGTGAGTGGTGCTACAAGAGCCAGTTCTCATGCAATGACACATGTAAAGGTAAGAACACTGTACCTGGACGTTTTGCATAGTCATCCACTTGCTCTTGTGTAACGTATCTCCTATAGTTGAATGAGCAGAGAAACATTTGATCAGACTACTGTAATTGTTTCTTTTGTGTGGATCAGAGCCCGATCACTGGCACAAGATTTTTCCAAAATGTGGAGGACAGAGCCAGTCACCCATCAACATTGTCACACGCAAGGTACAACATAACTCAAATCTGACCGGCTTCATCTTCGAGGGTCACGAGGACTGTGTCAACATCACTGTGGAAAATCACGGACACTCAGGTGGATGTGAAGTTCAGTTTAATTTGTCAAATTCAATTCATTGACTAAATCCTAGCGCAATACCAATAACATGTTGCATCTTTGTAGCTCACTTCACTCTTCCTCCATCCGTGCGGCTCCGTGGTGGCGGTCTTCCGACCACATACAAGGCCGTTCAGTTTCATCTGCACTGGGGAGAGGAGCAGGAGGCGGGCTCGGAGCACTCTGTGGATGGGGAGCGGTATCCTATGGAGGTCTGAATCCCATATCAGAACATTACATTATACACTGTATGTAAGATGGGAGGGAAACATTGACAATAGTTTGATTTTATCTTGGTTATTTTGTTTTACGCAGCTCCACATTGTTCACATTAAAGAACAGTACAGCAGCTTGCAGGAGGCTGAGAGTGACACGACGGGGGTAGCATTACTTGCCTTCTTTTTTGAGGTACTGCTACCATCTGTCATCTTTTCTCTTTGATACTTGAAAAGCAATCTTAATAGGCCATGTGGATAATAACACTTTTGCATTAAAGGGATAGTTCATCCAAAAAATTGTAATACTGTCGTCATTTACTCACGCTTATGTTATTTCATTCCTGTATAAATGATTCAGATGAACACAAAGAAAGATATTTGGAAGAATGTTAGTAATTTTGACTAACATTGACTTCTATAGTTGGGAGAATTCAATGGTAGTCAAATGTGACCGAGAACTCTTTGTTTTCCTAAATTATTCTAAATATCTCATTGTGTTCGACAGAACAAAAAAACACAATATGTTTTTCCCTTCTATGGTAGTATATGATTTCCCAGATCGGAAAATTGCTGACATTCTTCCAAATATTTTCTCTGTGTTCATTGGAACAAAGAAATTGATGGAGGTTTGAAGCAAAGGATGACCGATGTTTTTTTTTGGATGAACTTTCCCTTTAAGCAGACGCTTTTATCCTAAGCAACTTACAGTGCATTCACGCAGTACTGTACTATTGAAAAAGACTGAAAATAATGTGTCATTCTTTTCAGGTCACTTTAAAGCCAAACAAACACTTTGATAGAGTTATAGAGGCTTTAGGAAGAGTCCGGTATCACGGTGAGCCCTACTGTACATTATATCAAAATATTACACTGTAAAGAAATCAACCATTGTACCTAAAAAATGTAGTTGTAAATACATAAAATGGTCAGTTCTGGTCCTTGATTCTGATTGGTTGAGCAGAGTTCTAAGTCGTTTTAAAATAATGCTGACCGCATAACAGAGCCTAAATATCGATTTATTTACTTTAGTTTATGAAACCTTGCTCATCATATGGAATGAGGAACAGTTTTATAAAAGCAATAAGCCCCGCGAAGAAGTGCGTTCCAGTGCATTTTTTTAACAGCCATGGGGTTTTAAGACACAACGCCCTTAGCTGTTTTTAAATGCATTGTAACCCACTGCTGCATGGGCCCTATTGCTTTATTACAACTCACTCGAATGTATATTTTTATAAACTCACTTGTATTTTGTATAAGTTAAAAATCAAATTTATGCCATTTCAACTTCATTTAAAAGCCAGTTTACTATCATTTAAATTACGAGATGCACCAATACTAAATATTGGTGCATCTATATTGATAGACAATAGTGCATAAAATAGCTTTTTATGGACCGATATTATTGGCCGATATATCGGTGCATCGGTAATTTAAATTCAACTCAGTTTGATTCAACTTAAACATTTAAGGCAGCTTTTTCACTTCTTATATGTGATGCTTTTATATAACGTATTTTTTAACAATCCAAATGTCACTTTTTTTCATTGTTCTCTTCGATTTAAAGGGAACACCAGTGCCATTTCAGGGTTTAGACTGGCTGACATCCTCCTTCCTGCAAGTAGACTGAGTTACTATCGGTACTCAGGCTCCATGACCACTCCAGGTTGTGACCAGATTGTTGTGTGGACTGTGTTTCATCAGACTCTGCCCATTAGCCAAAAGCAGGTATACCAAACCTTCACCTAGATTAACAATATCATAATCCAAGATTTATTTACCACTCAAGCATCCATATTTGATCACTAGAAATGTACAGTATATCGACTATGTCTACGTTTGGTTATACTATAGCAATTTTATATTTAATTTTATCAATATTTCATTGTATATTAATTGTATTACATTACATTAAAACTACTCAACAGTTACTGATTCTTTGCGAAGATCTACTTGAAGTTAAGTTTGGGCCGCATGACATTTGTTTATGTTGTTGCCGCTGAAACCGTCTAAAGGTTCCTGATTTTAATTCACACATTTTCTGTTTCAGCTGGCATTAGTGACAGAACAGCTGTTATTCAGGACAGAAAAACCCATGACTGGAATATTCCGTCCCATGCAGAATCTGAATGGTCGAATTGTGTTCAAGTCTGTGAAAAGTGACAGTGTGTGTGTATTGCCAGGTCTAATCTCCCTGTTTCTGTGCCTCTTTTGTGCTCTTGGACAACAAAGGTGTTTTGGTTGAACACATTCAACAAGTTAAACCGTCTCACATAACACTAGATGTTCTGTATGACACTATTCTTTCAAAGGGAATATCAACGAACAATAGAAAATTGTTCCAGACGTTAGGTTAAGAGTTTTCAAATGGTGCCTCTTTGACTACGGATGACAAATTTAAAATCACAGTTAAGAATAGATTGAGATTATTTTAGGGCAACATAAAATGTATGAATGTATTTTATTTACTTTATGAATTTCTGTACTAAATCATATTGTTAATGATTTATCTATGCTCTTTATTTAAATTATTTAAATTATATTTATCAATATTCCAGTGTTCCTTTCTTTAGCTTCTCTCATTTAGCCTTTTGCTTTTTAGAATAAACTATCACAATATATTGTTCAAGTATGAAGTATACAGTAATGCATTTCCTCCGTAGAAAATAGATTGTTGCACTAGTTAAATGATTTACATTTTTAACTATATTTATACAGGATTGGCACAAATTTCATTTATGTTTCTGTCATGTTTAATAATAAAAATTCCACTGTTAGAATATTATGTTAATGCAAACCACAGAGGTCTTTAAATCTAATGTATATAACTGATGACTAAAGATGTTAAGACTTGATAAATAGAGTGTTTCCTATTGATGTAATTTTTTGATTAAACTTTAAACAAATTCCAATTGTACAGTGAAATTTGTGTGTGACTGTAAATAAAACTTAAAATGACTACACAAACTCTTGAATAAATTTCATTTTATTGTCCATGTGACTTGTGAATTGGTCACTGACTTTGTGTTTGTAACCAGCTTCTGAAGTGTTCAATCTGAGCCGTGACGCTACACTTGGCAGTACCACCGGGGGCGCTGTACTGTTCCACACTGCTGCTGTAGTCCCACACTGTACAAATGTCACAATCAAACAAAGGGCTAAAAATAAAGAGAGACAGAGAGAGAGATGGTTAAACAAATAAAGATTAATTATCGATTAATTATTGATGCATTAGATGTGTTCTGTGCTTGTTCCTGCTGACCTGGCTGTATGTAAATCCTCAACAGTGAGTTGATTCAAAGGGATCTTCTTTGACTCTGCAATGTAGACGGCTTTTCCAGCACAGCTGTGGGCTTCTCTGAATGGCATCTACAAGATATATGGATGGATACGCTACTACTGAAGAACTTATGCTGAGAAATGAAGCTATGGATGGAGGAATACTGCAGATATACTCACTCCCTTTCTGACCAGGTAGTAGCCAGATCCGTGGCCAGCATGTCTGGACTGAGAGCCTCTTCCATTGTCTTCTGGTTTATCTGAAGAATTAAAAAGCCAAAGTGTTCTTACACTCGAGATCCATCAGTGTAAGGGCAGGAAAATAATTTCCTTCATATTGCTCAACATGTTTTGGATTTTTTACAATGTTTCACCTACTTACTTTTTAAGTCCGGTTACAGTTTTGTTCTTCATTGTCCTTGACATGATGACAAAACAACATTAACTTGTGGTATAAACCTGTCTCTCACCTCCAGAGTTGAAATGACACCTGTCGCCACCTGCAGCACGTCATGTGCTGTGTCAAAGGTGTCAAACATGGCCTCCTTATCCTCCTGCATTTAAAAAACTGTACTGTGAAAGAATGTTATGAATTATAATAATAATAATATTCTCTGTTATGTGTTGTACCTGTAGGTCTTTGTTGTATGAGCTGGGTAAGCCTTTAAGAGTCATCATAAACCCTGCACACTGCGTTAAAGAGGAGTGAAATGTACAATAAATACAACATTGTGTAGTAAAATTGTTGTGACTGTTGTATTTGATTTTTGTAATAAAAGTTTAGATTAAAACTTGTTTTTTTGGACTGAATGATTGAAAGACCAAATCTCACAAAACCTATAAATGGAAATAAGCAGGTCGTATTTCATATGAAGTATTATTCAATCATTATTACTTAACTTACAAATAAAACATCAAGATGCATTACGGCAGTGTTTCTCAAACTTTTTCTGCCATTCCCCAGGGAAGGGTTCGGAGCCCCACATGTCCCCAGTGGCCCTAACAAAATGTTAAAAAGCTTTAGCTCCACTGTCTGTTTTGCTGGTGCCGAATTTCCAGATTTCTTTTCATTCCATGTCACAAACTTATCCATTGCTAACTTTTATACCCTCTTCCCTTTACCCTCTAAGTTTTTTGTTCTGCTTCAATTGACATTCAGACGTGAAATCATTCATGTAGGCTACTAACGTTCCACGTGACATTTTCTTCGCAGTCTGATGTTGTTCCAAGTAAGGCTGACATTTAAATGCGTCGTTGTTTTGAGTGTATGGTGGTCAATAAATAAAGGAATTAATAGAGATGCGTGCAAAGAGACCAAATTTTCGTCCATTTGACCCACCCCACTTGTCATGTCTCTATTCCCCACCAGTGGAGCCCAACAATTTGAGAAACGCTGCATTATGTGAATTTTTTTTTTGCATAAATGTTGGCTTGGTTCTCTCATGCAAAAGTTCTTGGCCCCCATCGACTACCATAGTAGGAAAAATTATATATGTATATACATCTCTGTTTTGTTGAACACAAAACACAAGAACACAAAAGAAGATATTTTGTAGAATTTATGAAAGCAAACAGTGAGGAACTTTTAACTACTTTTTCATACAGTGTTAGTCAATGGTGGCCGAGAACTGTTACAGGCATTCTTCCAAATATCTTTCTTTGTGTTCATCAGAAAAAAGACTTCATGAAAATTTGGTACAACTCAAGGGTAAGTAAATGATAAAGAATTGTTCCTTAAAATTATTCCCATGTATTATTTCGTACCCATATAAGAATCATTAAATCCATTGCATCATAAAAACAATGAAAACAAACAAATGACAAAAAGTCCAACTGTTCTCTAGTCTTTTTGGGTTTATGTGAACTATTGAGTCTTACTCTGCCAAACACTCGTCCTGCTTTGCTGCGGAGGAGCTCCAGGCTGTCTGCGTTCTTCTTCTGGGGCATCAGACTGCTTCCTGTGCTGCTCACACAAACACAAACAAAAGTGCTGACAGAGCCGACAACATCCCTCAGCACACAACAGTGTACAACAATCTGTTTACAGCAGTGGGCATCTGTGACCTAAGACCTCGGATTCCAGTACCGTCAGATAAAGACCAAGCTGTGACACACTCTGTGGCGTCCCGTAACACTATAATGGTGTTAAAGCTCCTGTCATTTCAAATCTGTATGACTTTCTTTCTTCTGCAGAACACAAAAGAAGACATTTTGAAGAATGTTGGTAACCTCATTGACTTCAACTGTATGGACACAATACAACAGAGACATTTCTCTAAATATATTATTTTGTGTTTTGCAGAAGAAAGAAAATCATACAGGTTTGGAATCAAATGAGGTGCCTCAATGATAACTTTCATTTTGGGGAGAATTATTTGGAAATAATAAGTAATTTCCTAAATAAGCACCCTGTAGTCATGATTAGGAAAAACTGTTAATGTTAACTGACAGAGCATTTCACAGATCATAAAGATTAACAAACACAAGTCGAAACGTCTTTTGCTTTTAACAACGGATGGTATGAGCTAGAACATGCACTTACAGTCCTTCAGTTCAAGAGTTGGGCCTAACTTAGATGGTAAGTGTACCATAAATCACTTAAATCAAGAACCGTTCATAAGCTGCACTGCCTGAAGCTCGACGGCACCAGCAGTTTTATGATGGAAATGTGCGTACATGACCGGTGCGCCAGAACCCACACAGCATGTAGTAACGTCAGAAGTAATACTCAAAAACCAATGGCTTTAAACTAATGAGCTGTGTCTGTTGCGACATTACAGAGAATTAAGAGGACACAAGAATGAACACACAGGACTTGTTCTTGTTCATTGGGCAGCAAATGTTGTTGGCTAATAACTCTTTCCTGTTAGTCAAAAAAATTGCTTGATGGAAAGCCAAATCTCAACTGAGCTGGAAATGCAGTAAGATGTGACGCTAAAGCTGAAGATGGCCAATTTCTAATAAAAATATTGCTCTGAAAAGATGCTCTATATTTTCTCAGACCTTAAATACGTTTATATTCAAGTTTATATTTAATTTAATGCAATACAACAGTAACAGTTGTTCATGTAGTTATGAAAAGTAAAAAAAAAAACTGTTTTGATGACCTGAATTTGTATGACCGTTTCATGTCTTTTCATGCTGTCAGTCTTTCACATTGATGTTTATTAAATTTATGTAACTCCTGAGCAGTGTTGGGTAAGTTACTCTGAAAAAGTAATTAATTACTAGTTACTCATTACATATTCAATAGTGTAATTAGATTACTGTCCAAATTACTCTGTCCAAAAAGTACTTAGTTACTCATTACTAGTTACTTTCTATATCATACATCAACCTTAATTAAGTGATTCAAGGATAGACATGAAACGGCTTATTTAATTCATTCAAATAATATTATTAACTGACCAAAGTATTACAAATGTAAGAATTATACATTAAAGCACAGATTTTAAAGTAAGACTTTGAATTTTGAAGTCAATTACGCTATTGCACACGCATATATTTCACAAAGTATTTAGTTTAATTACATCAAAAGTAACTGTATTTAAATTACAGAAAACATACGAGTAATCCCTTACTTTACTTTTTCAAGGGAAAAAGTAATTACATTACACTAACTAATTACTTTGTAACTAGTTACACCCAACACTGCTCCTGAGGTTTCATTTTGTTGAAATTCAACAAACACTGGAATGTACCGGCCACAATACATCTAGAAATGCTGATTAAATTAAAATTTGAAATGGTCTCTCAATTTTATCTGTGGCTGCAACATCAAAATGTCAAACAATCAGAGGTGTCAAGTAATGAAGTACAAATACTTATGGTTTATAATGTGGTCATCAAATGGCAACTTTAAAAAAGAAAAATCAACTTTACATTTAAAATCTGATGTATATTAAAGGGGTCATTCGCCGGAAGTACGTGTTCTTTGTATTTTGTGTGTTATAAGTTGCCCATACATGTATTAGACACGTGAAATTACAAAAATTTAAGTGTCGGAACAAAAGATGTATTTTAGACCTGACCTGCCAGAAACGCCTCGTGTAACCACACCCCCACAACATGACGTCAGCTCGTGGAGTGATTTGAATAAAACCGCCCAAATCTACACGCAAGTAAGGTGGGCGGTCTTGAAAATCTCATTGTACCGTGACCGGGGCAGCCTGATGTTCCGAATATGGTAAGAGGCGTTACATTTTCTTGCAGTATTGGACCAATCATGCCACAAAAACCCAAATCCAAATGAAATGATGTTTTATAAAAAGGTTCGGGAGGAGAACGATCATATAATTAACATGGCTGGCTTTCAATAATCAATCGCCCAATCTCAGCATCCGCCTATTAATAGTAAAGAAGCTTTACATTCATTCTCCCGGATCTCTCGCAAACCCTCCTCCACCCCGTCTCCTCACCATAACTCTACAGCTCAGCACCGGGGGATAGCCTGGGTCAGGGCTCACTCCGGGCCCGGGACCCTTTCCCCGGTCAAGGGGCGGGCGTTACGAACTCGGGAGTTTTTTCCGAGCTCGGAACCCTCGCCCCGGGACAGTACGCCAAATACGCATACTATCCGTCCAACCTTAATTTTCTGTGAGGCGACTCGTGAATTATATACTAAGAATACATGAATCTCATCTATTTATCTACGTATGTGTGTTTTTAGATCTTACCTGTATGCATCAGACAATGTTATGAAGGAGAACTCTTTGGTATTGTACAAAATCAGATCCTCCGCCATCTTGCTAAGATGTGTGAGACACATCGATCCCCAGAAGAGAAACTCCGCTGTGCATTTGTTGGATAGAACGACATTAACACTAATGTCTTGAAAAGTTATAACATTCTTAAATGAAAAAAGCACAAACCTACAAAATCCCTCTGTCCAGTAGCATCCAAGCTGTTAATACTAATACTGTCGAAGTTCAGTTCTGTGTAATAATAAAAAACAGATTATAAAATGTAAATAGGTGAACTGTATGCAGAAAAAAACTAACACATATGTGACGTCATGCAGTATATCACTGATTATATAGGGGAGATTAGAAACAGGCATACATTAATATGAAAGCTAAAATACAAAGAAGCAAATTCACAATGTCTTATTAACCTTTACGGAGAAGTTCTCTGTCAATGTTGAATGGATTCCCAGCAATGGCTCCGCTACAAGGTAAGAAAATTCCCTTAAACATCGCTTGAATTAAATCAGTACATCTCAGAGTTTCATTTAACACAGTTAAAGTGCGCAGTGTACACACAAAACTGACCTTCCTAAAGGCATCACATTAGTACGTTTCCTGATTTCCTCCAGTCGCTCTACGTCCCTGCTCAACGGCACCGCATGACTTAAAAATAGTAACAGAACATACATTTCATTTGAAGGAATACAAGATATCTGGCAACCATATGAAAGTCAATATGTATGAAGTCATAACGCTTTTACACAAGAAACTGTAAAACATTGAAGATGGAATCACTCTATTAAAGAGCACCTGAGAATCCACTGACTCCATCTGATTGGCTGAGCCCTCTGTGTGTGAGTGTATCCAGGAAACAGGATGTCGATCTCTCTAATATAAAACAATAGATGATTTGCACATTAGTCAAATCTCGACAGGTATCTGAAATATTAAAATACGTCTGAGATCAGTCAGAAACCTGTGTATATTCTTACACAGCAGCTCTTTCCACCATAGTGTTGATCAACTGTAAAGTTTTTTCTTTCAGAGTGGAAATCGCATCTCGAAGCCACAGCCGCATATCCGTTGCAACCTATCCAGCCAATGAGGAGAAATGCAAACAAGGCATTCAGTTTGAATAAGATAAATTACATTTATAATGACATAATAAAGGTTTCATTCAGTCTGAGGCAAAACTACCTGATCATTTCTGCTCCTGCCTGTGTGGAGCTTTCCAGCTGGATCACCAATAATCTCCTGTAAAAGAAAACCAGCATTAAAATTATAATTGTTTTCATATTTTAATGTAAAAAATGAAAATGAAAATATGACAGTATGACCAAACAACTAATAGGCAGCAATCAATTGTGGTTTTTTTGGACAACTAAAAGCTGTAATGTTTAATGTGGGAAGATCAAATGTTATAATAACAAAAGTGTGTCTTCCAACCTTCAGACGACGTTCATTAGCGGTGTGAATATCCTCATCACCATCTTTGATCCTGAACTCGCCTCTGGACCATTCATCGTGAACCTGATCATTAATACATCTTTAAATCCCTTATTTGTTTTGATAAATGAAAAGTGACAATAATCTTTATTTTGATTATATACTATTTATAGGTACGTGATTACGTAAAATGGTCGTTTTTGTTTCATTTTGGGAACTACTAACAATATTTCTCCCAAATGTCAAATAAAAATATTCTTTCTATTTGCACTTATTGGCAGAAAAACTTGAGAAACATGTGAAAATAACAAAAAAGAAGCTCTGTAAAAAAGTGTTATTCACTCTTAAGCAAAACAACAGAAATATTTCCACATGTATTTAGAAAACGTTTGTTATAAAAGTTTTCATGTGTGTTATGCCTTCAGTCTTTCACATTGCTGTTGGATGACATGATATCACTCCTGAGGTTTGATTTTGTTGTAATTTAACAGACATTGGACTGGACTGGCCGCAATACATCTAGAAATGCTGAATAAATAATAATTTGGATTGATTTCTACATTTCTTTCCGTACTTGTAATGTTCCATTATAGTGTGTTTGTATTCTGTCAACACAGTGAAGTTTACAAGAGCACTGTCATGTGGTTGTGTTGTGTGTTACTGAGTATTTAGAAGAGCATTGTTTTGGTGTGTGATGCATTAAACTTTGGATCCAGAGAGGGACTGGACTATGGCACAATGTGGTGGTAAATATTTACACCAGATCCTTTACTGTATGAAGTTTTCATGACTGTAAATGAAGCTATACTGCAACACATTAATTTGGAGTCTACTAAAAGGCTGAGATAGTGTTTTAACATGTGTAATCACCTTGTCGAGACCTGTAAGGATCTGGTCCATCTCGTTTTGGGTGACCAAAACTGCTTTTTGTAAGGCTTTGGCATATGCTTTACTTCCTTTAATATCTGCCTGCCACATGCGCTGGTCATACGAGATAGACGCATTAAACCTTTCCATTATAGGGTCGATGTTTCCCACAAATCGACCACCCCATAATTTATTTCCCTGTTTAACACAGAATAAAACAAAAGCAGCATTACGGTTAGAATAGCAATATGCATCACCGCAGGTTGTTGTTGCTCGCATATGTGAATAGTTTTACATAAAAACCCGTACTGACTAAAGAAAAGTGAACAAGCTTTAACGTTACCTCTGGATTTGCCATGGCAACCGAGCAGTCGTTATGTCAGATGACTTCAGCACAAGCGCTTAAAATACAAACAACAAACTAAAGCACATGTATGATGATGCAAATTAATATCATGTCAGATGTTGTCATTGAAGTGCAAAAAGCGCACTCTTTAGTTTACCATTCTTTAACCGATCCGTGAAAACGAAGACGTACAGCACCTTGTGAAAAGCGTTTCTTCCTCGTTTATTTTTGGGAAGGCGAAAGCTCTGCCCATATTATGCAAATTAATGCCGCCGAACCAACCAGAAGCTTAAGCGACGGTTCTCTGGAGCTGTCATTCATTTTGGGGAGCGCATCACTTTCAAAGAACGAAAGCCCGAGGCACCGCCCCCAAAATAGAAAGATTCACTGCCACACAGATTGAACGCTAGATGGCGCTATGCCATGTGATATGACATCAAAACGTCTTATTAAAATGGGGTGAATTTTTTTTTACAAAATTGAATCAAACAATGGGAATAAATAGCTGGACCGAACAACGAGCCAACAACTCTTTATTAAAAATATATATTTATATATATAAATAATTCAGTCGCATATTCTCCCTCAAACGTGAAACCGGGTAGGAACGTTAACAGAAAGTTCCGGTTTCTCGTCGGTAGTTTTAGGGGACGAACCATCAGGGCGAGCAGGATGGAAGTGTAAGAAACATCATTTGCTTTTTATGTTTGAAAAGACGCAGGAATTTATTTAATATTATTATGGTATGTCATTCTATAAAAGATTAAGTATAGCGCTGTGGTGAGGAAACCTGTTGTGAATTATTATGACAACTAACGTTAGCAGCTTACAAGAATATGAAGGAGTAACCATGCGACTAGTAACTTACACTGCATCGGAACATTTGTCCCCATTTTATATCTGTATTTTGAGGTTGATAAACTGTACGAAATAAAAGGAAATAAGAAAAAAACGATGTAACGTTGTGAAAGAATTGCGTATTTACACCTCATAGTAAATTGTATTTAAATAGAAATACAAGATACAATCACAAAATTGTCTGCAGTAGGAGTGTTGTTCAAGAAAGTGTGCTTTAAAAGACATGATTGGCTGCAAACATGATGTATAGTAATTTGCAGAAGACACTTTTGATATAACATTTTTGTAATAAAATGACTTTTTTTGATGACTTTTATTTATTTTTACATGCCCCCCCCAAAGAAACAGTAATAGGATATTCTCAAATGAGATCATTTTTTGTAACAGCAGTTATATATTACAAATCCCAAGACACTGAAAGAGCAATAGGCCTCCTTTTAAACAATAACTGGTATATACATTATAAAGAAAGATCATATCCAAGTAAACCAGTCAACATCCTCCACCGTCAATTCATCCTTTTAACTCAAATCTGTTTTTGCAGAAAGGATGCCAATGCCGCTATGCTAAGCAATTATGAGGTAAGTATGCAATATACAGTACATTATATTTTGACCGATTGTTTTGCTTGTGTGTGCATGTTGTGGATTTAAAGCCATGGATGAATTAATGGGTTCATGGCCTCACTCACAAATTCCACTCTACTAGGTCTATCAGCTGCTGTCAGATTTGAAAGAGAAACGAAAGGAAGTTGTCAAAAATAAGCACAGCACTGGGCAGCAGAATCTCAACACCATCATGTATGAGGTGTGTGTCTTGAATAAATGAGTGGTGTGTGAATTAATCTTTATATCTTGACACACTGCATTTACTCTTTGTTTTAATATTAATATTCAAACAGGATTACTCCGTTATGCTTTTTAATGTCCTGATGTACCTGCCTCAATAGACACTGAAGTACCTCTCCAATACCCCATGTGTCCGTCAGAGACCAGAGACTGTGCAAGACTTCCTTACTGCAATGATGCCTCATAAGCTCACCAAGTGAGTTCCAAAAAACCTTTGCATTAAAGAGTTGTGGAATGACATTAGATTTTTAGACCCACTTTAAACACTAAGTGACTGTTTCTCGCACACGGCGGTTTCTTGGACAGGGTTTAAGACTAGTCCTATACTTAAATAAATGTTAGAGCTGTCAAAACTGAAAATAGCCTGCAGTGATATATTTTAAAATGCATAGTTCCCTTTGTTGTGTCTCAAAGTAACACCAGTTGAGCTTTTTTGTAACGCATGATTGTAAAAACCTTGTTTAACCTAGGCATTTGTCCTGGCTTAATCTCTGTGCAGGAAACCGCCCCTAAATGCAATTTGTTACAACTCTGTATTATACTTGTGTTTTTTTGTTGTGAAGCAATTTTACACTTGCAGTATACTTAAAACCAGTGACAGAAGTAGCTGTTGTTTCTTTTCTGTTCCTGTTGAAAGAGCTGAGAAGTTGCAGTTGCTTAACCACAGACCTCAGACTGCTGTTGAAATCCAACTGGTGAGAGTCCTGTAAACCTTTTTGTGCCATCAATACTTACCTCATCTTGCATTTGCATATATTTTTATATCTCCTTTCCTTGTTTCCCTTTTATATGCTCACTTCTTGTCAGCCTAAGAATGTTTATGCAAACAACGTATTAAATATGCAAGGAAATGAGATGAGAAGTTAAGCATGATAAATCAAACAAACCAAAAATAAAACAATATGACCACAATTTACAAGCTGTTGTATCTTGTAAATTATTTAATAAACATAATAAAATCTGTTTTTATATGAAACTGCATTAGATAAATTCTTAAAATCTAGAGAGTATTATACAATGCCTGTCAAAAAACGTCACCACGTGGATTTAACTAAGCAATTAGGTAAGAGCCTCCCATTGGATTGGTGGTCTAGGTTCAGCAATGTGATGTGCCCAAAGAATGAGGTCAGCTGAATATACTGAATGACCAGGTTATTCCATCAATGGGTTCTTTCTTCCCTGATGGCATGGGCATATTCCAAGATGACAATGCCAGGATTCATTAGACTCAAATTGTGAAACAGTGGTTCAGGGAGGATGAGAGTCCAGACATTAATCCCATTAAGAATCTTTGGGATGTGGTAGAGAAGACTTTGCGCAACCGTCGGACTTTCCCATCTTCAATACAAGATCATGGTAAAAAATTAAAGCAACTCTGGACGAGAAAAAAATGACATTCTGGACATTCCAGAAGTTTATCGAAACGATGCCATAGTGAATGCCTGCCGTAATCAAATCTAAATGCGGTCAAACGAAATACAAGAGGGTTTGACTTTTTTTGGGACTGGCAGTGTATAACAGAAAGCAGAATGGGCAGCATTTTGATATTGCAAGTAAAAAATGCATTTAAACAAAACGTTTTACTTGAAACATATGGGGCAGTAGGACGGATGTTACACATTAAAAACAGATGTAGAATATTGTGTCATTTATGGAGCAAAGCAAACCACATCTTAAGAAAGCATGCAAAAAACTGATTGACAGATGGTTTTCAGTCCAAGAAATAAAACAATTTGTTTATGCTCAATAAAGCAGGACCAATGCTGAATTGAAAAACCTGTTTGTCTTTCCTTAAAGGAATCGTTCCCCTAAAATATATTTGTTCATTAGTTACTCCATTCTCATATCATATCGGTGCCTTTGCTCTAAGCTGATGGTAAAGGATGCAGGACAGTGGCTGTTGTTTGATATTGGGAATTGATCATATTTTCCTCTTACAGATGGTAGAGGAGAGTGAGGAAAGACTGACAGAAGAACAGATAGATGAACTCATACAGAAAGTCACAGACATCCTACCTGGTGACCCACAGAAAGAAGGCAATGCATCTGCTGACACTGAGATGGAGGCAGATCAGTAGCTTACCTCTTGAATGTTTTTTTTTTTTTTATAGACTTCTGTCTGAAGTCTACTGTTGAAATTCATTATATTAATGTGAATGCATGTCAGCCAGAAGTTATGTCTTAGATAAAGTTGTGTATCATGTTTACAAATCCCATGCATAAGTTGTTTTTATGATTAAATCATTGTAGTAAATAAATCCTTTTTGTGGTCTTATATTTATTGAAACTAAGCATTTAAAGAGTTTAATTTTAGATGTACCTGTTGAACGTTGTTGTCTTGCTTCTCTCTAATTTGGCCAATAATTATGTTGATTATAATTATGTATAATCGGTGAGCGGTCAAGCACGTATTAACAAATGTGTAAAAGCAATTTAAATATAATTTGCCCATCTATAATTTCTCAGACTGCCATGGCCAATTTTTATTGAGCCTTTAAAAATGTTTGTTTACCAGTGCTTGTATCTATAAAGGTGTTTTGTGATATTTGTCGATTTATGTTCGACAATTTAACGATTCTTCTGAGATAAATTGAGACGCATCTATTCAAATTTGCGTGCAGCTTTGTGACAGCATTCCATGTCATCAAGGCAACACCAACGAGCCAATCAAAACGTTCCGAACTGAGACGGACGTTGGCTATGACCAATGAGAATTGAGCAATCCTTTTCAGCGCTATCTGCGGTATGTACTTCTCATCTCGTAATTTCAGCGTTTTGTCAATAGCACTTGACCGTGATTGACGCACAAGCTGAGCTTTGATCAAAGATGTGTTCGCGTATTATGATTCTCGTACTGAAAGTCGGGGTTTCGCGGCTCGTTTAGATCTTCACGTCTGCATTTCATCACACGGTTGCGGCTTTGGAGAATGCAACGCTAGGTTGGAGAAGTTACACTTTCTTTCTGGTAAGATACGCTTGTAACGTTATTTGTCAGTTTGCTTTCTGAACCGTTCAAACGAACATAAATTGTGTTTATTTTTACACGGGTTTTATAAACCGAGCGCTTCCTTGTTGCATGCTGCCAGTCGCGTTGGCAAAAACTCATGTAACAAGTTAACCATTTAAATCGTGTCTTTAACACCGCCAGTGTAACGTTGTGCAGTTGTACATTGCAGCCATTCATTTATGAGGTTAGGACCCTTTCTTCTTTAATCACTATTATACACGGACGTGGTTGTCGAACCCTGCAACAGAGATACGGTTTCTGGGATCAGGAAATGTGCATACTGTTCCAGAATCAGCTTTATGAATACCGTGCCGATACACTGCTCGGTCGACTTGTTGCGTTAACGCAGTACGTGCACGTGATTGTACGTTACAAATTACGCCGCGACTGTTTGCTGACCAATCAAGCTTGCACACAACAGAACGGCTTTTCACGCGTTAAAATGTAGTAAATAGTTGTTATTCCATCAAGTAAGTTTTCCTTTAGGTTGTATCATGTGTTTAAAATCGTATCTGCTGCGTACACAGACGTCATCCCAACTTGTCATAGGAACGTGCCAACGAGGCTTTGAAGCACGCTGGTGTAATTTGTAACACACGATTTCTAAGACAAGGATTTGTCTGAATAAGTATGCAGGGAATATGTTTTGTTATGCGTTAAAGAAAGGTGTGATCATGCACATAAGGTGTCGTCGTCCTTTCACGAGAATTGCAACCACAGATGCTGCCACAACAGGATGTGCGTTTTGGTGTTTACAGGTGCAGAGGCTAATGCGCACTTGCTTTGCCAAAGAACACTGTACGAGTGAGTGGAAATGTGCTGAAAGAAACAGAGGTCGGAAGTGGGATTTACATCCTTGTCTGCAAATGTCATGCAAAAGCTAAGCTATGAAACGGTTACGTGCTCATGCATAGAGAAGAGAAGGGAAGTGATACGTTGACACCTTCACGATCGTTCAAGCTAAACAGAGAACTCGACACAATTCCACACCATAACTGTGCATAACATGTAACCCTTGCTTTTCTTACATTGTACAAGAGGTTGTTGTATTTATACAGCACTATGGCTGTAACTCAAATTCGTTAGCAGTCTAATTGATTAATGCTGTAACAGTTATTGAACTGTAATGGTATTCACTTATTTGTATGTCACTGGAATAGAGAATGCTTGTTTTGATGCTGCAGATCGAGCAAGGGACAAAAATGCATTGTACTATACATGCATCCTATATAAATTCAGATGTGAAAAATTGAATGTCATTTTTTTATCTTTCAAATCTTGTTTTCATGCTATAAAAACACAATAACATCCTGACTGAGGTTGTCATAATTCATTGAATTCACAAATATGCAATTGCATGAGCTCGGACCTTTAATTATAGTTATATAGATCCATCGTTATTGATTATAAGTACATGGAGATCTCATTAGACGTGTGAGAAGCGTGTGCTCGTGGTGCAGAAGCAAAGCTGGAACCGTGATGGTAACAGGGTTGTGATGTTGTAAACAGAGGCGGTTTCCAGCTGTCTTTGTTAAACTGCAGTTTTATGTAGAAAACACTGCAATGCTTTAAAATGATACATTTGCACATGGTTTATCTTGAAGCATATTAAAACACCACATACACATATAAAAAGGATATTAAAACCTTGATTTTGAGCACAGGAGGACTTTTAGATGCGTGTAGTCCATGGAACACAAAATCAGATTTTGTTACCACAATGTATCATCACCCTGCCCACAGGCTTATCCTAAAAAGCGAAAAATAAAATTCCTCTCTTGATTCACATTCACTCTTTCAACTCCCATGCATTTTTTAATTTTGGAAGCCCAGTAGTCCGAGTACCAACAGACCGTTTTAAACTGAATGTGTTTTCTTCTCTTTACAGGCACAATGGTGCTAGCAAAGAGCACGGGGCTTGAATTTACAAGCCTGAATTTATTGACGCCCCAAGCAAGACCCTGAAGGACTGCTGGCTGGAATTTTCTTTCATCCCTTCCCTGTTGTTTTTCCCAAACTGCCTTTCTGCTTACTTTTTCCCTGACCCTCTCTGGAAAGCACTCCCTCTTTCTTTCCAAAACACTTTCGGGGAATCCTTTCTGCTGAATGCATATTCTTCTTATTTTCCCTGTTTGCTTGCTTATCTTATCTCTTTTGTCATCACATATCTAAAAACATACTCTCCAAACTCTGTTAATCATGAGAAAACAAACTTGCAACATTCTTTTCATCTGTGTTATTATCAGCTCCATCACTGTATTTTATCTCGGCATTAGCACTATAGAATGTCCAAGTTCTCACTCGCATACCGCACAGAGCATGTGGCCGTCGAATCTGCATGCGGGCAAAAACCTCAGCGGCCTCCCTGAGGAGTACAACGAGGAAACCCCTCTCATTTTCGTGGGTGGAGTCCCTCGCAGCGGGACCACTCTAATGCGAGCCATGTTGGATGCCCACCCTCTCGTACGTTGCGGAGAGGAGACCCGCGTCATCCCCCGACTGTTGGCAATGCAGGCCACCTGGAGTCACTCCGCACGCGAGCGACTCCGACTTGATGAGGCTGGCGTTACGGATGAGGTACTGGATTCTGCTGTACGTGCCTTCCTGTTGGAGATCATAGTGGGGCATGGGGAACCAGCCCCGAGGCTCTGCAATAAGGACCCGTTCGCTTTGAAGTCCCTGTCCTACCTCTCCAAGCTCTTTCCAAGGGCAAAGTTCATCCTCATGCTCCGAGACGGCAGAGCCACCGTGCACTCTATGATTTCCCGCAAGGTGACTATTACTGGATTTGATTTGACTAGTTACAGGGACTGTCTGGTGAAGTGGAACCGAGCGGTGGAGGTGATGTACGACCAGTGTCTGGCTGCGACACATGGGAACTGTCTTCCGGTGCACTATGAGCAGCTGGTGCTGTATCCTGAGAGGGTGACGCGCAAGCTCCTACAGTTCCTGGATCTCCCGTGGGACTCCACCGTGCTACACCATGAACGGCTTATTGGGAAAGCCGGTGGAGTTTCATTGTCAAAGTGAGTGATTGTTATTTTTGCTTTATGTGAAATGTTCAAAATGTGCAGAATGTCATTCATGGGGTGCATCGCTTCACTCTTCAAATGAGGTGTACACATTATAGCCGTTTAGATCACCTGACTAAACTGTTTTTCGTGATCTTATAAATCATTCGATCTAAAAGTATTTGCTTGTATATTTTAAATGATTTTTGGAGACAAAAAGAATAGTTGTGGAAACATAATAACTGGTGGGAATCTTTTGGAATGTCTCTATTCGATTCGTATTGATTCTTGGGTAACGATTCGATTCAAAATCGTTTTAATGATTCAAAATCGATTCTCCAATTTGAATCAAATTTTGACTTGATATATAATATTTATTTATATTTTATTTCAGTTTGTGGTTTAGTGTTACTTTTTTGTTCCTATTTGACTGTGATGGACAGTCCTAAAGAAAGAAAAATACCACTGCATCAAAAACCTGAAATTCATTTTTTTCCTATTCTTGCACATTAAAAAACTTAGAATAAAAATGAAAAAAGACAACATATAAAGTGATTGCCCTCGCAGAAAGTGGGGCTGGATGTATTCTTTGTCTTTCCTCATCCATGACTCGCGCATACTCTAATGTCCTCTGTGAGCACTGTAATCTGTCCGGGTGGCGCTCAAACTCTCGCGGTTGGCTTCCGTCTTTTTAGTAATACCACAGCACGTTATTTTTCAAAAATAACCTTTAACATTAAAAAAAACTTTATCATTAAGAAACTAAATGAGGAAAAGGCAGACAAAAAGAGCTCCGCGTAGATGTGAGCAACTTAAATCCCGCTTAAAAAGCCTCTCGGGGTGAAACCTGAAGAAACTAACTGATAAAATGCCAGTTTGTCAGATTCAAGACAAATGGTACTTACTTCGAAGACACTTAAATATAACTGCTTTGATTTGTTTAGTCACAAGATGACACTCATCATCATTCTGTTGTTTTGATTAGGTTTTTATTATTGTACAATAAAAATAAATAATAAATAAATACTAATCCCAGTCTTTTCAGCAATGGTGTACTTCTGTTAATTAAGCCTAGACTGTATATTAAAGCATGGCTTGACTTTGATTTGTGACGTCAAACATTCTCGACTATGATGAGTCGTCTATTCTGCACAATAATAATAATGGCTCAACCGACAGCTGTCATGTATTCAGACTGTTTTGTTCCACACATTATCTAACCCAACTGGTTTGTTGATTTATTTGCTTATACACCTAAAGCTTTTCCACAATATTCCGGCTTCAGTTTATCGGGCATGCAGTTTTATATTAGCATTCTGTTCCTCTTAAACAAATTTATTGAGATCAAGATTGTTTTTCAGCTTCGTGATAAGCAGTTTATTATATCAGTTAGTTACACAATGTCTAGACCAGATGATGCGACCAGATCAGTTGAAAAACAGAGTTGCGACACCCTTTGATCTTGCCGCCACATGGTTCATGGAGCTCTCAATAGTTCCAAACTGTCAGTCTGTTTGTATCGTTTTAGGTGGGAGAAACCGGGGAAGCAGCTGTTTTTGCAACAAATTTCACAAAATACCTTCACAATATACTTTATGCTATGATTAATATGTTTATTAAATTTATGATAACATTTTGTGCTGGAGAGACCATATTAAACAGTTTTGTGTGTTTAATTTGACTGGGAAGGATGCATTATGTGCAATACATGAACAGTAGGTAGTGAATTGCAATCGCGATGTGAGACGTTGCAATTTGCTAATCGAAAGAGGCTGAGATAAGGACCGTTGTGAAAAATGTGAAAAGCATCTGTTCCAAGCCTGCTTTAAGTGCCATTCTTGCTAACCAACAGAGTAAGCCCACCTCCATTGTGCCCAATCAGCACTGCACTAGCCAACTACATAAAGATCCGTCATTAAAAATACAAACAAACAAAAAGCGGGAGAGAGTGTGTGATATGAGGCAAGTAAATACAAAAGAAAATTCCAATTCAGACGACTGCACACACAGCCTGTGTCATACTCGCGCGTCTTGTATAAGGCTTGACACACACGCACCCTGTTTCAACTCACACTTGGCTCAGTGTTTCAAACATATATAAATTCTATCTAACTGTTTTGCTAATTTCACTTGGATGAAATTCACATTCAGCACATTTTTTATGGATTTAAGGGTTATAATGCGAAACTATAATAGTGTACACTGGTATTTGGAGTCTATTGATGTGATGTAATATGGCAGTTGTGAACCAATAGAACAACAGAAAGTCCTATTTGGATAATGTCAAAAACACACTCAAAGGGATTTTTTAATGGAAACAATAAGAATTTGTGTAATAGTTTTTGTTTTCTTTCAGCAGCGTAACTTTACCCATACTGTGCTGCACACTATTGACAATATTGGGCTAAAGCCTGATTTAGAAATATTAAATCCCAAATCGCAATCGCAATTTCTGTCAAAAAAACATAATTAGATATTTTCCCCAAACCGCACAGCCACAGTATACATACTGTATGTTTCTATTATCATCAGTACTTACCAATGTTAAATTATGATAAGTCATTTATATAAAATGCACAAGTAATTGATCAATAAATAATTAATGAATGCAAGTAAACGCACCACAGAGAACGCTGAAATATGAACAAGACAAAGAATTTCAGTCAGTAAGAGATTTTATTATATAATTATACAGGGAGAGGGTAGATAACATTTTATTTAATTGGCAGCGTTTATAGAAAATCATTCAACCACACAGAAAAGCCATTTTTATTTAGGAAATACTTTTGTTTGATAAACTTTGTTATAATTAAACACCAGTTTTACAGAGATGTATTTTATCAATTTACCTGCGAATGTGTTTGGGAAACAGTTAAATTAATGTACTTTAACCATAGAGCCCTCCATGACATGAGTTACTTCTGCATTCCTTTCTTCCAACAGACGTTTATGCGACTGTCGCAACTATTTTTCAATTCGACGAAAGAATGCATTACAACCATTATAATTTAAAATTTTGTCCAGACTGGATGCAGCGTGACTATCCCATTAGAACAAGCCTTGTGTAGACACGGTGTTAGTCTTTACATTTTTATTATATTTCTAACTACAGTGTTCTTTCAGGAATTACAGAAGTCCATGATTGACATTTTTTTTTTCTTTATCTTGTATCCCTGTTTCTCTTCCAGGGTGGAACTGTCAACCGACCAAGTAGTCAAACCTGTGAATACAGAGGCCCTGGTTAAATGGGTGGGCAAGATTCCTGCTGATGTGGTGACTGATATGGCCAGCCTCGCCCCAATGCTAAGTCGATTGGGTTATGACCCTCTAGCCAACCCCCCAAACTACAGCAAGCCTGATCTCTTATTCCTAAACAATACAAAAATTGTGAAGTCAAACTAGAACTGAAGCAAAATAAAGTTCTTTCTGTGGATAAATAAAGCTTAAAGCAATAAAACAAAAGGACTCAAAGACTTGATTTAACAAGGAAATCACGTTCATAATGTCTGCTAGAAAACAGTTGTTTGTTGAAAGAAAGCCAATTATGGACAATTTTTGCTGGTGTTGTCAGTGTTAACGAGCTAGCGGCAACAGGTTTAAAACAAATCTTGTTGTTGACTTGAAATAAACCTGAAAATTAATTGCAACGATTTTTTTTATGTGTTTGTGATGCTCAGTCTGTTACTTACTAGTGACTGTTTATTTTTGTATGCGTTAATGCATGTGTCTTTTACAATTTACAATTGTGAAGAGCTGCTTAACTGTATCTTATTGTTCCCCAAACAATGACAATAAAGTTATATTCTATTCTATTTGGTTCCCATACAGGAAACTGTTTAAGGAGGAGGGTAATAGTTGCACAAAATGAACACTTATTGTTTTTGCTTGTGTAGTCTAATGATCCAATTTGTGTGCAAGTGTTTTATTTTTAACCTGAATTGCAGATTTGACACATTTAGTCCTAATGTGAAGAGCTAGATAAAATCCAACTTGCAATTTGTCATGACGTTACTTGTTACAGATACTTTTTGCTACAGATGCAACAAATATTTATTAAATTTTTGTTCTTTATAAGAAAATTGTTCTTTGTTTAAATGTGTGTGACAATTACACAGATTTCAATTAAAGGCTATTAATTACAGGCGAAGCAGCCCGCTTTAAGTTTTGCTAAACGACAGTTTAACAAAAGCGTTTGACCCCGACGTGATTTGAACACGCAACCTTCTGATCTGGAGTCAGACGCGCTACCGTTGCGCCACGAGGTCTTGTTATGTTGCTAGTCGGATAAATTAGTAGTTGTTATGGACATCACAGGATAGGTGTGAATTTACTTTATTTTCCGAGCGTTGCGTTCTTCGCAATTCATCCCAGCGGCTGTGGCGCATCGTTTTAATATGAATACGTTATCTTTGTCCCTAGGTGGTTTGTGTAGCAGGGGTTCGTGAGTTTTGGTCAACGTAACGTTAACTGTATGTCCAACAGATGTTTCCATTACTTTGAAAAAGGTGACATTGCAAAGAAATTGAACAGGTTTAATAATATCAATTGATATGTAAAATACACGTACAGTTATGTAAAATAATAAATTTTTGGTTTGCGATTATATGTTTCCCTGGTGGTCTAGTGGTTAGGATTCGGCGCTCTCACCGCCGCGGCCCGGGTTCGATTCCCGGTCAGGGAACAATGTTTTATTTTTATTATGAATGAGTTTGCATTCCACTGCAACATCTAACAGCCAGGCACAATGCAGAGTATTATGCAATTAATTATTATTAATTATTTGTTGCTATTTAACCACTTGACTACAATATTGCTAATAATTTTGTAAGACAGACATTATGGAGGACCAGATGAGTCTTGTGTAAAGTAATAAAGCATTTCATTGTTTAATAACTTATTCTACAATCAAAATAGGCATAAATCAATTTGTTTATAACTCATTTATTTGTTCAAATATAAATGTATTGGGCAATAAAAAGCGTGATTGTAAAAATAATTAATAGATGAAATAATAATCCATCAATAAATACTTCAAATTAGAAAGGGACTTAATAAAAATCATAAAACACGAAATAAGTACATCATTTTAAAGTGTATTAATGAATTTCTGTATGAAATTTCCTATTAATGTTTTTGAAAATTGGATTTAAAAAGAGGAATACATAATTGATATTGCAAATTAAACGTTTTAATCCGTCATTTAATCGACTATTTATTTTACCATTTGCATTATCATTTCTCCACTGCCTTCCCTTTTTCCGATATGCTATTCGATTAGATAAATCATTTAGCTTTTCCTTTTAGTCTCTCTATTTATCATTTCCCTGACACTTTCGGACCTTGCATTGGTAAAACGAGGTTAAACAATGCAAATTAGCTATGGGGAGAGAGATGATACAACCTCGATGATTGGCTAGTTCCTTGTACGTCATGTTCAGGGGTATGTCAGATGAGCAACAGACTATCCTCTATTCTCCATTGCTCATCTGACATACCTAGGAACATGACGTACAGGGAACTAGCCAATCAGAGCGCTTGTTAAATCTATTTCACCATAGCTAATTGACTGCGTCAATCACGCAGTGATTGTAGATTGTAATCACCCAGTGACTGTAGTTGACTGTGTGAAGAAGAAGTTAGTATGAAGACGACAGAGCAGGGTTTTCGGGTTTTCGACTGAAACTGGATGAAAAGAACCGACATAAGTGATGACTGGTCGAAAACGGCATAGCCCTGTTTGGGACTATTTCGAGTTTTCGTCTTAAACAGGAAAATCTTATGTATTGTCTTGGTGCAAGATAAAATTTGTGGGGTTGAAATTCGGGGGGGAAATCCAACAAACCTTAAAGTACATTTGCAATCGAATCGCCGCGTGGATAACAAAAACATCATGATAAAAGATTCGGAAAGGAGGATAATAAAAACGATGACGCTAATGACGTTGCTAGCAGCGCGCTGGTTTGGCCAACAACTTTGAATAAAACTAAAACTGAAACTTAAAGATTTAAAAACAATAGAACATTGTTTACATGATAAAAAAATAAAGAATAAAACTATCTAAAACTAAACTAAAATTTGTAGTTAATTTGAAAACGATATTAAAATAAAAACACATTTTAAAATGCAGAGCTAAAATAACCCTGCTCTACTGACCAATGGACATAAGTGAAACCCCTTAGGGGTTTATGGGGCAACTGTTTGATTGTTTGGTTGTTGATGGGCAGTGGACGTGGGTGAGGCCCCTCGATGTGTAATGTGTTTTATAAAACATTATTTAGTTTCCCGCCCTAATGAACAATGGACATTGGTGAAACCCCTTCATGGTTAGTGAAACCCCTTCAGGGTTAATGAAGCCCCTTCCATGTATAACATAGTTCTTTGTACAGTGCTCTTATTGAGCATTAAAATGTGTGTACCCTAACCAGATGATTGCTTAAGCAGTTTCAGTAAACGCCCTGTTCTGCTCTATACATAAACTATTCACTTTGAAGAAATAAATGAGCTTGATACAACCGCACTTTGGTGTCAGTGGCTCTGCTGAGGACATCTCACACCACATCCAAACGTATTTTGCTACTGAATATTGAAGGAAAACTCGAATAAATCTTAGCACGTTTCATTCTCGCATACAGTGCAGCAACGATTAACACGTATTAGATCAGGAAAACTCGCGCCGTTTAGGCAAACGCACGAGGGAAGGACTGCACGAGTGCATCAAACAAAAGTGACCAGTGCGTTTAAATTCACATCTTCAGGGAGTACACAAGGTAAGTCCATGAAATTATACTGTGTGTGTTTGCTAGGATCACTAGTTTCATTAAACTGAGTATTATATTATAATCTGCTTTAATGGCCAATTGTAGTTACACTGTCAATATGCTTGAACTGCAGATCCATTAAAAATCATTGATGTGCAGATTTAATTAACATAAACAGTAAATTTTACTTCTTACATTTCAATTTTACGTTGCATTTCAACTTTTGTTTTGGGAAAATTCAATTAACAGACCAGCCGGCAACGTATCGGTTGAATCAGAGGTTAATGTTGAATGACCATTTGATTTTGGAAATTGAAAAACGTCGAACGTCATACATTTCGACATAGGTAATTAAATAAGATTTTAGCAACTGTGAATTAAGTGTCGATTTTGTAAATTGATTCAGCTTTGAAATCGCGACATAGTTTTAATGTTTTGCTTTTAGGTGAGTTAAGGTTTTTACGGTCAATTGAATTAACAGTAAATTAAGTGTCGATTTTGCAAATTTAATCAGTTGCAGCAAGAATTGCGGTTCGTTGAACAGAATAATCCTCCGCTTCTGTGCAGATCTTTAAAATTAAACAGCCCGGAGCGGTCTTGAATCACAGACCATTGTTCCTTCAAGTTTAAACATGACTGAATTTAGGTGTATCAGTTTCTAGGTAGTAAAAAACGTTGGGTTGTTTTTGTAACCTAACCACTGGGTTGAGCTGAGGGGGTCTTTGGGTTATTTTTTTCAGCGTTGGGTAGTTTTTGTGCACCTTAAAATTTTTTGTTAAAAATAACCCGACAAGTAACCCAACTATGGATTGGCATTGCACCTTCCCAACTGTTATTGCAACCCAATGAATTGGGTAATGTTTTCTTCTCCGTTAGTTGAGTTCAAATTACCCAACAGTTCGATTAGCTAAGTCATTACTGGATTCATGTCATAACTGGATTACACACAAACGCTGAGGAAAATAACCCAATAAAATGACCCAACCTGTTACCCATGGAATTGGGTTATTACTGGTTACAGTTTGGGTCATTTTATTGGGTTATTTTTTCAGCCTTAGGTACATTTGTGTAACCCAATTCGAGTAATTTGCGCGTAAAATAGACCCTCCGGAAAAGTTTCCACCAGATTCACAAATACTTCGTAAATGTCAGATTTGATAGTAAAATGTGTGTATGTTGATGAATTCCAATCACTCGGACTTCATTGTAGGGTTTGCCTACATTACATTATGCATAAAATACTAGTAGGCTATATGCTAGTGGGGGCGAGATGAAGCCCCATGAAGCATTGAACCTTTTCAGCCAAGTGGTTCACAACAGGGTTCATTTCTCGAGGCTTCATTTGCTCACAATACTACCTGTGGCCAAAGATTGTAAAACAAGCAGACACATTACAGATGTGGTCTGTGATAGACTG
Source organism: Triplophysa dalaica (assembly GCF_015846415.1). Lineage (NCBI taxonomy): Eukaryota > Metazoa > Chordata > Actinopteri > Cypriniformes > Nemacheilidae > Triplophysa > Triplophysa dalaica. Next base: position 11,967,420 of record NC_079560.1, on the reverse strand, counting down.
TGTTTTGTGCCAGTTAAGGCTTAGAAATCAATTTCCACATACACAAATCTGTTTATTTAAGGAATAATTGACGACGGGCCGTTCAATTAAAGAAAGTTGATACACACCCCGAGGTGGTAATGCGGCCACGACTCCAAGCGAAGCTGGCACACCTAAAAAATAAATGCATAATTGTTTTTAATAGCCCCAAAAAAATATTTTTCACAATTTAGCCGATGATTGTTTAATTATTATCAATATTGGTAAATGGTATAATATACCCTTTAAGGGACTGATATTTACACAAAAAATTGTTCTTCTGTGTTTCATGAGACCCATTGTTTTTTTTGCCTTAATTTTTTCATGATTGGTATGTTCTGTAACGAAATGGCAAGTGAGGTTATTTTTTGTTAAATTTTACAAATTAAGTAATGGTGGTGTATATGAGATTCATACACTTACAATGCAGGGACAAAATGTATGTGTAAACCCCTCTCCCTCTCTATTGAACTGTATCATCATATCATATTACAAGTATCAAAATAAGATTTTCTTTTTTAATGCTTAGGAGCCTCATGATGCGCCAAATGGATGAGTTTCACGTGACGATTCGTACCTCCACATTACCTCACTCAGGAACATATGGCAGTGTTTGGATCTCTCTGGTCGGTACTCTTTGCGAGACCCCTCCAGTGAAAGTAAACCCAGAACAACATCGTCTCCTGCCAGGCTCAGTAAGACTTTTATAGAAAATTTCTCACATCGCTCTAAATACAGATATACTATGAATGCAGTTGAACAGGAACTTAATCCTCTTGAATGATCTTGAAAGTCTTTGGATTAAAGCATCTATTAAATACATGCATTGTAATGTGTTGCCTAAGTAAGTTAGCAGAGTGATCCATTTGCAAATATGAAAAAGGCATTATAAGAACGGATTTTCTTTTTAGAACATGAATCTAACATAAAAAAACGTTTGTCTTTGAAACAGGCCTATACCATTGTCATCACATCTACAAAGGAAGTTGGCAAATTGGTTTTGCTGAAACTGCGTCTTGAGGCTCAGCCTGGTTTTCCGGACCTGAACTGGCACTGTCAGGATGCTGAGGTGAGACAGTGTTGTGAAGATCCCAATGTGGACGTCTTTCCTTTCCATAAATGGATTCAGAGCGCAGACGGTTATGTTGAGCTTCGGAACGATAAAGGTGAGACGTTTCTGTTTTCAGTAAGAAAAACCTACCAAAATTAACCCCCGAAAATACTTTGTATATTTACACTGTAGTTTCTAGAGACATCACATCCTTATTTTTTGAAAATCTTTTTTGTAAAATTCTTAGTGTGTCGGAGAAAGGAGGAGACATTGGCCATCCTAAAAGCTCACAGGAAGAAGGCTCTAAAGAACAAACAGCAGTATATCAGGTAAACCTGTTTATTTGCCACTCTTATTTATTAAAGGAGTAGTTCACCTCAAAATGAAAAATCTGTCACCATTTTTTTTATTGAGTAATAAAGATTTTCAACACATTTTGCAGAGTCAATTCATTACAATAATATAAAACTGATAATTATTTATCTTGTTCAATATATCTACTCAAATTTTTTACAATAAATCAGAGATTTTTCAGCAATCTGTGTACTCCTATATTATATCTGATCTCTGGGAAAAAGAGCAATAATTGATCCGTCACCAAAGAAACCACAATGATTTTTAGGCCAGTAGCCTTGACATCCTGACTGTGTGATGAAAAGTTTTGAGAAGTATGTCATCCATTTTAAAGACAGAAGTTAACTCTTTACTTGATCAATTTCAATTTGCATATATGCAGGGTTGTAATACAGAAGATGCTGTAAACACTGCGACTGATTATATTACTAAACACTTGTAAAAAACGTATGCACAGCTATTATTTGTTGGCTTTTCATACGATTGAGCCCCACCTTTTAATTTCTCAAATCACACTTTATCGGAGCTGAAAAGGACTAGCACATGTGTCCCACGGGGGTTTGTTAGCTCGCATTTTACACTGTATACCCTACTAACAAGTGTTCAAGTTGTGAGCTTAATTGTGAATTTGTGATATGTATACATAGTGATATTTATATTCTGCATCGATTAAGGTTTTATGGTGGAACCATATGGGGTGAACTACTCCTTTAAAACAGTTCTCCCACAACTACTAAGAATGTTTTCTGTAGGTTTGGCACATTTGTTGATGGTGTCCTTGGATGTGTGGACATGCCCAGTGCCTCAGCTCTAGGCCCCAACCTGTCTTACATTCGTCAAAGGTATGGTTTACTGTTCTTTAACTCAAAGACTAGTTATTTTTTATTAATAGATTTTTAGCTGAATTTGACAATGAAATATTGTCCTTCACTTGTCTGTCAGTCCAGGCACCATTGTGCACTATCTAAAAGGTTTTACTGAAAGAGGAACATCTTGGAATAGTCTACAAGAACTTGAGACATTCTTCCTGTTCAACGGAAGAGAGAACACAGTTGCGAGTATGAACAAATACATCACGTCAAATAAATAACCATAAAATCTATCTAAACTAAACCATTTGCCATCTTAACAGTGTTTATTTATCCTTTTATTAGTTTGATAATTTCTTTTCACGCATTTCACTTGCAGAATATGTTCAGGCCCATTGGAAAGAGGATGCATTCTTTGGGTATCAATGCCTCAATGGTACCAATCCACTGTCTGTCAAACAAATCCGCAGCCTGCCACCCAACCTGGCTGTCACTTCAAAGATGGTCAGATCTTTTTTGCCGGAGGGGTCTTCCCTGAAGCGTGAGATGGAGGTGTGTTCGTGTGCATGTGTGACATACAATGAGGCATTTGGATTTTTCAAACTTTAATTGTAATTGTTGCATATATCACAGAAGGGACGTGTTTATCTTCTGGATTATGAGATTCTGGATCAGTTGCCTGACAATACTGTCAATGGCAAGCAGACGTACTTGACTGCTCCTTTATGTCTGCTGCATTTCAACCAAAATGAAGAACTAAAGCCAATTGCCATACAGGTATGAGTTTTATAGTTAGCCCCTTTGGTTATTAGAATATAGATGTAGTCACATTAGCAAAATCGACCTGTTCTGTGGTCTTAAATGATACGGGGCTGGACAAGTACTGAAACAATGAAAAAGCAATGGGTGCAATTTGTAAGCTGTAGCAAGAAGCAATGGTGTAATATAACTTCTTTATAGCCTTTAAAATGGGGAAAGGTTCAAATGAAGGCCAAGTGTGAAGCAGTGGCGTAGCCACCGGTGTGCCGGTGCCCCCCGCAGAGGCAGCTTGCACATTTAAAAAAATAAATGCAGAATTGTTTTTAATAGTCCCCCCCCAAAAAAATTCACAATTCAGCCGATTGTTGATTCATTACTATAAATATTGTAGGTAACGTTACCGCACCACCTTATTTTTAAGTCGTGGAAGTAAAGGATGTAACTTTTTGTGATGTTTCCCCCAATATGAACAGTTTACCGCGTGTTTTGATCACATTGCCTGTTACAAGTTTTTCTGTGGATGGCTTGTTTTCAGCTGTAAATTTTGACATATCGCATCAGAAACGAATGATTAAAGCACCAAAATTAAAAATAAAAACCCTTAAATCAAAAAATATTACGCATGTGAATCTTTTTTGTTACTAGAACACAAATGAAGATATTTTAATGAAAGTTTGTAACTAAGCCGTTTTGGGTCACAGGACAAAACACTACTATGAGAGTCAATGGTGACCCAAAACGGCTTAGTTACAAACTTTAATTAAAATATTTTCATTTGTGTTCTGCACAACGAATAAATGTATACAGGTTTGTAACAACTGAAGGGTGAGCAAATTATACATCCTATTATATACACTCACCTAAAGGATTATTAGGAACAACTGTTCAATTTCTCATTATTGCAATTATGGTGGTGGTGTAATGGTGTGGGGGATGTTTTCTTGGCACACTTTAGGCACCTGAGTGCCAATTGGGCATCGTCTAAATGCCACGGCCTACCTGAGCATGATTCTGACCATGTCCATCCCTTTATGACCACCATGTACCCATCCTCTGATGGAAATGCACCATGTCACAAAGCTCGAATCATTTCAAATTGGTTTCTTGAACATGACAATGAGTTCACTGTACTAAAATGGCCCCCACAGTCACCAGATCTCAACCCAATAGAGCATCTTTGGGATGTGGTGGAACGGGAGCTTCGTGCATCCCACAAATCTCCATCAACTGCAAGATGCTATCCTATCAATATGGGCCAACATTTCTAAAGAAAGCTTTCAGCACCTAGTGACATCAATGCCACGTAGAATTAAGGCAGTTCTGAAGGCGAAAGGGGGTGAAACACTGTATTAGTACGGTGTTCCTAATAATCCTTTAGGTGAGTGTATACCTAACTGAAGATATCTTTATTTAACTAATGCATAGTCCTGGTTTAAGCTAAGCTTTGTCTGTTAAACCGGGCCTAAATCTCTCCTGAAATGTATTTTTAACAATGAAATGAATTCTTGAATTTAAATTGTGTGAATAAGGAAATGCAATCCTAACTCTTGAGCATGAATTGAATCTATACTAAAATCAACAAACAAATAATTTTCTTATTTCAGCTTCAACAGGCTCCTGGTCCACAGAATCCTGTTTTCTTGCCTTCTGATTCTGCAGCGGATTGGTTGTTAGCAAAGATGTGGGTGCATAATTCAGATTTTGTAGTCCATCAGCTGCTTTCCCACCTCTTGCGGACTCATTTAGTAGGGGAGGTGTTTTGTACCGCCACACTCAGACAGCTGCCAGAGATTCATCCACTGTACCAGGTACCATAAGCCATCTTACAAAACAATGAAGCAGAACCAATTACTTCTATATAGAGTTCATCAGAATTCAGTTATTGTGACTTAGGCCATGGATACGTTGAATTACCAATTTTTATTTTGTTTTTTTAGCTCCTTATGCCACATATTCAGACTACTCTTCAGATCAACATTCAAGCTAGAGCAACTCTTCTGGCCAAAGATGGGGTTTTTGACAAGGTTCCTTAAAAGTATATTGAGATAATAATCAAATCCATTTACACTTGGGAGTTTTTTTAACAAATTCTGGTTTCTTCTCTAAGTCTATTTCTTGCGGTCTGGATGCAGCGAAGCTGCTGCTTGCTCGAGGAACTCAGCGTCTGCGCTATAGCTCGATGTGTGTGCCAGATGACCTGGGATGCCGTGGACTGGATACACTCCCTATCTGCTATTACGCACAAGATGCTATCAGGGTGTGGGATGCTCTATATAGGTAATTTAGGAAGATTGACAAGATATGCATATTTATTGTATTATGAATGAGACATTGATATACAGTATGTTTAATCTGAAGTGAACACGTGATTTGCATTTGCCATACAGGTTTGTTGAAGGCTGGTGTAGTTTGTATTACTGTAATGATGAGGACGTCCAGCAAGACTTTGAGCTGCAGAACTGGATCAGAGAGATCTTCATGGAGGGATTTCTTGGCCTTAGTCACACAGGTTAACACCCTTTGTGAAAACACACAATCATTTAAACAACTGTCAAAGAACACATCCAATGCCCTCTAGCCCAGTGTTTCCCAACTCAGTCCTACGTGGCATTCTGTCAGTGGTGGCACGTAGGACTGGGTAGGGAAACTGCTCTTACCAGGGTTAGCGTACAGCGATGCCATGGGAGAACCATTTTTGTTTCCCCCAAAGAACCAGTCAGTCAGTACACTGGGTTTTATTCATTGGTGAGACTCATTTCTCACCAACATTGCCATCCCAAAACGGTTAAAAAAAAAAACCGCTCACAAACCTTTTCTGGATCTGTGCCGCATTTGTGGAATGATCTGCCTGCCGCTATAAGATCAGCAGATTCTGTTGCTATCTTTAAGAATCGGCTGAAAACACATCTTTTCTGTCAGCACCTGACCGATCATTTCTGATTTCTATATCTTTTATATTCTATCTACAACAACAAAAAAACTGTACACTTAGCTCTGTACACTGTAGGAGACTTTGTGGGACATGTTTTTATTGCACTTATGCTTTTTGTTTTCCTAATGTGATCCAATTGCTTTCTTTGTTTACCCAACTTTGAAGTCGCATCAGATAAATGATTAAATGTAAAATTATTTTCTTCCATCTCATATTCTCCAGGCATTCCACAGTCATTTCAAACAACTGCTGAAATGTGCAAGTTTCTCACCATGGTGATCTTCACCTGCTCTGCGCTTCACTCAGCTGTCAACTTCTCTCAGGCATGTTGTTTATTGTTCATGAATGATATAATTCCCCTTGTAGAGCCCTATTCACTCCTAAGTACTACCTAAGTAATGTACAGGATGACATTGTATCTTATTCAGATTCAGTAATCATGTGTTGATCTTTCCTCATTCATCTCAAAATGTAGCTGGATTACTACCTTTGGATACCAAACAGTCCAGCAGCTCTGGTACGCCCTCCTCCTCAGACCAAAGGCCTCATCACTGAGGATGAGCTTGTGTCCTTCCTTCCGGGAGTGAATTCCTCTTGTCACGTCCTCAGTATCTTGAGTGTACTGTCACAACATGCCATTGACTATGTAAGTGGTGCTTGACTGGACTGCGTGAACTGTACACTGTTTATCATCTGGATGTGTCTATTGTTATAATATACGTGTCTATATATTATTCCTGTGTTTGTTCACTTCATACATCTGCAGACAGTTTGGGGATACATGATTGTGCTGTACTGTGCAGGCGTCGTGCTTATCTAGCTTGTCCTTTCTCTCTAGGTGCCCCTGTGCCACTATAAGGAGTGGTACTTCCGCAGTGGCGCCATCCTCAGGCTTGTGGAGAAAGTACAGAAGGAGTTGAAGAAGATAGCAGGAGACATCACAAAAAGAAACGCACAGCTGGAGTTGCCCTACACTTATCTGTCGCCAGATTATATTGAGAACAATCTGGCCATCTGAGTCCAACAAATCAAGGCCTTTTTCTTCTTTAGAAGTAGTAGTCTTTCATTGGGGGGTTGAATTGGTTTTCTGGATTTTAGACAAACAAGTAAACATTACATAACCCATGTGTGGTGTTTATTTTATATACCACTGTTTTTTTTTGTGGAAGTACATGTGAATCACCCAATAAATGCATTATTACCCTTGTCAAAAATATGTTTATTCAAGTGTGCTATTGAGTGTTTAAACATTCAGTCTACTTCTTATGTACTACTTAGAAATATACTTAAACGTACTCTTAAGCATACTTGATTGTACGGAGTGAAAAGTTTAAGAATATTTGGCCTATACTTGTAATTATTCTTTTGACTTAAGTATACTTGGCTTTTGCATGTGTCTATTCTTTTGCTTGAGAAGCCTATTAAATACTTTTCTCAAAGTTAGTGGTGCCCTTCTTCTTATTCAGTTTTTATTCTGGATAAAACTGTGGTGCGTAACTTGTCCCGCACTTTTTGTCGTAGACCCATAAATGAGTTGTAAAATTGAGCGGCTTATACAGGAGAGTTGTGCTAAGACTTGTGATTGTGCATATGATGCCGATGAGCCGTGCCCCCAGAATACATTAGCAACACCATAGCATTGCATTTTGTGTTGGCTCAGCTCCGGTCCACACAAATCCTTTTTCCTCGGCCCACATACAACAAAGAATTACGGCCCTATGGTGGACCAGAATCTGTATTACAGTAGAGGGCCACATATGGGTCACTACCGGGCCGAGAAAACGAGGCAACTAAACCGCAACTGGCACTAAACTCAGGGCTCAGGTGCAGAACAAAGAAATTAAATGATTGCACCTAATCAGGGTGACCACCTGATGTCTATAAAGACTTATCTCTATTCATTTGTTGATTTGTGCCTGACGGTGGAAACGTTGATGGTTATTTATTAAACCTGTGGAGCAGTTTTCAGTGTGCAGACATTTTGTTTATTCTGCTTTAAGATGAATTCTCACTAACCTTTTTGCTGTCACCCCGTCATGGTCTCTGTCTGTTCTTCTCCTTATTTCTAAGTATTCTCTGGAATCACAACATATCACTATTCAGCCATCTAGAGTTATGCTTTTGATATATAACTACAAAGAGGAACACAATCCTCAACATTCATTTTACATTGATAAATGGAAGTGTCTATCCATTTATTCCACTTTGCACAAAAGTTGAGAAAAAGTAAATGACAGATTTTCCATTGTGTATACACTCCAATTCTACTTCTGTTATCTTACCCCTGTGCAAGGCACATGTTTATAGTCGGTCTCCATTATTACATCTCCATTACGGTCATTGTTTTTACAAGACACTGACTCTAAAACAACATAAGTGTTAACGGAACATGAGAATTTTGTTGAATACAAAAAGAGCACAGACATGACAAGCACATATGTAACCCTGGATCACAAAACCAGTCTCAAGTAGCACGGGAACTTTTTTTGTAATAGACAATAATACATTGAGTGGATCAAAATTATCGATTTTTCTTTTATGCCTAAAAACATTAGGATATTAAGTAAAGATCATGTTCCATTAAGATATTTTGAAAATGTCCTACCTTAAATATATAAAAACTGAAATTTTGTGAGTGGATGGCCTGATTAACAACTTCAAAGAGGATTTTCTCAATATTTAGATTTTTTGCACTCTCAGATTCGTGAGTTGTAAACGGTTGTATCTCATCCAGATATTGTCCTATACGAACATCTCATACATCAATGAAAGCTTAATTATTCAGCTTCCAGATTGTGTAAACATCACAATTTCGAAAAAATGGACACATAAGACTGGTTTTGTTGTCCAGGGTCACATATTAAAATACAATCAGATCTGATTACATTATTGACAGATGACAGATATCTTAATTTAACGTTTTTACTTTTTGTCATCATAACCACATACTGTACATAACGGTGTGTTTATAAATGCAGCACAATAACTGTCATGTATTTTTGAGGTGAATAGGAAACCAAATACTGACCAAAATGTGTATCGCAACAACCAAAAGTTATCTTGCGCATCGCGAAACTAACGATACTGAACTGTTTGGACAGCAAAGCTCAAGTATACATATAAAACATCTGATCATCAGCTATGTACTGTATCTAACAATACAGCAGAATAGATTCCCTTACCTGGGTCAGAAAGAATATTTATGTTTAATGGCGGGTTGAGAACCAACTTGCAGGAGCGTATACCGCCACCTACCGTGATGGAGTGCGAAGGTAATTTATTATTTTGACCTGTATTCTATGTTACTCTACTTTTCCTGATACATTTCTGCATTCGAGCCATCATAGAAAATATTATTTAAGGAAAATTCCATAGATTCTGTTTGATTCTATTTCTTCTTTACGACACATCCTCTCGGTATCGTATGTAAACTCAAAGAGCAGAATAAGGTTTATTACAGTTTATTACATATTTCGATAATATATTATACAATTAAGAAAATATATGACAATCATAATACTGTGTGTGGGTGGGTGCCTGTGCATGTCAAAGAGAGAAGTTTTGGTTTGTGTCTAAATGTAGACTAAATATACTTGCGCATATTTTCTACCATTACAAGATAAACACTTTCTTTAAAAAATATTTTTTATAAAATGGCAAAAAAATATTTATGCTATTTCTAGACAAAGGGAAGATAATCAGTTGATCACAATATAACTCTCTACTCTCTCTCTTAGCAAGCCTAAATCCTTAAATTTCTATAATTTTTCATAGTAAATCAACTTATTTGAAATGTGGCCCACAGTCAACATACCGATCTTGGACCATACACCTCCCATCCACAATTGGCCCAACTGTTACACATTGCCCATACTTGGCTGACATGTTGCATGCCATTGCCGGCAGTGCAGTTCTGAGGCCACATTTTGACCGAGTCCGTCTGCTAACCACCTAAAAACTCTAAAGACACCGAGTGTTTTGCCAAAGCAAGTAAAGTTTACTTCATAATCTTCACATTTACTCCTAGTTTTTCAAAATGTCTAAAAATGTATTTACATCTTGTTTACACAGTGAAAACATTTTTGAACAAACTTGTTGTGTACACTTAAATGACACTAAAAAGTGGACCAATTTAGTCCCAAGCTGTCTTCAAATCGTACACTTCCAAGCATACTACTAGTACCCTGCCTGCACCCTCAATGCTAGTTTGAAATGATCCCACTGTTGACAATACATTGACATTGTCTTTGGGATGTGCAAAGGCCCCCTAAACATTTATTTACTCAACCGAACTTGAAGTCTTACTCCAGCAAAGCCGAACTGTGTGAAGCAGTGGGTGGAAAACATACATGATAATGTCATCACATGTCTGTCAGTGCTGCGAAATAGTGATCAGTGTGCTACAGTGTCATGAATAAGATTAGAATGTGCATTTATTTGTAAATATTTTTTATCACCCTATGTGTGCGATTTTTCATTGACAGGAATTTTACAGCATGTAATTCACAAATACACAAAAAATCATTAATATTCAATGCAGTCGAGCAGTCATCGCATTACTATTTTAAAATTAAGTGTTTAATAACATTCTTCTATGCTGTTACCATGCATTCAGCTATTTTAAGGACTATAATAACAATGCACTTAAGCAGTTCGAAAAATGATCAAGCTCTATAAAATACCCATAGTTTACAATTATATACACTTTCACTACAATAAAACCATGTGTTATTTCCATAATGGGTGTTTAAAAGTCATATATGTTTCAAATTAAATTTGTCCAGTAAGAGAAAACACAGGACTGTAGTAGGTATAAAGCTATTTATTATTCTGAATGTGTATTTGGATGGGAAATATATTTAAAGAGTTAAAGAGATAAACAACCTCAGTTTCGAAGCGCATACTGCACACAAACATACAAATGTTTTTTTAAAAGAAAGGCACTTCATTTCGCATTTTCGATCCCACCCATTGCTTACTCAATTATTTTGGGTCAAGAAATTGTGAAAACTGAGTTAAGGTTAGCGGATTCAGCCATTGGTTTTAACTATGTTGCTATGCTACCGGAAAAAGCGACACACTGCTTCCCTTGGCGGATACAGAAAATGGGATAAAAGGTCCATTCGGTGCTCTCACTATCGCTGCCTTGATTCTCGGTCAGGGAACCAATTCTTTTTTCAACTGATATAGTCCTATAGTTAATTGATTACAGTAACAACAACAATAAATAGGAAGAAATTCTGAGGCCTTTTAAGTTAAGCCTGATGAAAAAAAGTGTTCACCAACAAGGCGACAAACCACATCACACACTCTATACCACTAACGTTACAGTAGGCCCTTTCACACATTCAGTCTTTGTGACAACGGAAGTTTAAAATGTTTGCGTGTCATGTGATTAATATAGTTAAAGTTTATGTTTTCTCTTTAAATGTCGTTTTTTTATTTGTTAAATGACTTTTTGTGAGTTAAAAGATCGTCACAATCGGTCTGTTTTGCAGCAGCTCCATGCATTACTAAATTCGGTGAGCTATTGAGAGGCTCCATGAACAGCCATTGCTGTAAAAAAAACGTTCCACTGGAGTCAACAGAGTTGACGCAACTCTGTCTTACTGGCTCTGGTCTTAACATGCAGCCTCACAAATGCGCAGATCTTTATCACCGAAAATACACGAAGTGCAAATCTACATTTGCAATGTACTTCATTGTTAATAGCGTGATCTAAACATCAACAACATTCGTTCAGATATATAATGACAACCTGCCATCTTTTCAAACATAGGTTGTAGCCTATTGCAGTTATTTATAAGGAAACGTCTGCGCCATATTACAGGTAGTTTTGTGTGAACGTTGTCTCACCAATAAATTGACAGAATGCCTTTGCAACAACAGTACATTTGTGTAATTATCATAAAATCCGCAAAATAACTTTTCCAGCATTGCTGTGTGAAAAGGGCTAATGACACTAAAGATATTGAAATAAGGAAGAGCAGTTCATGCACACACACGAGAGGCGGAGTGCATTAGTGCATAAACTAAAAGTGTACGGTGCGTTTGAATTCACATCTTCAGGGACTTCACCAGGTAAGTTCATGCGATTTTACTTGCAATGACCTTCTGTGTTTTCTGAGACCGCTAGTGTAAAACTGAGTTTTGTATTTTAATCTGGCCTTAATTTATTTAAACTTTGTAAATATGCTGGAACTGCAGATCCTTAATGTTAATTTAGCCTGACGTTACACAATCAATCCTTTTAATTTAACTCATATTTCAATCTACGTTTCAAGTTCTGTTTTGAATAGCCTAGTTGCACTTATTATTATATTTTTGTTGTATGTATTTAGTTCTTAATTAAGTCTGGCACTTTTTATGTAAACTAAACCAAAAGGAAGGGAGATTTGCAGTGTTCTTAATCAGTAAAGAGTTTAGTTTCTGTCATTTACAACATAACACTGAATTATTTCTATATATTTTTAATAACACAGTTATTTCTAGATGAAATGGTGTGGTGATGATGTATGAAGTAGTATTTACAATTCAAATTTGTAATGCCGTTTTTTTCAGCTCCATATGCAAAAATGTGCAAATTTTAGCTTTGAGGTTTCTGAGAGTTCACTTCCTAAAGGTCATAATGACACAGAGACTTAATACTAAAACGCACATTTCACTCTAAAGAAAAAATATTAAAGGAATATAAATGTAAATATTTATATTTAGTCAGATTCGCCTGCACAAATCAAGATCTATTAAATCACGAGAACCCTTTAATAGTATTAATAACCAGATAATAATAATAATTTACTAATTTAAGTAGCTATTCAGTATTGTCTTATTGGTCAGCAATGTGTGAACACTGCAGATATTACAATGGATCCTAAAGCTGACTTTGCATAAATCCACCAAAACAAACATCAGTGAGGTGGCAGATCTATAATTAGTCTACAAATCTACATAACTCATCACCTAGAAATTATAAGGTTCTCTTTCACCATCTCGTGTTCGAGGTCCACCTATGGCAGGGGTGTCCAATGTCGGTCCTGAAGGGCCACAGTCCTGCAGAGTTAAGCTCCAACTTTGTTTAACACACCTGTTTTGAAGTTTCTGTCCTCTGCAGAATCATCTAATTGCACCAAGCCTGGCTTTGACAGACAGGGGCACGTGCCCCATACCAGGATAGGGTACACCCCCTAACCAATTTGCACGCGCTACCTTACGTGACCTCTTCGCTCTAAGACGTCCTGCATGTTGCCTCTAAATTGACCGCTAGATGGCACCATTGTACTCTCAGTACTCTTGTGACAGCTTCGCAGTCTGTGTCGGCCCTCGAATGGGTTATTCGCTCTTTGTCTGTGACATATAACTAAGCATTTCACCATGCATCATATATTTCATCTATGTGCACTGTCAGGATTATTTATGCGGGGATGTTTTCAAATGTCATCAAGAACACGCGATGATGAAACAGAACAATAGGTTACTGTTTGTAACCCCAGTTCTCTGAAACATGGAGTGGAGAGATCCTCCAACTTTGCCCCGCTTGCTGTACGAGAAGCGCATTTGCTCACTGAGGTGAGTTAGTGCGTACAGGTGCCTTTATGCATTAGGTAAGGGGGAGTACCACTCACCTGGCATAGGGCACGCGCTCCTGTGCTGTCTGCAGAGGTCAGGTACGGATGCCCTTCCCATAGGTGGATCTCTCCAGTCGATGTTTCAGAGAACCGGGGTTATGAATATTAACATATTGATCTGTCTGCATTCTGAGCAGTTTTGAGATAAGCTTCAAAGTTTAACATTCTGTACGACTTACGTTCCCTATAACCCAGATATTCCATATGTTTTGTTTCATATTACAAAATATTCTATTCCAATAATATTGTTTGGCTTTTTCGAATGATTGCATGTAAATGTGTGATTTCTTATCTTCATTCAGGCCTTGCTTTTGACTTGCAATATGACTCTCAATTCTAGGCTTCTCCTTTTAAATTCTAAGGAACCTCATGATGAGCCAAATGGATGAATTTCATGTGACGATTCGAACCTCCACATTACCTCTATCAGGAACATATGGCAGTGTTTGGATCTCTCTGGTCGGTACTCTTTGCGAGACCCCTCCAGTGAAAGTAAACCCAGAACAACATCGCCTCCTGCCAGGCTCAGTAAGACCTTTGTTCTGCACTGTAACAAAGGCCTTTGTTGTAAATGTATCACATCGCTCTAAATACAGATATAATCAGAGTAAAATGAAAAGCAAACGAACAGGAACAGTTTTTCTCGATTTCATGAAACAATTCACAATTTTCTGACAGCTAACAACACATTCTCATGACAATACACCAATTTGTTAGATTAGATTAGATTAGATTTAACTTTATTGTCATTACACATATACAAGTACAGTGTAACGAAATGTAGTTTAGGTCTAACCAGAATTACATCTAGCAAGTGCAGGATATACAGTGTGAATAAATACAGAACACAATATTAGGAAAATACTATACAATGGGCATGTACTATGAAAATATGACAGTCGGTATGTACTAGGAACAATATAAACAGAAGGCTATATACTGTGAACATTAATGTACAGGTGTTTATGAACAGATAACAATATAGACTATACAATAGTGCAAGTGACTTGAGTGTGCATAAGTTACAGACATTAGCTATTATGTTACAGTTATTATACAGTTACAGTGCAGTAGATGAGTTAGTGCAGTTATTGAAGTTACAGTGCAGTAGATGCGTTAATGCTGTTATTAAGGTTACAAACCCAAAATGGCATACATTTATCCATCAGTAAACATTCAATTGCAAAACTGATAACATTAGAATCTCGGGATAATATCAATAGTAGCACAGGCAATTGTGCATCCTGGAATCATCTACTGGGCTTTATACTACTTACTGTAAACATACAGTTTAATTACAGTACAGACGTAATATGAGAGAAATTTCATACTTCTGTATCCAGTAAACTGTGGCATGTGCAAACCCTTTTTACCTGATCTGTATCTTTGCAGAGAATGCCAAATTCTTTTTACGAAATTGGGCCAAAGGTGCAGAGGATGCCATATGTTTTTACATTACCTTCTATTGACAAATTGCTTCACTGTATTGTTTCACTTATCTTCTCTGTAAGTCGCTTTGGATAAAAGCATCTGCTAAATGACTGAATGTCTGAATTTATATTGTTCTTTGTTCTTTGGTTTTTGAACTTTTGCTGTCTTGTAAGTGCATCTTCATTTACTTATTTTTTTCCCTAAAGCTCATCCTTGCACTTTGCTCTATCTGCACTCTTTTATGTTGTATATTCTTATAAACACTAGACTGTCAAATTATTCATGAATCCCAATAAGAGGTTTTAGTAACAGTGTTTTGAATTGATCTCACCAGTGTCTAAGACTATATTGCAGTGTGGATGATTTTGAGGACTTGTCTGCCTAAAAGTTAATTTTTTCAGCAAGTTTGAATGGTTTTGAGAATAGACCTTCATTTTGACCTGAAAATAGGATGTTTGGGGAATTGGGTGTGATGTGATGGAATTTTGTTTACTGTTTTGAGAAAACGAGGTTTCAGCAGTCGAGAAAAACTGTAAGTTTTTAGATAAAAATATAAAAAAGATTATAAAAAAGATTTTCATTATAGGACATGAATCTAAACATCTGCTAAATGAATAAGTAAATGCAAATGGTTATTCTTTGAAACAGGCCTATACCATTGTCATCATACTTACAAAGGAAGTTGGCAAATTGGTTTTGCTGAAACTGCGTCTTGAGGCTCAGCCTGGTTTTCCGGACCTGAACTGGCACTGTCAGGATGTTGAGGTGAGACGGCATTCTGAAGATCCCAATGTGGACGTCTTTCCTTTGGATAAATGGATTCAGAGCGCAGACGGCTATGTTGAGCTTCGAAACGATAAAGGTGAGACGTTTCTGTTTTCAGTAAGAAAAATTGACCAAATTTAACCCCCAAAATATTCTGTTTATTTACACTGTAGTTTCTTAGATTTTTTTTTTTTATAACATTCTTAGTGTGTCTGAGAAAGGAGGAGACATTGGCAATCCTAACAGCTCACAGGGAGAAGACTCTTGAGATTAAACGGCAGTATATCAGGTGCAACGTTTTTACTTGTATTTTTTTTAGTGTTATTTAAGGTATAATTCACCTTAAAATTGAAAATTCTGTCATTATTTACACGCCCCCTTGTCATTTAAGACCTGTATGACTTTCTTTCTTCTGCAGAACACAAAAGAAGATATTTCAAAAATGATGATTGGTCCCCATTGACTTGCATTGGTTTTGTGTCCATACAATAGAAGTCAATTGGGACCAACTGTTTTCAAAATATCTTCTTTAATAAGAATGTTTGTCTGTAGGTTTGGCACATTTCTTGACGGCGTCATTAGTTGTGTGGACATGCCCAGTGAGGCAGCGCTAGGCCCCAACCTGACTTACATTCGTAAAAAGTATGGTTTACTGATCTTAATCTCAAAGACTAGTTATTTTTTATGGATTAGTTATGAATTTGACAATGAAATATTGTCCTTCACTTGTCTGTCAGTCCAGGCCCCATTGTGCACTATCTAAAAGGTTTTACTGAAAGAGGAACCTCTTGGAATAGTCTACAAGAACTTGAGACATTCTTCCTGTTCAATGGAAGAGAGAACACAGTTGCAAGTATGAAAAAATACATTACGTCAAATGAATTACCACAATATCTACTGCGTAATATGCAAACGCTACAAAAACATTGATCTCTCAACTGTGTTTGTGTTTTAGTTTGATAATTCCTTGTCATTCATTTCACTTGCAGAATATGTTCAGGCCCATTGGAAAGAGGATGCATTCTTTGGGTATCAATGCCTCAATGGCTCCAATCCACTGTCTGTCAAACAAATCCGCAGCCTGCCACCCAACCTGGCTGTCACTTCAAAGATGGTCAGATCTTTTTTGCCGAAGGGGTCTTCCCTGAAGCGTGAGATGGAGGTGTGTTCGTGTGCATGTGTGATAAACAATGAGGCATTTGGATTTTTTAAACTTTAAATGTAATTGTTGCATATATCACAGAAGGGACGTGTTTATCTTCTGGATTATGAGATTCTGGATCAGTTGCCTGCTAATACTGTCAATGGCAAGCAGACGTACTTGACTGCTCCTTTATGTCTGCTGCATTTCAACCAAAATGAAGAACTAAAGCCAATTGCCATACAGGTATGAGTTTTATAGAGGTCACATAAAAATACATTTACAAAGTCGACCTGTTCTGTGGTGTGAAATGTTACAGGGCTGTACAAGTACTTGAACAGAAATGAAATAAAAACATGTGCAATTTATAAGCTGTATTATATAAATTGTCCTTTTTATGCAAGATCAATTTAGGATCAATAAGGATGTAAAGCAAAAATATTGCTGTACTGCAGTAATTTACAAGACCTGCATAACAAGTAACGATATTTAGGCATTTGTTTACCATCATTAATATCATACTGTAAATCAAAAACTGACTCTAACGTGTGGTTTACGCCATAGGGTTTACAGTATTATGCACTTGACAATAGCTTTACATAACTTAAAAAGTCAACGTTCAACGACATTCGTGCCATAAACATTAAATCTATTCATTGTGTTCATGGACATGATTTTCTCCTTTTTGTGTCACTCAGTATGAATTTATTGCAGGAAATTCGTGTTCATGAACACAAATCAAATTTCGTAACTAAATGTCACAAACTGACGTGAGACTGGGTTGTCATATTATAGATGTTCGTCAAATGTATTGGTGGTGTTAAATGTTAATGGTTTAAATTTAATTTAGCTTTTTTGTCTTTATGATGTGCTTGATTATTGATCAAGCTGCTAAAATCCTGTCCTGAAATGCATTTTTGACACTGCATATAATTTAAATGTAAAAATCCATTTCAGTGTCAAATCTTGAGCATGGAATGATTTGTTTTCTTATTTCAGCTTCAACAGGCTCCTGGTCCACAGAATCCTGTTTTCTTGCCTTCTGATTCTGCAGCGGATTGGTTGTTAGCAAAGATGTGGGTGCATAATGCAGATTTTGTAGTCCATCAGCTGCTTTCCCACCTCTTGCGGACTCATCTTGTAGGAGAGGTGTGTTGTACCGCCACACTCAGACAGCTGCCAGAGATTCATCCACTTTACAAGGTACAAACAAACAAACAAACCTTGAGATATGTTACAAAAAAGAATGAGACTTTATCTTATTATTTCAGTTTTTTATCTTATTATGATTTGACCTGGATGCTAGATACTTTGAATTCCTAAGCTGTTAAAAACACATTTTGTTTTTCAGCTCCTCATGCCACATATACAAAGTACCCTTCAGATCAACATTCAAGCTAGAGCAACTCTTCTGGCCCAAAATGGTGTTTTTGACAAGGTTCCTTTAATGTGTGTGGGGGATAATAAGTAGATCCATTCATACTTGAGAGTTCGTCTGAACATTTTTCTCTCTCTATGAAGTCTATGTCTTGGAATCTGGAGGCAGTAAAGCTGCTGCTTGCTCGAGGAACTCAGTGTCTGCGCTATAGCTCGATGTGTGTGCCAGATGACCTGGGATGCCGTGGACTGGATACACTCCCTATCTGCTATTACGCACAAGATGCTATCAGGGTGTGGGATGCTCTATATAGGTACTTATGGAAGACTGATGTGGTTGAATATTTATCATTTTACTCTATTATGAATGAGACATTGATATATGTTAAATATGAAGTGTGAGAAGTGAATACATGTTTTGTGTTTCCCAGGTTTGTTAAAGGCTGGTGTAGTTTGTATTACTGTAATGATGAGGACGTCCAGCAAGACTGTGAGCTGCAGAACTGGATTAGAGAGATCTTCATGGAGGGATTTCTTGGCCTTAGTCACACAGGTTAACACCCTAAATAAAAACATACAACTATCGAATTGGAATTATAAGGTTCTTTATTATAATCTTATCATTTTTGTCAAAATTGAGTTATTCAATATGATTTATTCTATGCCTTATTTACGTTTTTTCTTTCTTTTTTATGTTACATTTTGGGACATTTTTAGAAAACAAGGTTTATATGAAAAGGCTTCAAAATGAAATGCAAAACGTTGAATTTGTAAAACTGCTCAGAATACAGATACGTAGAACCTTATAATTCCAAGGCGACAAACATTTTGTTTTCAGCAACAAAACTTCTAATGCCACATTCATTTGCTATTTTGACAGAGAACTAACAACATTGAAATTTTAATTGAACTTTGTATATGTATTAATAAACACTGAATATATGTCTTTCACTTAACAATAAAATAGAATTTTAACAAGAAATAAAAATTTAGAAAGAAAGAAGGCTTAACCCTAATAGAGAACTTTTTAACGCAGTAAAAGGGAAAACATAAAAAAATGTACTGATGGTTTCAGCGGCAACAACATAAACAAACGTTATGTGGCCCAAACTTAACCTCAGCAAAGAATAAATAACCGCTGAGCAGTTTAATTTCTTTTAATAAAATGTATATACAACAAAATACTAATATAAATCAAATTTATAGTTATAATATAAAAACAGACCGAAAGTAAACTTGCATCCGATGAAACTGTCTATAAGCTGTTGACAGCTTTACCAATAAACAGATGCTGTATCATAATACAATCATTATAGCTCTGAGATCATTTTTATAAGATATGCAAAACATATAAGATATTTCATACATCCAAATGATATGTAAAAATTGTATCCATGTTCATTCATGTAAATTTTATCCTAAGCAATAGTCAGCCCTAGATTTCTATTTATTGCCGACATGCTGTGTAGCCCTGTCCTAAAAATCCTGCTTCATATCACAACATCGCTTTTCTTCCATGTCATATTATCCAGGAATCCCACAGTCATTTCAGACTACTCTTGAAATGTGCAAGTTTGTCACCATGGTGATCTTCTCCTGCTCAGCGCTTCACTCAGCTGTCAACTTCTCTCAGGCATGTACAATCTTCATATAAGGAGCCCTAGTCACTTCACTTAGCTTTGATGCGATGGTTCACTCAAACATGAAAATTCTTTCATCTTCCTTTGTGTTTTGTCCATCCTCACCTCAAAATTTAGCTGGATTACAACCTTTGGATACCGAATAGTCCAGCAGCCATGGTACGGCCTCCTCCTCAAACCAAAGGCCAAATATCGGCAGATGAGCTTCTCTCCTTTCTTCCAGGAGTGAATTCCTCTTGTCATGTCCTAAGTGTCTTGAGTTTGCTGTCACAGCGTGCCACTGACTTTGTAAGTTGTAGTTGATGTGTGTCAGTTTCCATGAATGTTCTTTTCATACAGCTGCATACCAATCCAATTCTATGTCAACATGCATGATTGTGCTGTACTGTGCAGGTGTCGTGCTTATCTAGCTTGTCCTTTCTCTCTAGGTGCCCCTGTGCCACTATAAGGAGTGGTACTTCCGCAGTGGCGCCATCCTCAGGCTTGTGAAGAAAGTACAGAAGGAGTTGAAGAAGATAGCAGGAGACATCACAAAAAGAAACGCACAGCTGGAGTTACCCTACACTTATCTGTCCCCAGATTATATTGAAAACAATCTGGCCATCTGAGTCCAACAAATCAAGCACTTTCTTCACGTGTTTTCTGAATTTTTAGAAATATCACAAGTAAACATTACTTAAACCCTGTGTAGTGTTAATTATTATGTACCACTGTATTCTTTTGAAATTATGTTTTTTTCTAATGTGATAGTACGTGCGAATCAATGATTTTGTGGGGAACAAAATCACCAATAACCCAAAAAGTCTGATAAATATTAGTTTCTGTTTTGCACTGGAATGCTAGGGTAATCCAAAAAGGTCTGATCTAATGAATTTATACAACATTCAAACCGAATTCATGTATTTGTCACGGAAACACAGGACACGCGCACCCTCTAGTGTACAATCAATGCTAGTGTCATGTCAAATAAAAGGTCAAAGGTGTGTGCGCGTCATCCTTGGAGAGTGTGCAGAAACGGCTCTCACTAAATCCTTTGTGTTTCGAGTCACACCAACCGCAATTCGTTCACTATCAATGCAATGTTGGGCTGTGTACAAGTTAAAATGTAAGATTTAAAATACTACATACGATATATGGTTTATTTTAAAGGAAGCCTTTGTGTGAGTGACCAGGGGGAACACAGAAGGACGTTTATCCTTTGTAATGATTCAACTGTAGATGATACATCTAGGAGGTGCCTTGGACAACCAAAACGCAAAGTCTACAAGGCCTCCTAAACTTTTATTCACTAAATAAAACGCGTAGATTATATTTAAAGAAGCATACTTAAAATACCTTATTTAATACAGTCAATGGGTCTCAATCACTAATAATTGTGTGTACTTTTTGTATTTATACGCACATTTGAACCTACTACGAAAAGTGTCCGCCTAATTCTTTACTTTACCGATTCGTGATTTTCAAGTCAAAGTTCCTCCAGGCAACCCAGTACGAGGCTATCTTCAGACGCTCTCTCGCAAGTAAGTTATTAGTGCTATTAGTCTTACCCACATTTAATTATTCTTTCACTGTATATGATGAAATAATTTCCCTAATTTATCTACGCGTTATTATATATATATCATTTAAAATATATAACTTATCCTAAGATGAAATGTTCATTTGATAGATAGATAGAAAGATAGATAGATGATAGATAGATAGATAGATAGATAGATAGATAGATAGATAGATAGATAGATAGATAGATAGATAGATAGATAGATAGATAGATAGATAGATAGATAGATAGAAGGGTAGGTAGGTAGGTAGATAGATGGATGGATGGATGGATTGAAGGATAGATAGATAGATAGATAGATAGATAGATAGATAGATAGACGGACGGATGGATGGATGGATGGATGGATGGATAGATAGATGGATGGATTGAAGGATAGATAGATAGATAGATAGATAGATGGATGGATGGATGGATGGATGGATGGATGGATGGATGGATGGATGGATGGATGGATGGATGGATGGATGGATGGATGGATGGATGGATGGATGGATGGATGGATGGATGGATGGATGGATAGATAGATAGATAGATAGATAGATAGATAGATAGATAGATAGATAGATAGATAGATGTGGTGAAAGATGGATGGATGGATGGATAGATGGATGGATGGATGGATGGATGGATGGATGGATGGATGGATGGATGGATGGATGGATGGATGGATGGATGGATGGATGGATGGATGGATGGATAGATAGATAGATAGATAGATAGATAGATAGATAGATAGATAGATAGATAGATAGATAGATAGATAGATAGAAGGGTAGGTAGGTAGGTAGGTAGGTAGATAGATAGATAGATAGATAGATAGATAGATAGATAGATAGATAGATGTGGTGAAAGATGGATGGATGGATGGATGGATTGAAGGATAGATAGATAGATAGATAGATAGATAGATAGATGGATGGATGGATGGATGGATGGATGGATGGATGGATGGATGGATGGATGGATGGATGGATGGATGGATGGATGGATGGATGGATGGATGGATGGATGGATGGATGGATGGATAGATAGATAGATAGATAGATAGATAGATAGATAGATAGATAGATAGATAGATAGATAGATAGATAGATAGATAGATAGAAGGAGAATATTTATTTGTGCTTTCAACTGTTCCTAACTTTTCTCTTATATTAAGAATTAATTTTAGTTCCAGTTTTAGTGAATCATGATTTGTTTTCGTTAAAGCGCTCGTACGCAGGTGCGCGTACGCATGCTTAGTGAATGAGACCCACTGTATCTGCATTTAAGTTTGTTGCCGCTAGTGGCGCACAAAGAACGCGCTTCAACTTCTGCTGAACGTCAATTGCGCGTTCTTGCTAAGTATGAAGTTTTTGGCGAACGTCGACGGTGATCTTGAACATCGGTGTCTGGTAAGGTCCACTGTTACGGGTGTCGCACATAGGCAGGATGTAATTAAAATAAAATGATAAAAATATGTAAGTGTGCAACTTTGTTTACCGCTAAAATCAAAATGATTTATTGCATGTTAACGACAAATGAAGGATTGACGCTAGATGATAAACTCAGTGACGCATCACTATCAGAAGGTAACGTTAAGCGGTTTTATTCAAATAAAGTGTTTTTGTTCAAATTGAAAGTTTTTAATATCTGTGTGTGCATGATGATTGACATTTTAGGCCTAACGTTAAATGTTTATGAGTATATGAAGGGTTGAATGCCTCCTCGTGGTGTTACAGTGTGTCGAGGACACCGTGGTGTTTTACGATCAGCTAACGTTACAAAAGTTTCTGGTCGTGAACCTTTTGTCAGTAATCATGCTATTGAAAACAACGATTGTTGATATTGTGTCAATTCACACATATTGTAACTTATTTGGCACTATTTAACATTTTGCTTTATAAGTTAACGCGAAGTCAAACTCTCTGCCTCCCTACAATTGTATTGTTAGCGTGATTCGTTGACCAAGAATAAGACAAAACATAAAATAAACTAAATTAATGATGAATTTGACTAATAGCATCATTTCTTTCTGATATGTTAAATCTGATTCAGTGACAGCCCTACACCTGATCGCCTGTTCAATACTTTGGTATTTCTGTTAATGAAGTAGCTAAGCAAATGTCTTAAGTGACATGCAGGAAAAGCCTTCTAACACTATATTGTTTGTTTATTCCACAGGTCGTGACTGCAGAAGATCAGCACTTCTGATGCAGGGGTGAGCTGGGATAGTTCCTCTCACACTTCTGATTTACATGAGGTATGAGCTTGCTGTCTGACCTGTCTAGCATGGCTAACATAGACATGAATTGGTGAAAATGATGTTTGGTTCATAAATAAATAAATATTTTTCTTGATATTAATTCTACCATGGTTTATTATACATGCAGATTCAGGTTTTAGTCAAATATTGATCAGTCAAATCTGACCTAAAGAATCAGCATATGAAACCACAAAACCAACCATTTAAAGGTGTGGTGAATCATTTTTGGAGGATCTATTGACAGGAATATAATATACACACAGGTGTATAAAAACCTTACATAGTGAAGAGTAATGTTTTAAATACCTCAGAATGAGTCATTGCAATGTCATTGCGTGATGATATAAAGAACCAATTAATTCGTTTTTTAAAAAAAACAGAAATAAAACGTAACATAGTCTCACTTTACGCAAACTCAATGCCGCATATCTCCAATAAAATCGTAGGTGTTGTCTGAGTTGAATCAGACAGAAGGTTACTGCTTTCATTGTAAGAAAATTCTGTAATAAACATACCACAATGCTTTAATACAGAGCTTATTTACTTATTTGATCTCCAGCTTTTAAATACATCCAAAATATATGTAACGTGTGTGTGTATGGCCGTTTTATAGAGATTCTGAGAAGTTCAATATCTCTTAACTTAAAGGGATATTTCAGGAGATAAACAACATTTTCTCATATTTTACTAACCCTCAAGGCATCCTGACTGAATATTACTGTGATGTAGGTAGGGATGGGTATCGTTAAGGTTTTAACTGTATTACTACTTTTACATTTACATTTACATTTAAAATTATTAGTCCTTTTACATGTAATGTACATTTACGCATTTGGCAGACACTTTTATCCAAAGCGACTTACATTGCTTTATCCTATACATTTATACATAGGTATTTGCAATCCCCTGGGAACGCACCCACAACCTTGCGTTGTTAAACACAATGCTCTTACCACTGAGCTACAGGAAACTTTTATCGATACCACTTATCTATCCGGTACTTTAACGGTACTCTTATCTGTACATTTTTTTTTTTTTTTTATGAAAGACAAAACTAAAGCTGGAGTTGTTTTCACTATTTATAACCATCTTTACTGACCCATCATATCTTAATGCAGGTAAAAGATGACTGATACCCGCCTATTATTCATAGAGAGTTAAAATAAAATGCATGTGGGCCTAAGTTTGTTTGTGTTTTTTGTTGTTGTTGTTGTTGTTTAATAATAACCAAAATTGGACCAGATGCTGGAGTGGATTGGTTTACTGTAACTGCAGCTTTACATTCACATAATGTAGTTAACTCTGTTTGGGCTTAAATGTTATACAGGTTTCGAACCTCTTGCAAAGTACATGTCACGAAATGGAAGTGATAGAAGAACCCAAATGCGGGCAGCGGTACGGGGTAACAAAAGATTTTAATAAACACAAAACAAAAACCCACAATGGGGTAAAATACAGGGGATAAACAAAGACAGCCAAACAGGAACGAAAAACTCACGTAGGGTAACAAACTGTAACAAAAACTCTCAGGAACAGAGTGCTGGAGCAGAAACGCTGGGACACAGCGTATGTATAAATCCTGGGTACAGCAGTACAGACAAGCAAAGTTACAAGTAACCAACCAGCACAAGACAGAGAATACCAGGGCAACAATAGGCAGGTGTGGGTAATAAAACACTCAAGGGAAGCTAACGAGGAGACGAGAGGGGCGGGGCCATAGACGAGACACGAGAAGGCGCATGACAGCCAATATCTAAGCCATGCCATGTCCTTCTCACACAAAACCCTAGACTTAGTCATGACTCCGCTGCAAGAATAAGAATAAAGATAATATGATAGCGGAATCATGACAGTACACACACAAAAAAAGTTAATGTATTTCATCAATTCAAATTAATTTTAAGGTAAGCACTGCTTTATAATTTCTTAAGCATAATTTATTATTATTCATCCATTTTAAATGCAGTACTGTGAAAGCATTTTTAATGTTTAAGATTTAATTAGGCTACTGCAGAAAAAAATACTCTAAAGATTTATACGTAGGCTATTTTTTAATGTGATGTGTGTTTATTAAAATTATTACATGCTAATTTAAAGAAACCTTAAGCAATGTTTATGTCGGGAAGACATAAACTAGTATACGTACCTCAGGACGTGGATGGTAAACTAGTTGCTAGGCAGTCGAAAACTTTGCATTGCTCTGTCTGCACATAATGCACTTTTAAACAATGTTTTGCCAGATTGCTTGTGTTTCCGCTCTTAAAAGCAAAAATCTTGTTGCACTTGTTGCAATGAGCGTTGTCTGCATCCACTCGAGTGAAATGTAACCATACTTTAGACCGTTTGATTCTCTCCGCCATCGTCACTCTATTAAGCGCGAGCTCTCGTGTTGTGTGCGCGCGAGCTCTGTGTAGTGTGGGACAGACGGACATTTTGCGTGCGAGATTGCGAATAACGAAAATGTAGGTAAATGTCTTTAATATTATCGCAAATTAGAAATGGTTGGTCAGTTAAAATATGCTAGGTAACGTTTATTTATCAATAATAAATAGGAAATGTTTTTCTTAATTTCTCCAGTACCGACAGCAGAACCGTTGACGTCAGAGCTTATCGATACTTCGGTATTTTATAATTTAGCCCCGGGACCGACAGCCATCACGATGTTGGGCTGGCATAGTGGTTCCCCGGCATGACGTAATTTTCGTCATCAGGAGGTTCTGCAGTTGTCCGCACATCCCGTACGCGTACAGCACGACAAATATTGACAGCCGAGTCCACAGTATGACATTTTGCGCATGTGTCGAGCTCGTCCATTCGCACTTTTCTGCGGTCGTGAATGATTTTGAAGCTGTAAAACGCATGTGCTCGCAAAACTTGACAGACAAAGAAAGTGAAAGCAAACAGTGAATGGGAGTTAAGCGCAGTAATACAGTTCAAGGAATGGGTAGAAGGAGGCGGGAACCGGCAAACATTAAACAGCTTTTAATAAAATAATTTTACAACAAAACAAACATTATAAAACCAAACATAATGTCCAGGCCTGGTCCTCTCTTGTCATACACTCCTGTCGCTCCTCCTTTTATGCTTCTCATTATCACTCGCAACACCGGCATAGAGTCATTCCCTCTCGTCCCGCCTTGCTCGTCACATACCCCCCTCGCAGGCCGGGGGGTACTCCCGAGCCGCCGGCTGCGGCACCTTGGGGTATGGACAGAAGAGACGAGAGAAAACTTTGCCCAAAAAACATGGTTATTACACGTTTACTACAGTAACACCATGGTAAACAGTAAGGAAATAAACAAACAATATTGTGCTGATATTTAAAACTATTTAACATGCTATATGAATGTCAAGTAGTGTTTTTTTTTTAAAGCAAACTTGCCTTTCAGAGCCTCGCGACAGATGTAAATAAAGAACTACTCAGAACATGGTTTCTATTAAGGCTAATGTGCTAGCTTTGCTAACGGACAATAGCATTATAATACCCTAAAGTTGATTATATAATCATAATGTAAAGTCTCCGGGTTTTTTATTACATGAAAATGTTGAAGTAACCGTGCATTATTTATTAGTGACATTGTGACTTTATCATGCTTGTGATTTACTGTTCAAAACCCTATATGTTTTGTGTGATGTAAAGGGGCCATTGTGTGCTTTTTCTTCCATAGGAATCAAACATTAGTAAGCCACTCCTCGTTAGTATAGTGGTCAGTATCCCCGCCTGTCACGCGGGAGACCGGGGTTCAATTCCCCGACGGGGAGATGTGAAGCATTTTGCACTGTCCCTTAAAATGATTAAATTGATAAAACAAAATGTATAGTTCTAGGAGAGAACATTTAAGTTCTTGTCAGGATGATGTTATGGTAATACTATATTAAACCATCTCAGTGGTTCGGCACATTATGCAACGGTTGTGAGCACATAACAAATTTAAGCATAAATTAAACAGTTGTTTAATAAAATAAATAGAAATTACACAGTTTCACGTTTTCTCCTTTAAACAGTTACCTCCAGACCAATGCCTGAAGCACACATTCGAGTCCTGAAGAGTGCTAAATACCTTTTCTTTAACAGGTATGTTACAATGTTTTTAAGATGTAACCTTAATTGACAATATGTTACAAAATAGCTTCTTCCTCCGAGACAGACAGTCTTAAAAAACAAAGGTTATTGATGTAGTGCATTTTTATGCAGTATTCTGGCAAATTTTTTCAGCTCCTCGTTAGTATAGTGGTCAGTATCCCCGCCTGTCACGCGGGAGACCGGGGTTCAATTCCCCGACGGGGAGACTTAACATTTTTTTTTCTCACACAAACACATATATTACTCTTTTCAATAGTTACATTGGTGTTAAATTCATTGTAATTAACTTTTTGCACGTAGCCTTGTGACATACTTCTGACATGAAATCGTATGGCTCATGGGCTTCCAGTTGTTTGTATTTACTATGGTCAGTTGCTACCTGTGAAACTTAAAAGGTTAAAAATTAGATTTTTACGTACATACAGCGGGGAAAATAAGTATTTGACACATCAGCATTTTTATCAGTAAGGGGATTTCTAACTAGGCTATTGTCACAAAATTTCCACCAGATGTAGCCATTAAGCCAAATATTGAATTCATACAAAGAAATCAGAACTCCTGTTTTTGTGAGCACTGTGGGGGCCATTATCCGGAAATGGAAAGAGCATCAGTTCACCATAAACCGGCCACGATCAGGTGCTCCACGTAAGATCCCTGTCCGAGGAGTCCAAAGAATAATCAGGAGAGTTCTCCAAGAGCCAAGTACCACTCGTGCAGAACTTCAGGATGACCTTGCATCAGCAGGTACTGTTGTTTCAAAGAAAACTATAAGCAATGCACTGAACCGCCATGACATCCATGCACGCTCACCACGCAAGACTCCATTGCTGAACAAAAAGCATGTTGAGGCTCAGTTAAAATTTGTGAAAGAGCATTTGGAGAAGCCTGTGGATTATTGGGAGACTATAGTATTGTCAGATGAAAGCAAAATATGAACTTTTTGGCAGTCATTCTACACACCATGTTTGGAGAAGAAATGGCACTGCCCACCACCCCTAGAACACCATACCAACAGTTAAGTTTGGGGGTGGAAGCATCATGGTTTGGGGCTGCTTTTCAGCAAGGGGTACTGACAGACTTCATATTATTGAAGGCAGGATCAATGGTGAAATGTACCGGGACATTCTGGATAAAAATCTGCTGCCATCTACCAGAAAGCTGAAAATGAAAAGAGGGTGGACATTTCAGCAAGACAATGATCCCAAACACAAGGCCAAAGAATCAATGAAGTGGTTTCAAAGAAAGAAAATCAAGCTGCTTGAATGGCCCAGTCAATCACCTGACCTAAATCCCATAGAAAATCTTTGAAGATCAAAGTTCATAAAAGAGGCCCACGGAACCTTCAAGATTTAAAGACCATTTGTGTGGAAGAATGGGTCAGAATCACTCCTGAGCAATGCAGACGACGATTATCTCCATACAAGAGACGTCTAGAAGCTGTAATCACCAACAAAGGCTTTTCTACAAAGTATTAAATAAAGTGTGTTCAAAACTTATTCCCCGTGTCATTTCACTTTATTTATTATGACTGAACCTGAATACTTAAATGTTCTGATTTCTTTATAATTGCGCCACAAAAATGTTTCAGTAATTTAAATCTACATTAATTTATACACAAACACATTAATGTAGGCTAACTCATAAAAAGGTCTTAAAAACTGGAGTCAGATAGCAATTTTGTTTAGATAACCTACACAACCGAAGAACAATTCTTTCAGTGTAAAAATAATAGTGAAAGAATAATAATTTGCGGTGATATTTACAAAACCTACATATCCAATAAAAAATACAAATCTGATGAGCTACTTTTGACCGCAGTAGTGCTGTCTTTCCAAACTGTTTTTTTTTTCAATATGCGCTTTTGTTGGATGTAAAATGGAACGCTAAAGGAGACCGGGAGGAGACCATTCCAACGAGCCCCGGTTCGTCCCGCTGGGACCTTGGGGGCCGGAGTTATTAACGATCGAATGTCCTGGTTGATAATGACTTGGCGTTCGGAAAGAAATATTTTTTTCTGAATCCACAAACCATCATTCACCCGTCCGTATCTCAGGTCTACCGCGAGGCCACTCGGCGGCAAGGACTTTCCGACAGCATGTCTCTCCTTCCTCCTGGGTTTCGGCACCAATGTAACAAGATTCAAAGTAGGGAAGGAAGGAGACTGGAACCGGCAAACATTTAAACATTTAATCAAAATAACAACAGAGTAAAAGTAAACAACTAAAATCCAGGCCTGGTCCTCTCTCTTCGACGGTCCGGTCGCTCATTCTCTTATGCTCCCGATCTCCTCCGGGTACAGCTGACACTCATTAACACTCACTTATTGTCCTCAACTCACAGTCTTGCCCCGCCTACTCCACTACATTATACATCGCCTTTCTTAAATAATGTGTTAAGTGTCATGATTCCGCTATCATGCCATGCTTATTCTTGTTCTTGCAGCGGAGTCATGGCATAGCCTTAAATTGTGTGGAGGGAGAGATAATTTCCCTAGGGGCCTTCTGTACTCCCTCTCCGGTCTGCGGCTGTGTTTCCCGCCCTTTTCGTCTCGTTAGCTTTCCCTTAGTGTTTGATCTTTGTCACCTGGTCCCTATTAATTATCCTGTGTTTGTTCCCCATAAATACTCCTCGTGTTCCATTGCTGTGTTCGGTCATTGTGTTTTACTGTCTCTGCGCCTCGTGCAATGTTAGTTTGGATTGTCTGTAACCAATGCTTTGTTCCTGTCATTGTCTTCCTGTCTCGTCTAGTAAGTCTTTAGTTTAGTTTAAGGTCAAGTGTTTGTTAGTCTAGTGTTCAGTCGGTCTTCGTTCAGTACTTGGATATTATTTCTTGTTCCTGTTTTTACCCCATCATGGGTCTTTTTGGGGGTTTTATTGTTTAATAAAATCTTCTTGTTAACCCCTTCATCCCCGCTGCCTGCAATTGGATTCTCCCCTCCGAGTTTCATGACAGTTTAGCATGTTAGCGGCTGTTGTTTACTTATTCTCAGCTAAACCTGAGACATGGTCCAAAGACAGGTGTTATGTCGTAACGTTAGTGGTAAAACCCATCGGTTCAGAAGACTTGTGACCAACATTATTTCTGTAAAGCTTATTCATTACAATGAAAGAAAGTTGTAGCAGTGTCTTTCTCTGTGAGTTTAGTGTTTTCTGGTATGTCCTAAGTTCGAGAATACTTAGAGCGGATAGAAACAGAGTTTGCATCTGTAAGACAATGAGGTTATGCAGAAATTGCTACTCACAACGTAATAACACATGGTTGCTGATTTTTACATACCTGTCTGTCATATACAAGGACTTTGAAGGCATGTTTATGCCTGTATCCGTGTATATGTCTTTTAGTAATATGCATGCAGATGATTTATGAACAAGGCATTACGGTGATTTTATTGCAGTTAGTGTATGTTTTTGGTTGGACAAGGCTTTACAGACGTAATTGCACTTTCCACCATATTGATTGTCTTGATGTCATCCAAAGCACATGTGTAAGCGCTCTACCTCATAATTTGCATACGGTGAGGTGAGCAGAAGCTCATTGCATTTAAAGAGACACACACAAAAACGGCTCTTTTCCATTGCAGCCACAAATGGCCATGTTCAACATATTGGAATGAAAGAAATGTGATGCATTTTGAGCTGAAACTTAACAGAGACATTCTGGGGACACCACTGAATATTTTTACGTTTCCGAAAACATCTGGATTAGCGGCCCTTTAAAATTTGTCTTTAAAACCCCCATTAAAGCAGGTTATAACATGGTCAATTTTAAGACTTGATTGGCTGGAAGGTGTGCATTAAAACCCTTTAACACATGGGTAGCTCCAGTCAGTTTGATTACATTTGAAATCAACAAAACAATTCAAAATAACATTTTCTTTTGGTTGATCTAAAATAACACTGTAAACATCAATAACAGGATAATCCACAGGTAGCAGTGCGTTAAAGGATTTTATTGCACTACACGTTCGCGGAGGGTGCTTCATCTCCTCCACGTTTTAAGGGTAGCTGTGGATTATCCGTTAGTCCATTGTAATGTCAGCAGTTTAGGTGTTTTATTTCTCTCTGTAGTACTTTGCAATGACAGACAAGATTGCTCTTATTTCCAAACTTGCCAGTGGGCATAAAATGTTACCTTAAGATAATACATGGTCTTATTATGTTTTTGCCCATATTCATTCAAATTTTCACTGAGATATTATTTCAGTTTATATTGTTTATAGCATTTTAAGACAATGCATAAATATTATGAGACACAATCTGTCTTTAAATGTGAGCAGTTAGTCTTTACGTCATTTGTCAATAACTGGCATTTGTAGCCATGTCGTATTTTTATAAATTGTCTTTAAAGGGGTCATTTGACTCAGCTAAAAAATATATTATTGTTTGCTTTAGATGTAATACAATGTGTATACACAATTTAAGGTTAAAAACGCTGTATTTTCCACATACCGTGCATGTTTTTTAGAGATGCATCGATTGCAATTTTTGTTTGCCGATTCCAATTTTATTATAAGTTTCGATTTTGCTGCTTACGATTTTATATCCACAAACTATAATTGACAGTATATAAAAAAACATTACATTTTCTTCATACATATTTTTTCATATTTTTTCATTATCATTACATTAATTATTGAACAAAACAATTTCCCTAAATACATTTCTACAACCTACATTAAATTACAGAATCTTCTCTTGCCCAAATAACTCTTAAATTGAAGAACTCTTTGACCGAAAATAAGTATAAATAATAAAATATAACTAAACTTAATCACTTAATCGACCTTTTTCATTTTTGTACTCTCACAAAAGTCTAAGATAACAATAAAATACTTCAACTTTATCCTTGTCTGTTTCTGTTTATGAAACTATCATTGCTTTATTTATTTTTTTCTGAAATGTAAAATAACTACTGGACTGTCAAATATTGTCTGTGCACTACATGATGTGTGTGCTCGCGCACAGAGACTCACGCAGTTCAGTGGAACCACGCAGTCACGAGCGTAAATGAGCCGTGAAAGACAGCCGTCTTGAACGGACGTTTACTTGCGTATTTGACGTTATTGCCCGAGTCGCTGGCAACATACGATTGGCTTCAAATTGGCAAGACGTGAGACTGCCCGGCCAATCGGTGCACCTCTAATGTTTGTATTTCCTCTTTGCTCCGCCTCTCTGAAACTCGCTGATATTTTACAAAGCTCATTGCTCTGAAAAGCGAGGTGTGCTATGATTGGCCAGGTCACTAGTGCGTATTGATTGGTAGAATACTGCACGAAATTGTCTTACCATATTCAGAACATCAGGCTGCACCGGTGACGGTACAAAGAGATTTACAAGACCGCTCACCTTACCTGCGTATACATTTGGCCAGTCTTAGTCAAATCACTCCACAAAGTGACGTACATGCTTGAGGGTGTGGTTGCAGGAGGCGTGAGCATTCGCTTTTAGATAGTAATGCATCTTTTGTTCCGACACTTAAATTTTTGCAATTTTACGTGTCTTAATACATGCATGGGCCACTTATAACACACCAAAGACACAGAAAGACACGTATTTCCACCATATGACCCCTTTAATACACATCAGATTTTAAATGTGAAGTTGATTTTTCTTTTTTAAAGTTGCCATTTGATGACCACATTATATACTTAGCCAGTACTGAATGGTGCACTTATTCAACACATAAACCAAAACAGAAAAGGGTTGTCCATTATGATTGCCTTTGATCTCTACAAAGGAAAAAACTTGTGATTGTGTCATTCGTGAGGTATGTCAGACTTCAGGCATGTCTGTTTATATTATTTAGATAATCAAGTTAACTGAGAACATGAAAAAAGCTCTTTGCTCAATTGAAAATTCAGCGTTTTCTTTTTTAGAGCGTACAGTGTCCACCTACTAAAAGTCTTAACCTTGTGATCCATGTAGCAGGATTAAGATACAGCCATAAGTGTTCCAGTGCCTTGTAATGGTCAGTGTGTTGAAGAACCACATTGTTTAAATTCAAACATAGAACATGTCATCCAAAAAATACAAAAGTAATCTTCCCATATCTCCACCAATTTTTACCATAAACCATTACTTTGAATGTAAAGCAAGATATCTACCACAAATTTATTATGAAAACTAAATTTGAACAAGGAAGATTAAAAAAATAAACATATATTACAAAGAGCAATATATCACGTACAAATACAAAATAAAACATACATTTGACAGTTGTTCAGTGTGCATAGACCAGATTAGTTCCTATACGCTAAATTGGTGAGATCATGCAGGTAATAACAACAAAGTACTTTACAAGAAACACAGCTAAACTCTACTTTTAGTTGACAGACATCAGCAGTGTGTTATCAAGCATAGTGTTTCATAATATGGAAAAAATTGTTATATAACATTTTTGTGGTTACAGTAATCTACTTAATGCTACAAATTGCATATTAAGATTCTTCGCATTTAGAAACATATGTTTACAAATATCCGTGAGTGAGTTTTAAGTTTCAAATTTTAATTTAAAGTCAAGGTAAAACATTAATCATATTTTGAGGCAAAGATGTTCCTGTAGCTTAACTGGTAACGTATTGGGTTAAAGGTACAGATCGGTCATTTACTCACCCTCAATTTGATCTGTATAAATTGCTTTGTTCTGACGAACACAGAGAAAGATATTTGGAAGAATGCTTGTAACCAAACAGTTATTGGCCACCATTGACTACCATAAAAACTGCTTCATAACATTTTTTGTTTTGATGAACACAAAATAAGATATTTGAGGAACGCAAACAGTTCTGGGGCACTTTTGACTACCATTGTAATTTTTCCTACGATGGTAGTCAATGGTGGCCAAGAACTGTTTGGTAACAAGCATATTCCCGAATATCTTTCTCTGTGTTCATCAGAATAAAAATTTCATTATATATATTTGGAACAACATGAGGGTGAATAAATGATGACAGAACTTTTTTTTGGGGGGGGTAAACTGTACCTTTAACAGTGTAAAAGATTTCTTAAAATTGAATAAATGAATACTTTTAATGCCGTTTAAGTCGCTTTGGATACAAGCGTCTGAGAAATGCCTAAATGTTAATTCAAAATGAAATATTTAAAGTAAAAATGAAAGGCAGCACCTGACTTCCATTAGGAATTGATTTGAATGTTAAACGTGGGCATTACATGCCTGAATGAAGACAGGTGCTAAATGAGGATTGGAAAATAAAGAGGGTTAAGGGGACAAACATGCACTGTAGTTTTTACTTTTCCATAATGATCTCATTCATCAGGTAGTGCTGTCACAATTTTGAAACAATCGTCTGATCCCAGAAATATGACCTAACTGCAATTATTTCAGATAATTATCCTCAGGACTTATTCTGATCTGATTATTTACTGAATGTGAGCATTTCTAAAAGGTCTATTTTTTTCATTGAATTATTTAATTTTATATTTAAAGTTGTTAATTGTATCAATCTTATTCTGCAAGTAACAATTTACAAAATATTAAATTAATCACAATTTGTGACTATCAATAATTACATTATTTGATTATTTATGAGACAAATAATTGTCAACCAATTTTCATAATTGTGACAGACTTTAAGTTTATAATTACAACTAAATACAAGTTTACCAAAGCTATATATAATATAGTGCAATTGTAGGTAAGCATGCAAATAAATTCTTCAAAGACTGGGCTCAACGGCCCTATGACGCATTATGGAGTGCTATAGAGTAAACGCATGTCACAGTGTATTTACTGAATGCATACAGATATACTTTATACTTTTGCATACTTTTAATAGAGCTTTTCTTAAATACATTACTTTACAGCATTATTAGGTGTTGGCCATGTTTTTGTAAATAATCTAAGGATATTGTAAGTACTGTTGTCAGAGTTGCATTTATGGAAGTGGCAGGGTAGCTTTGGGCATTCAGCTTTACTTGCTACAGTATTATGGGAACATAATAAGTTCTTCTCACAATGAAAGAGCTTTATATTGTCTTTGAATATTTAGTCAAACAGATATCCACATTTTGTGCTGATAGTAACTTGTGTTTGTGACGGCAAGTAATTCTGGTAGTTTTGTCTGATTTGAGAGGAAAGGTATATTGCAAGCAGAAGTAAGCAAACAGTATGATTTTACCACTATGGGAACAGGAATGTTGTACACCCATCAACTTCTCACTATTAACTGGATAGTCATGCTAAATAGTGAAGTTGGTAAGAAAAGTTTGACAGCTCACACATATATACAACTTTCATCTTAATTACACCATTGCTGTCTGTGAGACGAAGTTTCCTTTCATTAAACAAAAACTAGTGGTTCATTTTTGATCTTGGTGACATCTGCCTCGGTTTCGTTCTCTACCATTTCTAAAAACGTGCAACCAAACTCCTGACCTCTCTCAGAAACCAGATGAGATTCTTGTTGCGGTTGTAAAATGAGTCATGCACTTTACCGTTACATTCTGAAAACGTACAATAAAAGCCGCATACTCTAAGTCTTTGATATCATGCCGGACGTTGAGCCGTGTGTGCAGTTAAGTGTCTTTAGCCCAGGAAGAGTGATCCTGCCATACATGTAAATATCACGGTCAGACCCCTGATTCATCCTCTTTACCAGGTTTTTCTCATACAGTAATGGATGGTAGGCCCCCAGGGTGCAGGCGGCATCACTGAAGCGCTGGTAATAGTGGCAGAGTTCGGTTTTTCGACGGGAGGGCAAGAACTCGTACACATGTACCACTTCACACAGAGACATCATTAAAACAGTGCCTGTGGAGAAAGAAGGTGAAATTCTCACTACAGAGACAGAAATAAAATGTGTTGTGCTGTTATTATTATTAACGTTTATAAATAAGTATGAAATACTTTCTTTGCTCTACATATAAATCTTTAAAGAAACGTTAGCTTTACCTAACAGGCCGGATGAGGGTGGATTTTTTTGTATAGACTCGCCCATGTTGTCTTGGATTCGCTGCCACAACTGCCACTCCATTCGTGGGTGCAGAATGTAAAATGGCTGTTGAGGGTGTAAGCGTCGATATCGCTGGTACTGTTTAAATATTGGGTAGTCTGTTTTATTGTACCACTGCAAAACATTAAAGACATTAAATTAGAAAGTCCTTGGCATTTGTTTCCCCTGTATTTGCGATGATGTTTTATTGCATATTGCAATGCAACAATGTAAGATATTTATGTTTTGGTAATGTATCTGTTACTAAATGTCTTTTATTTTCTATTTGTGATCTCATGATACAGACAGAATCATCCACCCAGTATTGTGTACATAGTATCAAATGATGAGCCTGAAACTTTCATGAATTGCTTCTTATAAATGGTCTTCTAAATGTGTTTTTGTTTACTTGAGTAAAATGAGTAGCAGTTTTTTTTAAATAATTGTATTTAAATGTTTAGTCAGACCGAACAGAGGCTGAAAAATAATTTAATCTCCCCGTCGGGTAATTGAACCCCGGTCTTTTAGTGTTGTTAAAATTATTCTTTTATGTACATTTGACCAAAAATCCTAAAGGGTAATAACATATAGTGATGAAAACAATATAAAATAATTTCAACACTGACATAAAGAATATTTTGTTATGAACATCAACATTTACATTTCAAATAACCTTTTAATTGTTACGAATTAATGTTCATAACAATAGAGTTTTCCAACAATTATTTTGGTTAAAGATATGATAAATAAAACACCATTAATGAATATATTCTATCAACATTTTCATTTAACCCAACTTCAATTTAAATCACGACCGGCCCCTGCGTGACAGGCGGGGGTACTGAGGAGTGGCTTAGAGGCAGTATGGTTTGCACGGTTGAAGTACCTCATGTACCTATAGATTTCATTTTAAAGCAATTTTTGTGCACTTATCCAACAGAATACTGGAAACTACAAGTATTTCAATTGCGGGTTAGAGTACATTTGAGGGTTATTACTTAAATAGTCAAAAACTGTAAGTACATAGTGCTTTCATTCATAAAAGGATAATCAATGCTACCATGCTAAAAATGCTACCAAGATATTGTAGTGTTTAGATAATGGAATTTGTAAGGTAACTGACAGATTTGATGAATTTGCCAATTCCATGGTTATTTGCAATGCTTGAAAGAGTTATCTCATACCTCCCGCAGATCAGAAGAGTGAGGGGCAGGATCCCAGCTTACTAAAATACCCGCACTGTACAAAGAGCTTGATAGGAAATGATGATCTTCTGATGCCATAACCTATGCAATAAACAAACACATCTGTTTTGTAAATTCTCATTTCGGTTGCATTTCGAACTTTGTTTCATGTAAACAAAGTAAAGGATATACCTGAGAGTTGATCAAACGCACTGTTGTTTTTGAGCCCACGTCTTTTTCGAAGCCTGTTGTCGGTGCAGCATTGAACCGTATCACTGCATCATGAGCATCTGGAATCCAAATACACTTTCTATTAATATCAAACATATTTTATACATGAATCAAGCTGACACAATTCAAAAAATATTATCATTTATAGATGGTAAAGGTGTACAATACAGTCCGCTTATGATTTGGGTTCACACATTTGACAGTATCACAACATGTTATTCAAAATGTAAAAATGAAACTAAAATTCAAACAGCAGATTTATTACAAAACACAAAAAATTTTCAATAACCTATGTTATTTTGTTGTACAATTGACGACATTAAAGGTATATTGTACCATCTGTATGTAAATAAGTAAATATGCGACCCTGGATCACAAAACCAGTCTTAAGTAGCACGGGAACATTTTAAGCTAATGCCAAAAATACATTGTAGGGGTCAAATTATCAATTTTTCTTTTATGCCAGAAATCATTAGGATATTAAGTAAAGATCATGTTCCATGAAGATATTTCGTAAATTTCCTCCCCTAAATATATCCAAACTTTATTTTTGTGAGTGGATGACCAGTAACAGACAGTGCCTCTTATTTACAACTTCAAAGACAATTTTCTCAATATTTTGATTCTTTTGCATCTTCAGATTCCAAACATTTAAACAGTTATATCTCCGGCAGGTATTATCATATCCTAACAACCTATACATCAATAGAAAGCTTAGTTGTTCAGCTTTCAAATTATGTAAAAATATTGATTTCGAAAAATGTACCCATAAGACTGGTTTTGTTGTCCAGGGTCACATGTATTCTCACACAGCTAATAAATGGATAGACCAATGATCCCAAAAGACAGGTCCAGATTCAGAATTCAGAATTTACCTATTTCTTTTCCCAATCCAGAATTTTTTAGAGAACCCGCAGACGAAACCACTGCGCAGGTCTTGAATGGGCCGATATCAGAAATGAGTTGGCGTGGAGATAACTGAGAAGCCCATGAAAACCCAGCAAATGGCTCCATGTCTTGTGTTAAAGTTGTAATTTGTACCATCTCCTTAATCTGACAAAGAAGTTCAGGTCCACTGAGTTTTGACCGATGTGCTCCACTCTCAGCTCTAGGGTACTGAACCCCATATTTATTCATTGCCTTAAATCGAAAAACATACAAAGCACATGAAAAAAGGATTTGGTCAAATTTGCTGAACAATTTTTTTTATCTGGATGCATGTTTGGACGGAAGTCAAAAGAGAATCAAAGAGAGATCACATTTGTTCCATTTTACCTATGCAAAAGAGATTTATTCCTAGAGGATTATGGGTAGGGGATTAATTGAGGAGGATTCAATGCTTGCCGAGAAATTCCAGCAATGCTAACAATTGTCGCTGTCTTTTTATGTTTGTAAAGACGTTGCGAAGAGCTGGTGTCTTTGAGTTACCCTCACCTGATAGTTCTGTACCACCTTCCTCAGCCTTTTTCCCAGCATGGTGCTTGACATCTCTTCATTCCAGACCTCTCCGAGTGCCCCATGAGGCCCGAAAAAAACTTCATCTCCACTCGCAGCACCCATAATTTCTTTCCGTTTTCTTCCAAAAATAGTCTCTACGGCACGTCTTAATGGTTGAGCCAGAAGCCAGTAAAAAAGCCCATGTTCTCTTCTTTTGCCCTTGAGGTTGCTCACCTTATTACTGCGCTCTATAGAGTAGTTGGAAGATGACAGGATGGGAATTGGCTTTTGAGGGTCTCCAGGAATGACCCCTGGGAGCTTTTGAGGGTCTGTATAAATGGGCTTCGACCCTGTTCCACGCAGTACCTAAAATAAATCAATGCCATTTTGAGTGAGAATGTTTCGGTTACTTTTTTCTTTTTCTACCCCCCTTTTTTCTCATACATCATTGACTTCCTTTTGTATATCAAAGCAAAGCAACATTGCAACTGCATGTTATTTTTATAGTACATCCTGTTTTTGTGAAACTTGTTTTCTCATCAAAGCTTTTTTCATAGCATAGATTTTTTTTAAGAAAGATAAAGAACATTCTGGAACAGTAAACATGTTAGGTTAAACCATTTAAATAAATATTTGAGTTCCTCTTAATTAAATTAAAATAAATGCAGTCGGTTAAGTGAACCCTAACCTGTAGCTCAACAATAATCAGAAGTTCAGAACATCAATAATTTTCTGTATAAATAATTTTAAATGAAAATAAAAATACAGTCACTTAAGTGAGCCTCAACCTGCAGCTCATGAATTAAAACAATTTATGTAAATAAGCATTCATCGAACCTGCATCTGAACAATGTTTTTGGAGACATGTTTACTTTCTACCCAATTACTTTTCAATCCATGTTATAATGCAGGAATGTAAGCATGTTCGCCTTGTTCAAACCAATTCATGTTATTTGCCCCCGTTAGAAAATAATTATAAAATAATAATTACAGACCAATCTAAGGCCTTGTTTATACACGCGCCTGGCTCCCCACCGCGTGTCTTCACTGATCCCATGTGTTTCCTGAAGGCGTTTATGAGTAATAAATGGGAAACATGCGCCCTTTCCGCTTCGGACAATTCTCCTCCACGTGAGATTTCTTGGAAAATACACAACAAATTGCAAATATTTCATTGTTTCTCGAAGCGTCGTAATAGTTTCACACAGGCAATGACATGACTGCGCTGCCAAATCATTTAGACATCTTCATGCATTCTGGAGGTTTATGGTGACATCATTAAATAGCGATCGGTTAGTGAGATCGGCGAAGTTAGTAAGTACAAGTCGAATCATAAAATGTAATTATCGGCCAGCACCGTTCTGTTTTCGATCGATCGGAGCATCCCTAGTTTATAGCCTTGTGTTAGCTTTTTACTTCTGCCGATTGTATTTAGGCTTCAAAAGTAACAAACATTGTTTTGTAAAGATTATAAACCTTCTTTATACACAGATCGTCTTTTTTGTGAAAACACTAATCTATGCCGTATAGGCTTTCGGTCGAGGGAACCAGTGTGATGCTATCTTCCGGGTTGACCCACTAAAACATCTCTGCACCACTCTATTTATATTCTATAAAATAATAATGTAAATTAAATATAAAATAAACTGTTATATTACTAGCCAGAATGATAACACAGACCAGAAGTAAACTTCAAGCCAGGCAATAGAATCCAATAAAACCGTCTATTCACTCCTGTGCAATATTTCCCTTAACCTCTTAAAGGCGGATGTCCGATTTCTCATAGCCATTTTTGATGTTCAAATCATCAAAACAGACACACCCCGACCCCCATATTTCGCTTCCGCCAGCGCTCGGCACGACTTATGTCCATTCTGTTACTGTGCACCTTACTGCTGATTGGCTACAAGGTTGTGTAGGTACTCGGCCTGACTTTGTCTAAACAATAGTAATTCGGAAAACGGACACCCCGCCTTTAATGTTTGCACTAATAATAAAGCTTTACTTTAGGATGTTAATATGAACATGAAAGGTTAGGGTTATGATTAATTGTCAGCTGAAATTTAATGTTCGTGACGTCCTTTCTAGTCAAATATTGACCATATAAATAATAATTTTGCGGTCTCCATGGACAGTTTATTTCACAAACAGAATACCGTGTAAGGAAAGTAATCTCCTCATCATACCTTTACAATAGAATGTGCCCTCGGTTGAGCTCGAGTTCTTGCCTTCACCCCAAAAATGGCATCTGTGACAGGTATGCTGTTTTCAGCACAAAAGGTGTATAGGACAGCCATAGTCATACAAAACAGTGCCATGCACAGGGCCCCTCGACGTGCACGACGACGCAGCCGCCAAAGTAGGCTAACACGATCCATAGCGGCTCCTGGGATCTAGATAATGAAGCACAGACAAAATTAGGAAATTTAAGAAGTAGAGTGGGGTCAAATGGAATGTTGTAACATCTGCAGTCGAAGTAAGGAACTGTGCTTTTAAATTGCTGTGCTTTCTAGCTCCTTTTGCAGATGCCAAAACATGCCTTGCTGCATAGAAGAAACTACCGAGATTAGTGAGGTTCAGGTCATGTTGGATGAGGTCCAAGTGTATGCAGAACCGAAATCAATGAATAGCATCCTGACATTGGCTGTTGTTTAGGAAGTTAGTAAGGGCAGAGTCTGTGGAAAGTTGAGCTGATGACACCCTCAGTTGACCTGATATTGGTCCAGCGTTGGAGGCAGATGTGTTTTGAGATGTGAGAAGACCTGACTCTCAAAACACTTTGCAGTGATCGGAACAAATGCAACGGGGCATCAGTCATTAAGGGATGCTGCTGGTTGAATTAGAGATTTGGAATTTAAATAACGAATTGGGGTTATCAAATCGGTCTAAAAGGAGATTAAATGCATCTTCATATCAGGAAACTGCCGGATTAAATTTATCATCATTCGTGTTTAGAAGAAGAAATCCATCTGTTTTTACAACTAGTGAAGCTATTTGTGAAATTGCGGCTGTAATGTTTTAATGGATTTTGTAATGTTGTACTCTGAAATAATGTAATGGCAGGCACTCAAATGCAAAGTCTTAAATGCACCACAAATCATTTTGGATTAAAAGCTAATGCAGCAACAAAAGTTTTTGCAAGATCACTTTTTGTGTTATACATTTGGAAAAACTCTCTTTGTTCGTTTCCCCCTCTTAAAATGTATGAAATCTCCATTTTCTGCACTTCAATAGTCTTTTTAAGTATATACAGCAGTGGTTTACTGTAGTTTCGTTTGCCATGCTTCCACCTG
The DNA here is from genome assembly GCF_015846415.1 of Triplophysa dalaica. Taxonomy (NCBI): domain Eukaryota; kingdom Metazoa; phylum Chordata; class Actinopteri; order Cypriniformes; family Nemacheilidae; genus Triplophysa; species Triplophysa dalaica. The sequence continues at coordinate 11,924,529 of NC_079560.1, read as the reverse complement.
CTTCAGTTTAGAAGAAACTCGTACACTCATAACAAAAATTCGTAAAATAGGGCACAACATACTGTACAAATGAAAATACGGAAAACTCCTTCATATTTATACAGTTGTTTTACCTGTATTTTACATTTTGCAACTGCATTTATTGCATTTAAGCATTAACGGAAATGTCTGTAAAACAAAGGGAAATGTACTGGTCATTTTCTGTTTTCACAGTGTACATTTCATTCGTTTTTTATTGAAAGTTTAAAATGATCGACTGTCTTAATGGTGACAGTAAATTAACAAAACATATTGTCAAAATTTAATCATTTATTGAGAAGTACAACATAAAAGAAAATTATGCAGAAACGTGTTTTCCGTCAAGTCGGGTTTTTGAAGGTTCCCTTTCAAGCAAATGCTGATTAAATCATTTTGTAAGTAAACATTAGCAAATGCTTTGAATCGCATACTGAGACACTTAATGGATAACGACTTGAGTAAATGATGATATTGATACGGTGTAACGTTACTGCACCAAAAATAAAACGATTATAAACATTGAAAATATTTATCTGAGGGATATAATCCTATGCTTTTAAAATGCGTATATATGTTGAATCATTGTCCTATGAAGCTATGCAAATTTTTCCCGAATTAGCGTGTAATAATAATAGAAACAAAGAAGTGTTGTAGTGTAATAAGATTTACAAAGGTTAATACAACCGACTTTTTAAGTATTAACTGAATAAATAGATTACCATTAAGAAAACAAATCTTGCGTATTTGTCGCGTTGATGGTTTTGTTCGAAGTAATTCAAATGAACGTTATATAACGTGTAAATGTTCAGAACGTGCATCCGGCTCCTAGAAGCAAATAATTGTGTTGATTAAAAATGCAATAAAACATGCAATGAGGCTTATGGCTTTATCCTAAGGAGAAGTGCAGTGAAATGATACTGCATGGATGAGGCAATATGATATGCACCCCTACCTTGTATCTCATTTTCTTCTGCTGTTTTTCTGACAGATGGATGAATTAGTTTACTCCAGTGCCCGGTTTTGACATTTTCTTTGATATCTTATGGGTACGAACTATATTATTTAAAGAGAAAACCTATATTTTAAAATTAATCAGTTACAGCAATAAGACAGCATTTTGTCTTTTACCTTTTAAAGGGACGATCAACGACATGAGATTTTGTATCAGATGATCTTTTCGAGCTGATGCGCGTTGAAAAACCGCCATGTTATATGCAGCATCATAAAAATGGCAGACGCGTAACGTTAGCTGCGTTGAAACTGATGGTTATTTTGAGCTCTCTGGTTTAAGCGCAACGGGGCTGTCTGTCTATAACCTGAATGTGGCGCTCAACTGCGGCTCTGATTTCAGCAGCTTCGTTTATTCCGCTGTTCTCGCATGCATCTGACACTACGCACTGGAAGCTCATTGTTAATACATAAGGAAACGTAATCAATGAATGCAAGGAATAGATAGAATCATGCAAAATTCATTCTGTAAGGTTGCAATGTTCTGCAAACCGCTTAATGTAGCGACGCTGTGAAAACGTTTTCATTTTAAATGGCGATTTAAAGAAGTCGAGTTATAAGGATTAAAGAGTTACACTGCAGTGGTAACATGGTAACATTTGTTTGCATAGCACAGGAAATGACACAATTGATGTCAACTTGTTTTAGCGAAGCTTTTACAGGTTCCATAGTGTAGCGGTTATCACGTCTGCTTTACACGCAGAAGGTCCTGGGTTCGAGCCCCAGTGGAACCATATCATTTTGAATTTGAACCGTGGTAAAGGTTTCGATAACTACATAAAAGTTTTGTTTTTATTATATTACTATTATTGAACTACAAGGTCATTTTATCGCGCCACGTTATTCATTTTAAAGCCACCATGTCCCTATTCTGAAAATACACGTTTTTTTAAGCAAACGGGAATTATGGAAATGAATGTTCGTTACAGTCGAAGATAAGCTGTTATGTTATGTATACGATAGTTAAAGAGTATAGAGGTGTTATGCTATGTATACGATAGTTAAAGAGTATAGATAATACACATCGTGGGAAAATGTGGAGATGCCGGGGATTGAACCCGGGACCTCATACATGCGAAGCATGCGCTCTACCACTGAGCTACATCCCCACTTGAAGAATAAGTCATGTTGGCTGAACGAGTAGTACTAGTTGTACTCGAAGTATTTTTTTGTCCCACTGGATAATTTTAACCGTGATAAATATTTATTTGTTTAGCATTTGAGACAAGAACGGTGAGTCCGAGATTTTTGCTTCAAACAGTGCACTTACGGATAGTCATTAAATAACATCAATAAATATGATGATTATATATATAAATATATATCTTTAAACTATAAAATTGAGTTTTGAAATCAGCTGCGATGGCCGAGTGGTTAAGGCGTTGGACTTGAAATCCAATGGGGTCTCCCCGCGCAGGTTCGAACCCTGCTCGCAGCGTCAGGGGTTATTTTGTCCTAAACAACTAATATATATAATTGTATTAAATTAATACTTTTTTTTTAAATAAAAGCAGATTTTCTTTAATAATCAATAAATCTAAACAATAAACGAAACATTTGTGGTGCTGTTATTGTGCTCTTATTTGAGCCAGATGAAACTATCTTGCCAGCAGGGTGCGCTAAAGTAATTCTTGCTAGTTCAGGACTTCACGCAACATCGATACTAGATCTGATTGTGATGCTTTTCTATTGTTTAAAAATGGCTTGTTTTTGAGTTGTTAATTTTGGTAATTTGCGTCCTTCCTTATAGAAAATCTCTATCCCCTTTAAACTATCGATCCCAATACATTTAGAAAAATATCCATAATTGCATTTGCTAGATTAATTGCATAAAACTTGTGAAAATGATTATTTTAACATCTGGGGGGATTTGTAATTGTGAAAGGGTTGTAGTATCAGTTTTGTGCAGTGATATCTCGTATTTTCTATTCGAGCGAACAGAACGCCCAGGGGCACTTTTGAGTGAATGATATTAGAAAATACTGTGTTCAGACACTCCCACACCCCTCCTCACCAGCCTCTCTTCTACACTTAGTGTGTGTGGAATTGAGCACTGAAGTGAGAGGGAGTAACATAGCAGGTGTGTGAACCCAAACTGTCACACAGAGTGAGAAGAAGGGGTGGAGAATAGAATAAATTCAGAGAGAGTGAGGAAACCAGAGAGTCAGCAAGTGATTGTGAGATAGCACAACACACAAGCACAGTGAGTCAGACAGAGGGACAATACAAGAGGGACAGTGAGAGAGAAAGAGTGAGAGAGATTGTTCTGAACAGTGGAAGAATTACACTTGGAAGCGAAACAGAGAGACAATGCTGAGGAGGAAGCGAAGCGTGTCCTTCGGTGGATTTGGATGGTACGTCGCTCATGTGGAACAGCATCAGCTGTCAGCTGTGTGGAAATGTCTGGATGATGCCCTGTGTGTGAGATGCTTGCTGCTGTATTTATGGTTAGCAACATGCTTGCATGTGTTGTTTATTTACTTATATATTGAATGTGCATTTATCTACAGTGTCATTTTTTTTTATAAATTTGGAGTAATTAATGACCAGCAATATTAGTTTATTGATTTGTAATAGTTTTAATATGGGGCAGATTATCATCAGAGTTTTGTAATTGTTGAAGCATTGGTGTTGTTGTATGAAGACAACATATAGCATGCAAAAATGAAGTGGCTCATCAGTTCTTAGAAGTTCTGACAGAAGCGATACTTTGCATCCACACATATAGTTCATTTGCTTTGACAGTTCAACAGAAACATATTAGCTTGAAGTTCCACCTGTATTTAATCTAAACCTAGAGGATCTTTCATACAGTACCACAGTGGAAATTAAAGGTGCCGTCCTATAAGTGAGTAATGAATCTTCTTATGACTGTTAAATGCAATAATCAAGATCTTATTTGAAATGTCACTTGTATTCAAAACAGACCTAAATTGGTTTTCTTTGTTCTCTATTATTCTTCAGTCACACAATTTCTTGTGAAAACTCTCCTAAAAGTTATTTTCTCAGGATGCTAATAAACAAACTATGACAAACGTTAAGTATGACTTAAGTGACAGTTTACTCAAAAATTAAGAATCATTTCCACTCCCTGTATGATTTACTTTCTTCTGCAGAACACAAAAGAAGATATTTTGAAGAATGTCGGTAACCAAACAATGTCGGTACCCTATTGACTTATGTTGTGTAGACACAAAACCAATGAAAAGTCAATGGGGACCGCCGTTGTTCGGTTACCAGCGTCCTTCAAAATATCTTCTTTGTGTTCTGCAGAAGTAAGAAAATCAGTTTTGAAATGACAAGAGGGAGGGTGAGTAAATATGACAAAATTAAAATTGTGGTGTGAACTTTCCCTTTAAGATGTACATACTTATGGAAGTAGCTTTAATGTATCGCAGAACAGCTCCCTCCAATGACAGAGCAGTCTGTGCAGAGTTCTTGATGTAAAACCTATAGACTCCATCATCCAGCACTTAACACCCTTCAGCCCCAACTTGGACTTAATGTAAAAGCAAAACCATCCTAATTCCGTTTTTCCAGAGATTAAAGCTGCCAGATATTCTATACGGTGATGCCGAATATTGTCCATAATGTTCAAAGATTAAAAAGAGGTTACAGCTCCGTCTGAGTGCACATTATTGTGATTCCACCCTGTTATAGTGCTTAAGTGCCCTGAGCTTCACATTTCCCTTCTCGCTTCTCTTGTGAAACCTTGATCTAACAGTTGAATAGGTTGAGTGTGGGTTTGTGATTTCGTTCAGGTGTGAAGCAGTGTGAATGCTCATCCATTCTATGCTTATAAACATATTTTGATTGTGTATGTGCATGCCTCTGTGGCACCAAACAGGGAAGAAATGAGGCGACGGTTATGAGTAGTTAGATGAAGAGAATGATTAATTTATGAAGTGCCTAAAAGTCTTTCATCTGTCTGCAGGAGCTTTTACAGCTTTTAGGACTCTGGTTTTGTCTTGTCTTTCTTCTTTATACGTGACAGCACAATGCCCTTTTCTCTTTTTATTGCCATTTGGCTATTTTGTGCATGGGAGTGTGATGACAACATGCCAACTTTGCTTGTAGATTTAGCTTTGTACTTAGATCTGAGTCTGTTTTTAGACTTGATTTAGGTTTAGGCTGAGAATAAGGTTGACGGTTAGGTTTGCACCCTGTGTACACCACACGTGAGCGGCACAACGCAACAAAATACCATTGCTTCGTGCCGCTCACGTGCAGTATAAACAGGATGGCAAAAATGGCACGTCTGGTCACCCTACTATAGAATAGATTGTAAACATATATTCTGCCCCATTTGGCTTTTGCCGAGCCACTCGCATGCTGTGTTAACAGGGTGTAATGCTGAAAATTGTTGAGGGTTAAGGGCTAGCTAGCCTTAGCGTTAACCTGAAGGTTAGCTTTAAAATGAAGTTTCACTCAAAGAATGAAAACTCTTTCATCATTTATTCACCCTCATGTCATTACAAACCTGAATGACTTTCTTTCTTCTGCAGAACACAAAAGCAGATATTTTGAAGAATATAAACCAAACAAAACTGGCCCCAATTGACTTCCATTGTAAAGCCACTAGGACATTTCTCAAATCATCTTCTTTTGTGTTCTGCAGAAGAAAGAGTACCTCACAGGTTTTGAACGACATGAGAGTGAATAAATGATTTGTAATTTTGGGTGAACTGTCCCTTTAAGGTCTAGGTTCTGTTACTTTAAGAGTCTGAGGCCTAGTCCATACGTACACAGGTATTTTTTATAAACTGAGCTTTTTCTTGGGAAAGGGCTGTCAAAAGCATGCCAAACCAACAGGCGGGGATATAGCTCTAACCATAAAGCCGTGTTGGCCAGTCAGAAGCCTGGAATCTGACGTCAAACAAAGGAGATAGCGGCACGAATTCCAACATCAAATGCTAAATCTCCGGTTTCAGTGTTGTCGTGTAGACGGTGAAACCGGAGATTTGGCATTTGATGTTGGAATTCGAGTTCGCACAAATATGAAAATTCTGTCATCATTTACTCACACACTCATCCAGTTGTTCCAAATCTGTATAAATGTAATTGTTCTGATGAACATAGTGAAAGATATTTTAAGTAATGAAGGAAAGCAAACACTTTTGACTACCATTTTAATCTTTCCTACTATGGTAGTCAATGGTGGCCAAGAAATAAAGATGACAGAATTTAAATTTTTTGGAGAACAAACCCTTTATGGTATTGTATTGTATTGCTTTACATTTGCTAAGAAAATATTTGGTCATTTATTTGTATTTTTTATTTAGTGTCATGTAATAATGAATTGGCACAATCACAGCTATTCATAATTTCATATGCTGGAACCTTTTTACTGGTGCTGACTTCATCTGGCACCTTTCATCTGTTAGCTTTGTACTGTGGGAAATTTCACATGTGCGCATACAGACACACACATGCACACACCCTTCCTCTCTCAAAATTACCCACATCCCCACCACACCCAATAACCATCACACCAAAAGTTGAATAGTGACACTTCTGTACATACACACACACACAAGGTATTGACTTAAAATTGAGTAACTTGTGATGTGCAGCTGAAAGTCAGATCACTTATTGTGTAAAACTGTGAGATCTCATACTCTTTAGTGCTTTGTATAGTGAGAAATATAATCTGCCTCATCATTTGTTTCCTTAACCATCACTGTCCCACAACTACACCCCACCCCACATGAACGGAAACTGTGTGTGTTTGTGACAAATATCAAAAACATGTTGGATAAAAATAAATGACCACACCCTTCCCCACAGTCAACCTGTTATGTTCTATATGTGTGCATGTGTGTGTTTGTGTGGTTTGATGTGATAATGTAAAGTGTCAGTTCTGGTGACCTTTCCTGCATGTCAACATTAATTGGGTATCAAACTCAGCAAGCTGCACCAACAACAAAATCATACATAGATGATACATGGCAGAAATGCCTGTTTTAACCCTTTCTACCCCTCACGCCCTGTCAGGTCAGCTGACAGGTCTAGAGATGCAAATTACAGCCATCAACATTTGTTCCTTGATCTTAAATGCTTTCTTGTCTTTTCTCTTCAAATGCAGGGTTGACAAGTCTACCATTAGTGCCCTTCGAGCTCGGTGAGTACTGTCTCTCTTCCCTCCCTCTCCCAGAAAACCTGAGACTTTATATTTATTAACCGTGTGTTTTATGAAAAATGGTAAAAAGACTGATTGCTTGGAAGAAAACTGCATGCAGGACTGTATAAGGTTTGCATGAGTGTGTGTGTGCATGTGGTGAAAATGGTTAGTTCCTGTTAGAAAAGCAGCATCTTTTAGTGGCTTTTCAACATTTTTCTCTTAAGTTTTTGACCACTGTTAGACCAGCTTTTTGCTTAATAAGCAGCGTATGTAAAAATAAGCTATACTATTAAAAACTTAACGCTTCATTATTAACGGTCTTTGAACATCTCTGAAGGCATAGGATTTCTGTTAATAGATCCTCCTTAATATCACACATTGGACCTTTAAGTCCCCGTGAACTGAAAGTCACGATCATCTAAACTTCTGTATTCCGACACATTTCCTGAGAAAAATCAGCAGTCTGAATGTTGTAGAGGAGGTGTTAACAGAAGTTCTTCCCAAGCCGTCAAAGTGACATCATCAGAGATTAATGTTAGCCACTAGAGGGTGGAATAAAAATCATTTTCAGATTTTTATTACGTAAAGATTATGGGTTACATTTGTTTTAAAAGCAGAATTACCATTGCAATAAACATGGCAAATTAATATTTTTGTTGTATTTTTTTCAGAATTCATTGTCACTTTAATATTGCAACAGAAGTATATTGCACAAACTACAGTTGTACATGATGATATATGGATAACCAGTTTTACAAAATACAATAACAGTTCTTGGTCTTTTTCAAAGATTTAAAGCCCATACACACAAAGGTGTAAACAAAAACGATAATATAGGAAATTTATAAAAATGATTATACACTTTACAGAATGACTGCATCAGTAAACGAAACAATGGAACAGTATTGTTTGAATCACTTTCAGCAAGATTTTATTTTCTATAATGAATGATAAATCATAAACAGGGAAATTTAAAGAGCTCCCACAACTGCAATAAAATATGAAACTCCAGTACACTAGCTTAGAATAAACATAACGTTATTGTCCAATGGTGTGGACGGTAATATAGTCGTCATTGTATATCAACAAAATCAACTGCTTAGTTAATTCCGTGATTTGAATGAGCCTTGTTAAATCAGATTATTATCCACCTTATTAACATGAGTTTGAGGCTGCTTTGTGAATCTTTTGGCTTTTGTTCTTGGATGCAACATGCTTACAAAACCAGACAGTAAAGGTAAATGGCTTTGTGTTAGTTTGCAGCACCCTGTTTTCCATCACATTCAGTTCAAACTGCTCGCAAGCAACTCATGATTTCTCTCTGTGGTGCTGTAGATTTAATGCCACAGAGATCCATTCAACCCTTGTAATCTTTACTGCCAAATTTTCAGATTCATTCTCCACCTACTTATCCATCTGCTCATTTAATGTCACGCTTATTCATAGGCACATGTACAACTCCAGGATTATCATGTCCTCATATAAAAGCACAAACAGAGACGCTGTACTTTTATGCATTGTGATGAAGTGGATGAGAGCATCAGAGTGTCCACTCTGTGTATCGCTGCATAACCCTGAATAGGGTCGTGACAACAGATCATACACATGGAAATGATCTTGTGTTTGCTGGTTCTGCCTGATATTGGCCTTCATAAGGCTGATTCATGGCTTGCTTTGAGGTGAATTGATGAAAGAAGAGCCTCATTAATATTTTTATTGTGTTTGTGTGCCTGTGAGAAATGCAAAGACCTCGTGTCTATTTTTAGAAATCCCATAGGCAAGGTGAAAACTAGGGACACTTGATGTCTGCAGACCATCTCATGTACCCTGTGGAATTGTGTAGTTTATCTTAACAATTATTCATATATTAAAAAATAAAAACGCATTACCAGAATTTATTATGATTTAAATAATGAATACAACACAAATATAATTTTAAATATAAGTATATATATTTCTATTTATTAATTATAATTACGAATGATTAAAATATTTATTTTGTATTCATTATTTTACTATATACTATATATATATATATATATATATAAAATAAATAATTATAATATCTATAGTAAAATAATGTTTTAATATGATGAAGAGTGGCGTTAAAAGCAACTTATATAATAAAATATAATTTGTTATCATTGTAAACTATTATAATATCATTACAATATAATACAATAATTTAAATATAAAGAAAAAATGGCATTAATGCAACTTCTAATTTTGTTGTTTTGTAAGATGTTGACCAGGCCTTCTTAGATTCATGATTTATCACAAAAAATTGAATTCACACTTTCATGAATGGGTCAGGTTAGTTGTTCTGTTCAGGTTTGTTCTGGTCTAGCCGTTTTGTTTACCAAAACGTATTGCTTTTAGGTCTGACTTTGAACTGATTTTCAAAACCTATTGCAATATGTTTATACGATCTAAAAAGATGCCGCATCACGCTAGCAGTCAGATGGAAAGGTAACAGGTGGGATCTCCACGTCAACCCAGTCACCCACTGTTTAGTCCCTCTTGGAAGGGTGTGGATGAACGAAAACTGTGTGTTTGTGCGCAAACGTGCACACACATTTCATGCCTCAAGACTGGCGTGACAGGGAAAGTTGCACTTACGTAACGTAGACCACCATGTGTTATCTTGCTTGTGTTTGCATGCATCACATCTCAAAACATGCAAATGTAACAAGAACCAGTAATTGTGTTTCTTCTACATGAACGAAATGACACAAATCAGGTTAGCCATGAGTGAAAAGACATTCTGTGGAAGTCATTTATTGACCGTATGCTATATTTGCTCTGATTTGTAATGGCTTTTCGTATGCCAGAATATTATGTGACGCTCTTCCCACCTTAAGCAAGTCTTGATGGGAAGATTGGTGGATTTAATTAAGGTCTGTGTTAACATGCCTGTCAATCATGTTATATTAATACACACACGTGTAAATGTACTTGACATGATTTAACCTCAGGGTGTGCGGTGGTGAAATTGTATCTGTGAACATTGATGTTGGTTTATCACATGATATACAGATTTGTATGATATATTACAGTGTGTAAGATGTGTGTGATGTGTGTTAGAGACATAAGTATGTTTATTGCTGTTGCCCCATTCTTTAAACCTGATAGTGTGTGTTTGTTTTGCATAGTCAAAGCCAACAGGGCTACCAGGGTGTATGTGAGGATTTCAGCCCCCACCTCTCCATCCCCATCTCCATCTCTCTCTCTCTCTCTCTCTCATGATGAAGTGAAATGCATTGTACTTGTGGAGCATCCAAAGCCTGAGAGTGTTGTTGCCATCAGTGTGTTTCTCTGCTCATTAATTCAACTGTGAATTACAACTGGAGACTTTTTATCTAGTACCTATAGAAGATCCGAACGATACAGTGCATTAAAAATGCCTCGTAGACTTTGGTGAGTTCAGTTCCTCTTTAAAAGCAATTCAGTTTGTGCACATTGTTATGATATTTGAGGCACGATTGTATGTAATGCATAAATGAAAGGTTTTTAATTTTTATAGTTCAGAATAGTTGATAAATTGTGTAGATTGTTTAGATCACTAGAATCTGTCATATTTTTCTTGAGTGCAGAAGGTTCACTGCTGTCCATGATAAACAGGATCTGAGTTCCATCACACAAACTCAAACTGTTTGTTCAATATAAAATATATCTGAGAATAGGACGGTGGGTGATATTTTAGAGTTTGGTTCACCTTTCGTGCCAAGAGAGGATTATGTACATATTACATACACTGACAGAATATCTTGGCAGTTTCATTTGAAGGTAGTGAGTGGCTCACTGCTGGTGTTCTGCGTTTCTCTTGGGTGTCATTCAGCTCCGTTTCCAGTGTTGGAGGGATAATCTGTTACTCACCGTAAAGCTTGTCACACGCTTTGATTCTCTCTGCTCTGCAAATCCAAACCAGCTTTTTCATCCTCTAGGTTTAATCACTTGTCCATATGTTTCTAAATCGGTACATTTGATGTGTTTGCAGAATAGAAGAAATCATTTTTTGTTTCTTTTTTTCCTCTTTTGAAAACACTTTAGTTTCTAGATGGATTGTTGACAAATAAAGCTAACTGTGTCCTTTGGTCTGACAGCAAAAATGTTGAAAAAACTAACAATGAAGATAATTATCTTATGCTAGATCATATTATAAATATAAACACTAATAATAATAATACAAACATAAAAACATATATTATTAATAGTTTGTTTTCAACATTTGTGCTATGTCACATCATAGGACACATACACAGTATATTTGTCAACTAGTCATGATGTATATGACTCTTCTTTTGTGGAACACAAAAGAAGATATTTTGAGAAATGTCTCAGTGGTTTGTGTCCATCCAAAAGAAGTCAATAGGGTCAATGTTGTCAAAAGTTATAACAAACAAATAGTTATCAACATTCTTCAAAATATCTTCTTTTGTGTTCTTCAGAAGAAAGAAAGTCATGCAGGTTCGGAATGAAATTGTAATTTTGGGTGAACTCTGTCTTAAATGTTATGCAGGTATACATTAAAGCACACTATAGTTATCATTATATCGTTTCATAAATCAATGTAACCCCAATTTTCACATATTATTACACCTATTCATAGTTATACATTTATTGAACATAATTTAAGAAATTTATGTAAGATGTTCAATACGAAATTCATGATTTTCACTTCATTACGCTTATCGTTATATTAACTAGGCTGTTATGTATTATAATGTAAAACTGTTGCTCTGTTGAACTCTGTGCTCCTGGTGTTCAAGGAGTCACTTTTATTCCCCTTCACACTCATTTATCTTTTGAGTGTTGAGGACTGTCAGAGCTTCTTCCACATCATTGCTCTTTCCCTGTCTACCTCTCGCTGTCCTTCTATCTCTCCATCATTCACCACAGGAGCCGGCTGAGAGCAACACTCTCCTCTGATGAAAAATAAATGCGTAGCTTGGAGTCTTAGATCCTCTAGTAGAGAAAAAATAGTTATACAACCGCACTGCTGGAACATGAGGCTATAGAAGTTTATTTTATGTTTATTTTCAAAGTTTTGTGATGACATGGTTTAGTACATTAGTCTTTCATTTTATTCTCCTTTAAATCTCCGTTCCACCTACATCACCGTTTTAGATGGCCTTATTAACGGTGACACTGCTTTACACTGACGGCAGGTAGACTAAATACAACAGCGATTTAAATCTGTTTTGGAAAATGGAACAGCCGTAATGACAGCTCCTGCTGTGAAATCTTATTGTCATGTTGTGAAATTGTCTCATAACTGCAGAATAGCAATTGACTGAACCCAAACCTCTCCCCTGCTGGAAAGATCTGCATAAGTGGTCACTGACATATTTTTTTGTTTCAAATGGTTTTCCTCACTAGACTTTTTAACCAGACTAACTAGAAAGACTTGCTGTTGACCAACCTCACTGAAGACCATGCTGAAGACTTTTTTTGTGAACTTTTGGCTGTTGGTCAAACAGAAAAAACCCAAACTAACGCAAAAAAACATAAATCAGACTAAACCGACATTGATATTGACACTGGAATGACCTGTTCTTTTCAAACTAGTACAAGTAGTAGGTAGTAAGCTCGCAGTCAAGTTTTTATTACTTGTTTTAAAAGAGCAATGTGGAGATTTTAGCAGCATCTAGTGGTGAGATGGCAAAGTGCAACCAACGGCTCACTCAACCCCTCCCTTTGAAAGACTACAGTGGCTCTCACAGGACAAAGATGGCATTGTGTTTTCGCTTCTATATCGAAGGAGATAACATAGTTATGAAACGCGTTCTGCAGAGCAGTTTGTCTGTTAAGGACTACTGTAGAAACAACATGGTGAATTTCTTATACAAGGGTATTCGCAGTATGATAGAAATAGCTCATTCTAAGGTAATAAAAACATAACACTTCATCTTAAATATAAATAATATTAGTATAAATAATCTAAATAGAAATGTATCTCCGCCTGAGGTCTAAAACTATTTTAGAAGATCTTTCAAAAATATTATTATTTTTTGATTAACCTAGTGGCAAACCCGAAAAAGGGACATAACTAAAATATTATTTTAAACAAAAAGTTACTTTATAACAGGTCCAGAATGACGTCATCGAGATATTACTTTCATTTTTTAAGGTCTGTAGTGGAACAAAAACCCCATTTGTGGTACTGATTGAAAGCTTCCAATCTCCATTTGTTGTAGATAGGCATCACTTCGACATTTATTTTACTGTAAGATAGTTATTTACACTTAATTTACACTATCTCTAAACCCCTCCTCATTTTGTACATGGTCCAGTATTCACATTTTCCATATTGCTTAAATATGACACACATGTGCAAGTCATACATACAATTAAGTATCATTAGAGTAATAGTATGTATGTTTAATATGCTAACAGTTTTTTTTAATAGTCTCCAAAACACATAAGCAGGGCTGGAGGGACGGAGCTCAGAGAGTGAATTTCAAGGGGGCACAGAGCTCCATGCTACACTTTTAGTTTTCCATGCAATTGAAATACAAATAAATGTGTTTTGTGTGCATCATCCTGCTAAATTAGCTTTTTTAAAGCAGCTTGTTTATATTGATGTATAACCACTAGAGGGCCATACACTCACATAATTCTGTGTGAACATACTGGAGTGACAAGAACTGTCCGGATGTATTGAAATGACCATAAAAAACAAGAAGGGTTTCTCCAATCTTACTTGTCTAGACACTGACTTAAGTGGACTTGAGCTTCAAATGAAAAGGTGCAGCTGCATGTGAGCAGACTGATTTCTGTCACTGAAGCATTGAAATCAAGTGTCCTGGTAATCAGACTACACATTGTTCATTCCTGACAGAAGGATGTGCAGTCGAGCATACAGTGCCACACACACACACACACGTGTCAAAGACAGACAGAAGATGTAAATGAACAGCATTTCAATTAGACGCCATTGTGCGACATGCAGTAATATATCAGCGGGTACTGTAGCGCATAATTCCCTGTTCAGTGATGTTTTAGTCTATTATCTTTCCCACTCATCCACCTTCACGCGTTACATCTTTTTTTCTTTTACTTCCTGATATCTTTTCATGGTCTTGGTGGGGTTGTACTTGTGATGTGTTTAACTTTGACATCACCCAAAAATCCAAATGAGTGCAGACATGTCAGATCGTCCGCCTTCAGGTGCGATGCGAACTGATTTATATGATTTGTTTTAAAAGTAACATTTTAACATGGAACAGACGGATGTATTTCTTGCCTTTCGGGTAAAGATCAAGCAGAACGGTGTGCAACAGAGCAGTGAGAGAGGTTTTCTGTTCAACAGAGAGGTAAAGACTGCTAAAAGGTCAGGAGGAGAGTTAACAGAGAAGAGGTGTGCAGGAACAGCATGTACTGAATTGGAGCTCTCCAATAAATGAAACACTTTTTCACCATTTTTCGATGGCAAAAGTGTCACAGAAGTCACACTAGAAGTGAGTCACATACCAAATTAAAGGTCCTTATGTGGACAGATTGTATCTGGTTGGATGGCATGGCCCAGTTAGATGCGTTTATAACTATCAAAAATATTACACCTGTGGTCAAAAAGTACACTTGTCTCTTATCAGTCCGCATTACCAATTGAAACAATTATTATATATGTTTACACCTCATCATTTTTCTTTATACCAATTCATTAATTCTGTGAATTTGAAGGTTTCTTGAAACCAAAGGTATACATTTTATACCATAGGTATATTTTATTGCATAAAAATAGTTTTTGCCGGTTATTAATTGACAGAAATGCAATAAAATATACATTCAGTACATATTGAAGCGTTATGTTTTTATTACCTTAGGACATACACTATGGGTCCTCTAACATGGAAATTGCCATGTTGTTTCTATAAAATACATACGTTATCTCCTTTGGCAAAGAAGTTAAAACGTGACGACATCTTGGTCCTGTGTCAGCCACCGTAGTGCCTCAAAAGGAAGGGAGTGAGCCGTTGGTTGGGATTTGAAACCTTACCACTAGATTCCCCTAAATTTCATACATAACCAAGTGATGTGTTATATAAAACTTAATGTGTCCGCTGTGGTTCTCAGCTGGCTGTGGCTACCTTGCTGATAAATTGAATGTGTTTTTCAGAGGTCACACCTGAAGAAAGGACAACACTGGGAGAGACATTTGGGTCAGTTCTATATTGCGAGCCATGGTGTCTGAGCTAGAACAACATGTTTGGTTTTTTTTATAAAAGAAGTAGTAGGAACGGAGGGGGAACGAGTATGAACTAGAAAGCAATGCCAGTCTCAGCAGGTTCCCTGCTGAGAAGAGAAGGGCAAACGGAAACCTGTAGATTAATACCAACTGTAATGTGTATGTGTCCATGTGTGTGTCTGCGTGTTTAGCATCAAGTGTGCTCGTTTCTCATGCACTGTCCGCAGGGTCTGATCTGTGATTGCAGGTGCCCCCCATATGTGTGTTTTGGGTATTAAAGCAGCAGGGGTCCAGCGAGTGTGAGGCAGTCGCCAGTGGTCTTGAATACTAAGTGTGCCGCTCTAGTCATGTATCTTTCTGCCGGTCAACTGTAAGTTATTACAGCTCCTCAACTCTTGCTCTAAAATGAATGGTTGTAAAGGAGTTATCGAAGTTTATATGAACATGGTGTGGATTTTTCTATGTGCTTGCACTGTGGGTTAACAACTGGCTTTCTTGCTCTGGTGATCCCACTACACTAGCTGTACGATATTGTTAAATAAAGTGATATACACATATACATGCGTGTATATATTTAGTAAAGATTTGCATTTAACTATATATATATATATATATATATATATATATATATATATATATATATTGATATTGATATTGATATATAATTTAAATGACATATAAACATATATTCATTTGAATATTTTCGATTTTTCTTATATAATTTACATGATATATAAACATTTGTTCATTTTATATTTTTCGTGTATATATATGCATGTACGTGTATGTTTTTATGAAAACAAAATTAATATCCATAGTTCACAGACATTATATGAATACAAATCACGATTAATCGTTGAACAGCCATATCCGATATAATAATGCTCTTATGTTTATTAAATCAACTTAAATTATATTAAGATATTAAGAAAAAATACAAAATAGACATGAAAATGACATAAGCAATATACATGTTTCACATTCTTATAGCTGGTTATATTTCACACAACGCATCACATGCAAACATTCACATCTCAGTCTCTCTGCTATCTGCATCGAGCGAAAAATTTGAATACACATTTTTTTAAAGAATCATGATCATTTAATTATTGCAAATAATTGTGATATACACATTTGTGATATTTCCATAAATTGTCCGGGGCTTAACCCACATCCACCATTTGGTGACTTTGCGGGACGTCTAGTTATAAAATAACAAATGTATTTGATATTTAATGCAGTGAAGATACTCATTTTAACAACCAAAATCATAAGACTTTGTGCACAATGTTAGCATTTGGTCCCAACAAGTTCAGATTAAATGGCTAAATTGAAAAGTGTACTTATTCTGCAGTTTTTTATTTATTTATTCAGATTTATTTTTATTTAATGTTACAAATTCCACAAATCAAGTTTAACAGTTTTTTGTCTCATATCTTTGTAAATTGCAAACCTCAGAATCTCAAACCTCAGCTCATTTATATAACCTTTTTGGAAGGAAATGCATCTTCTCTCACAGACAGAAAAGGAATTCAATGTTTTAAAGAGATTCAAACCCTTTTTTTTGTCAGTTGCTTCATGTATACCCTTCATGTTTTAGCGAAATAACAGCATCCAGACTGCTGTCCAGATGTCTCTTATATTGTGAAATTGTCACATTTATGATTCGATCATGTGTCAATATCATCTCCACCCCCACTCACTATCCCTGCACTCACACATCCCCACATCAGCGTCTGTCACCTTCCTCAAAACAACGTGTTACTCCCGCTTTTAACACCAGCTATGATTTTAACTTATGTATCTCAGAGAACATTATCTTGTTTTTACTGAATAACACCATTGTTTCGGTCTTGTCAGTCGGTGAAAACAACATTCAAATTTGGAAATCACACAGACCATGTAGAAACCTTTGTGTTTGCTGATTGTTATTGGAAAAGCAATTTTTGTCATGTTGTGCTCAATGCATTGTATAGCTCAATGTGTATCGATACACTTTTGTTCTGGCTTGTATTGGCTGCCTTTAATCTGTTGTCATGACAGACACTCACATGCATCCTCATGAATCTGTACGCCTCATCAAAGAAGGACACACCGGCGCTGTCCCGTGCGTACGGTGATAATTCCCTTCAGCTAGAAAATCCCTCCAAGCATTTAATGCTGTTGATGTTTTGGAAGGAGTACATTCATATGCAGACTCTCTTACTCGAGGTAAAGTCTTCACAAATAGAAGCGGATTTGTGCAGCAGGTGAAAATAAATGATGAAAATGGCCTTGTAATTGCATGGAGTATAAATGCAGCCCTTGAAAATCTCCTTAGGACTTATTACCGGCTGGCAGAGGAGTCGATTAAGACAACACACATTTAACACAACGGATGCAAAACATATTTGATGAAGCCATTGCTATTTTAACAATACTTCAACTGTTGTTAATTATGAGACAGATTTGAGTTTGAGTGCATATCTGGCACAATATGCAAGGAATCATTAGCAGTCAGATTGGCATTGTTGCAAAATGTATGTATACCGTCGTGGAAAAAATAAAGATCACTTCAGTTTTGTCTTTAATCAACATTTCTGTGTGTGTTGTGGCAATTCCAGTCCAGTGTCTGTTGAATCTTAACAGAAACAAACATCACGAGTGATATTAAAGTAAATCACCCAACATCAATGTGAAAGACTGAGAGAATCTAAAGACACATGAAGTTGTGCTTCCTTCAAATAGTCATTTTTGAACTGATCCTAAAATACACGTAAAACATTAGTACAGTGTTGTTTAAAAGACTGAATTTGTTTTCTTTGCAGTATTCAAGATCTGCAAACATTGCATCTTTTTTGTTATTCTTACCAGTTTGTTCCATTTCAATCAAATACAAGTTTCATTTGAAATTTGAGAGAAACATTGTCACTAGTTCACAAAATAAACCTATAAAAAGTCAAATTATATAGTTCAGAATGATAAAATGACCCTTCACTCAAAAAATTACTTGTGTTTTGTGTATTTTTTGACAAGTCTCCTTAAAATGTTCCCATAGCAGAGCTTAATGTTTACACTTCAATCACAAACAGGCAACATGCATCAAACATTTTAATGCATGATTCAAAATATTTGAATCATAATAATTAAATCAAAATATTAGAGCAAAAAGGTTAGACATCACTTATAGCCACTACTGTATACAACTTAGCAAAATAAAAGCCTTGACTGACCAATCTGAAGCAAGATTTCCAAAGAGAACTCTAATAGTATTTGGTGTTTTTCCTCCAGAATTGGTTTCTATTGTGATATAATGAGATCTCGATGAAGATAACCCTACAAGAAAGTAAAAGCTGAAAAGATTGACGGTCATATAACAAATAACAAAACAAACACACTATGAAATCCATGTATTACAGTAAAAGGAGGAGGCAAAGAGCTGGAATAGCAATATATCCATACTGTGTCTTTGTATACCACAGGAGAAAGTGCTTTATTATCTTCATCATAAAAAGATGTACAACGAGAGATGATGAGAAAAATGCAGCGCAGCTGAGCAGAAAAATGAAGATTTCTTTCAGCATAGAGACAGAACAGCGAAGGTTAAGCAATCAAGGCGTCTTAATGGAGAAGAAGGTGTCAAAGTGAAATACCATGTGAGGAGGGGCTGGCAAAAGAGGAGGAGAGAGAGAGAGAGAGAGAGAGAGAGAGAGAGAATGAGAGGTATCGCTGGTGAAAGATGCACACACACAGCCTGTGCTGTGAGGACAGCACCTCATCTCTGGAGAGTGAGATGGTGACGATGCACATTCAGTCCTAGCTGCTGTGATATGACGGGTCCAGGTCTTAGGTTTAGCCATGTCTGAGTTTAGGTCCAGGGTACGCTGCCGGAGAGCCGGCGTCCGTGCTGCTGCCGCTCTCATCGGACTCCTGCACCGCTCACGCAAGCGTTGTGAGAGACGGAGATTGGCGGAGACCGATGGCCAGTGGTGGGTGAACGGCATTGTGGGTCATGTATACCTGTATTGAATGTGTAGGTCAGAACTGTTTATGTGCATTTGTTGAGTTTATCTTCAGCTATACAGAGCACAGCTGCAGTGCTCGGATCTGTTTTGGCGATTCTGACACAAAGTTTTTACTGGAAATTGAAACTCAAGGGCAATGTTTTAGAGAACTTGCAGTTAACATAGTCCTATAGATCTCCTAAGGTCCGTGCATTTTGAATATTTTAAAATATTAGAAATAATAGTAGATTGAAAAGGTGATCTATACAGAAATCTTGATGTGCTTAATGTACAGTGCCGTGTTGTTTATAAGCCTTGCTTTGTAGTACATGGTTCATTCTTTTAGACATTTTCGTCGCTGTAACATTAAGATTTTATAAGATGTTTTTATTTAAAAAAATGTCTGTATGTTCTCTCATGCTTAGATTCAGAGATGTTGCTTTAAGAATGACATAGATAGATAGATCGATGAATTTTGAAGAAAACCATTGGTTTTGTGTGTATACAGTAGAACTCGATGGGGACCAGCGCTTTTTGGCTTTTGTATGATCAATGTAGTATCTAGTAGATAAACATTAAATGTCATTTTTATTGACCTATTCAACAAAAGTACAAAACATTTGACTGTACATGATTATATTGGATCACATATCTGAAATGATAAAAAAGCGATTTTTGTGTCGGCTACAATGAAAAACAAATTGACAGTAAGCTGTTCACATCCTCACAGAGGGAGACTTGCTGATATTTAGGTGTGAAAATAATTCTCTTGGTCGTGATGTGTTTATCTTGTGCTGTTTATTCAGTGCTTTATATTTTCAGTCTTTGTGGTTTTTAGATGTGAGCTGAAGTCTGCATAAAAGTTTTAGGCCTTTTCTATAAATGTGCATGTAGACTTTGGATCTGGTGTTTCTGCTAGTATTGTGAGTGTTTGTGTACGTGAGAAAGATGTTGTTTGCTTTATCGAGCGTAATAAACGATACGTCATTTTACTCCCTAATATGAGTATATTGATGGATTAATGGAATCTATTTGCAGGGGCTCATGAATGATGGGATGGGTATTTTTAGATCCTTGTCCACATCTCTCTCTCTCTCTTTCAGTCTCTTTATCCATGTCTCACTTATGAAGAAGAAGGTGAGAAGCGAAGGAAAATTAATTTTAAGCAAGAGCCTCTAGATCCTCTACCTGTCAGGCTGGTGTCCAGAGAACTCATTTAAAGAACAGATTGCCCATCCTTTGCCTATTTTTTATTGATGATCTTGAGATCTTCAATAGGGAGAGGAACATTTCAGTGGAGTGAAATGAGTCTGAAGCCATAGTCAGGGTTTCAGTTATCGAGGTTATCGTATCTGCGATACAAAGTCGTTTACGTACATTTTTTTATTAAATGTATTTATTTTGCTTATTAAATGTTGTATTGCATTCACTGACGTGATCATATTTGCTAAGAAGACATGATGTCACCAGTGGCGTTTACTAATTTGCAGGTCATGTGACCCCTCCATGTAGCTCCACGTAAAATAAAACAAATGTTATCTACCGATAGTCCATTTTAATACATTTAAAGGGATGGCTCTCCCAAAAATAAACATTTTGTATTTCATTCTCTCCATTTTCTGTGGAACTCAAGAAGACATTTTGTGTCTATACAATGGAAGTCAATGGTGCCAATGTAATTTGCTTAAGAACGTTCCTCAAAATATCTTCTTTTTTGTTCTGCGGATGAAGGAAAGTCATACGGGTGTTAAATGAGTATGAATAAATGGTGAAAAATTTTTTTGGGGGTTAACAATCCTTTTAAACAACAGAATATTATTGTAGTTGTATCTTAAAAACATGAAATGAAAGTGGTGATGTCACTATGTTACAGGAAACAGGAGTGTCTGACCATCTCCAATGTGCCCCTGGCAGACTGCCCTCCCTCTCCTCCAAGAACTGCCCCTCCCACCATGAAGGTAAGCACCCCGTCTGGCTCTCGGTGGCTGTTATGAATCAGCAATGAAAGGAAATTTGCTTCAAACAGCTTACAGCTGCAGAAAGCAAAGGAAGGCAGGGAGCCAAGGCTCAGGACAAGATTTCATAAATTGTTTATTGGTCAATAAATGCAGCAATTATTTACTCGTTTTGTTCACCAAGATAAAACTGTCTTTCTTGTGTCTTTGCTAAAAAACAGAATCTGTAAACCTGCTTGTGCCCTGCTTACTCAGTAGACCATGACTTCCGCTGAAAGCCATAGATAGTTTACATGCTCCTCATAGGACGAAGGAAATCCCTAAAGAAAAGAAAAGACTGGAAAATACAGTTCAACCTGAAGTGTTTCTAGGTCTATAATAAAAATAAGCAAATTTGTGACAATGTTATCTACCTTGTATGATTGGTCAGAAGTTGTGGCATCCATTAAAACACACAAGATGTTCTTAAGAGTTAAACCTGAAGGTTTTTATATAAAAATGAATATGAAAGTCTGACAGTCTCAATTCAGCAACTCCACGAGCAGATTTTGATACTAAGTACTCTAAACTGTGAGTACTGTTTGCTTTATAAGCACTCGATTACAGCGACTCATGGACGTGTCATTCACACCTAACAGATGCATGTGTTGTTGACCGAAGTATATTGCCTCATTATAAGTTGATCATTGTGTTACTCTCTCAACAGTCTACTCAATTCTTTGAAGCTCTGGACAAGATGGAGGTAAAAACTCAATATATAACTTCCAAAGATATTAATAAACCTAAAACAATAGAGTTAGAGCAGCTCTGTACTGGTAAATTGGTAAGTTTAGTTTTCGTAAGCGCATTCAAAGAGCGGTGTCTGTGCCTCTCTTTTATACCACACGTCCTATTTCGGGTTTTAAACCTGCAACTTTTGACCCTGACCCCGTAGCAGGTTTCTGAGGTGGAGGAGTTGAGGTCAAGCCCACAAAGAGTGAAGGTCAGAATGCATGGAAAAACAACACCATTTACGTTTATGTAGCAAAGTTGGGTTGTTTCAGGAGGCTGCTATTCCATGTCCTTGTGAATGATGTTTGATACATTACACTGTATGTGTTAAATACTGTAATGATTCGAGTATGTTACATATACAATATGAGCCGAAAGTTTGGATACGTTTGTCTGAATGTGCCACTTGTTTTAAAAGCTTATGCTTCAAGGTGCAATGTGGAGATTTTCGCGGCATCTGAAAATCAATGTGGAGATTTTTCGCAACCAACCGCTCACCCTTCCCTTTTGAATCACTAAGGCGGCTGACACAGGACAAAGATGTCCTCTGGCTTTCACTTCTTTGCCGAAAAAGATCACGTATTTACAAAGCGCGCTCTGTAGACCAGTTCGTCCATTAAGGGCTACTGGAGAAACAAAACTGTGAATTCCATGCAAGGGGACCCGCTGTGAATGTAGATATAAAAAGCTCAACATAGTTATGTATATTATATTGCATTTCTGTCAATAGGTCCTCCTTAATCACACACATTGCACCTTTAGAGTCCAGTAGACAAATACAAATCATGGTTTCAGTACAAGACGTGTCTGATACACAGTGAATGGCCAAACCTTTGACTTAAAGTGCTCATGCAGTATCAAACTAGATTTAATCAAAATGCGAAATGTTCATAAACGTGAATCTCAAATAACAACCGTCAAAGAAACAGTTCTATCCTTCAGTGCTTGTTTCATTGTTCCTCATTTCAACTGAACTGCATGTCATTTCTCATATAATGTGTATGCATGAGCTACAGATGTATGCCACGTAACAAGCTTGCCCGCATGTCACCTGGGTCATTTGAAAGCGCTAGGAACATGTCCATTTAGATCATTATCTCATGAATCATTATTTTTGCCTCTCCAGGATGACTACATTCCATACCCACGGATAGAGGAGGTAAATCAGAGAGAATCTCTTCGTTTCTGTAAAATATAGCTTTATCTGTTTATCCTTCTGTATTGTTTACTTTTACGATAACATTATGTGGGGTAGATGTCTCTTTCTAATGGTCTGTTTGCTCTCTTGAAGGTTTTACAGCGGGGTGAACCGTTCCCTCAGGTCATCATGCCTCAGTTTGGAGGTTACTGGATAGAAGATCCCGAGGTCCCTGCCTCCATTCCACACTGGGAGAATGGTTACTGTGATGAGGAAGATGGAGAGGGAGGGAATTCAGGAGAGTTTGGGTACAGACTGGAGAGTAACTTTGCCATCCGTGCGTACCGCAAGCACTTTCTGGGCAGGGTGAGAACTCATTTTGTATCGGGGTCAACAAAAAAACTTACAATAGGTAAAAACAAAATGTAGATTTGTGCGAGCCTGTGTTTTGTTCCACTGCTGAATAGAGAAAATGACACTGAATTTTACAGTTGTGAGTTTACAGTTTGAATTGAATGTAATGAAACAGAACAACTATAAGTAAATGAAGAAGACTAAATAACAGGTTTTACACTCAAGTAGTGTTTTCTTATTGCTAAATAGTTACTGTACTACATTATAAAGCATAATATCACTGCTGTCCTTCTGAAACCTTGTATCTCCATATTTGACGATTTTTAATCATTATTACTAGTCACCATTTATGTTTGTCAATGGGCTGAGCAAATACTTAAAGTATTAAAAAGTGCCTGTCAACTGTGACAACACAGAAATCATTTAAATAGTACAAATATTTTTCATTTCCTGAAAAACAGCTAATTGGTTTCTGAAGGACAGCGACGATATATACTTTTTTACTCCACTGCAAATACATTACATTTGAACCTTTATTAATTAAAGGTACCGTTTGTAAGAATTTAGCAGTAAAATATCCAAAAACCACTCGGCCAATGTTGTTTATTTTTTTCAGCTGAGCACTTACAATATCTCAAATGTTTCCAACTGCTTTTAAATCCTGAGAAAATCGCTATTCTGAACAGTGGACCGGGGCCGTTTAGTCGCCTGTCAATGGCGTCATATCCGCGCTACCCTTTGTTACCACCTCTACAGACGTAGCAACTGCGTGTCGCTGCCGTAGACAGATGCGGAAGTAGTTTGTACTGTCGGTCCGATCTCATTTATTATAATGAAATTAAATTATTTCATCAAACGCAACATTTATAAAACTTTATTACTTTACCTCTTCCGCTATCATGATTTCTCATTACCGTCTGATTGATGTATCAGCGGATCCATCAGCGGTGGAGTTAAAGACAAAATATCCCATCATTCCATCCCTCTACACAGCGTCATCAAGCTACGCGATTGTTATTGTTTTGATCGTGCGCCCTCTAGCGGTGATTTCTACAAACTGTACCTTTAACTACATAGAAAATCTAGCACTTTTTAATTTTAATCAAGTATTAAGAAACTAGATCTTTAAATATTTAATTATTAAAGGTGCAATCTGTAATTGTTTTAGAAGATCTACTGACAGAGATGCAATATAATATACATAATTATGTCTTCAGAGGTGTATAAAGACCTTAAATAATGAAGCATTGTGTTTTTATTACCTTAGAATGTGAGTTTTCTATCTACATACACATCTACTCACCACTATAGATAGATTTTACCTGTACCTGGGCAAACAATTTATGAATGAAATGCAGTGGAGTTAAAATTATGATGTATGCTTTATATTGTACTCCAATAAAATAAGCAGATACACTGATAAAGTACAGATACTAGCTATAAATATAGCTAAAGTATAATGTATTGTATTCAGTATAATGAATCTTTTTGAATTAACTTAATCTTTTGCTAAAGTGATCCATTTCTTAATCGCAACAATTTTGTGTATTTTCTGTATTTGTCATTAACACATAAGCATCATCATGGCTGTCCATTTCATGTGAAGACGGCCAATGGCATCATGAAGCACCCTTTTAAGAGTATATATTGAATATATACTGTATATATGAATTGCTGCCAGTTGAACCTTTCAACATTATATATAGCAGAGGGTCTGAAACCCCTGTGCTTTCAAACATTGCATTGCTAACAAATCCTCAGTCTCTACATCAATGCTATTATGCACACAAAAGCTTTGGGCAAAATCTTTCTTTGATAATTTAAATTGAAAAGCTTGCAGGGTGTCTTTATTGTCACCGCTGTAATAATAAGCAGTCAGCGCTCTTTATGTTAGCAATGGATTCGTTCCAAATTGAAACGTTTTTCTTATCTGTCGGTCTCAGGAACATCTGAACTTCTACTGCACAGCCAGTAACCATGGCAACCTGGTTCTGTCCCTCAGACACGAAGAGGTGAAGGAGCAGGAGCACCTGCACATCATCCTCAGGTAATAATAGTTCTTCAATCCCTCATGTGTAATTACATGATTGGCACATTTTGAAGGTTTGATTGTATTTTTCTGTCAAATTCTGTTTCACTTAGGACTCCATCGAAGACAATCTATGACAGGATCTCTTTAGCGGGCTTGACTGAGCTCCCCAGTGTCCCTCAGTTAGCCAAGGTAATGAGTGCGACTGACAGAGATCGTTCACAAGATTTAACCCATTGAAACTCTAGCATACTTCATGTTCTTAAGTCTTATCAAAGTGTTTTTAAATTGTCTGTGCAATATGTCAGCCAGATTAGGTCATATTATTACAAAATAATATTTTGCTTCATCTTCTGAGATTTGGGGCTTTTTCTTAAGGTTGTGCTATTAAATAATAATGATGCCTTTTAGATAAGCAGAAACTTGATGGGGTTATCAAGTTCACACCATCCTTCAGATGGATCAAAATGTCGCTAATTTGTTTAAAAGTCCCTGATCATTTCAGTCTAATCTTAGCGGTTAGTGTGAAACATTTTGCAGAGAGGTTGTTATTTTGGGATTGCATGGCACATTATATGTACCAAAATGGTTAGTTTTTAGCACAAAAATGCAACAAGCAGTAAGTAAAAATAGTTTAACTGGTCAACTTGTTCCTGTATCTTGTTGTTTACTTTGTTTTTGTTATGTACTACAGCTACTATGTGAAGACATTATGTGTCTGAGATTTAGTCCCGTGCTTTACCCAAAGGTGAGTTTAACAATATTATTAAGCTTTTTTTGCCAATATGAATTCATTTCTATCCAATTATTTGATGATTATTTAAATTTTAGTAATCACACGATGCTGATCCTTCGCATTTGTTTTCTATGGCTCAATAAAAGAATGAGTCTGTGATTAAGGAGGAGTTTTGCATTTTCA
This sequence comes from Triplophysa dalaica, assembly GCF_015846415.1. Taxonomy (NCBI): domain Eukaryota; kingdom Metazoa; phylum Chordata; class Actinopteri; order Cypriniformes; family Nemacheilidae; genus Triplophysa; species Triplophysa dalaica. Next base: position 11,898,045 of record NC_079560.1, on the reverse strand, counting down.
ATAACACAGTATTGTTTCTGGCCGAGATATTGATGTGCGAAACACAAATGACAGTTATGCAAAATTACGTCTGTTGTGTTTTGCACTCTAGCATTTGTGGTTGCTGTAAAGAAGTATTTGTGTGTGTCTCTATTGAGATGCTTTAGGAGAATAAAACAGCTTTACATGGGATGGATTTTTAGGTCATAATTAATCTACATATGAAACAACTCAAATCTCTGATAAAGACATCAGAATAACTACATTCACAAACCATATATACTGTATATGTTGCATATAATGTATGCTGTATTTGAGCCGATTTGATATTGTACATCACTGTCTAAACACTGTTTTTTCAGGGTTCTCAGTTAATAGTGAATTATGATGAGCATGAGTTAAACAACACTTATAAGTTTGGCGTCGTCTACCAGAAGTTTGGCCAGGTGAGCAAATGTTCTTGTATATGGGCTGCATGTAAACACTGTGAATATCGGGTGGTGTGGTATCTGAGCCTCCCAAGGACACTTTCACAGAGTCATGCTTATCAAACTGCTTGGATCTTAATCACAAAAGAAATAAATCAATAGGTTGCAGCTCCACCTCAAGTATTTTATCTCTTACTTCCTGTTATCTTTTTTCACACTCCCCGCTGTTTCCATCATCTGCAGTTTTCTAAGGGGCTTTTTTCAATGCACTTAACCCTGGGTCTTTTTAAACCCTGGTTCAAGGCCACTTTTAACCCAGGGTTAAACAAGACTAGCACTGCTTTTGCGAGGTTAACCTTGAATTGCAGTGGCAAAGTTATAGAGATGTAGCGGGGCTCATGTTGCAAAGAGTTGTTTTGCAACACATTACCATCCAATAACAGTATAGTGCTTTCTTTTTAAATATTCATGAGCTTACAGTCTGATTTACTTTCAGCAACCATGAGAAAAAGTGACAGAATTGGGTTATAGATTTACACAGAGTTTAGATTCATTCATTTTATTCTCCTTCATGTCATTTCAAACCTGTTTAACTTTCTTTCTTCTGCTGAACACAAAACAAGATATTGCAATGGATGTTGGTAACCAAACAACGTTGGCCCCCATTGACTTCCATTGTATGCATAAAACTGGGAGTTTTCTCAAAATACTGTATCTTCTTTTGTTTTTCTCAAAAGAAAGAGTCATATACTGTTTTTAAACGACCTGAGGGTGAATCAATAATGACAGAATTGGTTTTGGGGGGTGAACTATGACTTTAATATTTTGTAAAAACTTTTAACCATCTTCTTATATGCTGGTCTCTCTATTGTACGCAGACCTCAGAGGAGCAGTTGTTTGGGAACAGTGAGGAGACACCAGCCTTCACAGAGTTCCTCCAAGTGCTGGGAGACTGTGTAGAGTTGCAGGACTTTAAAGGGTAAAAACAATATTGAGGTGGTGAAATATTGAGATGCGAGAACTTGAATGTGATTGGTTAGGACGTGTTATCAAACACGACTGTGATTATTTTATAAACATATAGGGCATAGACATAGACGTTTATATTCACTTTTAAGCAATACTGTAACAGTAACATTTGTTCATGTATTAAGGGAAAGTTCAAAAACTTTTTTATGTGATTTCCTCGATTTTTATGACAGTTTTCATGTGTCTTGTATGCTGTCACTTTATGTTACTCCTGAGGTTTGATTTTTTTATTCAAAAGAAATTGGACTGAGATGGCCACAATACATGTGGAAATGCTGTCTTAAACAAAAAATTTAATAGTCTTTCAAAAAATTTCGGAGGCTGTAAATATAATGTTAAAACATTATTTTGTTCAAAATAAATACAATAAAATCTTGGTTGACAGATGTTAATGGAAAACAGGTAATGAAGTAAGCTAGTAGTGTTGTTTTATCATTATTCTTCGTCTCACCTGCAGGTTTCGAGGTGGTTTGGATGTGTCTCACGGTCAGACGGGGTCTCAGTCTGTTTACACTGTGTTTAGGGGGCAGGAACTCATGTTTCACATCTCCACTAAACTGCCCTATACAGAAGGAGACACACAACAGGTACTTACTAAGGTTATAATAAAGTGATTGTCTCCCAAAGGAACAAAAAAGTTGAGTCGACCCTCATGTTTGGGCATTGATGGTTACCTTAGAACTAATTCCAGCAATGATGAATGTTTCTCTCCACAAAGGTCCAAAGAAAGAGGCACATAGGGAATGACATCGTAGCTGCAGTTTTTCAAGAGGAGGCCGCACCTTTCGTGCCTGACATGATTGCCTCCAATTTCCTCCACGCGTACATCCTTGTGCAGGTGGAGAACCCTGGCACAGATGACACCACTTACAAGGTCTGTCCTCAGCATGTCATATTCACCTGCACAGGAATTGAGGGAAAATGTTAAAATTCGGATTTCTTCATTGTGTTGAAATTATATGGTAATAAAACACCAGCTCAGTTGTTAGAGCATGGCGCTATCAATGCCAAGGTCATGGGTTTGATCCCAGGGATGGCACATAATTAGAAACAGATATATAGTATAATACAATGTGAGACGCCAAAGCGTCTGCCAAATGCAAAAAGGTCAATTAAAATAAAAAATGTAAATACACTAAACATATTTGATTATATGGTGCAGGTATCTGTCACAGCGCGTGAAGATGTGCCACAGTTCGGCCCTCCTCTCCCCAATCCACCTGTCTTCAAAAAGGTAAACAGATGCTTAACCACAGGCTCCAGCTAAAAATATACAAACATCTTCAAAACAAAATATATTTTTAACAAAGTAAAATATATGGTAATATACAATGTAAAATGTTATGTTATATTGTTTTTTAGATTTATGTATTCACAAGTAGATGTATTTTGTTTAGAGGATGTTTTGATATTTTTAATAAAAATGAAAACGCTGAATCAGAAATCGATTTTTCGCAGTGCAAACGGTATGCTGTCACATCATATACTGGATATGGAGTTTTCCAGAAGGTCACATTTTTTTGGCCGTTCTCGCATCATCGTTTTATTTGCCGTGTCATTGTCTATTATCATAGGGTCCAGAATTCAGAGAGTTTCTGCTGACTAAGCTGATCAATGCAGAGCTGGCATGCTACAGATCAATCCGATTTGCCAAGCTTGAGGTAGGAAGTCATATTACTGCATTACAGGCTTGATGTAGATATGGGTCAAAATGCATGATAAGCTTCCACTTCACCACAAATTCTGAAAGTTTAATATCTGCAAATGGTTCTTTTGTTGAAATTCACATGGCCTGAGACAAAATCTTTGTTTGGTGGGTTTTATTTTTAGGCACTTTAGTTGGAGTGATACTGTGTGTTTATATCATTGTGTTTGCGTGATAGGAGAGAACACGGATGGAACTGCTAGATAATCTTCATAATGAGCTACACAAGCACACACAGTCGATGCTGGGACAACCTCTCAGTGCAGATGAAGAGAGGATGGAGAACGGAGGACATGGAGGAATACTGGAATCCATCAAGGTATAGATTCACACCGATCATCAAGCATGGATTCATTTCTACATGCTGTTTACGTGATTCCCTCTTTCTTTATATCATTCACTCAGCGAGCAATGCGTGTGCGCAGTCACTCTATGGAGACAATGGTGAGCTCTCAGAAACATGGGCGTCACTCTGCGGTGGGAGGCGGCGTGCCCACCAGCCTAAGCGGGGTCACCCTAACCCACAGTAACACTGAAGCTGCTAAGAATTTGGTGAATATCTTATTAAGTTCATGATTTGTTCCATTAAACATGCATTTGATAACATAAATATTTAATGTAGTCTCCAGTGACATCGAGCGCTAAATCTCCTCTTAAGAGTCCAGTGAAGAGACGGTCAGTGCTGTTTCCAAGACTGCATACCAGCATGGATGGACAGCCAGAGCGCTACACACGGTCAGACAGATATCTTAAAAACAACTTTACTTTAAAGTTACTTTATATTTATACTTTGTATTTAACATTCTTTTTAATTTGTGATTTTAGGGTCCTGTCTGATCAGAGAAGTCTTGACAGCGGTCATCTCTCACAGGAAGTGCAATCAAATCCAAGCTCTCCAGAGATTGTGGGCAATGAGAGGTACATCTCCAGCTTTGTAACTGACATTGACTGAATGCTCTCAATAGCTTGTGATGTTTTCTTCCTCTCTTTTTCTGGCCAGGTCTTCTCTTAAATTGAAGGAGGGCGGTGGTAAGCCAGATATATCTCGTTCCTCCTCCAGCACCAGCAGCTTCAGCAGTGCTGCAGGAGACCCGGAGCCACTGGAGGAGAAAGAACCTGTAAGATCAACTTATTACTGCTGGAGTGTTCAACATTTGAATGCATAGAAATACAAACATTTCTGAGATTGTAATGTTGGTTTTATTTAAGTGTGAATCATTTAGTCCAGTGTTCTCAACATTTTCATGTTTACGGCCCCCTGTAAACTTCGTTTAATATCTACCAGATAACAACCACTACAATAGAAAACTAGCTATGAATCTACCCCTCAAACTTATACATTGATGCAAATATAGTCAAAAACAATTAGTTTGATGCATACACACATGCAACACTGCATCTTATGTAGAATTGTTTATATTCACATAGACACACTAAAATTTCAAGGCCACACAAATTACATGTTACACACGAAAAGATAATATTTTAAGGGGGTAATATTGGGGCAGGATCTGTTTTGTCCAACTTCCAGGATTCTACCACCTCAAACCTGTGCATGGATGCACATATAGTCAAAAACAATAAATTTGTTGCATGCACATGAGCAACACTGTATGAATCATGTAGAATTTCCTCAAATTTACATAGACACACTAACATTTCAGGGCCACACACACTACGTTACACATGACAAGATTATTTCAAGGGAGCAATATTGGGGCAGCATCTGTTTTGCCCAACTATCAGGATTCTACCCCCTATAAATTAAAGTATTGATGCAAATAGTCAAAAACAATTAGTCTGATGCATACACTTAAGCAATATTGTATATCTCATGGAGAATGTATTCATATTTACATAGACATGCTTATTTTATTTTGAGGGGACAATATTGGGGCTTGATCTGTTTTTCCCAACTGCCAGGGTTCTACCCCTTCAAACTTATGCACTGATGCACATATATTCAAAAACAATTAGTTTGATACATGCATACAAGCTACACTGTGTCTCAATTAGAATTTCTTCATATTTGAATAGACCCGCTTAAATTTTAAGGCCACACACACCTCATGTTACACATGACAGGATAATATTTCAAGGGGGTTCATATTGGGGCAGGATTTGTTTTGCCCAGCTGCCTGCATTCTACCCCCCTCCCAAACTTATTGATGCGCATATTGTCAAAAACAATTAGTTTTTGCATGCACACATGCAAAACTGTGTCTCATGAAGCAGTCATTCTAAATGGCATAGTCCTTTCACTTTTGACTGTGCATTAATAAGTTTGCGTCTACTTTATTTAGAACAGCCTCCAGATATCTCCCAGCCTTTCACCTGTATTTGGCTCTCTGAGCACTGAGGGTCAGACTGCAGGAACTCCAGTGATCATGTGCCGCAGTCCAACAGGTATTTCAAATTATTGCAAGTCAATTGCAAGTCAATTTTGAATTCAATAATTATAGCTTAATGATTTTCTTATTTCTCCCAAAACAAAGATTTCAGGAATAAGACGTCACCCAGATCCAATCTGAAGTTCCGCTTTGACAGGTTGAGTCAATCAGCTGCTGTAAGAATTTTACTTTCCTGCCTGCATTCTTATTCTCTGTCACCTGCTGTGATGTTTGTTTCCATTTGGTTGTGTATTCTAGTGTGACGTCTGGAGAACTGTAACCAAAGAATAACTTAGAACTTTAATTTTACAGGGACATTAACAGAGTGAACATCAAAGAAGACCAGAATCATTGTGAGCACAGTATGTTACTTCCGGAGGGGGCATTGCGTTTATTTAGTATCGGTCATGATCAGAAGTTATTATGACTTGCGTTATATTCCTGTAGTAAATATTTCTTATTTGGGTATATACTAACAACGGGCACAGTCCAATTAAACAGAAAACCAATGGATCGGCACAGAAGGTCAGACACTGTTGGCACTGAGGGAAGGCGAATTAAAGATTAGAGAATTAAAGCTGGACACATCGCACAAACCTGTGCTTCCAATCCAACCATCACACCAGAAAGCACATGAGCATAAGCACACAGTTAGCATTTTTCCTCCGTGCTTAGAACTTAGGTAAATGTTCAGCTGGTACTGACTTGACATATTTATTGATCTTGCACATTTTGTGAAAGTCTTGCACTGTAAAAGGAAACAAATATTACAGTATCTTTCCATTTACATGGATTAGCAGTTGTCCTGTTACTGTTGTCCAGATAACAATGAGATATGACGTATTTATTTGAATCCAAATATTCAGCAACTGAAACATTCCACAGTATTTTTCAGACTCATATAATGCGCAGACTGGCCATACAATGGCAAAAATTGACCACAGCTTAGAGTTGTTATACATTTTCATTAACAAATGAATCTAAAATGCACTGAACAATAAACATAAGCACATTAACTTTCTTTATAACAAACATGTGCTATCCTGAAATTGGACAGCTGTTGGATTCCGGCCACCAATGTGACCCCTGAAACTAAGAGTCGTTAATATCATTTAAATTAGTAAAAACCTCTGTTTGCACTGGATAAATAATGTGTGTGTAAATATCAAAGCATCACCTACCACTCTTATCTGTATATATGTATTGTGTATATTCATACAAATAACATTGAAATGATCAACTTGAACAATTTTTATTGTCACAAACAGCTCAAATGTGAACGCCTGTCACTCTATTCTTCAGTAAAAGTATTTTAGTCTCAATTGCTTAATCAACGAGTTGTGTTTATTATTTATCTTTGATTGTACTACTACACGTGTAAACGTTTCTGTATGGCAATTTTGATTTTGTTTAATAAAATAATGTATTTTGCATTGACGTTGTTGATTTTGTCCCTAATTTTGCGTTCCAGACACCTCGGTTATTTCCTATCTCAACCCGGAAATAATTTCAGGAACGGAGCTGTTGTAATGTTAAGAAAATATTTTTATGTTTTAATGTACTCTTTAACTACATTTTCATGTTACTAAAAACTTTAAGTTAATAGATTCAAAAAACTGAACTTAGACGCTGTTTTCCGTGATTGAAGCTGGAAATATCCTAAATCCGAGCTGTCTGGAACCGGCATAAATCCATGACAAAGATGGAAACCACACGTCGGATAACGTTTATGGACATACAAACCTTAATGAATCTAAATGACAATAAAATATATTCATAACAATTATATAAGCGTCTTCATTTTATTTGTATTCCCTGTATTAAAAATCCTACAGACTTGCAAAAAAAGATTTCAGGTAAGAGTAAAATGGCCCTAAACATAATTTATATAGAAACATTTTTATTTGTAATTATATAAAAAAGACCTCATACTATAATAAACGTTATTTCAAAGAGGGATGTTCGCAGTCGCGTTTCAACTTTAAAAAGCAGACTGATCAATACATGACATTTAAGTACCGCGTGAGCAATGCTTATGAATCACTCTCGCGGTGTTTAGATGCCATATGTTGGTAGGTCTGCGCAGCTCCGCATGCAGTTAAACACACCTACGTCTCCTGCATCACAGCCCTCTGCGCTAACCTGATGCTAGAGGCTCGAGCACAGTTAGCAGAGCTAGCGCGAGGCTCCGTCCGTTCACTTCATTGGGCGCGAGAATTAGCCGTTAGCTGCCAGCGATCATGGCGGAGGTGCGCAGTCTGCGGGTGTCCGTGAAGTCCGAAAGCGCGTCTGATCGGTCAGAGTCCGACTCCGAGTCAGACTCAGATCGGGACGTCCGTGGAGCAGAGCCCATGGAGGTGGAGGAAGGAGAGCTGGAATCCATTCATGTCCGCCGCAGTTTAAAAGAACTGTTGCCGGTGAGTTAGCTACAGGCCCTTTTCAAACCGCGGCCTCGCGTGGTTACTGTGACCGACCGTTGGTGAACCCGATGCGCTATTGAGTTCAGGGAGACCTTTATAAATGTAACTCACCTGAGAGCAGCTTGAGCGGATGAGCTTTGCCTAAAGTTGTGATGAGGTCGATGTGTTAACCCAGCTGAGCCTTATTTGCATACTGTAAAGAAAAACAAACTGTATGTCGCTCCGGAGCATCTTGCTTTGCAGATAACTTGCATCTCTGTGCCAATTTTTGTGATACTGACAGCCGCCTTTATTAGGCGCGGTGTTATTTGAGTGGTGGACCAAACGTTTATGCATTATTCTAATGAAAATGTGTGTAATAAAGATGAAGAACACTTCATGACTGGCTTGTGTTTTGTTTCAGCTGTCTGTGTTCACCACATGGGTTTTATTATCAGTAGCGTTAACAGATATGTATTTCCACAGGACACCAGCCGACGATATGAAAACAAGGCTGGTACTTTTATCACTGGAATCGATGTCACATCTAAGGTAAGTCAAGGCTGTCAGTCTGTATAGTATATATATGAATAGTATAGTATGCAACCTGTTGTTCACCACATCGGTCAACGTCTAGGAGGCCATAGAGAAGAAAGAGAAACGAGCCAGAAGATTTCATTTCCAAGCTGAAGAAAATCTGACGAGGAGGAATTTTGCTATGGACAGGGAGTTGGTAAAGAAATGTAAGAAAGCTTTCATTACTGTCGAGGAATGTTCATTAAAATATTGTAGTAGCTGTGTCATTGGCTGCTGAAAGAGTTGTCAGTTTTGGGGAACTGTTTCTTTTAAACCCATCCGATAAATCTGTTTATAATCTTTTTATTTAGGGCTGCACGATAAAACATAATTCCCATTCAAATTGTGATTTAATGGATGTGGGTATCACGATTGTCATCGCAAAAGCTGCAGTTGTGTTTTATGTGCAGCTTGTTTGTTAAGCACGGCTCTGTGACCTGTGGGAAATGCTGCTTCATCTGAACACACTACGCGTGCATTAACACGTGCATTTAAAAAGCAACACCCGTGAGGACTTCATCATTATAAATATATTATCATGAAAATACCTGAGGAGGCTTGAAAAACAGTGATAGAAAGATGCCAGATAGGAAGCTGCATTTCCTGGTTATACATGTGGTACTTCTTATATGGAGCATTGGAGTCTCTGCGCCCTCCTGCACTTTCGGTTGCAGCTGCATTTTACAGTATTTCACTGACAAACTGCGCATAAAACATTGCTGCCAACCGCCAAATCGTGTGCGGTTTCTTTTTCTCGATTAATCATGCAGCCCTGTTTTTTTTATCATATTTTGCTCAAAATTTCATGATTAAACTATTGTTCCAGTTGTGAAAATTGTTATAAAGTATTGTTATGAAGTGTTAAAATTGATGCTGTTTTCGGTGACCGTATACTTTCTCTTCAGCTATCCCAAATGTGCGTTTGGAAGCCCTATACCTGAGCGGGTTGGATGACATGAATACTCAGGATATTTTCAGCTACTTTAAAGAATACCCGCCTGCCCACATCGAATGGATAGATGACGCTTCCTGTAAGTACAGTATCATGAAAACAAACAACGTTCTGATATCATAACCTGTCATGATAATACATTTAAGTGTATTCAAATCTAAATCAGGAGAGTTTTGTTTCAGATCTGAGCTGCAGTGCTTCTAGTAAAATTATTCTGTTTCCAGGCAACGTGGTGTGGCTGGATGACATCTCTCCAGCCAGAGCTCTTATTAACCTGAGTCGAATGCCCGACAAAGAAGAGGTCACGAGCGCAGACAGCTCCAAACCCTCTGAACTTCCAGTCCAACCGCAGAAAGGTTTTGCTTCTCATTTGTGTCCTGTTATTTGAAATGTTTCTATGGAAATGTTCTGTGTGCCTATAGTATCTTTTGTGGTTCAGAACTGTGGTCATTTGATTTCCCAGACCGAAGGAACCGAGGATCTGATGATGATGATGAGGAAGAGGAGGAGGGAGAGGTAGATGAGGATGATGAGGTGGTGGTGAAAGAAGACAAGAACAAAAGCAGTGATGGCAGTGAGGGTAAAGCTAGTGATATTGAGGAGGAGACAGTAAAGAAGACTTCGGAAACCACAGAGGTACATGGAGTGTTCACATCTGTTGTTGTTGATGGTAATTTGACATTTTTTTACTTTGATTTGACATTTTTTATCGTTTGATCTCAGGCTGACCTGCTGTCCCAGGAAGAGAGAGAATCCCTTCTTCGCAATGATCCGAGGCCTACGATCATTCCTTTAAAAGGCAACAAACTGTTTTTGCGGTTTGCCACTCAGGGTGAGAAAACAGAGTTGAGCCTGTTAGTCATTTGCAATGTTACACTGTTGACACGGTGTTTTAATTGCCTACATTCTTGTGCTGTTAAAAAATATAATGTTGGAGAAAAAATGTTAAGATGTATTTGACAGGCTTAGACCATTGGTTGTTGTATGGCAGATGACAAAAAAGAGTTGGGTGCGGCCAGGAGAAGTCGGTACTACATGAAATATGGGAATCCAAACTACGGCGGCATGAAAGGCATTTTGAGTAACTCCTGGTAAGAACTTAAGTTTGTTTGCTGTAAAGATGTGATTTCAATGGGTATTTGGATGCATAAAGTTGTTTAAGGGTTCTGTATCTCCTATTCTAATGTGTGCAGGAAACGGCGATTTCACACACGGAGGGTCCAGCGTGACATTATAAAGACCAAAAAGCCCCTCATTGGAGACAGCATGGGCCACACGCCACCCTACACACACAGACACTCGGGTATGGAAAACGTCCTTAAAGGGACGCCCGAAATTTAAAATTCTGTCATTATTTATTCACCCTCCAGTTGTTCCAAATCTGTATAAATTTCTTGGTTCTGATGAAAACAGAGAAAGATATTTGGAGGAATGCTTGTGGCCAAACAGTTCTTGGACTCCATTGACTACCATAACAGGAAAATTACAATGGTAGTCAAAACATCTTCTTTTGTGTTCAACAGAACAAAGAAATTTATAAAGCAGTTATCCTACTACAGTAGTCAATGGTGGCCAAGATCTGTTTGGTTACAAGCATTCTTCCAAATGGCTTTCTCTGTGTTCACCAGAACAAAAAATTGATACAGATTTGGAACAGCAAATGAGCTTGTAAAGTAAATTAACTTGATCGTAACTTCTATCATAGAAGCACAAGCTCATTTGACATTTTATGCGTGTCTTAGCTGACCTGGTGAATCTGCCAGAGGAGCCTATAGAGGAAGAGGAAGAAGAGGAGGAGGATGGAGATGAGGATATGGATGCTGATGATAGAGTGGTGGAGTACAAAGATCGGGGTGAAAGGGAACGGGGTCCGCGGTTGACAGAAGGGGGTGTGCGTAGTCGTTTAGGAGTGTCACCTGCTTCTTCAGATTCAGACGAGATGGATTATGACCTGGAACTGAAGATGATCTCAACACCTTCGCCTAAGAAGAGCATGAAAATGACCATGTATGCAGATGAGGTAGAAACCAATCTTCGCAGTCTACGGTGAGAAATATATTTATACCGGAATTCTATTAGTTAATGCTTTGATTTATAATCTGTTGGTATGCTTGATTTTAATTGTATAGACTTGAACTTTAATTTTGTAAAATCAATACGAATCATGTAATAATAACCAACATACACGTTGCACAATCTTTCTGGATTCTGATCATCTTTCACATGTGCATCTTTTTACCCTTTTCTAGAAACTCTATAGATAGTGACACAAGTAGCAGTGTTAAGAGTCGCATTGGTGGCAGCAGCAAATCTAAGTCAGAAAAAGTGACAGATATCAGACAGTTACTGGAGGAAAAGAGGCAGGGACTCTCTCAGCCGAGTTCAGGCCCACCAGCAACTTCTAGCACAAAAACCGGTGAGACACCCAGCTATACTTTTTAATGTTTTTCTAAAACACAGCAGCAGCATGTGTGGTTGATGCATCTTTTTTATCATTCTCTTCACAGATGTGAGACAGAGATTAGGTAAGAGAGCACACTCTCCAGAAAGATGTCGCTCTGTCTCTCCTGTCGTTTCTAGAAACGCAGTCTCTCGGAGAGCGCCGTTGACTGATGTGCGCAGCAGGTTGGGTGTGGCTAAACAAGAGGGGCGTAATATCTACACAGAGTCTTCAAAAGATAAGAAAACGGGTACGGCAAGTAACTACACACCTGTTGTTTTGGTAAAGCAGAGAACGTCTGATGGTCAAAGTGTTTGTATTTCCAGGGGGCTTGTGGAGCCGCCTTGGCCCATCTCACAAGGAAAGTGACAACGATCACAAGGTTTCTTCTCGGGCGTCTTCATCACAGGGAACGCGACGAGGAGATGATGTCGAATCTGATGAAGCTAAAGAAGAAAATGCTGAAGAGGATGATTCTCAGCTGCAAAAAATATGGGGAGCAATGATCAAGCAGAAGGAACAACAGTCCAACAAGATGAAGAAAAGCAGGCTGGACAACCTTCCCTCGCTGCAGATAGAGATCAGTCGAGACAGCAGTGACGGCTCGGACAGTGACGCCTGAGGGACTCTTATTGTTGGTGGAGAAAGTGTGGGTGATGGATGAATGATATTTAAGACAAAGCAGTGCGGGAGATTTGGATAACGCCTCTAAAAAAACGGTGCTGGGAGACCTTCACATATATAATGTAAAACATTCCTACACTCCCACTTTTTGCCGTTCAACACACATTGCAGATGTTCTATTACTCATTTTCCAAGAGCTGTACTTACTTTAGATTGAGCTGTTGGAATAATAATTTTTCAGAATGAATGAAAAATTGTGCAGAATGATTTTTTTTTCATTTCAAAGAAAGGACAGTGGTGTGCCCTCATGCATTTTGTTTTTCTTTAAAAGAAAATGGATTGGTTGTTGTATTTAACATGTCATGAAGGCCTGTTTTAAATATAGGGTGATGCACCAAGTTGACCAAAACAGTCCTGTGACTTGATGTAGTGGCTGGATGAGCAAGCAGTGTGATTGGATGTCATGAGCAATACAGTTTTTTTTAATACTGTCAATAAGTTAATGAATAATTGCCATTCCTGTTACACATGTCTGTTTTATCACTGTGGGTTTGATGTTTAAATATTAATGTTTGCCTTTAATTTGGTGCAAGCCGTGTTGATATGTTGGGCCTGGATGGATCATTGCTTTATTGTAATGTACACAGTCCTATAAGAGGGACACATACTGTAGCCAATCAAAAAAATCATTTTACCACAATGAATGGTCTTCTTCTCTACATACGACTGGTGGAAAAAGTGAAACTACGAGGAAAAGGCATTGTGTGCATAATAAAAGCCCTGTTTTTTTTACATAGCATCGGTTCTTTTGACAAACCCATTAGAAATTTGAGGACAGTTTATTTTGTATGACACTGCGTGACAGAAATCTATAAAAATACATTTTATTTAGGAAATGTTGCTGTTACAATAACGAGTCGTGCGCACAGACTTTTATTCTGAAATTCATAGCCAAAGCAAACCGGAAGTCGTTTCGTTGCCAGCCACACACTTTCAACGAGATGGTTAATGTTTTTTTGTCGTTAACTGACGATATTTATTACATTTACGGTTGTGACGGTATTGTGTGTTTCTTAGTTAAGGACTCGCATTGTGTTAAAATCACAGGGCAAAATGACGTCATGAAACCGTGCTCGTTGTCGATCAAAGTGTGTAACGTTAACTCGTGGTCCACGGCCAACTTAATTCACGAACTTTATATCGCTTAGAAATGTCAAAAATGTGGTTAAAGATGCTGGCATGACATCGTTGCTCCCTGAATGGACTGCATACCGTCAGATTGTTGTTGTTGACACGTCTGGGGTGTAATCGGATCAGGGAAGATGCAACAAGTTCCGTACGGATCCGTGGATCGAGACAAGCCGCTCATCCGATTGTCTTACACCCGTATGCTGGTGATCACGGTGTCTTTGCCTCTGCTCGGCCTCATCGCCTGCATCGTGTTGTCAATGTTCAATCACTACAATGCGGCTACCTACACACACTGCGATGTGAGTAGAGACAGAGACATATTCATACAGACACTCGACTGCCGCACAGCCAGGAAAAGTAAACCATTCCGATTAGGCATTGTTACATTTAACAAAGCAATAAATGTGAACTCCACAGTCATAACTGTCTGTTATTTCTCTGTTTGACAGGTTGCTAACTACCTCCCATCCATCAGCGCGGCCATCAGTCTGACACCCGAGCGCTACATCTGGCGCTTCAGCATCGGCCTGCATTCAGCCCCGCGGCTCCTGATGGCAGCAGCGTACCTGGGCTTTTACCGATGCAGATTAAAGAGAAGACTTAAAGAGCAACTTCTCAGTGTCCTTACATTCCTCTTAGCTCTCAGCGAAAACGTTGGACTTCTTCTGCTCACCTACGTCTCCTCCACAGAGAATTACAGTAAGTGACTGTTTGAACTGTACATGCATCAAAGGCTAAAAAATATGTATTGCAAACACAGAGAGTATAGCTTACTTTCATCTAGAATCCTTAGAAAGAAAGAAAAATAATAAAAACTATTATTAAAACATAAAACAACACTTACACATATACAGACTTTCAACTTACCTAAATGTACTTATTTAAAGCATACTTCCAAGCCTGGCAACATGAATAACTCATTTAAACAACATTAAATCAATTAAAAATGCAATCAGGTTTGTTTTTAAATCAATGCTTTACCATTAATGTAAAATATTTTATCCCATGCTACTTTAAACTCATATGACAAGTTATTTTGCCCTTGAGTGGTTCTTAGAAATATAATATCTATATTATTACTAGGGATGCACCGATGTGTACATTGTTGGCCGATAACCGATAATTCTTTACCATTAGACGCCGATATATTGACTATATACAGTATCTAAATATTAATGTCAAATTCCCTAAGACTGAAACAAAAGGCAAAAAGTGGACAACTGCTTTTATTTGAAAACATTAACTGCAGTAAACAAGGTAACCATTAGTTAAAACTTGGTACATTATCTTTTTACCCTCTGAAAATCATTTACCAAGCCTACTTTAAACTAGTTAACCGATCCTTAACCTTCAAATTTTTCTGGTATATTTTTTATTTAATACACAGTTATTTAATTATAGATGTTCTTCCAGAGCAACCCAGAATTTTTTTCTGTAGTGTCACATGTCTAACAGGTCTCAAGAAATAAAGCATTTAGACAACAGTTTGATTCAAACAATATGCTTTTGTTCCTATAATTTACACATTTATAAATACTTTATCTACATACTGCACCTACATCAAATGTTTTTGCTTATAGCAGTAAGTGAATGATCACGACAGAAAGATATGCTGTACCGTATTTTAACTGTGAGCAGCGTGCAGCTGAAGAAGTTTTATCAGAGGATATTATTTATCGGCGATAATATATCGGCCTAAGTTTTATTATCGGCCGATACCGATAACATTCAAAATGACCATGTATCGGCAGATAACGATATGGCCGATAATTTAACGTGTATCCCTAATTATGACTATTATAAGCTTACCCTTGAGAATCGTTTTAATAAACTCACTCAACAACTGTGCTTGGTTGTTCTTAACCAGAACATGTTCATTTCAGTCCCATGAAATCAAAATGGACCCTGTTTACTTAGCGCACTAAGTAAATCCACAAAAAATGCCCTCGTAGACTTTAAACCAAAAAGTACTTCTAGATGACTTTTCTAGATCCAGTCAATTTGCAGTGGAAACACAAAGCACACCTTCAAGTTTTTTATTCACGATTCCATTTGACACAGAAGTACATCACGGTCTCACAGCTCACTGTGATTTATATATATTTTTTATATACTTACTTGATATTATATTTACTAACCTTAACACTCCTGTCTGTCTATGTGTAACATGTTTTTATGCGCTCCACAGATGTCCATAAAAACGGCTTTATGATGTTTGTTGGCAGCTCTTTATTCCACATGATATGCACCTGTAGGTTGTGGTCAGTGATCGCGAAGTATTCCCTCACTTCAGAGGTAAATCAGCTTTCTGTAATTTATTCTGTATTATTATTTTCTGTATTATGCAAAGATCAGCAGAGGGCAGTATATACTAATCTATTGCATCAAACATCATATAAGTGCACTCACTGGATACTGAAGCTTGTTGTTTATTTGTTTTATAAAACACTTTTGTCATGTAGGTGAGCTTAGGACACTAAATGCAAATAATTTATTGATCGAATGATATCAGAGTTTACCAAAAATGACCATTGTACATTTCGAAGTCACATTTCATTATTCTTATCATTTTTGTACATTCATAACACCACCCCGATCTTGACACCACGAGCATAGCTGTAATAAAAGGTGTCGCTTCTGCTGGTGGCTGAGAACATGGTAGTTAAAGTGTAAGAGACCGCAATTTACGATTATATTTCTAGCGCTGTGAAAGTGCAGAGTTTCTGTACTTCAGGGGAAGTGGTTTAGATAGATTGTACTTTTACAGAACCTCACGCCACCTGCTTGCACCACATCGTGTTGCAGAAAGAAAACTGATGACTTTTTGTGTGTATTTAAATTTTTGCCTCCATTATTTCTTCACTCCATCCACTCAAACCATCTGTGACATCAGGAGATGATGTCATACCGCCGTAAGTTCCGCCTCTTCGTCTTCAACGGCTGTTTCTGCCTGTTGGCTTTCTACTTCTTCAGACGGCACAACACGTACTGTGAAGCAGGAAGTGAGTGCAACATCTTGGGTATTCTCTGTCGTTCACCCCACCCATGTTTGACTCACCATTTGTTCCTGTTTTACAGTTTTTACAAGCATGAATCTGCCACTTTTTCCACATTAAGTTCTTAAATCTTAAGAGACTATAATATTCACTTAAACAATGCATTATTCATCACCTTAAAGAAATAGTTTACCAAACATTTAAAATACTTTAATTTTGGTCTCTCATTTCAAATTTGAATGACTTCTGTACAACTCAAAAGAAAATATTTTGAAGAACGTTGGTTACCAACCAACATTGACCCACTGACTTCCATTGAATGAACAAAAAACTACTGAGACATTGGTCAAAATGTCTTCTTTTGTGTTTAACAGAAGAAAGTAAGTCATACAAGTTTGGCATGACATGAGGGTGATTAAAAGATGACAGACTTTTCATTTATCGGGCGAACTATCCCTCTTAAAACCTATATGATTTTCTCCCTTTCATGGAACATATACGGTCAATTTTTAAAGAATATCTTGGTGTTCATATCATGGAAGTAAAATTATGTTCTTGGACATGAGATTCATTTCTACAGCCTGACTTTAAAAGGACAAATTCGTGATTATTGTGTCAAACATTTTCCTTTTGGAGCTTGACAGTCCCAGTCTCAATTTACTTTCATTATATGGAAAAACAGGATAAAAAAATCACTCTTGCACTGCAGAGAGCAAAAAGTCATTTGTTGAGGCTTAGACAACCTAAACTAGTGTTTAACTTTGTTCTCTTACCTGTCTGTGGCAGTTTATACACTCTTTGCTTTCTGTGAGTATCTGGTGGTGCTCTCCAACATGGCCTTCCACATGACTGCCTACTGGGACTTTGGAGGTAAAGAGGTGATTGTTGCAACATCTCCAGAGGGAAAACACTTCTGATGTGGGATGTAAACCCTTACATCATATTCCTGGAACTTGAGACACTGCGGCTGTCATATTGACCATCATGCTGAGGTTGATTCGGTTCCAAGACTGATCAATCAAAGCATGCACATGTACGAGACAATTTACATACAATATTTATTAATCAGTGATTTACTGAATTTCAAATGATTCTTTTCATTGATTCCACGTAGAGGAAACTCATGGGTGTAGTTGGTCTTCTTATTTTGTCCTCAAAATGTTCAGTAATTTATTATCTCTTAATCACTTTTAGTCTAATAAAAACACAAAGTGGCGTTTCTCTTTCTAGTTCATGTTCAGGAGCGCCTGTTAAGTATTTGCTCATTATTTGCAAATGTATAAAGGAAGAGACTGTAATGTATTGTCAGTGTGTTTGAAGTTGCTGTTTCACCGCTGTCGCTGTAACAGTGAGAACTGCTCGTGTATTAACATCCTTTAACACAACAGATCATACACATCTAGAGACTGTTAATGCTAGTAGGAGTTCATTCACACCAGACAGTTCTCTCTTCCTTTGTAATTCTAGTGTCAATCATGTGAAAGTTAATTTGCACTTCCTGTTCTTTTTATTGGCTAAAGAGCGTTGGTAAGACCGTACTTATTTATACTGTTAAATGGTGTTTATTATAGGCCTTAGTACATGTAAAATGTGATAGTTGCCATGTTTTAAACGCCAGGACTGCTATAATACAGTGTAACACGTGACTTGTGTTTGACAGATTTTTTAATAGATTTTTAAAGGCTTTTTTATGTTAAGAATGATATTGTGAACATATCTGCATATAATAATGCTCATTTTGATGTTTTTGTGTCAAATAAATATTTTGAATTAAATTACCATGGATTATTCATTATGCATCATTTTTTCATTTGTTGACTTTTTATACTTTAATTTATAGTTAGGCAAATCAAAAGGGGAAATCTGTATAAAAGAATCATTCAAGTCTGTTCCTAATTAATGTGTAAATATCTGGAAGCACTTTCATAACGTTTGAATTGTCTTAAACATTGGAGCACTTCCAGCGTTATGGATTTGACATTTTCAGTAAAATTTGAAATAGGCAATTCCGTGAAGTACGTTTTTACCAGCGGTTCTTACTTTGGTAACAGCACAGATTTGAATATTTGGTGGTTTAAATACCCATGTGAGATCTCTCTTCAAATTTGCAACGCATTTGTTTTATTTTTAGTACATGATTTTTCATAGTCCGGTAAGTGCCATTTTCAAGATTGTCACATGCATGACGCGGCATATTCCTCATAAATGGACACATGAAAATGAATATAAAGAAGCTGTTTAATGTTCTAAAAAGAGGCATCCCTTCTCCATTCATTGGGTATTATTGCTTCAGGATTGTGCATTTTAATTTACAGAAATCCTACAAAGTTTATAGTCTCCCAAAAACCACATCCTTTTTTGTCACATCCATAACGCATGTTTATTTTCCTTTTTAAAATATAAATAATTTTCAAAGACTGACATTTTTTGATGTTTAGACTCCATAAACAAGGTTCAGTAGTATATAAACCAGGGGTGTCCAATGTTGGTCCGTGAGGGACTGAGGGCCACAGTCCTGCAGAGTTTAGCTCCAACTTGGCTCAACACACCTGTTTGGAAGTTTCTAGTCCGCTTTGTGAGACCTTGATTAGGTGTTCAGGTGTGTTTGATTAGGGTTGAAGCTAAACTTTGCAGGACACAGGCCCTCCAGGACTGATTTTGGACACCACTGATATAAACGGATGGTTCAATATAATCGTAACAATTTCATTCTCTGAGCCTTTTAATGTCACATCCAGAATGCGAAATGTCCCATCCATAACGCTGGAATTGCCAAAATACAAATTTTCTGAGAAGGTTTTTCTTATCTATATATTGAATCATCTGTTTATATTGGACTAAACCCCTGATGATAGACATCAGAATAATGGCAGTCCATGCACAAGTGTTCTATGTAATATGACAAAAAAGGAGGCACGTTTTTTAAAGACAACATATTTGGGATTTCTGTGAATTAAAATTAACATACAATCCTGAAGCATTAATACCCAACAATTGGGATGGGATGACTTTTCTTGGACCACGGAATTTTCATGTGCTCGATATGGACCGTTATGGATGTGACATTTCACATATACCTGACTATAGAAAACTATTCTTTAAAATCAAAAAATGCTTTCTATTTCTATTTGAAAGCTTCACATGAGCATTTATACCACCAAACATTGACTAATGACCTATACATTAAGTAAAAGACATTTACGTGGAATTGCCCATTTCAAAGAGTATCTTGAGTTTAAAAATCTGAGTAATATTGCAGCTAACTGTCATCACGACTTGGCACGAGGTGAAACTGTGACCACAGGTAAACAAATGAATCGAGCTACAAAGACAAAAGAGTCACTGTAAGCATTCAGAAAACAAACAGGGGTAAGGAGCTCATTTCCCTGTCAAATGAGAGCGAGCGTGCTACTGGTAAACATTACAGCTAGATTGAAATGCTCTGTTCCGAGAAAAAAAATCTGATATGGAAAGTGAGAGGGTGGAGATAACCAGGAAGACATGAGTTCAAACTGATGTTAAATTGGGAGTGCGCTATTTATTCAGAAATAAACACAGCTTAAGGAAGCTTGCATGCTGAAGAGCGTGAGGATTCCCAAATTTACTAGCAATAAAGACACTCAAATTCTGTCTTGGTTACATGCATAGACTCTAAGTATACTAAGTATTTGTAAAATTTCAGGCATTTGTGTGAGAGAGAGAAAGAAAGAGACCAGTCAACAGAGGAAAACAGATATCAAGTTCTGTTTTTCTTTCCCATCTCCCTCATGTGCTGCTATCAAAGTGAGATAAGGAAATGATATAGCTGACTAATGTATTTAAATATAATATACTCACTTCCTCTTTCAGACTGTATAAAATAATATGGAGGAAAACATTTTGGAAAGTTCATTTAGGCTACCTTTTATTTCTATGTGACTTACCAACAAGAAGAGTTTTTATAGTTTTAGCAATGTTGGTATATGTTTTTATTATTTTATTATTGGTTTATTTTTAAAGTTGCTACATAAGATTAATTAAGTTTTTGTTAATACTTTTACTGCTTTAAACTTACTTCAGTTTGTTTTTAGCTATTTCAATTTTTCTTTGAGTTAAGTTTTTCCAATTATATTTACGTAAATATTTTATTCAATGAACAGGAATATTAAAGTTATAATTAACTAAAGGAACCTTGCTAACAAGTAAAATGATACATTTCTGTCATAGCAATTTCTAAAAGAGAGTACTCAGACGTGAAAGTTCCTGTGTGAATTTCATAAGCTGATAGAACTTCATTTCAAAAGCATGTTAAATGTGGAGGAAGTTGAAATAATAGACAGTCGAAGGTTTCAAAGAAGCCAAAGGTTTTATTAAGACAAACAAAAAATGCACAAAATGTTTGTCATTTAATGAAACATGGAGTCACTAAAACAGTTATTCCTTGCACTGCTCTGTTCTCATGAGAAATATCACGACATACATCAGCCTGTCCAAGTCCTGTCTTCACTTCTAAATGTTTAACTCACTGACCAGAAATTCAATTCTTGGAAATTATTGCTTTCACGTGATGATGAGACATTAATGCTTGGCTATCCTGGCCAAGAGCATACCTAGAGATTGTGCAACACATGTTTTGGTTTGATCACAATTCACAACTCATTCAAGTGTTTTTTTTGTTTATGTTTTTTTACTATGGAGAATAAAGCATATGTTCACAGAGTCATTAATGCAGTGTGGTTAATGCAGTTACATAAGCCACAATGTACATTAGAGCATCAAAGAGAACAGAGATCAAAGGTGTTTTATTACCATTAGCAAGGAACACGCCTTTGCTAATGGACAAAGCATAAAAGGCAACATCATTTAAGAACACGCAAGCACAATGCTTAAAAATCTGACATACACAGCAACGCTGAAGACAATGTAAAAATATACATTCACTTAAAGCTTCTTAAAGCTCATTTATGTTTCTGTTGAGTGCTACTTAAAGGGATAGTTCACCTAAAAATGGAAATTCTTTCGTCATTTTTTCACCGTCATGTCCTTCCAAACCTGTATGACATTCTTGAGCAGAACACAAAATATGATAATTGGTAACCAAACAACATTGAACCCCATTGACTTCCATTGCCCACTGAGAAATATTTCTCAAAACTTCTTCTTTTGTGTTTTAGAGATTAAAAAATCATATACAGGTTTTGAACCACACGAGGATGAATAAATGATGACAAAAGTCAACATCATGAGTTGTTCCTGAATCCGTCATGATGAAAGTTTGCTTATAAGATTTCAAAGCCCCACCCTGTTGTGGTAAAGATGAAAAGAATGAACAATAGATGCGGAGACCTTTGTTTCCTGAATGAACTGCCAGATCCACACAGAATGGAAGTAAAGCTGAGAATCCAGCATGAAATATCCACGTTACATTTATAAGGTCACGACTTGTTGGCCTGTTCTCAGGGACATGTTACCCATTCACAGAACAAGCACTGTGGGTATAACACGTTTTATTATATTAGTACTTATTTATATATATTCTCAGATTCCGTTCTTGTGAAAAAAATAGAACTAAAATGATATATTACTAAGCTACAAACACTAAAAAGGAACTATATATTTATTCTTATGGATATATTCTGATACTCAAAGATGCTATCAAACTGTTAGTTTAGAAAAATCTAGAATTGCACCGACATATCAGCCAATAACCGGTATCGGTTGATGAAACAAATTTTTCAAAACAGCCGATAATCAGGGCCGATATATCATGTCAATCATATATCGGGAGGGAGGGAAATGCAATGAATTTGTGCTCTGTGTATAGAAAATGTTAAGAAACATCACCAGGTTGAAGTTCAATATTACTAGTCAATATAAATTAATATCATTCAGAAAGTTTAGAAAAATCGGTATTGGCAGATATTATATTTAATTATCCACTATCGGTATCGGCGGAGGAATTTAGTATCGGTGCATCTCTAGTAAAATCCCCAAAGAGGATCTAGATTTGTTCTCTCCCTATAACCAAATTATTTGCCGAAGTATAGAAAAAACACTCTTTTCGGTTTCTCTAACTTTGGTGGGGACCTTAACACAAAAATAACAAAACAAAAATATTTTTAGTTTCATAACTTCATTATGCGTATTTCTAATTTCACAGGTTAAGGCTGTGTTTCTTGTTCATCATTCACAGAATTCCCAATATTCCATAACATTCCACTTTGTAATTGAATTAAAATACCACTATATGTGTTCTCATAGGAGTACACACGGCCTCTTGTTAACCACAGGCTGAGGACTGAGAAAAGCTCGCACTCCCTCCGCAAACACGTCCTTGATGCCGTCCTGGTTGAGTGCTGAGCACTCCATGTATTTGATGGCATGGATTTGGCGAGCGAGCGCCTGGCCCTGCTGTGATGAAATGGGCGTCTGGTTCTGCTCCTTCAGCTTCTTCAGTATATCCGCATCATTGCGCAGGTCGCTTTTGGTCCCCACCAGCAGGATAGGCACATTGGGACAGTGGTGCGTCACCTCTGGGTGCCATTTGTGCTTGATGTTCTCGTAGGACGGGGGGCTGGAGATGGAGAAGCAGATGATGAAGACATTGGTCTGCGGGTAGGAGAGTGTACGGAGGCGGTCGTACTCCTCCTGACCCGCCGTGTCCCACAGATTGAGGCTGATGTTGCGCCCATCCACGGTGACTTGGGAGCTGTAGTTGTCGAACACGGTGGGGATGTATTCTTTGGGAAACGCTCCGGTGGTGTAAGAGATGAGCAGGCAGGTTTTTCCGACTGCTCCGTCGCCCACCACCACACACTTGATGCTTTGCATGATAGAAACTACACAACCTGACCCAAAGGATGAACACTTAACTTTAGCAGTCTGTGGAGAAAGACACACATCAGTGTTTATTAGAAAAGGATGCTAACACTTAATAGATGGGACTTGGTCAATTACGGCATGATTTTTTTCATGGACGAACATATCAATGCAAAAAAAGTGGATGATGCTTTGTTAGGTTGTGTGTGGGAATGGATAAGTGGAAAGAGAGATTTACACATGGAAAAAGATTTACAAAGGAATGATACCAAAGAGAAAACCTAAGTGTTAATATTCATGCAAATATGTAGCGTGTTGACGTCATTTGGGCCTTCGTGAAACAATGTTTTGAATAAACAGTATCCGACAGTTCCTTATATTTTGCTGTAGTATTATAACAATTATACATTTCACATGTTCCAAATGTCACACAGTTTATTTCCTCAAATTGGATACAATAAATAAAAACAAAATGCATTTTCCCTATCTGCTTATTTATCTGCACTTTAAAAAGGTAGTTTTGGCACAAATCATTCTATTTAAATTATGTTTGCATTCTTCAAAATATCTTCTTTTATGTTCTAAAGACGAAAGAATCTCATACAGATTTAAAATTACAAGAGTGTGTATAAGTTATGACAGAATTTTCATTTTCACTTTTACTGTACATGTGCTGTTTCGATTTTATCTTGTTGTGTGATACATTCCATATTTGGCACATTACAACTATTCCCTCGATAGTGACCATGTCATCCAGGCCAACATCTCTGTAGCAAATGTGAGAGCAAAATGGAATCTTGCACATCAATAAGAAACAGAGCTGAGGAGCTGAAAGCAAAGTTCTCTCTTTCTTTCTCACTTATTCCAAAGCTCTGGCAGATGTTTGACCCCAGGAGAAAGGAGTAAGACAGACTCGGCCCAATCTCCAGAGATGCTCACAGAGAGAAATCCTCAAAGCACAGCCCTCTTCTACAAGGCGTTACTAGCCAATGTGGTCATTCAACGAAGAGCTTTGAGAAACAACACTGACAGCCTAGGCTGGGTGGAGTCTGCATTCCTGTCATTATTATTTTTTAACACCATCACAATACTATTATTTAGTAACGTGAAACAATAAAAAAAGACCGGTGGAGCAGTATAGTAAATTCATAAGATAACAATTATTGATATAAGCAATCAGAGTAATGACAATTCTAGACGCCTGAGGTTTAGTAGCAAAAGCAGAACCTATACAAGACTGCAAAGCTTGCAGATAGAAAACAAAACTAGAAGTGGTTTTCTCCTTTTACACATTTTTGCTATGTGCACTAGATCCCTGAATCACACAAGTCAAAGCTGACACTACGGTCTGATTTACAGTCTGATCTAGACTACTCATGGACCCTAATTACATTTCTATCCGTCTGCATTTGCACACCTGTGCATGTAGAAATGAGAAAAAGATGATCACGGGAACTGTCACCAAAATCTATGAAACAGCAAGTCGGATCTTTCCAATGACTCACTCAACCAATGGAAGATGCCTTACTATGAACCTTTCATTCAGAACATGTAGCTGTTTGTAACGGTATCTGCACATTAGGAAATACACAAAATATGTCCTCAGGGTTTTAGCTGAATTGCCCTGCCATCCACTATCATGGATCAGGGTGGAAGAATCTCTCACATATGGGCCTTTATCCACACTATCGTCAATAGCCAGAGGTGGTTAAAAGGCTTAAAACATGATAACCCTTGCCAGCTTGATCAAAAGCTAAAGCAGATGTGGTTTCTGACATGCAATAAAGGTTCTACGGTTCTAAAAATGCAGACGTTTCCCCCTCTTGGATTTCTTAAAATGAGGATGTCTTTCAGTTCCTCATTCCCTGTGGAAACCCCAGTCTTCTTTTTTTCTCAGCATTTGCATAATTTCCCAATCATTTGATTAAGGGGCTTTATTGCATATCATAGGTTTCTATATCTGTACAACCACAGTTTCAGAAAAACATATTTCACAGAACACGAAAAATATGTATATGTAATGATTTAATAACAATAGTAACTGGGTTATTAGATATATATTAATGCAAAATATTGTCAGTCTGTTCACAGTACATTATTATCTCCTGCGTTATTGTATGGGAGTGGCTCTCAAACAGATTGTACTTTTCTCATCATTAAATTTCGAGCTATGGTCGAAAGCGAGAACATTACGTGAATGCAACCACATTCGATACAAACATGTCAATGCGCAGTTCCTTTTCTGTAAGTGCATTTTTGTTTTTAATTAAAACAAGTGTCTTTCTCTTTACTTTAAATGCAAAAGATATCATTAACAGGGCTCATAAACAACATAATGTGCAGATCAATACGAGTCTTACCAAACATAGCAGATGCTCCTATAGCGCGTAATCCCGCTGCTGTGGATGTTCTTGAAGTCTTGTAGGAAGTGCAGACCCTGTAACAGCGTTCACCCTTGAGAGAGGAAGTTAATGGCTTAACGGCATCTTTAGAGGAAGTTTACCGAAGTAAATAACTTGGCTATGTATAAGAGGGCGTTACTATACTAAACTTTAGTGAACGCATTGGCTCGCGCGCAGTATAGATGGGTGCGCATCACACGCATCACTGGGAAATCCTGAAACATCACAACTCATGTTCAAAAAACGTTGAAACTACCTGACTCGAGGTCGAGGAGGAGTCGTGGAAACACCAACTCGTGAACGCGCATCTCTTCCCGTATTGAAGCCGTGGGCGTTGTTTGCACACCCCTAGGAAATACCATAGTAATCATAGTTTCCACTAAAATGGGTGTTTTCGTAAACCATTCACAAATCAATATGGCTAAATGTCCATCAAATGCGAATTCAGTGTCTAAAGCATATATTAAATGTACTTCATTTGTTTTGACTTCAAAAAAGCAGGTTACCTGATTGCCTTAACATTTTGAGTTAATTCAACTTAAAAAACATAAGTCAACACAAATAGTTTGCATCAAATTCATTGAATTAGCTTTTTTAATTTGAATTTACTCAAAATTGCAATTTTTAAAAACTTGAACCAACATAAATCCACATATTTTTGGCGTGATTTTTCTAAACTTTGATTTTGGATATTATGCATAGCATTTTAAATGTCAAGTCTATGTTGGCGTTGTTTTATAATATAAGTAAATCAACGTGTAAGAAAACTACTTGGAGGGTTTCATTCCTTTCCAGCTGTGCATGGTGGACTCGCCAGCAGATGGCTGTGTCTTATTGCATTTGGAGAGCAAACCTTAAACAAAGGCGATTTATAGCTCGAAAACGATTGCATTATCATTCGTCAACCTCCAAAACCAACACCAAGCGGGTTCTTTACGCGCGAAGGTTGGATAATACATGAAAAGGGAACTTTAAAACCACGCAAGGGACCTCATCGTGTACTTCATTCATTACGACATACTGTTTTGATATTTTCGTGCCGGACATCTGGAAAACGCGTTTTCTCATTCTGGATAAGTTTTCGAAGTGCGTTTAAGCCCTGATGGACACATTGCACGTTGACGCCGGTGGGTGTTTTCTTGTTGTTGCAGCTAACGCGCAAAGGAGGTGCGGGAAATGAAAAATCATCTCTGAAGTGTCGCAAACTTTTTCGCACCTGGGTTTAAACAGCATCCACCACGACGAATGGCATCCTGCAAAGTTTAGTTTCCAAATGGATCGCCTTCAGAGTCGGTTTTGTATCTGACTGAGTTTACAACAAATTTCAGCCTTCAGAGTTTGACAGGTATTTGAGATCTTAACAAATGTCGTTCATTAAATAAATTACGACAGTGAAATGCGCAACATTTGCGTCATTGCGGAGACTGTAAAATAGTTGTGTTTTTCTGTCAGTAATTTCACAGACTGACATGAAGCGGCAACATTTTTAAATGCGGAACTCGGCTGTACCACAAGCCGCGTTTGTCCCTGTTGTTATATATTACGACATAAGAGATACCGTCTGGCTATTAAAATGTCCAGATATCGTTAAAATTGCTCATATGTTTAACTAACGTCACATGCGCGCTTGTCACTGACGTTTCCCTGAAAGCTTTCACATTTGCATAGAACTATGTACCCAAAATTCATGTGTTGACAGGATCGTTGTTTATCAACGCTGTCAGTTTATCATTTGCTTTTGTTTTATACTCTTTCTCTCTGTTTTCAGTTCAGCATGGATACATTGAGAATTGCTAGACTATGCATGCTCATCGCATGCTTTTGCTGTATATGGAGGAGTTCAGCAGCAGATCACAGCCTGACGGACCACCTACAGACGGCAGACGGATTATCTGGTGAGAAATCACTCAGTGTGCATATTTTGTGTCTGTGTATTGTATGTCTCCATATGAGACGGTGTTTGTCGTAGAGGTGATTTTATGTAAAAACTGACAAAAGGAAGAGAACGAAGTACACCGGCACTGTTCCTGTGTAGTCAATATGCGTGAAAAATATGTCAGATAAAAATGCTCCTCCGAGGTCATGAGTCAAGGCTTCTGGACTGTGTCAGCCTTGCAAGACTGACAGTTTTTGGGTCTGTGTAAATCACATCTCTGTTCGTATTTGCCGTTAATGTTTCCACTTAAGAGGCTTTTCTTTGACCTGTCATGCAGCGAAGTTAAAATCCTCTTCAAACTCCATAGCAGTATAGTTTAGGTCTCTTTATTGGATTAAAAAAGTAAGACACTATAAGTGTATGGAGTGATGCTCTTTGGTGGCAGTTTGCCTCAAAAATCTCTGTTAAACATCTCACTTGAGCAGGAAAGTGGGCGTTTAATACACACCGAACCTCATTTGCCGACCCAAGCAGGAATGGATGAAGAAACCCAGAACATCCTTTTGCTTCATGCAAACTGAAATCATTTTAACTACTTGTTGAGGGTTCACATGAGATGACACAAACTGGAGTTTTTCCATTACTTCTTAAGTTGTTCTGGTTATAAGTAAACATCTAGTAAATAATTTGGATACATATTTGATCTTATCGAGTAGTTAAGTTCAAAGGTTTCAAATGTCCTTCATCCGTTTTCCCAGTGCCTTCATATGGGGTTTATCTGAAACGGCTTTCTCTTCATATTTTCATGGGGATTCTTTTTGTGTGCATTTAGAGAAAGCTCTGATCCAGCGCTGTGTTACTGTCTTAGGACATATTATCTCAGTGTTTAGTGTAATGCAATCTCGATAACACTAACACACAGTCGGTTCATTATGGCATTTTTTTTAACAGAACGCACAAGGAAATTTTCCATTTGAATAAACAAAATGAATATGTTCTTATTTTCAGCATTGCCCGAGGCACACAATAAGCAGAGATCAGGGTTTTTGTGCACAGCGATGAAGCTTTTATAAGTCTTGTGCATGCAGTGTCATTGATCGTGCCAGCTGTCCTGTGTGACTTCTTATTGTGATGTGAAAATATGATTTCTTCACCATTAAGACATGCAAGTATAGATTCCTCAGAAGCCAGCAGTGCTGTTGTTGTAGCTGATAAAAGACCTGTGCTAATATTGACTAAGGAACTCACATGCCTATGCACATAATTAAACAAGTTCATAGTGTACTCTTTACTCTCTCACTCACAGTGAAGTGTCTCATTTCAATATATGAAAATATGAATATGAAATAACACACAAAATAAGTGTAATATGGAAGCAGAATTGAAAAAAAAGATGATTGTTCGAGTTTTAAGCACATTGTTAGCCATTAGTCATGCTTATCGGTTGAGCTAACTTTGTTATTGCTAGTATATTTTGTATATATATTATTTTGTATGAATTGCAATTGATATAATCAGAAATGCTGACTTAGTAGGGCTAAACGATTAATTGCGTTTGCGATTAAATGACGGTGTGATGAAACGCGATTCTCTAACCGCAAAGAATGCGATCAATTATGGGCATGTACAGTTTTATGTGACCCTGCTCGAAGCTTAACTGTACTAGTGTTGGGAAAAGTTACTTTTAAAAGTAACAAGTTATAATATTGAGTTACTCTATAAAAAGTAACTAAACGTTACATGGATACTTTTTTTGGAAAGTAACTGAAAGTACTTTTGCGTTACTTGTGCATTACTTTTTCTCACCTAACTGATGCTCATGCTTTTCCAGACTTTGCTGTTCTTTTGTGTTTAACACTGAAATGCATTTAACAATCCTATATAGCCAATAACACACCTTTTTTTCTTTAAAAAGCACATTTCAAATATTTCCTGGCCAGCACAAGATGGCGCCGGTGAGTCGGAAGAGTAGTTTCCGGTCATATAACACTGTGTGGGAAAAGGAGGATTTTAGGCCGGCAAATATGCCAGCGATATGACAAATACTCATTGCATTGTTGAGTACTTTGTTGAGCCAAAACAACTCGATAGTTTCACGATCTGAAAGTTATCTATTGAGCATGACCGGCATTTGCAGGCATTTTGTCCATGCTGGCGAGTGCGGCCACACTCTAGCTCCGCATCTGAGCTCCAGCCTCCCATCGCTTTGTCAAGGGTTGCCAGATTTAACAAAAACGAAGCCGGAACACTGCAGCACTGCAGACATGGCAACACTGCCTATGTCTGACTAGACACTGTTTCTGCACAAGCATGAGCGATCACGTCTACACTACTTTTAATTCAGAATTTCACTTAAAAAAAATCCTATAAATCAATGATTAGACTGAAAAGTAACTGGAGTCACTTGAAAAACACAGAAACTCGAGTTTTGATATGTAAATTTATAAAGTAACTGCGTTATATTACTTGTTACTTAAAAAAGTAATCTGATTACGTAACGCATGTTACTTGTAACGCGTTACCCCAACACTGACTAGTACCATCTCAAAAGCATTACAAATGCGCGCCACGTGGCTTTATCCAAAAGTGCTCGGGACGGAAGATTGCTTTCTCGTAGTGACTGCCTGCGAGTGAAGAGAGTGTGTTGCACCTCATTCGCGACTGTGTCGCTCTCTATTTCAACTTGCTTGGCGCACTTCTGTATATGAACCATAACGCGTTTGTATCTGAATGGCAGTATTTGTGCCGCAAAATACGGCATCGCAGTTCCAAATGGCGTAAAAAGCACGCAAAAACCGTAGTTGTAACATCAACGGCTTGCCATATAGCCGTTGTTGAAAGGCGCATTGCACCACATCGTGCCGCGACTGCCCGTGCATCTGTATTTAAAATAATGCATTTGTACATTGACCTGTTGTGTAATGGCCTCAAGAAAGGAAACTTTAGTGTAAAAGAACAACAGCAAGTCTGTGTGGGACTATTTTGGCTGTTTTGTGTCGATGATGCTGCACAGTGTCAGGTATTATATGTTCTAACATTAATGCTGCCTCAAGGGGCAAGACTACTAACGTCATGCAGCACTTACACAATAATAAAAGACAATATATAACATACATATATTAATCGTTTATAATTTTATTTATTTATTTAAAGATTCTCACTTTGTTTAAGTTTAATCAACATGTTTATCATGTGTTTATTACAGTGAATATGCATTATCAAATTACTGAGTGTGGTAAAGCCAATCTAGTTTTATATTTCTCTAATCTGCACTTTAGTTTCTGAGATTAATGACTTTCATGTTACACCAAGTTTATTTGTCAGTGCTTTATGTCATGATAATTATTACATGTTTAAAGGCTAGAAATGTACCAAATCATTCAATAGAGTAGTATGATTGAGGTAATTCTATAACAATATGTCAATCAATTCAGGCATCAGCTAATATCATTTAAAGCATGGCATATAGTTTATGGTAAAGCTGTCTTAGGTTGCGTTGGTTACCATGATTTATTGATTTTCTTTATTTAAAAATACAGAAGATAAGGTGCTTAAAAATAATTGCATATTAAATCGCAATATTGGTAATTTGCAATTCGATAATTTGCAATTCGATAATTTTTCTAAAATCGTTCAGCCCTATGACTAAGTATCACTTTCTTTGAAACTGTTTGTATTGGATCTCATTGTTTTAGCCGTTTGCCCAACCTTAGTTCATGAGAAATTTCATTCATTTGTTCGTCATAGGTTTTTAAGAATTTAACACACTGCCTCAGCAGAGCTTTCTCAAACTTTTACCCATCTAATGATTCTTTGTATTAATATAGTACTTTCATATAAGGTATACCTTTAAGTAATTATATAGCCACTCTGTTTGGTTAGAATAATATTTGTGACAAATATTTATGTAGCAGTATTGTCTTTTCTAAAGTAAATATACTCTGAATACAGTGATACTTATGATCTCTAAACTCCTCATTGTTGGTCAGGTTGAAAATAAGAGGGGCCTAATTTTGACCTCAGTGTTACATCATTCAGATGGACCATGAATTACATTAAATTAAAAAAACTAAAATAAATAGTGGTGTGAAATTTGTTAACCTCACACATGAACAAGAACAATGACAAATGCACTTCACACAAACACGCAGCTCTGCCTGTTGCACCTGCCAACATGTGTCACACGCGTTCTACTATTAAAGGTATTATTAGCACAGACCGATTTTTCGTAGCATGTGCGACATATAAGTCGCACTGTACAGTCCTTCCCAGTACTGTCAGTTGATAACATTCTTCCTAATATCTTTCTTTGTGTTTATCACCATAAAGGTTATACAGGTTTGGAACCTGGGGGGAATAATTCATGACAGAATTTTTGGGAGGAGTATCCCTTTATGTCGGCTAAAATATCAAGCGTACTACTGTACCAGACGCGATTTCTTTAAGACTGCAAGGGAAGCTCAGCTTCCCCTATAATTGTCAAAAAATTAATGGTCAGATATATGTACTATTATGTTAACATTTTATTGACTAAAAATGCGTTAAACACGTTCATCTCGAACGAAAACAATTTAGTTCAGAATCAGCTACTTAGGTCGGCTGACTCGATTTCCTTCTCATTCATTCCCGTAGCGTACAGTTCATTAGTCTGTTGAAGCCCAGCGTCCATTGACTTCAATGGGGCTGCTTTAAACAGTTTTTTTCAGTGCTCAGAAACAAGACGGTCATTGGATAATCCTGCGATTATGTCCCGCCCACGGACGCTCAGCGTCTCTGGGATGAATGGAGGAGTGGGCTGGCCGGGACTCCGAGCGTCTGCGTGATGATTGGAGGGTCTGTCATCTCTTTTTAATCCACTTTTATGTCCTAAAACGCTCGACAGCTTATAGAAACGTATTTCTTGTTTTTTTTTAGCTTGTTTGCTATACACATTGTCACATATCAGCTCTTAGACATTTTTTTTTTTTTTATAAATCATAAATGACAAGGAGGCTGCAGCTTCTCGCAATGCAAAGAAACGGTTGGTGTGGGCGTGGGCGTGGTCTTCAGATTATGACGCGTATCACTCTGTGTCTCCATTTCCAACTCAGTCCCATCGCGGATTTTGCATGTGTAGTCAAAAGACAAACTGCTGCGACCTTCATCGTATATTTCAGACAATTTCACACCACATTCATAGTTTCAGTTTAACATAATTCCCACATTTCCTCCCGTTGAGTTAAATATATATATTAGATCGTTTGTTCATTAATTCATATAGTCTGAACTAGCCAGCTAGCAAACTGCACATGATGGCAGACAGTGCTAATATTGTCGACCTGATTTTGGCAAAGCCATTAGAAAGTCTTCCTTACGAGGAGAAACTTAGAATTAAACAGCAGGGCAGATCAACACCTAAGATTGATTTAGTGCAAAAGATAGGGAAAAGTAACAGGTCTTTTCAGCTCTCCTGGTATGACAAAGTTAGCTGGCTGACTGAAAGTGCTGTGAAAAAGAAAATGTACTGCTGGCCATGTCTCTTGATGAAACCATCTCATGGATGTGTTGTTTGGTCAAAATTGGGGTTTGGAGATTTGTCAAACTTTGACAGGGCATATTAAAGGCATGAAAATAGCAATGAACATGTGAGTGCATGTGCAAGATTAAGTTGCATGGGCAGGATCAGGGTTGAGCATGCAATCAATGAAGGTGCTCGCATTCAAGTGGCTAAACATAATAAAACTGTTAAACAAAACAGGGCCTTCCTAAACAGCCTTATTGATGTGACATCCTTGCTTGGCCGGCAGGAGCTGTCATTTAGGAGACATGATGAGAGTAGTGAATCATCCAACAAGGGGAATTACAGAGAGTTCACAGAAACATTAGCTAAATATGACTCTGTCCTGTCCACACAATTCGAGTCCTCAACTGTGTTTTCTGGTATGTCACACACTATTCAAAATGACATGATCTCTGCAGCCACCATTTCTGATCAGATCAGAGATGAAATTCAGGATGCTCCCTTTTTTGGATGGCAGGTGGATGAAACCACTTGATGAAATCCACATTGTTCGCTATGTGGATAGTGCAGGTAAAATTCAGGAGCGCTTCATTGGATTTTTTGATGTTTCTGGGGGGCGAGATGCTCAGTCTGTTTTTGATGTTTTAAATGAGAACATGCAGGGCGACAATTTTAAGGATAAGCTTGTGGCACAGACCTATGATGGGGCCAAAGTGAAAGCAATAGCCCCCAGTGCAATGTTTGTGCATTGCTATACACACAGACTGAATCTGGTGCTGTCACAGGGGGCCAAATCCTTGCCTGAGTGATGAATTGTTTTTGCATCACTCTCTGGGTTTGCCACATTTTTCTCAAAATCCACAAAGAGGACGTCTTTTCTGGAGTCTGCAGGCTGCTCAAGGTTGCCCAGAAACGCTCCTACTCGATGGAATTTCACATCACGGATAGTGAGCACTGTGGCAAACAATTATGATGGCCTCCTGCCGACATTTGATAACATCATTACAGATACGACAATGGATGATGATACACTTGATTGTGCCAAAGGCTTCGTGAGGAAACTGGAGGATTTTGAGTTTGTGTTCATGTTGTACACATATGAACAAATCTTCTCTGAGACTGATGTGGTCTTTGATATTGTCCAGCAGAGAGCGATGGATGTTCTTTACTGCAAGAAAAGAATTGAGTCTCTTCTTGCATTTGTCAAAGAGAAGAGGTCAGAGGGGGCTTTCCAAGCTGTTTATGCCAAAGCAGCAGATCTCACATCAGACCCAAGAGATGAGCCCATGAGAAAGCGCCGTCTGACCCAATTGCGGGATCCCCAAGAGCGCTACAGAAATCTGTACATGGCCATCCTTGATAACATCTTGGAGCAGATTCCTCGACGTTTTTCAAATTTGGAAAGTATGCTTTTCTTAGAATTAGTCAATCCAGGGAAATTTGATGACATGAGACAAGCATTTCCAGAGGAGGCCTTCCAAAGTGTCCTGAAAAGTTATGGCCATCACTTTGATTCAGGGAGACTGAGGTCTGAACTTCAAGTCCTGTATTCAGATCAGGACTGCCTCAACTTTACAAACTGTTCTCATTAGTGGCAACAATTGGAGCTACATCTGCAGGTGTAGAAAGGAGCTTCTCCTGTTTAAAGCGGCTCAAGTCCTACACCAGTAACACAATGGGCCAAGGCCGTTTAAGCAGCCTAGCTCTGCTGGCCGTTGAGAGGACACTGGTCAAGTCACTGGAAAAGACGCCTAGTTGGTACGACAGGGTTACAGAGCATTTTCTTGAAAAGGAACGTAGGGCAGAATTTACATATAAATAAATTGACAATTTTTATGATTTAGGCCGAAAATGAGCTTCCCCTCTTTAAAAGATCAGCAGCCGCCACTGTACTGTACATAGTCTGAGGGCTGTTCAGGTCTTAAGTTTTGTAGTGTAATCCAGCCTTAAACTGTCTGCCCAGTAATCACGTTTTTACCTCTGTGAGACAAAGGTTACATCCAGGACATCCATCCCCTCCACCTGCTGCCTTATAACAACAATATCCACAGAACCTCAGCAGCTGTGCTGTGTCTCCATCTGTAAATAGTCACTCTATGGCTCTAATGTACTATGTTACAGACTGTACAAGCTTTCCATCCTTACATTAAACTCTATATGATTTTGCTCTACAAAGACACTGTGTGTAGTACAGGAAGTGCTGAACACTGAGTCACCTGGGCTTTGCAACATGGGTAATGCTAATGCATCTCACCCAATTCAGATTTCTGAACCTCATGATCAAAAAATGGTCAATGTTTTTGCTGTAAAATCACAATGCCATAGTTGCTGTTCTGTCACGGCATAAGTATATTTGTAATCCTAATACAGATGGGTTCAGGAAGATTAGGTTTGACTTTTGTGGTGTCTTGTTTAAGTGTCTTGTTTCTCATTATGTTTTCTCTCCTCAGAACTGTGTGTTATTGATGAGCTGCTTTGTCAGGATGAAAACGCCCTGCTGAGTTTCGAGGCCATCCGCAGCATTCACAAAGACATGGACGACGATGCAGACGGTAGCGTGGATGTGACTGAAACAGATGGGGTGAGACCTGCAGTCATGACATGAGTGGTTTTGTGGTCTGTGATGTTAAAAGGCTGACAGTGGAGCAGAGTGCCTTGTGCACTATTTAATCTTCCTTCTAAGGAAACTTGCAAATAAGGCCAAACGGTTTTAAAAGGAAGACAGTATAAATGAGTATTTAATATTGGAGAATCATGCTTTTGTAAGAACTCAACTCTCTTGTAAATGCAAGAAAAAACATCACAAAAATTCAATGTTTTTACTAGTTTGATACACGCATTTCTTTTCTACAAAACCCCATCATTTCTCTTCAGAAGACACTAACCCACTGGAGTCGCTTAAAGGGACAGTTCACCCAAAACTGTAAATTCTGTCATGAAATGCACACTCTCTAGTTGTTCCAAACCTGTATAAATGTATTTGTTTGGTTGAACAGAGATAAAGATATTTGGAAGAATGCTTGTAACCAAACAGTTCTTGGACCCCATTGACTACCCTAGTAGGAAAAATTATAATGGTAGTCAAAAGTGCCCCTGAACTGTTTGCTTTCCTACATTCTTAAAAATATCACATTTTGTGTTCACCAGAACTAAAAAAAGTAAAATGTGTCCTACTATGTGAATCAACGGGGTCCAAGAACTGTTTGGTTGTAAGCATTCTTGCAAATATCTTTCTCCGTGTTCATTATACAGACTCGAAGGTTAGTAAATGAAGACTTGGCTGAACTGTCCATTTATACTGATGAATATTATGAGAGAATTTTCATTTTGGGGTGAACTACACCTTTAATTTTGATACTTTTCTGGTTTGCAAGATATTGTTGTTAAGCGCTCTAAAAGTTTTGCTTTCAGAAGTAGACTGGATTTGTCCTTGACATGAGAATCCCAAAGCTGAGCGCTCTGAGTAAATAACATTAATGCTGACTGAACACTGCCTGACCAAAGCCATAGACAGTCCTGTAAATGTAACCAGGCTCAATATTCCTTAATGGATTTGAAATGATAAACCCACAGTTGGACTTTTGAGTCTCAACAACCTTAGACAATTATTATAAATTGTATGTCTCGTATCAACACAGAGTTTGGTCACAAAATACTGCTATTCATGCATTCAGGTATTTTATCCAACCCATTTGTGTTTTTAACTCTGCTGTTATGTGTCTCCTAAACCAAAGTGTGGGTGTTGCTATCTTAACTTAGTTTTACTTTAGAGATCTCATAAACTGCAATTGAATGAAAACAGAGAGATAAACTTGTTCACAATTATGATAAATAGATCAATAGGGATATCTAAAGATGGATATTCTAGTTCTTTATTAGTGTTGTTCTTTGTTTCTGTTCACTTTGGCTTTTGCATGAAAGTTTGTTCTTCTGCCAAATGTTAGATTATGCAACTATGCTTTACAAACACAGAATTTCATCCCAGAATCACAAATGATCAAGTCTAGACCAGTATGTGACGCCTACACAAAATACAGATTCTTAATCTAAAGTGTGGCCTTGGTTTTCACGGTGGAAGATTTTCATGATACGCTTGCATGAAACAACATTTCTAGACGAGTCTAAGGCTGCGTTTACATTTGTCATTAACATGCGATCTGGAGTATCTGGAATGTGTCCACATACATATTGAACAGACAGTTGTAAACGCAGAATGTTATCCAATCAGGGTGTCCTGATCCAGTGGTCATCGAGGACGCATTGTGACTGGATCTCAGTGTAATTTAAACGCAATCCAGCCAGTTTATCTACATTTACCAGTACAACTTCACAGAAAACCCCGCCCGCTATCATTACTCTCACTCGACTGTCTGAAGCCTGTCAGACTGCGGAGCTGATGACTGTGGCAGACACGTTCCAGTGTATCATCTGTAACATGCTCATCCTCCCCGTTATACGTGTTCTGTGAAATCTTTCCCTGGAACGGGCTATTTTAAAACGGCAGGATTTTAAAAAGAGTGGGATATCCAGATGTGAAAGCCACTTGATGTTGACAAGCATAAACGTGCTGTGTCCCGATTGTCTTGAGATCCGATCTGCTTGTTCGGATCACTGAGATCACATGTTAATGACACATATAAGTGAGCCAATATGCACTGGTTTGAGAACCTCTAAAAGAGCCACTAAACTGAGACACGACCAGTATTTTTAACTAGTTTGTTTGTCAGGTTCCAGATTTTACATTCCAGGTCAAGTATCAATGTACCACAATACCAGAATTTCTTGTACCTTGTATGGTTTTGGTCATGGTTTTGGAGAATTAGGTCATATCATTTGGTTCACTTCCATGCGGCAAAAAACGTTTGTTTGGATGCCTATAAAGGATATGAGAAGCCTTTGTCATCATTTATTAAAGTTGATAAGACTGTTTATTTTTGGTATTCTATGCATGCCCAAGGTTGCATTGTAGGCTATTATTTTGCATAGCATGTCTATGACCCAATTAGAATTGATATGCAACCCATTTTGGGGTTAGAAACCACTGCACCATGTTGAGATTTATTCAGGCCTTTGTTTCCTCAAACAGTTTCTAAGGGAGGACCTGAAGTACCATGACACCAAAGGAAAACACAAGAGCTTTCATAGAGCAGATATGATGATCACGGTGGAGGACATGTGGAACTCCTGGAAGGCCTCTGAAGGTTTGGAAGGATCCTTATAATGTACAGTTGTGTTCAAAATTATTCAACCCCCAATGCTGTAAATGGTTTTAGGGAATTTAGTGTTTTTATTTGTAATTGTATTCAGAATGAAATCCTACAAGGACTTCTTAAAGAACCATATGCAACTAAAATGACATCAATTAGTTTTGTAATACAGTAGTAAATGTTTCTTTTGTGAATTCTTCATTGACATAATTATTCAACCCCTTAAAGACTACCACTCTGAAGAACAGAGGTTCAATGAAGTGTTTTCAATCAGGTATTGAAAACACCTGTGGATATCAGGGAGCAGCAATAAAGCCTAATAAGCACCAATTAGGCAGCTTTAAAATGACTGTGATACTCAGCTCCTTCTAGACATTTACTGGTGTGGTTACAAACATGGTGAGGTCAAGAGAATGGTCCAGGAAGACAAGAGAACAGGTGATTACTCTTCACAGGAAGGGCAATGGCTATAAGAAGATTGCAAAGATGTTAGACATACCAAGAGACACCATAGGAAGCATCATTCGCAAATTCAAGGCAAAGGGCACTGTTGAAACGCTACCTGGTCGTGGCAGAAAGAGGATGCTGACTTCGACTGCTGTGCGCTACCTGAAGTGTAGAGTGGAGAAAAGTCCCCGTGTGACTGCTGAGGAACTGAGAAAAGATTTGTCAGATGTGGGTACTGAAGTTTCTGCTCAGACAATACGGCGCACCCTGCGTAATGAAGGCCTCCATGCCAGAACTCCCAGGCGCACCCCCTTGCTGTCCCCAAAGAATAAGAAGAGTCGACTGCAGTATGCCAAAAGTCATGTGGACAAACCACAGAAGTTTTGGGATAGTGTTCTGTGGACTGAAACAAAATTAGAACTGTTTGGGCCACGCTATGTTTGGAGGAGGAAGAACAAGGCCTATGAAGAAAAGAACACCTTGCCTACTGTGAAGCATGGCGGGGGGTCAATCATGCTTTGGGGCTGTTTTGCTTCTGCAGGTACTGGGAAGTTTCAGCGTGTGCAAGGTGCCATGAATTCTCTTCAGTACCAGGAGATATTGGATGACAATGTGATGCAGTCCGTCACAAACCTGAGGCTTGGAAGACGTTGGACCTTTCAACAGGACAATGATCCCAAGCATACCTCCAAGTCCACTAGAGCATGGTTGCAGATTAAAGGCTGGAACATTTTGAAGTGGCCATCGCAGTCACCAGACTTAAATCCGATTGAGAACCTCTGGTGGGACTTAAAGAAAGCAGTTGCAGTGCGCAAGCCTAAGAATGTGACTGAACTGGAGGCTTTTGCCCATGATGAATGGGCGAAGATACCCGTAGATCGCTGCAAGACACTTGTGTCAAGCTATGCTTCACAATTAAAAGCTGTTATAACTGTAAAAGGATGTTGTACTAAGTACTAAGATTGAATGTCACTTGGGGGTTGAATAAAACTGATAATGATGTGAGCTCAGAAAAGACATTTGTGGTTATTTCATTATAAAAGTTATGTTATATTTGTCTGACCTACACGTTCCTCTTTGATTTAATTGTAAGCAGGATGACTGAATGATCATAATCAATGTCAAACCGACCAAAACAATCAATTTCAGTGGGGGTTGAATAATTTTGAACACAACTGTATATAAACTCAACAACACAATTTATTTTAGAAGCCCAAAAAATACATGTTTTCATGATCGCAGAGTCTTTCCAGAAAGACTAAGATAGTCATTCAGTCGGCCTTTAAGACTAGTGAATAGTTTTAAAGTTTGCAAGTTAGCATCATGAGCAGTAGAGAGAAATCAGTTTGTTCCACCATATACACACTTGGTAGAATGTTTGTGGAACTGAAAGCGTCATCGTGTGGAACTGTCAATGCAAAATGTGCTCGGTGTCCTCTGGCACCCTAAGCAAGAATGTGCTGCCTGTGATGTTTCTCATCCAGGCTGTTAAATTAAGTGTCATTTTTTTTGTGTCTAATTACCAAAAAAAGCGTACATTTAAACGGACAGTTTTGGATTAACACATTAACACAGTATTGTCGTCTCAGGTTAAAAGCGTATGGCATAAAAGTGTTTGTACAAAATGTGCGTTATATTATGTTGTGTTTGTACAAAGTGTGTGTTATATTATGTTTTGTTTGTACAAAATGTGTGTTATGTTATGTTGTGTTTGTAGTGTATAACTGGACAGTAGAGGAAGCAGAGGAGTGGCTCATCAGATGTGTAGAGTTGCCACAATATGCTGAGTCCTTCAAGAAAAACGTCATGAGTGGCAGAGCTCTGCCCAGGTATTCATGTTTACAAATACTGTAGTGTCTTATTTGCAGTAGTGTCTATTAAGCAGCAGGATTGAGCACCCCTGCTGTAATGCTTTCATTTGTTTTAAACACCCAAAAGTCTAATTGTTCATCTCCATTCATAGACTGGCAGTAAAAAATGCCACCCTGCTTCTCGCCGTGCTGAAGATACCAGATCGCACTCATGCACAGAAGCTGCAGCTGAAAGCTCTGGACACGGTCCTGTTTGGGCCACCAGGTGAGTGCCCAGACACCTTCTGCCATTCCTTGCTTCCTGCACATTACTAATAGTGACCAATCAGCAAGTCCCGAAACGTAATGTTTTGTCTAGATTGATGGTTGATTATTTTTTTTATATATTTATACATACATGTAGTCAAACTTATTGAAATACGAGAGCCATTAATGTCAGTAGTTTTTCAAACAGAGAAGAGAGGCATGATGGGAGAAAAAAGTCTTAATCCCAAAGACTGCATGACATTTAAAAGAATTTTGGCACATATAATGTCTGAAAATCAAGCAAACTGTTGACACACGGCTCATCATGGTGACACTTTCACGTGTGAAAAAACCTTATAAAAGATTTTGAGCTTTTTGTAATAAAATGTGACTTGCACAATGCCAGAGAACTCAGTGCAGTTTCTATAGGAGACTGGATGTTGTGTAGCGTTTTGGTTTGCAGTTAGTAGGGTGTTTCTGGGTAGTTGCTAGGGTGTTAAGTGGTTGATACTGGTCTTAATACATTTATGTGAGTTTCCTGATTGGATTTTCTTACACGATCTGAGCTTTCCTTCATCGTCTCTTTGCTTAAAGAAA
This sequence comes from Triplophysa dalaica, assembly GCF_015846415.1. Lineage (NCBI taxonomy): Eukaryota > Metazoa > Chordata > Actinopteri > Cypriniformes > Nemacheilidae > Triplophysa > Triplophysa dalaica. The sequence continues at coordinate 11,856,452 of NC_079560.1, read as the reverse complement.
CATCTGTCAATTGTCCAGTTAATACTTCAGTTCCAGCTTCTGATTGGTTGAGCCGTCACCGCTCCAGACATTTACAAGCTGAAGCCTCTTAATAATCTCATCTATGACAGCTATTTCCTCATCTTTCCTGTCTCTGTTTATTATATTATTGTATGCAGTTGAATGCTGCTAATCGTTCCATACAACATCCAAGTATATGGTTTATATGACCTCACAGCAGTGTCTGGTTCAGTTGGGTGAGCGTCAAGGTTGAGGGACTCGACACCATCCGCTCGCAGATATTTTGGCACTACTTCACATGCTGTCACCTTCCGTTTTCCTGCGCGGGATGTGAGCGGTGCAGTCGCAGATGGAAATAGCTCTCGCTAATCCATTCATCTAAATCCTGCAGTTACTCAACCGGTGCCACCAATGTTGCAAGGAACACCTTGCCGGGCGTTTCAGTCTCATCGCTGCGTTGAAATTCGAAAGAAATTCAGGCAGATGTGTGATGGAACGGTGCTTCTCAAATTATTATCGAGAGGGTTACAGAGGGCACAGAAAATAAACGATGAACAATTATTTATTTTTCTGTCACTAGCTGTCTAGTTCTTAAATTCGACAGACGCCAACATGGGCAGTTTGCGTGACATCTTCTAATATAACAGTATTAAATAAATTTGCATTTGTTTATTAAGAACATATTTGTTTATTTTTTCAGATAAACAGTTTTGAATTTGCTATTGTGTTGGGACGGCCAATGTATTAAAGTGAATCAAGCGGAGAGCCAAACCCTTCGACTGCACAACAATATCACAAATGCATTTTTCAAGTTTGCTGTTTTAAGTTATAGGTTTTCATCTTGTCTTTTCAATGTTTCTCTGCGGTTTACTGCTTGTTTGTATTACTGTGTAACACATCTCAATAAAATGGAAGGAAGGAGGCGGGAACCGGCAAACATTTAAACATTTAATAAATTAATATAACAGCCGGCGGCCCCTCACGGACGACCGCCGGCGAACAAAACATAATATAAATACAAATACAAACATAACACAAGTTCGGGCCCGTTCCTCTCTCTTCGACGGCCCGGTCGCTCGTTCCTTTTATGCTCCCATCTCCTACGTGATTCGAGGCCGGTGTGCGCACAGCTGGCGCTAATTCACAATTACTCACCGGACTCGAACCACGGTCTCGCCCCGCCTACTCTACTACATACCCCCATCACCCCTCACAGGCCGGGGGGTACCCCCGCGACTGTGCAAGCTCCCTCCCCCTCCCTCGGGGGGGGGGTGGGGTGGGGGGTATGCAGCGACGAGACGAGACAACGGAGACGGGAGCCCTCGGAGCGACCGGAAAGAGAGGGGAGAGAGGAAGAAAAAAAAATCCGGTTCCCCGACATGCTGCCGCTCGTTCCTCAACCAGCCGGAGTACTCTCCTTCGCGGTGCCTTGCGGTGGCCCTGGGGCTTCGGTGGACGGCTCGACCGTCCGCCCCCTGACGGCCGGCGGTGGCTCCTCCTTTATCCGGGAGTCGGGGCGGGTTCCCCGTCCCCTGTTCCTCCCCCTTGGGCGGACGGACGCAGGCTCCGGCCTCTGGCAGGCGGTGGCTCACCCGGCACTTCCGCCCCCTGCTCCTCCCCCTCGGGGGACGGACACAGGCTCCGGCCTCTGGCGGACGGCGGCAACCCCCCCGCTCCCACTTGGACGAAAGCCACCCCACCTCGACCCAGGGGCGCGGCAGCAAAGGTCGCCGTTCCACCGAAGTTTTGACGGTGGCCGCACTGTGCACTTCCGTTTCCCCAGAGCCACCGCTTCGGGCAGCCACTGGCGGACGCCCTTCGTCCGCGCTGACCGAACTCTCCGGCACCGCGAGGCCACTCGGCGGCGAGGACTCTCCGACAGCATGTCTCTCCTTCCTCCCGGGTTTCGGCACCACTGTAACACATCTCAATAAAATGGAAGGAAGGAGGCGGGAACCGGCAAACATTTAAACATTTAATAAATTAATATAACAGCCGGCGGCCCCTCACGGACGACCGCCGGCGAACAAAACATAATATAAATACAAATACAAACATAACACAAGTTCGGGCCCGTTCCTCTCTCTTCGACGGCCCGGTCGCTCGTTCCTTTTATGCTCCCATCTCCTACGTGATTCGAGGCCGGTGTGCGCACAGCTGGCGCTAATTCACAATTACTCACCGGACTCGAACCACGGTCTCGCCCCGCCTACTCTACTACATACTGCCTTCTAAAATTAGTCCATCTGTGTGTTTGTGTGTGTGTGTGTGTGTGTGTGTGTCCGTGTCTGTGTGTATGTGTGTGTGTGTGTGTGTGTGTTATATCTCAGTGTAGTGCTGCCCACATATATTAATTTGCCATCATAGAGACAGGAAGACTATCAGCATAAGCAGACATGTGATGCATTACTCCTGCCAAAAATCCTTGGCTCTTGTCCATTTACCTTCAAATGGCTTGTTCCCTCTCAACTCTTAATCGTGTTATTTTGTTATTCTACAGAGAGCTGAGTTCAAACCAAATGTCTTCATGCATGTCAATTTATTGCTCGCATTTCTCAATCTGTCAGTCAAATTTTTTTACTGTTTTATTTATCTGAGAAACGACAAGGGAATTGAAAATTAAGAGATCACAGAGAAAAGCAGTGGGAAGAAAACATTGGTTTGCTCTTGCTTTGAGTCAGATGGGTTCGGCAATGGAATGTGTCTTTAGAGGAATGGTCGTAATTTTGAAATATTCTTAGTTGTCAGAATACGTTCTCCTGCTTTGATTGAAACATTTTGTTATGTAAGACTGAAACTCTGAGAACCACTTCTTGTTGTCTTGCAAGCCAGCAGTGTGAATTAGGGTGAACACCCGCCCCGCGTAGCGCGTGCGCGCACAGCGTTTGAAGCCCAATTCATGCGTCCGGCAAATTGAGAGAGTGTCACGCATAATCAAAGCTTGCTCGAAAAAAAGTTGGTCGCTCTATATCCTAGAGCCCCAGGCAGCCAAACGAACATTACTTGACAGTTCAGCACGCTACTGTTGCCACACCCACCCATCAGTTGAACTGCTGACTAGGTTGTTCCGTTGTTGTCATGACAGCGCGCGCACTGAGCCAGGGGCGATTCAAGGTTTTCAATATAAGGGGGGCTCAGCCTCCAATGAGGATATATATAGAGAGAGCCACACTCTAATCACCACATATTGTATACATTACTAAAATAAATAAAGAATATGCAGAAAAGCATAAATACAAGTTATTGTTATTCAAATGAATATCACATTAATCGGTCAATCTGCAACATTTATATTTCAAAGTGACAACAACAGCCACAGTCCATGATATAAATGTCACAATCAACTGCTGAATCATTATTAAGTGAGAATAACTTAATATGTTTCTCTGCCATTCATTCTGTTTAGCACTAGCGCTGTCACTCTCTGCATGACTGCATGTTCATCTATTACCTCCACAGTATGTTTTCAATTAATGATAAAAATACTGAAGCGTCTGAAAAACGACATAGAGCTTCTATACACTTTTATTTCCTCAGAACTCAGAACAATGAATAACACTGCCGCACTGGGCTGATCTACAGTAACTCTTATCTGCCCGTCCTCTTTCCGGAGATGTCAAAACTAACGTCACCTTTCTATAACTATAGCACATCATCATTAATGACACTTTCTGTGCGATACAATATCATCTTGATCGTCGAAGTATGCCGTCATTTGTGTTTAGTGATTTCATTTTTCTCGAGGTAAGGTTAACAAATAGTTAACGAGGGGTGAACGCACATAAAACTTTTAAACAGTGAATGGGAAAGAGTCTTGTATCGCTTCCACATCATATTAAGATGCATTTATAACAAAGAATGGCAAAAATGCAGATGTCATGTTAATGAACACACCTTGTAAAGTTACTCTGCTAATGACGTTAACTCCAATGTGCTACTGTGTGAACTGAAGAATGCGCTAAATAACGCAGCCTAAAGCCGTTTTCCTAATAAGAGCTTTAAAGGGGGCAATAAAGCGATCTCGAATTCTTGTACAGATTACATTACACACAATATTTTATGGGGGCTGAGCTAGAACTTTAGGGGGGCTTTAGCTCCCCTAAAAAGGGCCTAGCAACCCCACTGGTCTGAGCCATTAATTAAAAAGAGAAGGTGTGGGTACAAGAAAGACTGAGAAAATTAAATAGCTAAAGTAACTCGTAAGTGGAAGTGCATTTGTCAATTCATTGAATGTTCAAAATATTGTGAATCTTTATTTAAAAAAAATATACATTGGCTGGTCTATTCATGAGCATGCATCAGCAATAACACATGTTTAGGGGAATAGGGCATTATTAATATACCATGTAAGGTGGTATGTGCTAGAAATGGGTAAACCACTATCAGTGAGTCTGTCCGGGGGTTGGGGGCACCGCTGCGCCAGGCAGTGTCCTACATTGTCCCACAGAAACATACCCCTTGTCCCCCCTTGGGCTTATTAGCAGGTGGTCACCCTAGTGTGAATATAAGACTAGTACAAGGTCTCAGCTTTCATATAACTTACACCCTATGGCCGTGTTCACACTTGACTTCTTTTTTGAAGCTGCAAGTGTCTGTTTAACATTATAATCCTATGGAGTAAATGGTGTTTTAAAAAAGGTCTTGAGCGCTTTTTTTAAACGCCATCGTCTAATTCTGCAGCTCAGAGCGTCTTTTGTGGTTGAAAAAGGTTAAACTTTTCTGAAGAAAAAACGCCCTACGTCAAGCACCTCACAGCTAACCAATGACAGAGACTTGTCGTTTCCATAACAACATGCGAGGAACATGATTGGTCAGGAAGGCTCAAGCTCGAAAATAATAAATGGTTTTGTATAAATGTAAGTTTAGAAGTCAGTAACTTTGAATTAAATTAATATTATAATTTTATAGTTTTTAAAAATGTGATTGGTTATTGCAAGGAAGCTCTCTGTTTATAATAGACTTCCATTAAGGATGTCTCTCTAAACTGCCTTCGTGCACAAATGCTATATTTGAACATTGCCGGCTGCTATCTGTAACCACAATGCTAAGAGCATTTTTTTTGTACTAAAAAAGCATCGTTGTCAACTTTTTCTTGTTAAATAAAGAAGTCAGAAGGCCTATGTGATCACATGTAAACTCATGGATTAAAAAGTGGATTACATAATTCGAATGTCATTCCAATGTCACATGTTCCACATCAATTCCAATAGATCTTTGCATGGGAATCTAGGTGAAATTCACAAGTGATAAATTCATGTCAGGGCACATTAATCTGCGACCAGAAATAAATGTTATATTAAGTAATGTGTCATTTAAAGCCCTGTGTTTCCCTTTCGAAACCAGGAAAGTACTGAAAAATAAAATGCAGTTAAATAAAGCATGTATTATTCAATGTCGTCTAATATTGTAGTGTATTAGCAATGTGTTATTCTATATATTTTTATATACAATTTCACACATCTGATATAGTATATCAGAAAATATATTTTTTTTGCGTAAGGACACCTGTGTCTTACTCTTTTCCTCTTTTCACCAGTGAAGAGACACAGTCATTTAAAGGACTTGATGGTGGTGGTGTCCATCGTGATTGGAGTTGGGGGCTGCTGGTTTGCTTACATCCAGAGCAGAAACTCTAGAGACCACGTGAGCAAGATGATGAAGGACCTGGATGGACTGCAGAGGGCTGAACAGAGTCTCCTAGACCTCCAGCAGAAGTAAAGTCTAAATTTACACACTCACTAGTTGTTTTGGCATAAATCTCTCCGGTTAAATAGGTTAATTTAAACCCTAAATGCAATTATAGTGAAGAGCATTTAGAGGGCAAACTGGTTGGAAGGCAAATTTCTCACGAAACGTCAGGTCCTCAAATCAGTTCTTGAATAAAATGCTAACTATAAAATTATTCAAAGTATTATTTAAAGTAAACATAACTTCAAGTGATGAGTTCCTGTTGGTGGAGATGGTGGAGAACTCCATTGTAAATAGTGAGTAATAGGCCAAGCTTGTAAATGATTCTGCCTCGGTGTCATAGTAACCTGTAATGTTTAGGAGTTATGGATATACTTTTGCAACAGTGCGACAAGTTGCATGTTCTGCAGACCACTTGCCTACTAATCTTTCATAATAAGTGTGCTTATTGTAAACACTTTACCCATTCGTGTATACACACTGAGGCATGAATATGAAGGATGCTTCCCGCTAATCCACACTGTGCCACACATGCAGAACATAGACGTCAATTTGAAAAGAACTCGGTGACTCCACAAAGCTTTATTACATCTTTATATTATTTGAGTATCTTTAAATGTACTTTACTGGTAAGAAGTAACAGCTCACTAAATCCAGATTCAATTTAAATAGCGTGAATTGCAACAATGTCAAATGTATTGCCTTAATTTCTCATATAAAAACTGAAATTTTAAGTTTTAATTTCATGCTATCTTTGTCCGTTCAGGTCCAAAGAATCACAGGCAGGGTGATGCAAGCATCCCTCAAAACTCCTTAAATGGCAAAAGGACGTGCAGTGCTGTGTGTTTCAGACAACCGCGCTATCATACTGCACGCTTCCTTCAGCTGCCGTCTTAACCAGTAAAGGAGAACAGAGAGGCTTTAGAGAATCACGTGATTCACAAGGCTCTGTACGGGGCATTAATTTAAAGCAATGACCGTATATGGACAAAGATGCTGAATCTATATTAGTGTGTTCAGGGAAGAGCTGTAGCGGAGGAATGTTTATTGATTGTAATGTGATTATGTCACTGTGTAAGAATGGCCGGTGTTGAGAGCGGCACTTTGATCTGGATGTCTGTCTGTCTGTCCTTCACACTAAATCCCATTTGGAACGGAGATCTGGACAGCTCGTTTCCACTTTGATCCCTGTCTGGCCTTCCTGCGTGATGCAATCATCGAATCTGTAACTCTCTGCTGTTTCTCTTGTATTTTTATTTCTCTTCTGCTCCCCCTCCCTGTCATGAGAGTGTAACTTCCTGTTTCAGCTGCAACGACGTCAGCATGCTAGTAGGCTGCTCTGCACTATCTTGTGCTTTCTTTTTGGGTTCTCCATCGTTACTTTTCTTTGACTTATAAAGAAGAAAAAGGCATGAACTGCCTGACAAAGGAAGATTCTGATAAGATAAAAGATCACGTTTGAATTCAAAAGAAAAACGTATAAGCTCTTGTCAACACATGCATAGCTCACAATGAACACAGACACGGCTATGTTGAGTCTTTTATATTCCTATATAAAGCCGTTGGGATGAATTTCCCGTAGGGCTTTTTCAAAACTGTACCACAGAATTGCCACATCGAACAGGCCACATCTTGTTGAGCTGTCTTTTCAAGAGGAGGAAGAGGTGTGGTGGACGATTGCAGATCCAGTTCCCCTAATGTTACTAAACATTCTCTATTGGGCCTCCTGGTGGTGACTAAAGGAATCACATGAAGTGTTTGAGTGCTACTAACAAACCTTATTGTGTAGTCAGTATAAGATCTGATTGATCATTGAAGGTGTCTTTGCGTTCAGGCTGCAGATCGCTCAGGAGAACCACCAAACGGTGGAGGTGGAGAAGGTCCGGCTGGAGCAGAAGCTAAGAGACGAGATAGACACGGCTAAACAAGAAGCACAGAGACTGCATGAACTACGCGAGGGCACCGTGAACGAACTGAGCAGACAGAAATATGCAGAGGAAGAGCTGGACCAGGTACAGTAACAACTGAGGTACTCTAGGTTAAAGAGACACATGTTTTGTTCTTTTGATCAAAATTAATCATTAATAATGATTAATCATAAATTTATCAAAATTAATCATTTTAATCATTTAATACATTGCTATTTTTACAACAAAAATAAACTCGAATTAAAATCTTAGTAAAAAGGTTTAACCTTTATTTTCTAAGCACATTGGAAGATCTTTTTTTACAAATTTGAATGTATCTTGCAAGATTCAAGAGTTTTTATTTGTACAAGAAAGATTATGTCACTGTTTAAGAACATATATGACGATGTGAAAGTATATCGCTGCTGTCTTTTTTTGCCTAAAATTTTAAGTCACCCTTTATATGTCACAGGGTTTTGCAAATATCAAACTATCAAAAATGATTAAAAAGTGCTTGTCAACATTGACAACACAGTATTGAACCATTTAAAAAGAACAATGTTTTTTCCTGTTTCCTGAAAAACAGCGAATTCAGACATCCAAGGTTTCTGAAGGACAGCGAATATATATATGTAAACAAGACAAAATACTAAGTTAGAAATCATTTTGCAGTGTTTGAATTTAAATGGAGGATATTAATGCACAAAAAATTAAATAGTTTGATTTCAGTAAATCGTAAAATAAATTGTGTCAAAACATTTTTGTGGCATCTAGTGGTGAGGTTGCGAATTGCAACCAACGGATCACTCCATCGCTCCCTGTCCCTTTCGATGCACTACGGTGGCTCTCATAGGACGACGATGTTGGCATGTTTTGACTTCTATGTCAAAGGAAATAACATATTTACGCAACACGCTCTCTAAATCAGTTTGTCAGTTTAGGGCTACCGTAGAAACAACATTGTGAATTCCATGTTACGGGACGCACGGTGTGTAGACAGAGATATCTCCTTCTAAAGTAATAAAAACATATCTCTTCTTTTTGTAAGGTCTTTAATATACACATCTGAAGACATACTTATATTATATTGCATTTCTGTCAATAGATTCTCCAAATTAATTCACGTATGACTTTAAATCTTACCTTATAATGATTGTGTTGTGTAAATCACCTATTTTATGACCAGTTGTAAAATGAACAGCACACTTCTTCTGAAGCACATATTCAAAATCCTCACTGTCTCCAATAGATACACGTTACAGGTGTCCCATCACCATGGAAAAGCCTTTAACACAATTAGCTCCCAAAACCAATGAATGTGTATGTGTTTTAGGTGCGCATGGCTCTGAAGAAGGCCGAGAAGGAGCTGGAGTCCAGGAGGAGCTGGAGTCCACCTGAAGATCTTCAGAAGTGGCTGCAGCTCACTCATGAAGTGGAGATTGATTACTACAACATCAAGAAGCAGAGTGCTGAAAGACAGCTCATCGTGGCTAAAGAAGGAGTAAGATGTGCACATATTCATAGCATCCACTGAATGTTGCCTAATCTTAGCTTGAACTCCAATAAGTTCTCAAAGGGTCTGTGTTAACTATGCATGGTTTCGCGTGGAACAGGCTGAAAAGATCAAGAAGAAGAGAGGAACTCTTTTTGGAACGTTTCACGTGGCTCACAGCTCATCGCTGGACGATGTCGATCACAAAATCCTGACAGCTAAGTGAGTCCTTCATTAATTTACCACATTTTTATCATCTACGCTTCTTCCACACATTTATGTTTATTCTAGTTAACTTATTCTGGCCTTAAACGCCCAATTTGACAGTAAATCTGTTTATCTGTCACAGACAAGCTCTGGGTGAGGTGACCGCTGCCCTCAGGGAAAAACTCTATCGCTGGCAACAAATTGAGCAGCTGACGGGTTTTGTTATCGTGAACAATCCTGGAATGTCCTCTCTCGCTTCTGCTCTTAACCTGGACCCGACGTTTATGGGCATCCGCCCTGCTACACCACAAAACATACTGTTCTCAGATGACCTGGATGATATGGATGAAGACATGCTTTCCCCGGGAACCCTGGAATGTGAGTTTATTTAGCACTCGCTTGTTGTACCTCATGTTTAACAGTCGTGTCTTTTGAGTCTTCTTATTGGATTAGAATTAGTAGATGTGGCCACTTTTCTAACCCTGACACATGGGAATTAAGCCTTCCTTCTTTATTCTGTGATATCATTGGCTAATGTCCACAGATGCCGCCTGGCAGATGGACCGGCGAGTGACTGACCTTTGGCCTGTGGCCTCCGAGAACCAATCCCTGTGGAAACATTCTGGTCGGCACCACCCAATCACCCAATGCCAATGCTAACCCAATGCTAACACAAAAAAAACTTTCCGCGTCACTCTTACCGGCCATTTATGTTTTTCTAGATGTTCTGCTGTCATTTTAAAGTGCAGATGTGGAATGCTGTAGACAAGGTTATCAAATTTAAAGATATGGATTGGCACCAGATCGGTTCTGTAATCAATATTGTTATCATAAATAATAAGTATGTGATTCCATATCTGCATTGATAACTAAAATCTGTAATAACTGAGAGTGTTTATACCTCACTCTGGGTTATTTTCACGCTGTATTTTTTACGATGAAATTCAAGGTTAATGCTGTAAGATGCTAGGGCTGACCCCAATTTAAAATAACAGCTGAGCTGTTGCATATAAAGAGGTCGAAGGTGGGCTTTACATGGGCTTACAGTTATATTTATGCATTTGGCAGACACCAAAGTGTTTGTTGGTCATAGTTTGTGCATACTATATTGTTATATTTTAGAGTGATATTTTAACTACACTTTAACATTTTTATATACTTTTGTCTCTGTGGATTCTTATTGGATTTGAAAGACAAATATATTTGTGTAATGAGTTTTTTCTCACATACAGTTGGTAAAAAAAAAAAAGATTATTGTCTAATTTCACAGTAAACAATAAGGATGATGTGATGCACAGTTTATTAAACCTTTAAGGTTGACCCAACATATTATCCCTTACGTAAATGTAAACTACATAAATGGAGACTTGTTCTGTAGGCTGTAAATCGCATGTCTGTTTGCATATTTTTTCATAGCCACTGTGGACATCGTCTTTACTGTGCAGTCTTATATAGATGCTTTCACACGTTGATGTTCACTTCCTGTATCACATCTCTGCTTTGTTTCCTCTTCTCGTTTTTCAGCAGCCTGCATTGTGTCTTGCATTCTTGTTTCCTTCACTAACCCGAATTGTTTTACATTACTCTCTCAGAAGGACCTTTATTAATGCTTAAAGGAACAGTTCACAAAAATGTCTATTCTGTCATCATTTAATCAACCTCGAGTTGTTCCAAATCTGTATTCATTTTTTTGTTCTGATGAACACAAAGAAAGATATTTGGAAGAATGCTTGAGACCAAACAGTTCCTGGACACCAGAACTTGCCAAGAACTGTTTGGTTACAAGCATTCTTCCAAATATCTTTCACTGTGTTCATCAGTAAAAATAAATATATACAGATTTGGAGCAACTTGATGATGAGTAAATGACGACAGAATTAAAATTTTTGGGTGAACTGTTCCTTTAAGTGATGTTTACTGGGCTCAACCATAAGGATATCTTCTGCTGGTCCAGACTTTAAAACTATTTGTCTCTGGCCCCTAGAAAAATTATTTCAAGTAACTCTTTAAAAAGCTCGAATTTAACTTGCAAGGCGCAAAAAACAAGTTTATGATCAACTAATATTCAATGATTGGTATGTAAAAGCAGCAGTTTGGTCAACAGGCCCGAGATCTCTCTCTGTCTGGCCCTGGGCCGTAGAGCGATGCTTATTGTTGAGCAAAAAAAAGAATGTGTACTACAATATTTCCCAGTCTGCATGTTTTAAATAACCACCTCCACAAAACATGTGTTGTTTTTCCTCAGCTCCGAGCCTGTTGTCCCTGCGGCCTCGACATGGAGACCCCATGCTGAACCTGAGCTCGCAGAGGTTGGTAGAGGAAAGCGATACTGATGTCTGGTCCCCGCGGGCCCCCGGCCGCCATTACGCACGTCAAGCTCGCAGCCACTCTATCGGCCAGCTGGAGTTTCTCCCTGTGTCTTCGCTCTCTTCCTCTCTGTCTCATCCCTCCATCATGTCATCCCCTGTCTCCGCTCTTCAGTCCTTCTCTTCCTCCTCCAGCTGTTCCTCCTCTGGCTCTCGTTTCAATGCACTTCAGTATCGGTCCTCCTACTTCAAGTATATGGAGGTGGTGTCTTGTCTGCCACCAACAGGGTTCAGTGCATCACACCCTTTACAGGGTTCCGGAAGCATAGGGTATCTCACAGGGCACGTGTGTGTGTTAAGTGTGAAAACTTGCCTGTTGTGATCTAATGATTAATGATAATAGTTTTTTTTTACTTAACATAATATATTTGGTATCTCCCAAATTTCCTTTTCATGAATAGTGACCCTTTATTAAACTTCATCGTTGTACACACAATCTAAAGGAAGAATGCAGGTATGGATTGATAAAACAAAGTCATGATTTCAAGAACCTAAAGTACTCTTCTTCCCTCTGCCCCATCCAGGGATCTGAACCGGTCCGAATCAGATTCCTCTCTCTCTACGTCTCAGTATGGGGACACCCAGTACACCTCCTCAGCTTTACAACACAAGCTTTCCAGATCCAATGGGGGTTCGTCCACAGACAGCCCGCTACTGCAGAAAAAGACCTTTGGGATGGAGAAGTGTGTCAGTCTCGGAGAGATCCACTCTAGCCTTAACTCAGTCGACTCCACACGTTCTCTCATCTGCACCTCTGAGCAGGTCGGTTCTTCACCAACTTTAATAAGGCCAGGCGGTCGTATTTCTCAGATCACCGACAGAAAGAACTTGGTAGACGAGGACAGCGGCTCCACGGGAGAAGACACGGAAGGTTCTATCTCTGGCAACAAGAAGCGCAACTTTCCCAGGATCTTTAAGAGACAAAAGAAATAACAACAGTTTAAAATTCATGCAAGACTTCTTTCATTCAACCATGAAAAAATTAAGATTTACAGGACTGAGTGTAGCACATTGGTACTTAAGTTTGTGTCGACCTGCGGGAACAGATTCATTTTCATTTGTTGGGGACAGGTATGATATCACTGTAAATGTATTTATTTAGATACTTCAATGGCACGAGATGGTTTGTGCGTTTTTGGTTTGCGTGTTTCTAATATTTTTACTATGAATTGTTTGACCCTCAAACATCTGATTTACAAGCACATGCAAAGGCTTTCGGCACATTCAAATATCATGTGCTGTTGTTTTACATAGGATTTGCCTGGACTTTATCGACTTGCTGCTGCTGTTGTGATGCAACTTAGTATTGCACTTCCAGGGGAGACGTTTGGCTTCAATTATTACAATTTGTACTTTTTAAGTGCCTTTGTAAACATCACTCATCTTCATAAATATGCCACATCGCCTGAAAAAAAAAAACTGATTTGAGTGTGACATCAATGGACCAGGAGTACACAGTATCTGTGTATTGTACATGTATTGCCTGGCAGTTGTGGGGGATGAATATATCTTTTTACATTGTGACATAATTACAATAATTTTTAGGTTATAAAATGTTTGAAGTCATTAGCGGGTGTCTTTTACTTTGAAATGATTTCCAATGTTCTCTGTGTATGTGTTCACATAAATAACCCATGTGTCTTTTAATGGTCAGCATGTAACTACATGCGTTTTCACAAATGGCAGGGGTGGGGGGGGTGTTTTACAATATAAAACATTGAATACTCACATACACCAAGTTTTGTGTACTTTTTCAGAAAGTTTTGAAGACTACGATTAAAAACTCAAAGTAAGCTTTTAAATTAATATCTCGACCAAAAAATTCTAGGCATTTGCCTTTCATGAAACACTTAAAATTAATTATTTAAGGATATAAGGGATGACAATAAAAATGACTGAAAAAAGCGTCTGGCTCTCAGCATTTTAAGACTCGTTTCTATGGTAACATGATTTTTGTTTATGTCAAGGCAGCAATGATAAATGTGTCATTTTTACATCCTTCACAGGAAGTAGCTGAGCCATCGTGGATAACAAACTCTCCACAGCACACATATTAAAAAATAACATCGTATATATCGCCGACATATCTTCAATTGTTTATCCAGAAGAATCCTAACACCATAAATGCTCGATTTTTTTCTTCGTTTCTAGCCAACTTTATAGATCCTGAAGGTTTGCAGTGAAACACTGAAAGTCAACCCACCAGGTTGAGAGAAATGAGTCTGAAATAAAGATCAACTTGTGTCAACAACAAAGCCTCAACAAGGGGAGGTTTACCACTGTCACCATGGTGCTCAGAACAAACATCTCCTTTTCAAGTATGCTTCATTCATGCTGTAAATTGCCTTGGAAGAACCTCAAAATATGTAGACGCTGTATGCACCGTGCCCTTGGTAAACACAGCAGATTACCATCAAACAACTGAAAAGAACAAATTATAAATTGTGCCTCAAAGACACTGTGTTTTATTTGCTTAATGGGTGGCCTTTGTGTTATCATTTATATATTCAGGTATATAACATTTTAAATGATTTAAAAGGGGTTTCAATGACTCTAATACATTTTTAAGTAAAATAGCTCTTACTAACAAAAAGGCAGTCTTACTATATAGTCAACTCTGCTTGACCTTATATGGCCCTTGTTCACAATGTTATGAAGTTTAAAATAAGCCAATCCATTAAATCCATTAAAATATGAAAATCCATTAAAATATTAGATAACGGTAAGAAAATGGATAGATTGGATTTAAAGAATCCAAATATCTGCCGTCTTTTGCATTTTAGTCTTTGGCCTCAGGACCAGAATACAATGAGATCACATCAGTATAAATAAATGTCATTGTAATGTGTCCTACAGGACACTACGATTGTCTTCTGAAACTCTGCAGTGGTGAAAAAAACAGTTTTCCCCACAGGAAGTCCTTAGCTCAGCAGCCTTTATGCTTTTGAGAGAGTGCAGTTCAGCTTTCCGACACTAGGGGCGGTGTTACGCCTCACTCATGGCCTCCCAGTTCATTGCGGTGAAGTCTGCTTCAGCCAGGTTAATCGTGTGGCGCCCTTCTACACTCTCAGGTTCCATGTGCTGATCCTGAGCGGCCGCGTTTAAGTTGTTTACACGCCAAGAGTTGAGCGGACGGATGGATTTTTTGAAGCGCTGTGTGTGCAAATATAAGAAAAAGACCATGTCAATCATAAAGACTCGGGCGTACTTTGTTTATGAATAGCCTGTTTAAAGTGACTTACATCTTTCAGACTGCCAGACTCCTTACTGACCGCAACTATAGCCCAGATAAGAATCTGTAGACAACAGAAGGCACCCATACACACGCCCAGAGCTTTTCCCCAGGTTGGAAACACATAGGACCCGTAGCGTAGAGAAGTGCGGTACATCTCAATAAAGATGTAAGTCAAGATGAACTGCACAGAGAATATTATTTTAAATATAAAAGCATCGGTCATATATATAAAGCACATGGCATCAACAAAAGAAGTCTCAATCCGCTAAACATTTTTAACTAGGTTTTTTGACAGAAATCTGATTATATACATTCAATTGTTACGGTAAACATACAAACCAATACCAGGACACCCACCGTTAACAGGAAAGGAGTAAATACCACCCAGCAGGCTTTGAAGTACACCAGTAGTTTTGTGCACCAGGGTGGACATTGACAGATCATGTCCACAATGTCCTGACAGAACTGGTTCACGCCTGCAATCAAACAATTACATGCAAATCACAGACGTTCCGTGACTATGTGTATCGAACATAAAGTCCTAGATAATCGATCAAACAGGTGTGAGGTAATGCGAGGAAGATTGTGAGTAAAGTAGCCTGGACAACATAACTACACACTGTATCCTTGGAGTAGGGCTGTAAGACATACAATTATCGAAATAACGCAAACATGCATAACGTAATGGTTTGCAATACCTAAAAGATTTTAATACCTCAAAACTGTATGTATAGTCAAAGTTTTACATCGAAGCTGTTTTGACCGTGGTTCATGGATTTCCCTTAAATGTTGTAAACCTTTTTGTTTACCAGCACAAATCTACACTATGAAAAACTACGACACTACAAACGTCATAAGAAACTACAAGAAAATGTACCGTAAAAGAATGAGATGCCAATGCACATGAAGAGAGTTATAATGATGAGACCAAAGCTGGTACTGAAGGAGTCAATGAGTGTGAACCAGTATATCCCTCCCTGTGATGGAAAAACACAAATCCAAACACAAAGTTTAAAAAAAGCATACGGCACGATAGCAAACATATAAAACAGCAATAAGTAATGATGAAAAATTGTGAAATATATTTATACACATTGGAATACACATTTATTTATTAAGGCATTTGTTTTAACAGACACTGTGATTCTTATGTAAAGAATCATCTGTTTGTTCTCACATCAGTGATCAGAAGCAAACCCATCAGATAGAAGGCGAAGCAAAGCAGTGCCAGGAACAAGGTCTTGTGTTTGAGATTGGATCTGAGCTGAGGAAACTCATCCAGCACTGCTGTACAGATGCCCTCCATGTTACCAAACTAGAAAATGAGAGATAATATAAATTAAATCTTCTCTATTAAGGCAAATCGAAGTGTCCCTAACATCTATCTCACACAAATCATTTACAACATTTACAACACAAAGATATTTATATGACTTTATATACTTTTATATTTACTGTACATATGGCAGACATTTCTATACAAATAAATTCAGAGAAACGATCCCTGGGCCATGGTGTAACTAGCACCAGTTCTCTACCAGACGTGCAACAGGAACATACTAGACTAAATTGACTTAATATGTACTTAATGTATACACTTTTCTGTACATATATAATATATTCTTTGAAACACAAGATAATTCAGCGTTAGTATTAAATAACATGCAATGTTTTTGCATGTAGATATAGGCACATTATTAGTCATACCAATACTGTTTGTGAAACTGAACCACCGATTAAGACAGATTGGACATGCAGTGAGGACAGAGGAAGGAAACCTGCGATGTGTTCATGCACATTTACCGAAATAAGAGTTGTGGGGAAAGAGTGTAGCATGCAATTCCTAATGACCACATATGTTCCATACAACCACACTTCTATTCTGTCTGTATGCCAAGTATGAAAAATACAACTGGTTGATCCACTGGATTTCATATACATAAAAAAATAGATTTGAGATATATAAACATATAAAGCACTAGACTCTTACCAGTGTGTCCACTCCCATCATAAAGAGCATGAGAAAAAACAGAATGGACCAAAACACTGATCCAGGCAGAAGCGCAAGGGCTTCTGGGTAAGCAACAAATGCCAGCCCAGGACCTGGAATGTCACAAATAATAAAGAGTTACTGGGTTTTAAAATGATCATCGTTATTAGAACAGATAGTTTATCATTTCATCAGGCTGATATATATTGAGGTTGATGTGATTTCACAGGATAGAAACACTATTACAAGTTAAACAGGACATACCTGTATCTGCTACCTCACCAACAGGCACACCTTTCCTCCAAGCCATGTGACCCAGAATAGAGAAGATGGCGAACCCAGCGAAAAAGCTAGTGGCACAGTTCCCTACAGTAATGATCAACGTGTCCCTAAAAAAGACAGTTTTCACACAAGACTTGGTTTTCTGTAAATGCACTTGTAAACATAATCAAATATAATCCAAAAGTCTAACCTAATGACGTTGTTGTCAAATTTATTGTAAGACGCCATTGAGAGGAGCCCACCAACCCCGATACCCAGGGAATAAAATATCTGTGATGCAGCATCGTTCCAGACCTACAATGACAGAAAATGAAAAAGAAAGGAACTTGTTTTTAATACAAAGAGCATTGTTTATACAGCCGCAGAAAAAAATGAAGGGACCATTCAAAAATTTCATTGAATCAGCACTTCTAGATGCATTGTGGTCATTCCAGTCTGTTAAATTTCAAGAAAATCAAACCTCAGGAGTGACACAAAGTCATCCAACAGCAATGTAATAGACTGACAGAATGACACATAAAAACTGTGATAAAAATGTTATCACTTTTTTTTACTTTTCCTAAATACATGTACAAAATGACTGTTGTATTGCTTAACAATGAATATGAACTTAATTTCTTTGGAGAAAATGACAGAAAATTTACATTGTATTTATTTCAGACCTCAAAAACTTCAGTTTTAATTTTCTGCAGATAAATACAAAAAGAAACAATATTTCTACTTGAGATTTAGGAGAAGCATTGTTATTAGTTCACAGAATGAAACGAAAATGATAATTTTACCTAAACACACACCTAAAAATAGTAAATTCAGAAAAACTGAAAATCATTTTGAAATGGTCTCTTAATCTTTTCCGTGGCTGTATATATGATAGTATTGCTCAGGTAAACGCACCTGTGCGTTTGCCAAATGGACCCAGTTTGGAGTGAGGTAGAATGCCACGCCATTTAAAGAGCCCTCCAGTGTGGCACCTCTGATGATGAGGACCACAAGCACAAAATATGGGAACGTGGCCGTTACATACACCACCTGACATCATAGGAGAGAGAGAGAGCGGGTGAGTCTGGCATAGTTGTAGTATTAAGTCATGCTATGCAAAGTTTGTTATCAGTTTTTTTGATTATTGGATTGTTGCTTCATGAACATACATACCACAAGACTTTTATACTTAATGCTTAATCACACAATATACTTACATGCCACAAACCTTATGGTATAATGAATGCTACTATTTAAGAAGAGGACTCAACTTGTTCTCTGAGACGACCTTGTAAATCAGCACTCTCTTATACTGGATATTAATATCCACACCCACATTCGTGTCGGGAATGAAGCCAGAGCTACACTCTGAATGAAGCTCACTTCACTTTATGACTTTTTAGGTGTAGTTAGGTGATGTCTCACCTTCCCTGAGCTGCGAATGCCCTTCAACATGCAGAGAAAAATAACAACCCAGGCAGCCAGCAAGCAGAGAGCCAGAGGCCAACGCACGGGACCGGGGTCATGCAGACCCTTACTGTTCACCACACCCAGGACCTTCACGCTGAAACATACAGAGGGTTTCCATTAACAGATATAGAAAGCGTCAAGTGGTTTAACGTTTTAAAATTCGGACAGATCTAGCCACAGGACATCACATACTACAGCTGTGTATGCTTGTCTCTGACAGATGCATGTTTGACATACGTCATCTAATCTCTTTCTCTGATATTAGATTCAAGGATGAAAGCTAACATAATATAACATCGTCAAATATTTATAACATCCCATATTATATCTGAGATGTCTTACTTCCAGAAGACCTCGCTTGCACTTTGAGTGGAATTTGTGTTATTCTGTAACAGAAAAGAAGAATGTCATGCAGACAGCAAAACAGAAAGAGAGACAGTCAGACAGACAGATAATACTCACTCCGCAAAGAGCGACATTATGAAGAGCGTCACATGACCAGGGTAAAGGACTCTGGAAAGAACTGCCCAGGTAATAGAACGTCCAAGCAATAATGACGTTATAATACAGACACACAAGAGTGGACACACACAACATCCCTATGCCAATCCCTGCAATGAGAAACGGAAAACAAATCATCACTTCTATCTCTCAAGCAATCATTTGTTTATGGTTATATTATATGATTCATGATTATATAAAGGCACTAAATTGATGATTTGTGTGTGCAGTGGTACCTTTGAGGAGAGGACAGCACTTCCAGACCATGATAGGACCTGCAGCTCCATACTGGCCCAGACTGAGCTCCATGAGGAAGAGCGGCATTCCCGTGAAGAACAACATGATGAAGTAAGGAATGAGGAACACACCTGGAGCCAAACACAGAACATCAGGAAACAAACCTTTTGTTTTTTTCATATATTTAGGTTTTTCACCTATTTACAAGAACAGCACTGACATGAATGATGAGTGCTAGATTCAAACAAGCACCACAGCTGAACATGTCAAGGCATGTGCGCTAACCGCTAGGCCAGGGCTTTAAAAAATATGCCATGGTCCAAGGATTTTATGTTCAGTACACACTTGCAATGTATACTCGTCTAATTTTTCTGTAGATACATGTGCATTACATAGGTAAAGGAGGTGTCTTATTCTGTTAAGGGTGACATACACAGGACACTTCAGGACACTGAGCTGACTACTTACCAAAACCAAAGGAAATGCAAAAACTTTGTTTCTAATCTTTTTATAGATTTCTCATTAAATTCAATTCTATAAACCATTTAAAACAATTTACATATTCTATCTTTAAACCTTAAGGCTATTAATTCTAGACATTTTATAGGTTTATAAGAGCAGCACAACACTAAGCCAAGGTGTGCATACATGCAAGACCGCTGTGTATGTGGCAGAAAGGAGCAATTTCGGTGTCCGCTTTCAGATGCCAATGCCTCTCATTGTGTTTCTTTGGTTTCAAGTCAGTTTTTTAGCTACATGAACTTTCACATAGTTTAGACAGAGTTTAGAGCTGTGCGGTAAAAATACAATTTGATAAACACATAACACTGTCAGAGTTAAATGAGACATGTCGGCTTGTCATGATTTACTCTGTTTCTTCCTCATAACTATCATTTACAAACAAACTACTGTAACAGTTAGAATAAAATGTACCTGTAATCTCAGCTGGGGGGAAATCCCAGTACATTATAACATCACCCTCCAACAATCCTGTACAGGTGCTTTTATTTGGGTTACCAGCCATCTTTACATTGCAAATTTCTTGCTTTGCCTTGAGGTGTTCGGGCTTTAGGCAAAGTGGCTGTTTTAGAGGTTTTAAAGATAAAAAGACATTCCTAATACATAAAGAGCTTGATGGGTGGAATATTTATTTTTTCAAATGTCTCGGTTCACCAGGATACCACGGTTTCAGTGAGAATTGTCCCAGTGTCACTGCAGTTAACTAAAATAATGTCAATATGTCCTAGTTTTAGCTATAAAGGTTATTGAAACAACATTAGTTTATACGTGTCAAACAGTACTGTTTGTGGATGCAGGATGACAATGCAGAGAAGGAGAACTGCTTCTTTGCAATTTTAAGTTGATATCCAAGAAGAAAAAATGAACTTCACGTTTATATTTTAACATATTGTTTAACATATAAATCCTATTTCTGTTTTGCATTTGTTTTTGAACCAAACATACTCCAACACAAAATATATATCAGTGACACTTGAAGGCACTTTTCTTATTTGAAAAAAGAAACATATTTATAAGTTTTGTTATTCTCATCATTTTTTTCAGACAAGAGTTGATGGGCAAATCTGTTTAATAACAGAAAATTGCATTTTTTATCACACTTGCTTGCTGTCTGACAAGTAACCAGCCAAAAGCCAAGCCTCTTTCGAGTTCCACCTGAACTGTACATCCAAAATGATTTATTTTTGTTTGTATTGTCACTCACCTCCTCCATTTCTGTAGCAGAGATAAGGGAACCTCCACACATTTCCCAGGCCAACACAGTAGCCTATGCAGGAGAGCAGAAACTCATATTTACCACCCCACTGTTCTCTGGGGGGGTGAGCAGCTGGAGCTGGGGTAGAAGATGAAGGTTGATGCTCAGCTTGTGACTGGGACTCGGTCCCGTTCTGATGTGCTGGACTCTGATGATGTCATTTAAAGCATATGATCACATATTGACTTTATATAACTGATCATACTGTACAAATGATCCAAAAATTAAGTCTGAACTGTGTATTAAAGCAGTATTTTAAGCCTAGTAAGAGTACTTCTCTCAAATGTATTCTAAATAGCAGTTTATGGATAGAAAAAGGGAATTAATGGTTAGTTGGTTTGTGTAGTATGTGTATAACATCGTGATAAAAGGAAGTAACTTGATTGAGAAAAAAAACAAGGATGTTAACTAACAATGACATGCCATTAAAACGGCCCTTGCTTTATTTATTTACTCCTTAAGCAGTGTATTACTGCCATGCAAAAAAACTATATCGATTCTTTATTTATAGGCCTTATTCCAATAGCATTTAATGCTTTGAACAAGTGATCTACTTGCTGGTAAAGACCCATACAAAACCATTACAATTTCCATTAAAACTAACACAATTCCCATTATAACTAATAAATGAGTTTAAGAGTTTCTGTAATGGTACTATTGTTGTTTTTTATTCAGCAGGGTTCTGCAGAAATACTTATTTCTATAGTTTAAATGACTTCCTCTTCTACATATTTGATCTACAACACAACCATTGGGATAAAAAAACAAGCGTTAACGCTTCTGAAACGGAGCAGTAGCTGGACCGGAATGAGGACATACGGGTTGTGTTACACTGCAGCAGCCCACGACAAACAGCAAATAGCATTCAAACGACAGTCCTTAAAAAGTTGTAAGTTTAACAAGATTTAAATGTCCCGTAAAATAGAATCAGGTTCAATCTCACATTAAAGACACATATCGTATTATTTGTAAGTATTTGTACCTCTGAGGTAGGTGCTATATTCACACTAACACCGTTTCCAGGTGCTTTCGCTTCCTCGCGCTGCATCTCTCCAGCGGACACAACGGCGCTTTCTCTCTGATGCTTGTTACATTGTCCGCTGGTTTCATCAAAACCTCCGAGTAACTCCTACAATGTTTTAATATCCAATCTCCTGAAAACCGGTCTTAAATGATGCTAGTATGAAGTGAAGTGAACTTGAATAAAGAGCGCAGGTGACCTCCGATGGTCCATGTTTTGGGTGGGGGAGGGAAGTCAACAGATGAAGGAAGGCGCTGGTGTCTGTTCCGCAGACGCTACTGTAGCGGGCGGTCTCACCTTCTTGCAGGTACCTGTAAATAGCTAATAACGCCCCTCTCGGCGAATTGTTGATCGCAAGTTTTATCCATCCGGGTTTATTTTAGAATCAGTTTAGTTCTGGGTATCTTTATTGCACCTTCGTATGCTAAATTAATGTAAAAGTTGTATATTTGTCTGTATTAGCCTTCAGGCTAACATTACTTTGTCGATAAAACATCTGTAAAATGACAAATAAGAAATGCATATATAAAATATAGTTCAGTATTAGACGTCCAACCATCATGTTGACAAAAACTCATTGCTCATCGTAACAGGAAACGACTTTAGGTGCAGAAAGCCGATGAGAGGCGCAGTGTCTTTGGCACAACAGCAATTCAGTATATTTGTATAAAGCAGGTGTTGTCCACCATTTTGACTCCAGTGCCCCCACTGTATTCAACAATATTCAAATACTCACAAAAACTCAACATTTCTAACCATGAATTATTTTAGAGCTTGATATGGAAAGTGTTTATTCAATATAAAAATGGACAAATAACAAGAAATACCTTGGTTTTTACCTGTTTTATAATGTATTTTAATTCTCATTTTGTTACATAAATTATTAGTCTTCCCGAGGCCCCCTTCGAAGACAATTAATTAGGGCCCCCTTGTGGAGATCAACTGAGTTAAAGGTATAGTTCACTCACATTTTTTCATCGTTTAGTAGGGCCCACGCGCGAGTAAAAACGAGGCTTAACGGTACGTGTATTCGTACCGAACCGTCACGGGTCAAATTCCACATGAAAGTGATTATTCCTATGACACAGGGGCGCTGCAGGGTACGCACAGAATCCCCCACCAAATATAAAGCTCTCACACACGCAAATATCAAGAAATGCCGCAAAATTTATTCATATATAAGAATATTCATGTTTTGTTAATGTGTGTTCTGAGCCTGTTTAAATTATTACGGCAATACACTGAGTTTTAAAATAGCGCAATGCCGGCCTCTGCCAAAAGGGGGCGCCCAAGGGTTGTCATGGTGACGGCTGGCAGCCGCATCTGAGGAAAGCCACAAACTGTTTCTTGTGTATGTTCTCCTGAAATTTCAGGTATGGCATTACAATAGTAAATATTTTTGCAAACATTGATACAAACCGAGTAAGTTGATTTTTTATGTATTTGGTTTCAAATAACTTAACTTACTGTTGAGAAATATTGAAATTTGCAAAGTGTTGATTGTAAATCTTAAATAGTGACAGGCACATCTGTAAGTTAACTTAATATGTATTTCAGTATAATCGTTTCAGATAAAAGTGCTCAAACTGTATATACTGTATTAATGATAATAAGGAAAATGTTTATTTGATACAATGGTTATTTTTGTCACTTGAGTTGGGGTTGTATTTCAGGTCATATTGATGTAGAAATTTCTGATGAATAGGTTAATAGTTTATTTTTTACATTTATGCTCATACAGAAAACTGATTGGCTGACTAAAGAATCTTTGTAATGTGTTGCTGCACAAGGAAGAGATTCATGGACAATCTAATGTGCTTTGTTGAAGAAGAGACGGTATTAAATACAAGCATATGCATGTTGCCTACTAAGATTCACTATTCTTGTTATTTTAAGAATATTTTGAAACAGATGAACTTGAAGAGAACTGATTATATGACTGAACTTTTTAAATATGTTAATAAACAGAAGTTGCATCTGAGGAAAGCCAAACCGTTTCTTGTGTATATTTCTCCTGACATTTCAGGTTTTTGATCTGCCTACGAGTTCTATAGACGGGACCCGTAACACAAGTCCAGTAAGTCTGGAGTCTTTCATCCTGTTGCCTCATGCACGGGAAGGAATTCCCTAAATTATCATCTGTGTATGGAACAGGTATAGTCACCCTAGGCCCGCCATGTATTTTATTTTGAAGCGCCTTTTATGCTTGATTTTTGGTCTTTAGCTCATAAAGCTCGGCACTTTATCTGTAAAAAAAATGCTCTGTTACGGATATTTGAGTTTTTGTTATCTTATAAAATATAACCTATTTGGATTTTTTAGTTTTATTTTGGGTTAATCTTTGTTTGTGTTTTTTATCTAAGAAGATCTGGCAACATGTTACTTCAACAGACCGCGAGAACGGCTAACCATACACACTTTTGATTTTACAACATACACTGTTTATTTTATGTATTTACTTTCATTCTCTCTTGCTTTCTCAATATGTCATTAGTGTACACAGATTAATAATCAATTTTAAATACTATTTTAATATTTAAACATAAATAAAATTGTAAATAGCGCCCTCTTATGGTTGCAGGCGCCACTGCTATGACCTACTCCATTCGAAGTGCAGGCCCCTTGAAGTTTAGACTTTGGAGAGAGCAGGGCATGTCCATGTCATTATGTGGACGTTTGGAATGCATTTGGCAAAGGGAGTTACGCAATTTCCAAATTATCTTCATCTGGCGTATTCCTGTGACAACATAAAATGACAAATATAAAATACAACAGTATAGACTTATAATTCCGGTTTTTAATGATAATTTACACCTTAATCTTGTTATTTTATGTTCCTGTGGCTGGAGATGGATTTAAGCCTGAATGCAATGAAATTTCTCAGTAGACATCTAAAAATTCTATTTATTAAAATCCTGTAAATAATAATGTATAGCCAACAATAATTCTTGTGAGGATGCTTCTGACCTTGGAATGCTTCTGTTTATCGTCATACACACTTAGGCAGTTACAGAGTTATTGTAGGCTGCTATGTACTTGTTTGTCTGTGTTAAATATAAATAAAAACACTGGACACTGAAATATGGTTATTCAATTATTAAATTACCGATATAAATATCAGCCAACACATTTTAGTATGAGCACTAATGACAAGGTTGGTTTTGTCATTACTACAAAAATTTAATATAAAAGCCTTCCACTGCTTCCATAATATTTTCATGTAATATATATATATTTTAGGGGGCACGGTGGCTTAGTGGTTGGCACGTTCGCCTCACACCTCCAGGGTTGGGGGTTCGATTCCCGCTTCCGACTTGTGTGTGTGGAGTTTGCATGTTCTCCCCGTGCCTTGGGGGTTTCCTCCGGGTACTCCGGTTTCCTCCCCTGGTCCAAAGATGTGCATGGTAGGTTGATTGGCATCTCTGGAAAAATTGTCCGTAGGGTGTGAGTGCGTGAGTGAATGAATGAGTGAGTGTGTGTGCATTGCGATGGGTTGGCACTCCATCCAGGGTGTATCCTGCCTTGATGCCCGATGACTCCTGAGATAGGCGCAGGCTCCCCGTGACCCGAGGTAGTTCGGATAAACGGTAGAAAATGAAATGGAATGGAATATATATTTTATACTTCAAACCGAACATTTATTATCAAAACTACTCAGTACTTCTTTCTTACCTTCTAGAAAGTAGCCATAACGTGTTTTCCGATTTTGCCTAAAGGTAAAGGAAATTCCTATTATCCATTTACTGCTTTCATTAATAAGTTTAATAAGGACATCTCACCATCATTTTCATTTTGTAAACTTGAACCTGAAACACTTTTTCTGCAGTTGTAGTTTTTTGTGAGACTTTTGGAAGCAGGTTTCTATACTGATTTTTGATACATTCCATAAGTTAATTGCAATAGATAATAGAGCTGGATAAAGAAGGACGCAGCGACTTGACACGTCATCACTACAAATTTTAAATCCTATTAGATTATTAATGATAACCTTAAATCTATAATTTACCTTATTATTAAGTTTATGTATTTTAATTTAGGCTTGATGTGCAACCACTGTCGAGCTTGTGCAGAGGCACCAGCTTATGCAAAAGGGAAACTGGAATCCCCTGGCTGGGCCTGGGTTCTCCTGAGGTTTATTTTCTCGATAGGAGTTTTGGGTTCCTCGCCACTGTATGCATACTGTTTTGGACTATTTGGCTGGCCGGGGGGGCTGCTTTAGAATTAGAATTTTAAGAATTACATAATTAATATTGCATATAGGAATTTATAGTCTGTTTAATATTTGACCTGTGTTTCTCTCTCCTTTATCTTAAATAGGTGCATTCACTGTGCTTGACTGTATGTGTGTGTGTGTGTGTGTGTGTGTGTGTGCGCACGTGCTTGTCTGTGTGTGTGTCTGTGTGTAAGTGCTTGTCTGTGTGTGCGTGTGTATGCGCGTCCGTGTCTATGTGTGTTAGTACATCTGCATATTGTATGGGTGGAGCGTTTGTATGGGGGGTATATGTCTGTCTTCTGTGTTTTCACCTTTTTCTTGTTTTTAAGGGTAGGCCTATAACTTTAATTGTATTGCTTATAGTCAATATGTCTCATATACAGCTGCTTTGTAACAATGACATTTTTAAAAAGTGCTATATAAATCATGTTGAGTTGATGAGATAATCCTATGAAATTTCACCTACACAAGTCACTTCCTAGTTGCCACAAAAAACAAAAAAGGTTTAAAAACAGCTCATGTAATAAAAGAAATAGCTTGTGGTAATTTGTATAATATATATATATATATATATATATATATATATATATATATACACATACATCAAAAGTTATAAATGTCTATTTTAGATGAAAGAAACCCTGAAAATTACCGTAGTTCCCGTAGCTCGTTAGTTATATAACATTATTAAAATGAAAAATAAGTAAAACATTTCTAAGTAAACTACTCCTGGATAATAATTTGTTGTTTTATGGGTTACTTTACAAACAGCAAAAGTTAGATTGAACCTGTTCCTTTCCGCTCTGCAGCACCGACGAAGAAGAAGGAGCGCGAGCCCATTGGTTGAGGTTTTTTTCTTCCGGTACTTTTTATGGCGGGTTCGAGTCGCGCGCTCTACATTTGTTCACTCTTTCACATTCACAACAACAGTCTTCGGCGGTAGCAGCTGATGTAATAGAGCAGCACTTTATCCGAAAAAACAACACAGTTTTATAAATAATAGTGTACATTTGTGCTATACTGTCCAGCAGAAGACTTCAACCATGCATGTAATCAAACGAGGTAATGTGCTGCTCATTTTTCAACTGTTTCTTGTGTATTAGGAAACTTGTCAGAAATAATGTTTTAGCTGAAATGTTGAGATGTAAATAAAAGTAATAGCTGTTTAACAAATCTGTCTCATCATTACTATAAATGCAGGCTAGTGCGCAATATTGCTAGTAACATTTATTCGTCTTTATATAATCTCAGGTGAAGGAGTTCAGTAAATATGTGCATATATAATTTCAAATGTTGATAAGTGTAGCAGACTTTTTGACTGTATATGGTTTTTTCTCATTTATTAAAGAAGGTAACCCAAAAGCATTTACTTGTTTTGACTAAGTTAGCTGTTGTCTTTGTTAACATGGTTGGCGCCAAGCACTCCTTAACTAGGTCATATCCGGTTAAATATAATTATTTATCGTAAATCTTTATATGGTTACATGTAAACGATTAAATAGGATCCAGTATTTTATACAGTGCTTATTTGGAGCATTTTTATTCACATTTCAAACTTTAATAAACAATTGCTTTCTTGTCTCATTGTAATTCATTTATTACTGTTGGTGACTCATTTTCATGATGATAATTGTTGTTTGATGCTCTTAAATCTTTTCAGATGGACGCCAGGAACGTGTCATGTTTGACAAAATCACATCACGCATTCAGAAGCTCTGCTATGGGCTCAACTCTGACTTTGTTGATCCTGTAAGTTGTGAAATTAGAAAATGAACCATAGAAAAATAAGAACTTTTATTTGTGATGCTTTGTAACATAACAGTTGCTTAGGTATTTCTTGACATCCCTGCCGGATCATTGCAACTTCAATGCTTGCGAGTTCTTCCTGGTGGTGGATCCAAATCCCAACACCCCATTTATTTTGTACACTTTGTCTCATACACTTTATGTCTATACACAACACAATAATGCTTATAAACCTCCATTACTGCTGCTCAACTTACTTACGGACTGAGTATTACGTAGCAGAATGTACCATTATGGTTATTACAATTATTAGCAGCTTTTACACTGAATAACGTCTTGTCAGTCTAAGAAAGCATTTATGAAGAACTGAAATGTAAAGACCTGACCCTAGTCTTAATGTTTTTTGCAGACTCAGATCACCATGAAGGTCATTCAGGGCCTTTACAGCGGCGTCACCACAGTAGAGCTGGACACCCTGGCTGCTGAGATCACTGCTACTCTGACCACTAAACACCCAGACTATGCCATCCTGGCTGCGCGCATTGCTGTATCCAACCTGCACAAGGAAACTAAGAAAGTCTTCAGTGGTGAGTTGTAATGCCACACTTGTTTGTGGTCTAGAGTTCAAGTTTAAGGTGGAAAACATTTAGAATAGATTTATGAGCATTTTTTATCATTCTAATTGCAGAGGTTATGGAGGATCTGTATCACTATGTGAATCCCTTGAACAACCTCCACTCGCCTATGGTTTCCAAAGAAACCCTTGACATTGTCTTGGCCAACAAGGATGTAAGTATATGATAAGAACATGCGTTTATTTTTCACTAGTTTAAGTTAAGGTTTGTTGTCAGTATTTCTTTTGTTCATGTTAATTCCTGCTTTTTTGTAGCGCCTCAACTCGGCTATCATTTTTGACCGAGATTTCTCCTACAACTTCTTTGGCTTCAAGGTAGTTATGAAATCCGATATGTGAAATACACGTGAATATAATTGTTTGAGACTACTTGTCAAAATGCTGCTATTTTGCAATATAATGTTTTTATATAAAATGTTATTTTATCCTAAAAAAAAGTCTCCGTCTCTAGCATGTATTTTGTGGTGTTGATTTTGTGGTGTTTTTTTGTTGTTTTTCCCCTTAAGACATTGGAGCGCTCGTATCTGCTGAAGATCAATGGAAAGGGTAAGACAATTTCTCTCAAACGTTGGATGCAACTGCACTTGTGTAATATGTGTATGTAAATCCAGCTATGGAAAACAGTTACAATTTTCTGCATAAATTAATTAAAAATAGAGAGGAGAAAACCAGACCAAATAATGATGAAAGAACTGTAAATCGTGCGTCAAGTAGAAATGGTTCTTTGACATCTGGATCTTATCATTTCTCAGTTGCCGAACGCCCTCAGCACATGCTGATGAGAGTTTCTGTGGGAATCCATAAGGAGGACATCACAGCAGCCATCGAAACCTACAATCTGCTGTCTGAAAAGTGGTTCACTCATGCCTCTCCTACACTCTTCAATGCGGGCACCAACCGACCACAGCTCTCAAGGTGAACAGACACAAGGGGGCAGTATTTCAAAACAGATTAGAAAATTAAACAGACTTCAGGTAATGGTGAATGATACATGTGGTCTTCTTGTCTGTCTAGTTGCTTCCTGCTGGCTATGAAAGATGACAGTATTGAGGGGATCTATGACACTTTAAAGCAGTGTGCCCTCATCTCAAAGTCTGCTGGAGGTATTGGGGTGGCAGTAAGCTGCATAAGAGCCACAGGCAGCTACATTGCAGGGGTGAGTTTTCTCCAACAATCTCAGATGAACGAAGTGAATTATTACTTGTAAAATAAGGAATATTAATTGTATTTACAATATGTTTGATTTTTGTTATTAGACTAATGGCAACTCAAATGGCCTGGTTCCTATGCTTCGTGTCTACAACAATACAGCTCGTTATGTTGACCAAGGAGGAAATAAGGTACGGTATTTGTAAATATATCTGATTATGTAAAATAATTGTAATCTGATGATTTATAACAGAATGGCTTTGAAATGTACACACATTTCTTCTTCATTCAGAGACCAGGAGCTTTTGCCATGTATCTGGAGCCCTGGCACTTCGATATCTTTGACTTCCTGGAGCTCAAGAAGAACACCGGGAAAGAGGAGCAGAGAGCTAGAGACCTGTTTTACGGCCTGTGGATTCCTGATCTCTTCATGAAGCGAGTGGAAAGCAATGGAGTGAGTATACTGTGAATCCAGTACACATGTTCTATAGCTCTGCATCTTCAGATTAGGCCCAAAAACTCATATGTGAATCACATCCGATGTAGGACTGGTCTCTGATGTGCCCAAGTAACTCTCCTGGGCTGGATGAGTGCTGGGGCGAGGAGTTTGAAAAACTGTACACAAGGTATGAAAGTAATGTGATGTCATTGTAAAACAGAATTTAATTTCTCATGAAATAAATACATTTGTACAACGATGGGTTACAGGTACGAACAGGAGGGCAGAGCAAAACGTGTGATAAAAGCCCAGCAGCTGTGGCATGCTATCATTGAGTCTCAGACTGAGACTGGTACGCCTTATATGCTTTACAAGGATGCCTGCAACCGTAAGAGCAACCAGCAGAATCTGGGCACCATCAAATGCAGTAATCTATGCACAGAGATTGTAGAGTACACCAGTCACGATGAGGTAAGAGAGTATTATGGGTAGTGCTGTTTCCAGATATTGTATTAGTGTAGCATTCAGGAATGACCATACACTCTTGTTGTAGGTGGCTGTTTGTAACCTGGCATCCATTGCTCTTAATATGTACGTCACCTCTGAGCGAACATTTGACTTCAAGAAGTTGGCCTCAGTTACGAAAGTCATCGTGAAGAACCTTAACAAAATCATTGAAATCAACTTCTACCCAGTGAAAGAGGTGATTTGTTTGTTTATGCTGTTTAAACCATCCCGCATTGTTGTAATTCCTCCGTAGGCTAATGATCTTTCTTACATAACAGGCTGAGAACTCCAACAAGCGTCACAGGCCCATTGGTATTGGCGTACAGGGTCTGGCTGATGCTTTCATCCTTATGCGTTTCCCCTTTGAGAGTGCAGAGGCTCAGCTACTAAACAAACAAATCTTTGAGACCATCTATTATGCTGCTCTGGAGTCCAGCTGTGAGCTGGCTGCAGAATTTGGAACGTATGAGACGTACCCTGGGTCTCCAGTTAGCAAGGGCGTAAGTGTAATTAAGTTTTGCGTGAGGAAATTGGATGTTGGTTTAGAATATGCAGCTCTAATTGTTTCTGCTGTGATCTTGTAGATTCTTCAGCATGATATGTGGGATGTGACACCAACAGATCTTTTGGACTGGAAGGCACTCAAAGAGAAAATCGCCAAGTGAGTAACGGCATAAAAATTGTAAGCTTTGGAAAAGATGTAAATGACTAAAGGTCATTAAATTTTTGGAATATTTATCAAATGTTTCTACATTACTAACCATTTCAATTTGTGAAGGACTGGAGCTGTGATTTTATTTTAATCACCTTTACCTTCCCATTAGACACGGAGTTCGCAACAGCCTGCTTCTTGCTCCCATGCCCACTGCCTCCACAGCTCAGATCCTGGGCAACAATGAGTCAATCGAGCCCTACACTAGCAACATCTACACACGCAGAGTTCTGTCTGGAGAGTTTCAGGTGGGCTTTCGAGTAGAATCATTTTTTTATGTTCACATATGTGTTCATAGCTAACCAACAGGTTTTGTTTGCCTTTTAGATTGTAAACCCACATCTTCTCAAAGATCTCACAGAGCGAGGGCTTTGGAACGAAGATATGAAAAACCAGCTTATCTCTCAGAACGGATCCATCCAGGTTAGTTTCCAGTAAATTGAAACAAAAATCTTGTTCAGGGGTAATAGTTTCTTACTGTGACATCTTGTTATAAACATTTTCATGTTGATTTGGAGGGGCATTTTTTTTATATATGTATTTTTACAACTGCTTTCATAGATGTGTTGCCTTCTACCCTATATTTATTTATCGGCCACCTCAAAAACCTTTTTTGTTTGGCTCTTGGCCGGTGTCAGTGACTGGTTTATTTAGGCTTATTGAGCATTGTTTCAATAAAAGTACAGACAAAAGTTACTATACACGCAATGTTTAAAGGAATAGTTTACCTTTAAAATGAAAATTCTGTCATAATGTCATTTTAAATCTGTATGACTTCCTTTTTTTCTGCAGAACACAAAAGAAGATATTTTGAAGAATGTCATTAACAGCCCCCCTTTCACTTCCATTGGTTACAATAGAAGTGAATGGGAGGCTGTGCTGTTTTGTTACCAACATCTTCAAAATATCTGTGTTCTGCAAAAAAGTCATACAGGTTTGAGATGACAAGAGGGCATGTAAATGATGACAGAAGTTTCATTTGAAGGTGAACTATTCTATTATCTATTGGTCTTTCCTTGCATTTTGTGATCATTTTGTTTCCTGTTTTGAAGTCTATTCCTACGATACCCGATGATCTTAAGGAGCTTTACAAGACAGTGTGGGAGATCTCACAAAAGGTCATCTTAAAGATGGCTGCAGACCGAGGTGCCTTTATTGACCAAAGCCAGTCTCTCAATATTCACATTGCTGAACCCAACTATGGCAAGCTGACCAGTATGCACTTCTATGGCTGGAAACAGGTAAGCTATACATTTAATAAACAAGGTTGGAATTAATAGAGCTCAATAGTATGTTTGCTGTTGTGACTAATGTGCATGTCTCTGTAGGGTCTTAAAACAGGAATGTATTACCTGAGGACTAAGCCAGCCGCTAACCCCATCCAGTTCACTCTGAATAAAGAGAAATTAAAGGAGACGCCTAAAGACACAAACGAGGAGGAGGAAACAAAAGAACGCAACATAGCTGCTATGGTGTGCTCACTGGAGAACCGCGATGATTGCCTGATGTGCGGCTCCTAAACCAAACTGATTTGTCAGTGAGGTTATTAGGAGGATTATTATATGTGTATTGTACAGTATTTTGTGTTTTTCCACCTGACATGGATAGAATTATAGTAATATTCATTAATGATATGAATGTAGTTTCCTCGTCGGTATAACATGACAATTCTGCTTGATCTTCGAAAACACCTTTGTCGAGAAAAATGGAAAGAGGTTTGAAGACTGAATTCTATTTGTATTGAGGAAATCCTCACCACTCATGGTTATACAATAGTAATTTATAGTGCTGTAAACAAATGGCATCGAGGCAAATGCGTTATGGAAGGTTACAGGAGACTTTGTAAACATAAATAAAGTACTGAAAAGTCATCTTTGAGTTCTTTCATTCTATTGTTATCAGTGTTATTAATATTTTCATAGTTTGTGTTTTCAGGTAAACAAATAATGTTACTATGGGTCAAAAGTTTAGTATCAATTACGTATTTTTTCCTCATCATTTTTGAAAAATAGTAAACCCATCAAAACCATGAAATAACAACTGTAACTAGGAATTTGCAAAATTGTACATGTGGCATTTTATCATCTAACTTCGTGAAGTCTCACCCTGGAAACCTTTGTTAACAGTATTTATGTCATTTCTATCGATGCTGGACTCGTATTGGCTGCTTTTTATTCATCATTTGGTCCAAGTAATTCATTGAAAAAACATATGTATTTTTCTAATGAAAGAAATTAATATGTTGCCTCAATTATATTATTGTCTACAAAAGTAATTTCAAACATTGAAATGCACATTCAGAATAAAATGCGAATGTGAATCATTGTCAAGTGATTCTAAACTTTTGACATGTATTCTATATTACTTCCTTAAAAATCCTGTATTTCATGTGTATTTTCATTTTTTTTTTCCAGGATTGGTAAATACATAGTAATAGTTACCTGTTTATATAATTTAAATGTTTTACAATTTTAAATATTATTTAAATTATATATTTAAAGGTTATTTTTGCTTAAACTTCTTTAAACCTGTGTACAATGAAAGCTCTTTTTATATTAGCACATATTGTATTTTTTAATTTTGGAAACTACACAAGACAGGTTTATTAATTGTCATGGAGGCCTCAGGGAGCAGCCGCTGTGACAAACAGCAGGTGTTGAACAAGCTGTAACCTGCACACATGCTCTCTGGGGTCTATTATTCTTGTCACATGGCTTCTGTAGCCATATCAGCATTTACGTCTTATGTAGTTTTGATAATTGCTTTCTGAGTTATAGAACAAATCGATCACGGTTCCTATTGCACAAAATGATTGGCACATACACAGAATGTATGATTTGTAAGTGCTTTAATAATATTTCATGATGATTATGGGGTGACAAAATATTATGATGTTGAGAAACGTACCGGACCATAATGTCGCTCTCAAAGCAGACTGTACTGTATGTATAGATAGTGACTCCCAAATATATTAAAGCATTTTAATGCCTTAAAACACTAAACAAGTCAGCCATTTGATTGATTTGTGTAAACTAGTTTTGGGCTAATCCTAACTGGTAAAAACTAATCCCAGTCATTCGGGGCTGTTTGCCGAGAGGTCAAATTGAGATCCAAAGCCAGTGTCGTGGGAAACATCACTGCCGGTTGGCGACGACGATGCTTGTTTTCCACTAAAAATTAACTTCATGTCTTTCATCTCCAATTTTTCCTCTATTCTCTTTGCCAAAAAAGTCACTAAGCTTCCCTTGTTCAGATCAATGCTCATCTCCTCACTTTCCTCACTGCCCTCACACTGAGATCCGTCATTTGAGTCCTCCAACCCTCCATCATTTCCCTCACCGTCTTCGTTCTCCTGCATCTCTGTCCTTGCTTCACTTTCCTCCGATTGATTTACATCTGTTGTTTCTAAGCCTTCATCTGTTTCTAATCCTTCTGTGTTATCTGCGGCTTCGTCCCTCATCAGTGTCTCATCTGCTCCTCCGCTGTCTCTCTCGCTCTCGCTCTCAGTGTCTGTATTGGTCTCGATTTCTATGACTGTCTCATTTTTATCCTCTGTTTGCTCACCGTCTGTATTGTTTTCAACAATAATCTGAACGTCTTCATCATTTCCATCTGTCTCATCAATGTCTACTGTGTGTTCCTCTATAACATTATCTATTCCTCCCTCAATGGTCGGCTCTCCAGTTGACTCTTTATCTGCCTCTGTGTCACAGGCTGGAGACTCCTGCGTGTCTGTGGTTTCTCCATCTCTACCGGTTTCCTCTGGTTCATCTTCTGGCTCTTCTTGGTGAACAGGAGTCAGAGGAGCAGGCTTTCTCTCTGTGCTGAAGTCCTTGAAGTTGTTTTTGGCTCCAACAATGTACTTCCCCAGGAAAGAAGAGCCCTCTGATGAACCTTCTGAGATGTTGCTGGAGTAATCCAGCGCGCCGGAGTTGATCTGCTTCATTTCCGTGTGGAGTCGGACAACCACTTTGCTCAGCTCTGTGATTCTGTTTCCAACATCTATAAGATAGACAGGGATACATGTATCATGTCTTAAGTGTATCGTGTTTGCTTTCCTTACAAAAAAGTTGTTTTCCAGTGTGCATTTATTCATATATTTATTTTAAACAAAAAATGAATAACTAAATTGACCAAATTATGTTTTTCTTACTTTTACAAAATATACTTACATTTACAAATTTATCTACAAACTTGACTATACTGACAGAAAATATAAAGTTTATTTGGCATACAGTCTTATACTTTAAGGAATAATTAAGTATTAATAAATAATTATGCATTCTTTGCTTGTTGGCTTAGTTGTGCAACAAGTATTGAATTAGTAAAATATCTACCGAACTATTGAACTTGTAAACTAGTTGTGTTTTCAAGGTTTACTACTACTGTTTAAGTATACTTTTATAAACTAAAAAGTGGGACAATTTAGTCCCATGGAAGTAGTATTGAAATAGTACACCTAAAAGTATACTACTAGTACACTGAAAATAGTATAGTTCTTATACAAAGTAAACTTAAAATACGTTTGAACATAAGTATAGTTTTATAAAATCAAATGAAAAATGATATATGCTTATATACTGTACAAATTTACACATATGCATGCTTGACAATAGGTTACTGATAAAAAGGTATAAAGTATATTTGGTATAATTAAGTATACTTTGCCTGTAGCTGTTGTATAAGTATTGAACTAGTAAACTATTTATTGAACTTCTGAACTTGTAAACTAGTTGTGTACTCTAAGTACACACATTTTACACTTAAAGCATCTCTAAAAGTATACTTTTATAAACTCAAAAGTTGACCAATTAAGTCCCAAATTATATTGACATATTACCCTTACAAGTATACTACTAATAGCCTATTTTATTAATACTAGTACCCATAAGTACACTTAAGTATAAGTAAAATACATTTAAAATACTTAAGTTATTGACCTTGAAATGTATTTATATTTGTAAGGGAAATTAATGTCAATACGTTCTTTTATATTTTGAATATAGCTCACTGATAGCATGAAGGCTTTTTCTGCCTTACCTTTGCGTTTTGTCTCCTCAAACTCTCTCCTGGCAGATTCAATGTATCGTTGTACCAGAGCACGTATCACCTGATGC
Source organism: Triplophysa dalaica (assembly GCF_015846415.1). Taxonomy (NCBI): domain Eukaryota; kingdom Metazoa; phylum Chordata; class Actinopteri; order Cypriniformes; family Nemacheilidae; genus Triplophysa; species Triplophysa dalaica. Next base: position 11,819,786 of record NC_079560.1, on the reverse strand, counting down.
CTGTATGAAATTCGTCCCTCGCCTGTGCCCTTGTCATCCTGCATTGTTACATTTCAACAAGAAGAGTTTTGTCTAAAATGATGCACTTCTATAGAACATTTAGCAAAGAAGAATAAGAAGACTCTCGAAATGTAGTTAAGACTGAGCTTTAGTTTTGTAATGGATAAAATCGTGACCATGCAGGTTTGTGACGTGTACCAAAGATGAGATGGGAGGATAATCCGGAGGTGAGTTACAGTTGAGACAACAGCAGCAGATCTTTCTGAAAGTTCCTCTAAATATGACAAACAATATGTTAAGAACTCATTTGTTTCTCATTTAAATGATCAAAGTAAGTCGAAGACAGATTTTCAAAACTGACCGTAAGAGGTAGAAAAGGGCCTTAGGAGAGGGGATGATGTTGAAGGGAACAGGCATAGTCAGTCCTTCTCTAAAGTAGCTCAGATAGAGCTTTGAACGGGCAAATTTCCACTCCACATCAGCGTCATCCTGAAGGGACGGACATTGTAAATTAAACACCAAACACTTGCATCCTCTTTCAGGATCGTATTAAGGTTTGCCACCGACCTCAATTTTCTGAAAAGAGTTGGTGATCATGGCAATGAGCATGTTGAGAAGTACAATGACAATAATCAAAGTGTAGATGCCATAGAGGACCCTGCCAACAAACTCAGCCAAAGCAAACTCCGGCATATCCACATAAGTCTGTTCAGCTACACCAAACATGGTCCAGAAGAGGAAACGAAAGGTTTCGTTCAATCTATAAACAAGGAAAGAAGATAATTTGAAATGTTCTTGTGTGGTCAATGTTCAGTTCATTAACTTGGAGCAAAGAATCCAAAATACCTTCCAAGATTAGGAGAGATCACATATGGCACATAGGTGTTGTTGATGCCACACAGGAAAGCGGTTCCAATGATCACCAAAATAAACATAAATCTGGAAAGAAAGGACCAACATGCTAATGAGTGGAAGGGAAAGAATAAGCATGAAACCAGGTCCTTGGGGTCCTACTTTCTTCTCTAAAAAGCTCAGGACTTCATGCTAAATACCTCATCATGTCATCAATCATCTTTCCAATGGAGATCTGCAGGGTACCAAGAGACTCTTGTGCTGGCAAAATGTAGGCCAAACGGGTGAAGCTTAGCATGCTGGTCACTGCAAACAGCACCTCAGAGATGAACTGCGGATCCTCCTGATGCCATCTGTCACGTGCTGTACAGCAAGAAACAATCGATTATTTGTTCCCGCATGCTTTCATAGATGACTTGCATACTAAATTGGGATAGGGTCGGGATTTTACCTCAAACGTTTCGTAAGCATACTTTAAGTGAATTTTAATACTTAAGTAGAGTTCAAGTATATATTTGAATATTCCTATTAATAATATTTAATTGTATATGAATATATATTTTAATATATTTTAATAAATATAAATATATATAATATTCTTTAATATCAATGAACTAGTAGCACACTTATACATTTATTATTTAAATGCTACTTATTATTTAAATGAACTAAACCTGCGCACTTTAAGTTTTTTAAAGTACATTTTTAAGTTCACTTTAAGTACATAACATTAGTGAAGTTTTGGCACATTAGATAGAACTGTTTTCCATTTGAAGTGCAACTATACTAAGTTAACATATAATGTTTTCTGCAAAACCTGTAGCACATTTTTTTGTTTATGAAGGTGTAACCCAGGTTTAAATTTCTTTCTAGTTATTATTTATTTAAATATTTATGTTCATTGATTTTTGTTCACTGTTTTAACAGTTCAGGGTCATCATTACACAAAATAAAGAAGGGAGACCATTTAACGAATCCGTGTTTTGGTGCCGTAATTCTAACAGGTTACACACACCTGATACCAGAGGGGGTGCTACAAAAGTACACGTTACTTTATACTCTCTGTAAGTTACCAGTGAACTTCAAGAAAATAGGAGAAAAATGAGAAAAAACATCTAATAGGCTACTTAATCAAAAGAGAATATATAACTACAAGCCAAGCGTACTTATAATTCTTAATCTTTGACCAAGGTATACTAAAAATTATATTTCTGAGAACTGCATAAAAAAGATATACTGAAAGTACATATGTGTCCTGAATGCATCCCATATTTTAGTATAAAAGAAGTATACTAATAGTACACTTGAATAAACTTACATTTGTAAGGGGATACATGGATGACCAAATGATTTTTAGAAATGTGGACTGTATGTGTGTCTGAGTGTGTTATCTCTCACAGGTGTCTGTGAAGTAGATGCATTCATCTTGGCTCTCTGGTGACTCGCACAGGAAGATGCCCTTCAGCAGGATAACCATTCTCAATGCGAATGAAGCCAGATACATGCTAAGAACCATCATGTCCAGACAGTTCCACCAGTCCAGGAAATAACACCTCAAGCCCTCGATCCAGACCTCCTTACACTCGAACCAGAAGAAACCTGCAGACATTTCATGATATATTACTCATGCTCTCTTATTATTATTTGAGGTGTATTGAGGTTATGGGACCTACCAACCACCCAGACCATGTGGAAGGAGTTGTGCAGGATGTTCTGATGCCGAGAGGCGAAGCTTTCCCGATAAATCTCCATGGCAATGGATTCCCCCAAAAGCGTGATCAGAAACCACATATAGGAGGCAGAATGAAGGAGGAATTTAATCACTGGAATCTTCAAAATCTTCCCCAACTGACAAGAAAACATGGTCACAAATGCCAGTTAGTTTGAAATACTAAAGACGTCAGTGCATTTATGTCAATTTGAATAAGCAACCTTTGACTTTGGTGCGATCCAGTAGATGAGGCAAAGAAGTGGCATGGTCAAGAAGATGATGAAGGAGACAAGGAGCTTCCAGGTTGTTCTGCTGCCCTTCCAGCCTGAAAGACTCCCGCACCAGATGGAGGAGAGCACCTGCTGACAGATCGGATGAGCTACAAACTGCAAAACAAATACAATTTAATTAGCCACATTCACATATAAGTGATGAACAAAGTGTTGCAAGACAAGCAGGATTGGAGAATAGATGGATGGTTTCCAAAAAAGAAATGAACAAACTCAGGTTGAAACTTGAGATCCTACAGACCTGTTTTTGATTGTGATTGACAGCAAGTCTTAAGCGAGCCAGGTTTGGGATGCCCTCCTCAAAGGCCTGCTGGTCCAACTCATCCTCACTGTCCTCGTCTAAATGGCTGCAGCTGTTCAGGATGGTGGTGACCTCACTTTGATTCCTGCACATTCCCAGCAGCTCCACAGCAAACTCCTGACATATCTCCTCAAGGCTGAGGTACTGAGGCTGTATGAGGTAAAGAAAACAATAATTGTTGTTTTCATACCAGAGATCACACAATCATGATGTTTTTGAAGCCTCCTGCTTTACTTAACCTTAAATTCAGGTTCCTTCTTAGACAACTTGCGTAGATCCCGGCTGAGTCGAAAGGCACTAAGCATCGCATCTTCTGAGGTGATGGACAGGTAAGCACGGCTGGCAATGCCTCGGTAGGTATTGATGCGAGACAGTGAGAACTTAAGCAAGTCATACTGCCGGCCGTTCGTGCACTCCAGACAAGAGCAGGAGATTTTATGGGGCCATGGGATTTCGTGTCCTTTCTGTTTGAGCATCGTCACAATTTCATACAGATCCTTCTGACAGGCCAACGTCAGCGGTGTGACTCCAGGGGCAAACTGAGAATCATCAATGGATTGGTCAAAAATAGCCATAGAGAAGGAGCGGACGTCCATCTTATTTCCTTTTTCTAGATCCAGACGGTCGAGAAGACGCTTGACCACACGAGGCTGGTTGGTATCCACGGCCACCAAAAGAGCTTCGTGGATCTGCCGGAAGTCAAACTTGATGCCTTGGAGGAGGCTGTCCATGGTGTCCTCATTGCCCAGTCTGATGGAGAGGTTCAATGCTTCTCTCCATAGTCTGTCTTCAGAGTCATCAAGCTGACGGATGATGCCGTCACCCGTCTTCAGCAGAGATGACACCATTTGAATGTTCCTCTCGTGGATGGCGCCAATGAGCTCCGGCGGAAAGCAGAACTTTTTGTTCACGATCTCTCGCCATTGCTCTTGCTATTTAAAAATGAAAAATAACATTCAATTATTTTTGTTTTCATTTTTTATTTTATGTATTGATATAGACTTCTACAGACTCTAAAAACATTAAGAAAACATTCCAAATTTCATTTAATCAGTCTTTCTAGATGTATTGTGGCCATTCCAGTCCAGAGTCTGACAGAAAGTCATCCAATAGCAATTTGAAAGACTGATAAGATGACAAGACAGATTTAAATTAGATTATTGTGGAAGTAAATATTTTTAACTTTTCCTAAATACGTGTACAAATATAACTGCTATATTGCTTAAAAGTGAATATGAGTTTGTTTTCTTTGCAGTATTTGACGTCTGAAAAAATACAGAACTTTTCTGTTATTTTTACCATATCTCCAGTTATCATTTTCATCTTTTTATTTTAAATTTGAGAGAATGTGTAACTAAGTACAGTATGAAGCAAAAATGATAATTTTTTATGGCATTTAATTTTTCGTGGCTGTATATTATATTATTTTTTTAGTACATTTATATAAAACAGTATACAATATTTTTTATTAATTAATATATTATCTAGAATTATATAATGACCAAACTTTAAACATTTCGAAACATTTCTATATTTATACTGTATATCCCCATATTCCTAATAGTTGTAAATTCAACAAAAACATTGTAACTCTATGAACTATTGTGACTATAAGTACAACAGAATTTTCCATCATGGGGTCTTATTTGCTGGTTTTCCTTCATTATTAGGTCCAACCAATTTTTTTAATCAAACGCAAGATTTCACTTTTGAAAACTTTTGAGCAGTAGTGTTCTGTGAAAACATTACAATTAGACAAATATTAAAAAAAAATCAATACAGTATATATCAATACACCAAGGTTTGAAACCCATAAATAGGAGGTATGAATGATTTCAGATTATTTATAGGTCACTAACCAAATTTGCAAATAGGTATATTGTCATTTTTGCAAAAAGACACATTTTCTTGCTTACACTGAAATTCCATTATAAAAATATAACATTCTCAAGTTTTCCTCGAACAAAAAGTTTTGCTTAAACTTGTGGAGTCTATATCAACTCTAATGCATATTCTCATTGATGCAGAACATTTACAATAAATGCCAAATTTCGATTCCACATTTGAAATTGTTATACAAATAATATACTTACGTAAATAAACAATTGTACTGGAATAATATTACACGTATTAAACAAACATTTGAAGAATTTTCAGTTGCTCCCATCAAATTCATGCAATTGAAAAGCAGTCAAAATAACCAATGAAATAATTGAGTTAACACCAATAGTGTACATAACAGTAAAATATTTACTTTGCTCCCACAACTATTCACGTTGAATAAAATAATCATATTTCTTACCGTGAGGTTTTCCATCCTCATATATATATATATATATATATATATATATATGATGACAATATTATTACAGAAGGTCTCTATCTATGATTGATTGTCTCTGACATGTCCAATGCATATCAAGCAGCTTCAGACCTTCCCTCTTATGCTGATCTGAAGAGTCAATATAATGAGCGGAATGAGTAAACTAGTTCACCACAGCTAAGCTGCCTGAACACGCCTGAACGATTTCATTCTGAACAAACCAAATAACAGTTGCTGATCCCCAAACGACCGGCCAATTAAAAATGCAACAGTGACACTATGTTGCTTCCCATGAGCTCACTAAGGACACATTTTCCACTCCCCCCATCAGCAGACTTCCTCTGTTCAACACCTCTGTAAACACACTCATTGTTTTGCATAAACTCACCTTCTATTTTGGAACCAAGGAAAATGAGTTTTTTAAACATTCATATATTTCACAGTTATGAAAACATGTTCGCTTCAAGCAGTGGTTACTTTCAACAGCAAAAAGAGTGTGAATGATGTGACAACACGTTTATTACTGTAAACATCCGTCACATTCAAGTTTTAAACAAACATGAGGGTCTCCTTAAAAAATTAAACAAATCTATAAAACAAAAAACATTTACAGGATTTTTTACACTTCAGTTATTTACATTTACACAAAAATGTAAGTTTAGTCAGTCAGTAAACAGTCCAATAGAAACACGATTTCTGTTAACAATTTGCTATTTCTAAAGGTCTTCTAAGATCAGAACCACTGTTCTTTCTATTCAGTCCAGCCATACAACACTTGACTCAGCTGTGTCGCCACAGGTGCTGGCGTGCTGCTGGATGCGGTCTGGGGGGAATCTGACGGAGCAGAGAGGACACGGAACCATTGACTCATCTGTGCCCGCGCCAAAAACAGGAGAAGAGCTCTGTGAGGTCACAACCGCTGTTTCCAAGACTCCTGAAAACTCTGTTGGATCAGAATCCATGCAGGTGGAAGCATGGAGAGGCAGGTATGCCAGACTGAAAGACACTTCATGGACATACAGAGAAGATTAATGGTGTTTGCAGAAAATGGGACAACAAGGAGAAACAATGTTAAATGTTCATCAAGTGCCATCAAGTACCTAAGCCATGTGGTTGAGCAAAACAAAACAAATTTTGTATGTTTCTAAATGTACATACCTCCACAAAGAGGACACATGGTCTCAGGAGATATGAGGTCAGTAGAGGTCTGCGGAGAAGAGGATGTACGTGCCCACATGTCCGCTGGGCTCTGACTGCAAGGGCTACTGGGTTTCTCTGTTCTCAAACCTTTGGTTGAGCATGTTGAGATGGTTTTAAGTGTAGGAGAGGCTGCAGGTCTGGTCCTCTTCAATGCAGTGCCACGGTTTACAAGGCATTGTCTGAGTGACATCATAAAACACTGTATATGGGTCTATACATATACTACACATATATAATGGTGTCTGACCACAAAATGTTTAAAATCGATTAAGTTATATTATCAATACAACAACTAGTGAAATTCTTAAAATTCCTAAAAACAGGAAATAGGTTATTTTATTTTTATTTAAACAAAACAATGCAGACCCTTATTTTCTACTTTCATACCTTGCTTGTGCTTTCCTCTTGTGTTCCTCAGGGGTCCTCGATTTTACACTGGAAGTACCAAGGCCACTAGAATCTACATGAATACAGAGACACACTCAATATTTGTACTGTATTGTCTCCAAAAATACTTTCTTCTGATCTATTTGTCGATTAAATAACTTGCCTGGTGAGGAATTCATACTGTTGTTTTTCTGAGATGTTGTACTTGATGTAGAGCTCGAAGGGGATGTTGAAACAGACTGTCTATTAGACCGGGCAGCTATGACCATGCGTCCTGCCCAACTCAAACTCTCAGGGCTCCTTTTGGCATAATCTGGAGAGGCATCACTGTCAGAGAGACAAGGATTAGAAACATAATAAAATAAAGAAAAAGCATTGAATAAGATTCAACCGTCTACACACCCTGCGATTCTTCCAAAAAATTTGTTTTGGACAGCCGGGCTGGAGAGCCACTGTTTCACTGATGTCATCTTGTCTGGTGTGCGCTGTTAAACAGTTCATAAAGGTTTCAGTTAATTCATACCAGTGAACTGTAAACTTGACAGCTTGTTTAAAACAACCATCCATAATCTAAATCTTTAAATGTATGCTTACCAGGTTTTGAGGAGCAGGTGCTTGGCATGAAGTGTCTTCCGTCTGGTTTTCTGTGGAGCGCACGCGCAAAAACGATAGACCAAACTGTAACTGTTTGTTAAAAGGCTGTGTGCAGGTCACTCTAAGTCTGTCCCAGCTCTCCTCAGCAGCCGGAGAGAGAAAATCAGCTGGACAGAGAGAGAAGTTTAAAACATTAAAGGGATAGTTCAGCCAAAAACTCCAATTGGCCGTTTATGTACTCACCCTCAGGCCATCCGAGATGTAGGTGACATTTTTTCTTGAGTAGAACCATAAAGAAGATTGTTTGCTAAAGCCCTCTCTGCTACACGAAAACTTTAACCAAAAATTACGTTCAGTTTTATGAAAATATCAAACGATTGGCTTCACGAAAAGTCAACATATCGGCAGGAGCCGCTTTTTCGAATTATGTGCTTTAGGAACTCTTAGACAGGTGGACCCCATATACACACATTATATGAAGAAGAGAGGGGTGCAGATTAACCAAACAATCTTCTTTATGGTTCTACTCAAGAAATAAATGTCGCCTACATCTCGGATGGCCTGAGGACGAGTAAATAAACCGCAAATTTGAGTTTTTGGCTGAACTATCCCTTTAACTAACTAGTCTTGTGTATCTCTGTACAGTCCAGCAGTTGGCGGCAGATGAACATTTTTTAAACACCTTTTTTAAACATGCGCACACTTTGGCGGCCAGTGCCCTGCCTTGATTCGGCCGGAGTCATGAGTGTGGCGGTGGGCAGCAGCGTGACATAGGGATGATCCAAAGACCAAGAGGAACGGCCAACATCAATCTGAATAAAGGCAGAGCCGAAGTTGCCTTCAGAAACAAAAATACAAAGACAGGCTTCAATGTCAAATACATTAACTAAAATACAAGTATGAGAGAAAAGAGGTGAGTAAAAACACCATGTGAACAAACCCACCAACATCAATAAAGCCTATAGGAGCTGCACGCTCCATCTGTAAGTCCACCCTCAGTACTCCACTGCGGTCCTGCATACTACATAACCATGGCCTGCTGTTGCCATTGATGTCACACAGATTATCCACTTGATTCTTGCTGTCCTGTTATATTATATAAGAATAATCTCTTATTTAACAGCAACTATATTTATATATAACATGTTAGGCGTCCACTTTAATCCACTTTTACTGTATTCGTTATATAAGAAGAATAACGTTTTGTTCAATATTTTCACACTGTATTACATCGTGCTTAATAGACAAATATCTGAGTAGTATTTAGCATAATTCACAAACGTGTTAAATATATCTTTGTACCTGTGATGTAAACGAGACCACATGTTTTATCCTGATCGGAGCCATCGTGAAAGCTTTTCATGCAAAATAACAGCTATGAAACGACATAACACATCGCTTATGGTATGATATGATATGTTGATGTTGTCGTATTTGTTTTTCCCGCCAGCTCATTGCGCGATTGCGCTTCTTAACTTCGCACACACGTTCGGTACTTCCTGTTTGGACGAACAAACCTAAAGAAAGAAACGATGCCCTCTCGTGGCTCATATCCGCTTAAACATTTAGCAAAGATACTGTTTAATACTCTTCGATCTTAAGAACTGAATTAATTGAAGGCGTAAAAATGATAACATTAAAACACTGAAGTGTGTTTTATTTACAGTTTAATTGAATTATATGTAAACTCATTCTGGCTTAGATGTCCTGTGAGCTAATGCAGGGATCTCTGCTTCCTATTGCACACAGCTGCAGAAAAATAAAGGTTTTGTAGAAGCACAGACCCTAAACAACAGAAACTATGACATTATGTGACAATTTTTTGTATATGGCCGACCTATGAGATACTTTGTAGCCTTTGTAATACATTAATAGCATGAGAATATTTTGCTTTGGTTAGATAACCGTGACATGTAATAATCCTATTTTTTCTGCTTCTCCAGATGTTCTTGGCCCCTGTATTGTAAAGCTGTAATGTGTGGGTGTGGGGAATCAGTGGGCTGTTATAACCCAGCTGGACTCCAGCACCACATCTGTCTCCCATCCTGTACCATCATCCTACATGAACAGTAATATAAACACTGCAGTATGACTATGGCTAAACTTTAAATATTGCCATGCTGTTTAGAGATGAAGGACTGTGTGATCTAGATATAAGATCTACGATCATGGCTCTTTATTTAGTAGAAAAATGGCTATGCATAAGTGAATGGATCTGTAAAACGACTTAAAACGTAGATCCATTTTCTGTCTTCTTAACAATTGCTCATTGCTTTGTTTACATTTTTTTAAGCAAACAAAATGTGCTTGTAAAAACAATCTGAAGAGAAAGATTAGCCAGAAATGATAGAATCGTCAGGTTAACCACATTTGAGTTTTGGTGTGAGATAGCTAGTGTGACCATTTCTTTGCAACAGGAGTCACATTAAAGGGATTATTACCCCAAAATAAATAAAAATAAAAACATTTCAACATATATTCACCTCATTCCAACCCCACATGCCTTTCTTTCTTTGGCTGAACACAAAGAGAGATATTTTGAAGAATGTTGGTAATCCTGACTCGCATTGTATGGACACAAAATACGAGATTTGAAAAAAAGAGAGAAAATAATGACATCATTTTTTGTTGTGAGGTGAACTATCCCTTTCATCATAAAAACAACATAAATATAAATAATACCACCTATTACAGTGTAACATATAGACGCTGAAAGTTAAGTTGTTGCCATATTTGATTCATTGTAACAGACTTGTTTTTTATTGCTTTGTCTTTGAAACATAGATTTTGGTTGATGTTTATTTTAATCAAGTAAGGTGGGTGGCACTGTGTCGTGTAAAATGAGAAACGAGAGCAGGGCAGGTCGGGTAATTGAAACAGGATGAAGTCAGATCGGTCAGTCTATTGTCAAACTCATTCAGTTGTTTTTCAGCTCAGCGGAGCAGCGTGTTATTAACTGAGGCTCATGGGCGCTGAAACATGAAGGATTGACCGGAATCACTTTCTTTCTCACAAAGATGACAATCTTATCCTTAACCGGAATATCACCTCGAGGTTATTCTGGGTGTTGGTGAAATCAGACTTCTTTAATTAGACTGATTAAAGAGTGATGGACACGGAGCCTTCAGCCCCTCCTCAGCGAGTGCTGCAGTCACTGGATCGGAATGCAGCGGCATCCGAGCGCAACTCGGAATATTTACAATCTCTAGGTAGCGAGTCGAGCTCATTCATCATGGTTCAGCCCAAAACTCGTCTGGAAGTCCCGGCAAGGCTGTGGGTAACGACGGTTGTGGTCATCGTGATCGTTCTTCAAGTTGCCTCGACCACGGGACTCTTCATATTCTTAAATCTTTCAATAGCACAGGTACGAAACGATATGCAAATGTTATTGAATTTGAATAAGAAATATGTGGGATATGCATAGTAGAATTGTAATTTAATGTGGCTTTAAACTTGTATTTTCTCTTTAAACCTGCATTTTTTTTTTGGAACCCTGTTTGCATAACAAAAAATTGCCACGCTGTTTACCATTAAAACAAAGTCCCTATGTAGAGTAAATGAGTCTTATCCAAATAAGACCTGAAGATGTTCTATTGGTTCCCATCTGCAACATCCCAACACAGACAGATGCACAGAGACCTCCATTAAAATAAATACAATTTCTATTATGACAATAAAATCCACAATCATTTCTGTGATGGGTTCTTTTGTTTTGCAGGAAATGTATGTAATAGTTTTACTTATTAAACAATGAAGATCATACGAAAATCCCTTTACAGCTTTTTCCTGCCCTGCAGCCTGACATGCTGTCATTTCGGTGTCAGGTTTACATGGTGTCATTATATTTCTTTAGCCGGAGATTACTGCATGAAATTTGTTGCCATGAGAATTAGGTCATGAGTTTGTTATGTTCGGTTCTGATGCAAAGATTTGTGTCGATCGAGATAAAGCTTCCTTAAAGAATCTTTAATTTACAGCACTTTTCTGTTGCACAAAGCTTATTTGCAGTATAAACACACGGTTATTATAAAAACCACAGTCTCAAAATGGTTCTTCTATGGAGCTGGTGCAAAGTTTTTTGCTGCTAAATTCTTGTCTTTGAAAACTCTGACACGTTCTGTGAGGCACGTTACGCTAGTCTCTAACTTGTGTGTTTTTCTCTCAAATACCACGCTCTCAGATTTTTTTATAAAAAAGATATAATCACACCATCAGCTCTGTAGTACCGGCACCAAACATTTGGTTACAGTAAAAATTTTGTCAAGGTTCAAAACAGAGTTCATCACAAGTATAAATTGGATGATGGTATGCAAAGCTTCCTTTGAGGATAACACGTTCCTTTGTTTGGGCTCATTGAGGTATAAACTTAAACAAAATCAAATGATAATAATGCTGCCAGATTCAATTAGTATATTAATTACGTTCTTATCCTCTGCTTTAACATAGCTGAAGGTCAGTGGTTTTGAAGTGAGGAGGGTTTTGGCCGTTTCGACTGCACGTGATGAGTTAGACACAATACAGAAGGGAGCCTGAAAACAGTAATGCTCTGCCAAAATGTTGACCACGGTATTTAGGGAGAGGTCAGATATAACTGTACCCACAGTCTAGTCATCCACAGGGATTTGATTGAGAGATTTACAGACATTCGAAACAAAAATGTTTAAAATTGTGTCATATTTTTGACGTTGTATATAACCTTGTGATTTTAGTCTAAATTGCTCTCAGTTATGTGAATATTGTTGCCTCTGTTTATGAAGTCACACTAAAGACTTCATTGTCTAAAATGTTATCAATTCTTAATTTAATTTTGATGCACCAGCAGATTTATTTGTTATTGAGCCACATGACTTGGTTGTGGATTTTTTTATTGTTAGATTACTGACCTAAAAACCTTTATCTCCCATGGACAGGCTCAAACTCAGGGCGTTGTGGAGGAGCTGAGGTGTCTCGGTCTTCTAAACGCTTTGGAGAAGGAGCAGGAGGTACCTGATGACCTGGTTCAGCTCTTTGGGGAGCCTTGCATTAAACTAGCTGAAGGACTCAAATCCTACATCTCTAAGGTAGTGAGATTCAGCATTTCTGCAAAAGAAATACAATAACAACAAATGAAATGCAGGATATTGTAACCAGTTACAATGTGAAACCACATGAGACCAATATTTATTTGATGTATTTTTCCAATATTACAGATTTTAAAATTGTTATTTAGAGATTAGAAAAGTAAATCTTTAGCATCAGATTGACTTTATCGGCTGTAGAGCCACGTATATGACATTCCTGTAAAGATGTTTTTGCAGACACATGCGCACAAGCATCTTATCACATGTGCTTTGCTGATGTTGGAGCATTGGGAATTAGTCTGTTTATTCCATTTCTTATGGCATGTGGAGCTAAAGCCCTTAAAACATAAGCACATGACCGGTTAGAGCAGTGGGAAACTATCTAAAAAACACACAAAGCCCTGCTGTTGTAATGGAGACAAAACAATTGGGAACATTTAACAAACAAGCAACGTTCGACTCTGTTTCTTAAAGCGATGTTGATTAAAAATCTTTTAATTAATATTGATGAAGGTCTTTAATATTAAAGAGAGCGTGTGAGGACAGCACAAGGTAATCCTTTCTCTTGAATTTCTTCTCAGTATGGAAATTACTGGGTTTTTGTGATTGATAAATATATCGGCCCATTTAACTTAAAAAACGCTGTGTCGGTTTTACTGAGGTATGAATAAATAAAAAAATTTGAAACCTCTCAGCTGTGGTTTGGATATTTTTGTTTCTACTCAGGGCTTCTCAAAAAGAGCTTAGATTGGCTCTCTGACATGGGCTTGTTTTGATAAATTCGTCCTACTTCAGACTTCTATTATCCAGTATTGTTTCTACCAGATCGGGGCTCTTTACTTCAGAAGCGCAGAATATTTGGCAGGAATTTTAGAAAACACGATGTCTGTTATTATCAGAAGTTCCTGTGAGGAGAGACCAGCCCTCAATGATGACATGGAGGAAAATAACTTGGAATAGTTCACACAGTTTCTCATTTTGTATTTTTTCGTTTTACTTTGGAATACAGTCTGACAAGCTGGGTCATTAACGGTCTGTGTTTGTTAATCGGTCTGGATAGTGGCTAATTATATAACTATTTATATTTAATTAATATTAATATTTTATTGTATAATAATTGTATTAAATAAACAATTTGTAGAATTCTGTTCTATAAAAAAAAATTGTTGAACGGATCGTGTAAGCATTTAAGTTTAGCCAAGTTACAGTTCTTCTACTGGTAACACAAAATTATACTTTTAACTTGCTAGTTAATGTAATTTACTTGTTATTTCTTTTGCTTGTTATCAGACATAATCTGCAGGTACTCTATTCTTTGCGGATGTTTACCGAAAGTTAAGTTCGGGCCACAAAAGCGTGCATGCGCTGTAACGTTTATGTCGTTGCTTTGAAACCATCTAGAAAATGATCGATTTCTCTTTAGAATGGCAAAAAAATTGAGGAAAGCTGTAAAAATATGTGTACTGCTGATCTCAGGGCCGTTCATTCAATACCAAAACTGAGAATCATTTTCTTGATCTGTTCACTTTTTGTCTTAATTGATCTAAATAAAGAATTTCTGTCATTTAGGTCACAGAAAACATCATCTCAAAACACACCTTTCAAGGTAACACAACACCACACGAATCCATTTGTTTCCTCATGAATTTAAAAGAAACACCCCTCGTTCTGCTTCTTTTAAAATTTAGCACATCTGCTTTATTAAAATGACTTCAAATGTTATGTCCGTTTGTTCGTTCATTATATACTTTGTATCTCAATGTGTTTACTTCGTTTCACAGAGAGAGTAGCAATCCCTCCACGTACAAAATTACTCACCATAGGGAGCCCACGGCCATCCGCTCATCTCATGCTGAGAGACAGTGGACTTCAGGGTGAGTCATATGTGTATATAACACACATCTTTTACTTTTTTATAAGCACATGCGTCTTCGGTTTCCATATAATTGGAAAAATTGTCTATGAAAACAACTTGTTTAAATTTTTTATAACCAAATGTTTTAGATTGTTTATGAACTGATAAACACTAGTGAAAACACTAGAAAAACAAATGCTTTGCGGTCACAAACAAATCTCAGCAGAGTTCCCAGCATTCCTGAAGAGCAAAAGATTTAATGGACTGTGTTTTTGTCGACATGATCATGATTGTGATGCTTGCTAAAAACAGTTTAATGCTTGTTGAATTTGTATAGGAAATCTATAGTTGAAAGCAGTTTTTTTATATTATGCAGAAGTATAATATTCCCTAGAGATATTGAGTTCTGCTGTGCCTAAAATTTAGCACTATATCTACTCGATCTTTAACCCCGTTCCTCAATGTTCCAGGTCCCGCATCCTTAATCCCTCAGATGGACCTTCACCAGTCCTGTCGGCATCCAGTTCGATCCTGGGGAAACCAGAGCTTCGGCTCCCACCTGCACAACATGACCATATCCAACGGCCGTATGCGCATTCCTCGTGCGGGCCGCTACTACCTGTACGCCCAGGTCTACTTCCGATATCTCACGCTCTCCAGTGACGATTTCCACTCGGGCTCCGTCAGCCACCAGGTGGTGCAGTGTGTCTACAAGAAGACCGCCTATGCCCGACCCATTCAGCTCCTGAAGGGTGTGGGCACCAAATGTTGGTCTCCAGACAGCGAGAACGCCCTTCACTCCATCTACCAGGGTGGCCTGTTCGAACTTCGCGCGGGCGATGAGATCTTCATCTCTGTGTCTTCTCCCACAGCGGTGTACGCAGAAGACTCCTCCAGCTACTTTGGGGCCTTCCTCTATGACCTCTGAAGGAATCGGTCGTGGCTTGTGGTCTCATTTCAAGGGAAAGGAAATGGTTTTAGCTGGAGGCCTCGCATGGGAACAATTAAAAAAAAGGGAAAAACTTTGGCCTTCGTTCTGTCCTCTGGGATTAACAAAGGGTTCTGTAATGAACAACAAATATGCGACTTAAGTCTTAAAACAGATTCTTTACTAAAAATCAAGTTACTTAAGACTTCAAAAAGGACTTGCGCATCAGGATAGGATTGACGTTTCTTATTTTGTGGAGTGATAAAACATCTGAACTTTCTTCTGGACGGACATATTGCAAGCATATTTACGACAGCTTTGTGATGGACTTAACAATTCTAACAGTCTGTACTTTCTTTAAAGGCGCTGTGTGTAATTTTTTGGAAGATTGACAGAAATGCAATATAATACACATAACTATGTCTCCAGAGGTGTATAAAGACCTTACATAATGAAGAGTTATGTTTTTATTTCCTTAGAATGAACTATTTCTATCTACAAACCCCGCAGGTCCCCTTACATGGAATTCGCCGTGTTGTTTTTTTCAGAAGCCCTAAACGGACAAACTGCTCTACAGAGGGTGATTCAAAAATACATTATATTGCCCTGCAAAGTTGCGAAAACGTGACGAGATCTTAGTTCTGTGTCAGCCTCCATAGTGCTTCGAAAGGGAGAGGAGGAGGTGTGGAGTGATCCGATGGTTGCAATTCCCGACCTCGCCACTAGATGCCGCTACATTTTCTTTTAAAAGAAAGAAAAAGGACTTATTCAACACAACTATTCTTTTTATATGAAGTGGTAAAATAAACATTCAATTCTAAGCAAAATTAAACAAATGCACTAACAGGTGTTTGTTCACGCCATTCAGACCATACAAGAACAATCGTCTGCCACTTTTTCATATTTCTTTTTCATGTTGAACTGCTTTTATTGTTCATACGGTTGGAAATAAATGATCTGGGTCAATGTGACGATCACGAACCAGCCTCAAGTTTGTCAGGAAGCACTAAGCCATTATGAGTCAAACCTATGTGTCATTCCGACATGATGTCTGAAGTAAAATTCTCAAACATTCTTTCAAACAATAGCGTATGCAGTAACAAGAAGTATTGTGAATAAGTACGATAAGGAAATATGATGCATAAATGATTTCAAAACAAAAGTTATTCTTATCTACTATACTTACCATCAGTAAGCAAACCCATTTAAAAGAATCTGTTGCTGACTCAACTCTAATTATTGCCAAGGGCATATCCTGCTAATGTAGTCGTCTCCATTCTCAGATGAGTCATTTGAGATCACACAGAGAACTGTAATGTGCGCACAACCAAATCAAATAGAAACACTGGAGCAAGTTACATGTTACTGTATTTCATGTTGTGCTTATGAATAAATTACATGGATAATGTGACGTTCATATTTAACACTAATGCATAAATGACAATGTTAAAAAACAAGCAGTATACACAATTTAAACAATGATTACAAATAACCCAACAAATGATTGCAGTGAAACATTACAAATTTCAAACACCGATCAGTACACATTGCTCTTTTGTTACAAAGTGGCCCTTAATTAAAAATAATAGACAGAAATAAATGAAAATACTGTGAAATGCAGCTAATGAGTCTTCACAATACACTGTATAAACTATATATGATAGCCACTGTTAATCCGAACAGTATCTACAAAAAAAGTGAACGTTCCAGAATTGTTTAAAATAACAATCACAATCTATAACGCCTTCATTCTGTGTCCGACTGTCAATGATTTTAGTAACATATAGTGGTGTGGTACTCAGGGGAATTATTCAAAGACGCTGCAGGATGTAAACAATGAAACAATCTGGGTTGGTTATGAATATGAGGAAATTACACAACTCAGATGACTATATTTTGCATGCTCAGATTAAATATCAACATGCATGTCAATGGAATAAAATGGTAGGCTGAGTTTTGTGCAGGCAGCATTTGGTAATTGATGAAACCTGAGGGCCTTAGAGTAATTTCAGCAATGGACACCTGCAGGGTGCTTTTGTGATCATAGAAGCAATTCATAATACAATGGCCGATCAATGCTCTGACAGTTGAGTAAAAAAGGCGTAATGTAATGGAATATTGCAATTATCCCATGTTCCAAAAGCATTGCATAGGGAAATGCCTCATACTTCCGGATTTTTTAACAGTGGTGTCATGAACAGGTTTTAAAACCACGTCAAAATAAAGTTTTGATTTGAAAAGTAGCACATGAAGATAAAAGCATCCTAAATGCAACTCATTACTTGGCAGAACAGTGTTGCTAGTCACACAATACTTGCTCACCGAAAAACAGCCAATTTTGGAAAAATTGTGGGAAAATGTAAATCATCATGCTTGAAAAACGTACACTCCTGCCTTAGAAATAAAAACGAAATAACATTCTGCCTAAGAGCTTTCAGAGGCTGGAATACTTGCAAGTGCTCGTGCAAAAAAAAAGGAAAATTAACATGTAAACAACAAATAATAAAACTTCAACACCCATGGCAAGATGTAAGCCAAGTGAACTTTTAGAGGATGTACATATCACTGAGATTCCTTTTGATGAACCTTAAAACATCCCTTAATCATAGTCATGAAAGAGGATTGGTGTAGATGTCTTTTGGGCTTCAGTATATATGATCTAACAGAGGCCATGTAGGTGAATGTTCATATTTTGCAGGAATATTTACTTGTGCTACAGAGGTGATCAGCGCTACAAGTGTTAGGACTGATTTAATCTTAGCATTTTGTTCTCCTTTGACTGTGTGGTACAATTGTAAGTCCTGATATGTTATGATAGGTTGGCTACTTGCGCAGACTCAGTCCCACCTCTTAAGCAATATGCTGGAGTGCATAGAAATGTGTTGCTTCTGTAAGTTCTCCATTCTGTAGCTGTAGCGCTTGCACCAGGGAGGCTCAACAAAATGGTTTTCACAGTGTGAATGGACTCTAATCCAGTACTGACAGTTCTGTAGTGCAAATCATTTGGCCAGACTGGTGTTTTCTGCCCAACGGGTGGTTTCAAACTAGCTGCTGATTCATAGCGGCCAGTTTGGCGCATCAGTTGAAGAGAATAGAGTCAGGATCTCGGTTGGCCATCTGGGCCATATGTTTCAGAATGTCCTTTTTGGTGATGATGCCCAGCAAACGTCTGCAGGGAAGAAAAAAAACATATTTTTCACATTTTTCTGAATTTACTATTTATAAGTATACGTTTCGATTCATTCATACTAACAATATTTTACATTTTTATATAAAATATATTTGAAATTAAAATATTATTTCTATTTGCATTTATTTGCAGAAAGTGAAAACTGGAGAAAAAGGTCAAAAGAAAAGAAAAGATGCTCTGTATTTTTTCACACTTCAAATACTGCAAAGAAAACAAGTTCATATTCACTTTAAGGCAATAAAACAGTAATATTTGTACATGGATTTAGGTAAAATATATATTTTTTATATGTAAGGTGAATTTTTTGTATGTGATAACCTGTATTTTTATCTCAGTTTTTCACATTGCTGTTGGATGACTTTATGTCACTCCTGAGGTTCGAAATTCAACAGACACTGGACTGGACCGGCCACAATACATGTAGAAATTATGATTAAATGAAAATCTCTCCATTTCTAATAAGCGTTTACCCGTTGTGAGTGACCAGACACTGGCGTAGTCCCAATTTCCGAAAGATGTCCACCACGATGTCCATGGCAGTGTGATCGGTAACGGTAAAAGGGCTCAGATCCATGATGCCACGAAGCTTCAGTGGGGGAGGGCTGTTGGGTGGCTGTGGAGGTGTGTATTCGGTGAAGAAGATTCTGGAAGGGCTAACCACACCCTCCTGTCGCTGGCGAGCATTGTCTGCCAGAGGGAAATAGAGAATAATAAACCCTTTGTAAAACACAATCCACTGACATCACAATTACAATAAGAGATTATAATTGTAGGGTAGGGTTTAGATGGAACAGATCACCAAACCAACAATGAAAACCTTGTCATTTATTAGCTAACCTTTAGACTGTCTGGTCTTTAGAAGTTTCATGGAAGTTATTATACTTCATTCCATCAAGATATAAGATAGAAATATTGGTATTTGTGTGAAGCTATTGTTACATGATGTTATTTTGTTGTAAGGTTGTATGAGCTTGTTTTGTGTGTGTCAGATGTTTTGTAGATGTAGATTTTTGTGCAAATATGGTATTGTCATACAAGACAAATTTCAGACTAGTCTGACAATGAAGTATCATATCATATCAATCTATTTATATACAAAGTCCTTTTACACCAATTCTTGTTCTTGTGACAAAAACAATAACAAGCACTTTAACAAATAAGACAAAAAAACATCAGTTTCTGGTTTCATGAAATTGCCCTTTTGTAGGGCTGAGCAGTGTACCGGTTCATACCGAATATCGGTGTGTATGTTTGATATGATATTCATTTTTAATACACCGCTTTACGGGTCACTTAAACAATGTGCGGAACATGGTCAGCGCGACACTGTTGCACTGTGACCGGCCACTCACACAGAATGCGTCATTCTATGTCGCAGCACTACATAATCATAATTTTTCTATATAAACATGCGCTAAACTGAGGCGTTTGGATGTTTGCGTGCGTCTCGCGCATGAGCGGTAACGTACATACTTCTTTCCCGTCGCAATGAAAGCGCACACCTCGCGGCTGAACACGTATAGCAATTGCAAGTTACGTTATATTAAATAAACTCACAAATAAACATTTTTAAAAAACGATTGTGTTTCCTTCATATCTGCTCAAAATAAGCATATAATATGATGTGTTTTTAGTTTGAACTGTTTCTCTATATGCTATGATGAGAAATAAGGGTCAGTTAGGAGGATTGACAACATGATCCGATCACTTTCCTCTTACATATCTAATTTAAGCCTTTGGTTTATGATTAAAAAATATGATTTCAAGAAATCATGAATCTGTGACTATGTAAAACACAACAGACATCACATGCATTTTATAATGGTGCAATTGTTCAGTCTTGTTTTAAACTTAATTTCTGTGTGGATGCTACTAACTCTTTAAGTTGGGGGCACCAGTGCTTCAAAGGAAAAAAGTTAATTTTGAGCCTTGGTCTCTATTTATTTGCTTAAATATTATATATACAAGTTACCTTTGCCTGCTATTCACTTGTTAAAGAATTCTCAACTTTGCAGTAATGATAGGGGATACTGTTACCATGACAGTGTAAAAGGGCATCATTTTAAGTCAATCAACAGCACAATTTTTTCTCTCAATCAGTATAAAATGTGGTAAAAAAATACCGCCATGTACCGGGAAACCGGTATAGATCTGGAAAACACCATAATGTACATTTTTGGTCATACCACCCAGCCCTACTATATAGTTATAAAAGCCACAGTGTGGTATACTCTTACCAATGGAGATAATAAGATCCCTGCGCAACACAAAGCCCACAAGCCTCTGTGACTCATGCGAGACCACAACTGGAAAACCACTGTACGATGTTTCAGCAATGAGTGTCTCGACTTCCTCCACGCTCATCCCGTCCTGCACTATTACTGAGAGCGGTGGGTCGGAACGTCGAGGACGCATCACGTCCATGGCCAGAGTCTTGTGGCTGAACTCCTCCTTGGACTCCAGGAAGGGGTAGCCGTTGAGACGGATGTGGGCCTCGTAGATACCCTCTCGACCTAAAGCATCTGCCACCCATTTACTAGTCATGGTGGCGGCCATTAGAGGCACAATGTATTCCAGACCACCCGTGAGCTCAAACATGATGACCACCAAAGAGACGGTCATACGAGTCACACCACCTGCGTAGGAAAGACGGATCAGTGTCGGTGGACAAAAAGAACAAACCATTTTTAATGTCTCATCGTTCAATTAAAATTTATTTACTCACCCATGTTTACTCACACATTATATAGACACAAAACCACTAAGGCGTTTTTCAAAATATAAAACTTCTTCTGTGTTACACAGAGTTTTTGAAAAGTGACAGAATTTGTATTCTCTGGTTGAACTCCCTTTAGTGTACTTACCCAAGCAGGCAGCAGCGCCCACCATAGCGTAGAGGCCTGGGGTGATGCAGTCAGCTCCAGGTGAGCACCAGCCTCTAAAGATGATCCAATCATGGTGGTAATATGCCAACTGCTCCATGCCCACACCAAGCAGCCTACCTGCAATCGCACCTACAGCCATACTAGGAATGAAGAGTCCAGAGGGCACCTGTTGGGGCACATAGAGGAAAGGTCAACAAAATCATGTTTATCACAATTTGGCGTTAAACTGGTCCTGAATGATCAAGCCTTTGAGGTGTTAACGTGACGTACCTTCATGCCAAAGGTCACCACAGTGATCAGCAACTTAAAGACCAGAGCCAGCGACAGCTGCCACATGGCCGTGTAGACGTCATGTCCCGCTGGCCTGTCGGGCAGAGCATTGCTGTTGCTCTTGGTAACGCTCACGTTGGCGTAGTTACAGAGCTGCGAAGAATCCAACAGGCCGCAATCATTAAACAACTCCGAGATCAGCTCGCTGGTGCTCATGCGAGTGTAGCTGTTGGGAAACGCCAGCAAAGCTGTGATCGCTGTAACAACCAGAACTTCCAGGACAGGGTAGTGACCCAGCCTCGTCGTCTTACGCCGACGGCACCAAGCGATGTTTGCTCGGATGAAAAAGGCGCCCCAGATTCCTCCAAAAATACCCAGGAGAATGAAGGGTATCAGCTCCAGCAAGTGCCACGGGGAGTGGAATTCCACATAGAACAGCACCAGCCTGCTGTTACCGAACGGATTGATGGAGCGAAGGGTGAATGCAGCCACCAACGCAGCAAAGAAAG
Organism: Triplophysa dalaica; assembly: GCF_015846415.1. Classification (NCBI taxonomy): domain Eukaryota; kingdom Metazoa; phylum Chordata; class Actinopteri; order Cypriniformes; family Nemacheilidae; genus Triplophysa; species Triplophysa dalaica. The sequence continues at coordinate 11,797,431 of NC_079560.1, read as the reverse complement.
ACCGCCACAGTGTCTTCAGTGGGAAATAATAACTCACCTACATGAGAAATATGATTGAGATTAAGTATTGGTCCAATCACGGTCATGACACTAGATGGACCACAAGTATGCTTGCCTCTTCCAGACTGAAGAGAACACCTCCGATAGGGGCACCAAAGGCTACGGACACACCAACAGCCGCAGCAGCAGACAATACCTAATGGAGACAAAAACAAAAGAAAGCTCAACAATACACCAGGCTTATCACAGAAAAGGATTGAAGCAACGGGATCTTATGTTTGGTCTCGGCTTCTTGATGTCAACATTCTCAGAATGAGTTTGCAACATGAAACCACAAAAACAGGCGACCAGAACGTCCTCCGTATGAAACCGCAAAAATGTAACAACAAATGTATTTTTAGACCAAGACACACAGAAGACCATTTTCAAGTTACTGCATTCTTTCTCAAAACCTAACAGTGATCATAGTCCATAAGACAAAAAATAAGCTTTTTAGTATCTGTTTATGCTTTAAAATGGTCATATCATCCATAATTAATCAGGAACACATGCTGATGCTCATTTGCTCAGTTTCTTAAAGTAACAGAAAACCCAAAGTGTACAAAAAGTCGTTCAAAATAGAAAAGAATAGAACATTTTTCAGATAGAAAAGTCATTAAAAAAAAATATTGATGATTATTGCACGAGCCTTCCTCTGAAAATTTTCTTCAATTCATCGTACCTCTCGTCTCTTTGCCTCATTCTTGCGGTACTTGGTGAACAGGTGACACAGAATGTTGCCACAACAACAGGCTACGTGGACCAGAGGTCCTTCTTTTCCCAGACTGAGACCAGATGACACAGCCAGCACCAGGGTGATGGTCTTGATCATAAGAGTCCATTTACCCAGATAACCCCTGATGATAAACCCACTCAGTATGGTCTTGATCTAACAGATCAAAACAGGAACAAGAAAAGTGTACCGTTTCATTAACGTTGTCAAACCAAATTTCACAATCACCCTTTCCACAAGGTAAAAACCCAGATTATATATTAAACCAGCACTGAACTCTTTTGCTTACCTCAGGTATCCCAGAGCCACATGCATAGGGGGCAAAGGCCCTAACCAAAGACACCGCCAGGAAAGAGAAAAGCAGAGCCCAGGAGACGTACATCACATAATTCATGATGTAGGCGAAAGGCCCGTCATTGGTTCCCACAATGAGCTCAGCCCAGCTCTTCCAATTAGGACACTTGTCCCTCTCCTGGAAAGTGGTCTCATTAGAAGTCCAGCAGCAGTGCTCATGGTTGAACCAGAAGCCGTTCAGACACACGCCCTCCTTTAGATCCGTCATCCAATGGGCAGAGATGTCAATGCCGCCAGCCAGGGCACCTAATATAAAAGAGAATGCAGACTAAAAACACATTCTGAAACATCTTAAGTGATGTTTTATTAAGTTGAAGAACAAACCTGACATCAGTCCCACGAGCAGCATGAGAAGCCAGCCAGAGAATGCATCGCTAATACTTTTCACCAGGGCCCAGGTAGACTCTTTACTCTTGGTGGCAATCTAACATGCAAAGCAATCGACCACAAATGAGTAAAAAGTTGAGTATAACACGTGTGGGTAAGTAATTGATTTTTGGTCAAACTGTCAGAATACTGAGCACAGTAACCTCTCGATGGCGATCCCTGTCTTTGGATTTCTCCCGGACCCAATCAATGGTGTTGAAGTCTTCGTATGTGCCCACCCCAGGCACCGGCTCATCTAGCAAATCCATCAGTTTAGGAACCCCATTAGGTCCATCTAAACCTCCATATGAAGCACCTGCACCGATAATAGACACATGCAGGTGAAACATATAACCATTACATTACATTTATGCATTTGGCATTTTACATTGCATTATCCTATACATATATACTTAGGTATATCGGGATCGAACCCACAACCTTTTTGTGTTAACGCAACGCTCTTACTACTGAGCTACAGGAAAGCTATAACCAAATGCGATGGCTATATGCCTCAGGAGGAATGCGTTATTTATCACATTGTTAGTTTACGTTTATGGTTGTGAACAATCCGGTTGCTTACAGCCCTTCGCATGACTTTTATCAGAATGATTTTAGCAGTACCAGGAAATTTACCTACATGACAGAAAAGCACAGCAATAACAGTTAATAATTGTCCAATTTCAAGAACTTAAGCTTAAGCTCGGAATGACTTAAAATATCAATGGTGCACAGAAACTATATTAGTATTATGAACCTCCCTAACCACATACCACAGTGGTCTAAGAAGCAGACTAAACAAAAGCACCCTAGAAAGCAACTGATATCAAACACGGAGGAAGTTCAAGGGAAACCGATGTAATTCTGACACCATATGAAACTACATACAGCAGAAATAACTCGAGGGGAGACTTTGATCCGACTGATAAAAGGATTTGTCAGGCTTTTCTGTGTGGAGGGGGCGGAAAATACCAAAGTGGTGACCTCAGCGTTTTCTCACCACTATTTTCTCACACACGCACAAACGGTGGAGACCTATACATTACGCATTTGCCCCTAAACCGATATCAAGTGATGAGAGCAAGAGAAAAAACCCTGGGAATCTTGCGGATGACAATAGAAATGAAGAAAAGAACAAAAAATTAATGAGGATAATAACATTAGAGAAATAATATGACTTGTATTCACACTGCACATGTTCTTTTTTTCTTCTTTGTTCACATCGGAGCCACTTTCAGCCCTCTTGCTCTAATGCCACGGAAATACACACAGCTGGTGTCGCTCATCACGTGGAGAAATGCGAGACTTACCCGAGGAACAGTCCCGGTCCAGAGGTGGCACGTCATCTGTGCTGGAGAAGTCCAGAGTTGCTCCTGCGATCTCCACCATATCCTCATCGCTGGTCCCACTCTGCAGGCTGTTGAAGCTCTCGCCACAATAGCCTGTGTTTTCCATCTTTCCTCCACACTGTCCCAGACATAGAAATGTCCTTTGACCTGAGCGTAAGAAACACCATTAAAGCTCAAGCTTGACAGGACCCAACCTACTATTAATGTTTACCATTCAATCTAGATTGAACAGTAACTTGCATGGCTGCAAGCTATGACTCACATCGTCACCATTTATTTATATACATTTCATAACTCTGAATGGTAAGCAGTGAGAATATGAATATAAGAAATGTGAATACTGGAAAAGGATAATTATAAAGTATTATTAACAAAACAAATATATTGTGTATATTACATTGTAATGCACTGTCACGTTATATAATTATTGGGTGTTATCTGTGTGTCCAGGATATTATCATGGGTTTACCTCCTGTTACTAAACCATAGCAAATGACATCAGCAAACTTCAGATATAGGTCATTTTAGCTTAGCCAAATGGGAGCCCAAATAAAATGTAAAACAAGCACGAAGTCTTTTTACAATTTTTCAAACAACATGTACGCAAACCCGATTAAAGCTGTCAACAGAGGAAAACTGCGAAGATTACTTTGGAAAAAACACACCAATAGGCAAACTAGCAGGATTGCTAAGGAAGGCGTCTTGCTAACTAACGGTCATATTCTTTATATTCTTCATATTTCGTGGCGTCAAGCTAGATTGCTAAAGTATGTTTTCATAAAGTCAACAAAACACAAGTTAAGTGTAAATGCGAAGAGTAACTAGTTGAATATTTACCTTGTTTGCTATCGTATGTCACTGAGATGCGTATGACGTACAATCCCCGACAGACATGTGTAACCGAGGGACGATAAGATAGATGATGCGCTAGCTCTCGATTAACACCGTCTAACTGGAAATAACGTGCAAATGCTGATTTTATTGATTTAAAAAAGAAAGTGGACACAAGAGACAATATAAAGAAATGTTATTAACATTAAGGCTGTTGACAAATTCTAGAAAAATAATTATAATAGCAAAGCTTGATAAACACTATAAATAAATAGGCACGTTAACCAGCGTAATATTGCCATCTATTGGTGACTGTGTAGTAGTACACTTTCGTCATATTGAAATTAAACACATCGGACAAGCGAGGAGATAAGCTATCAAAACGTGCTATGGACTTTGTGTTGTCTTCAAAGATCAAAATTGTTCCCAATTTAGAAAAAAAAACGTACATGGATTTTCATTTTGTACCGTTTAAGTACATAAATCGTAAGGACATGATCATTCTGTTCAACTGCTTTGATCACCCTCCTGAACTTTCATCGTCTGAATCGGTGGTCGTGTCCATAAACTTTATAATATGAATGTTTGCGTAGGCTATCTAGATTTATATTTAGTTTTGTCTAGATTCTAAATATACATTATATGAATATACAATGAGACACAAAAAGAACAGAAGTTACATTATGGCAAAAAAAGTAATGGCACAAATTTTGAGATAACCAAAACTACAGGCATAACTTTATAAAGTAATTGTCTAAAACAAAATAGTAGAAAATATACATTGTCACAAACTTGCATGGTTAACTATGCGAAGACATAAAAGCCACATTAAAGTCTTTCACCAAAAAAAATCTTTTTACATTTTTGCATACACAAATCGATTAAGTAAAGCATATTCTTCTGCGCAATGTAAAAAGTGTACATTTTGTTGTACATTTGCCTTTTTTAGAGCCTGCTCAGTTTTGTTTCAAACCACTAATGTTTGTCCTGCCCATAGCTTCAGATTTTTTATGGGCCTGGGAAAGAGGATGCATATACTGTAGAACAGTATCAAAATTAACTTAATGACCTGTTCATTCAAAGACATTTCTGTGTATCATGTGTTTTTTTTTAAAACTTAAACCCAACTCCTTACATAAATAATTTGATGATTTTTTCTTGAGAACACTAAACGTTGCATACTGAATTATTTGTTATTCAGTATTTGTTCTGTGTATTGTGAGATAACATGTGCATATTAATGACATTAAAAATATATATAAATAGTTGTTCATGTTTTATTGTGAAATATCATAGTTTTGATGTAGTACAAAGTTTATGCAGTTTTGATGAATTACATACTTCATATACATGGCTAAATATATCTGTTATACTTGGTAACATGGTAGATTGGTCTTTAAATAGAGCATGTAGGATTGGACTTCTGAGAGACTAATGTTTAACTGCCATTGACCTAGTCCAGAAGATGACTGAACGTTAATGCCTGTGTAAGCTTATGTAAACATTTACTAAACATGTGATTGTATCAGGCCATGTGTCCTATGCAGAGCAGGAGAGACAGTAAATGAAAGTGAGAGGGAGGGCGGGAGGTAAAATCACTGTTGAAGGGTTATAAATACAGTGGAAAGTGCAATTTCTGCGGACACACAGGCAAACCTTCCTTTTAGGAAAAAAACTACCATAATGCATCTGCATTGCTGTGATATGGCAAAATTTGGATTTTGCATGTTGCTTTTGTTCGTGGTGATATTTAAGGTAGGTTTAAAACTTATTTGACAACATATTTTTTCACATCAAGAAGTGTAATGTCTTTTAATGAAAATCTGGAATTGTGTATTAAAGTATAGAATATATAACGTATTATTAACCAGCATGTTAGATGTAAATATTAACTGAAACTGTGTATAGGTATCTAGTGTCCCGGTGGTGACCAGTGAGATACAAACCGATCTTCCAAAATCTCGTATACTGCATCGCATTGCACGAATGTCCCCTCTGTGGCGAATAATGGGATTCAAACCATACGGAGCTTATTGTCAGGACAATATAGAGTGTTCCACAGGATTCTGCAGGTATGTTAATCACAATCTATTTATTGCCATCTATTTATTGAAATCATAATAGATAATTGAAACTTAATTGTTTTCTATCCACAGGAATGGTCATTGCTGTTTCAATGGCAATGGGCCTGTATATTCTTAGTGAAACGAAGCCTGGCATTATGCACAGAAAAAAAAGTATTTGAGCCATTATATGATATTAGTAATTTGTGTGTTAATATGTGCGTGCATGCTTTAAGCACTTTAACTTTGAAACTGTGTGTAGGCCCATACACAATGTATGGAAGATGTTGTGGTGTCTGACTTGAAAAGGTACATCTGTTACACTGGATATGTTTATTTTCAACATATAAAATAAGATCATCTGTGGTCGTGAACAATAAGTGTTTTTTAATCTGTCTAAACTGTCGAAATGATTATTTAGTATGATGTCTCCTTAAAAAAGCATTTCTTATTTGTGTGTCACTCACATATCGTCGCTGTCCTTCTGAAACTTCGGAGTTCGAAATTCACTGTTTTCTGGAAAGGGATAAAACAGTGTGTTTTTTTAATGATTGAATACTGTGTTGTCAAAGTCGACAATCACTTTTAAATACTTTTTACTGATTAGATAATTGCAAAACCCAGTGACAAACTTAAAGGGTGACTAATAATAGTGATTTTAAAGACAGAAATCGCAAAATATGATTCAAGGTTGCAGAAGGACACCAGCAATATGCTTTAAATAATATATTTGATATTTGATATAAAGTACTGTATTTGTTAGGCTATGAGGCTGTACAGAAGGCCTCAGAGATGTCATTATTAAATCTGCATTGAGCCAGTTGTAATCATGCAGAGTTGCACACAGTGTGTTCTTCTCAGAAACTAATGACAAAGGCCACTGGAGTCCCTTGGTATCTAAATGTTGAGAGGGGTTATTTGCACAAGAATGTACTGTAACAGAATGATCTCATTGTACTGTCAATGACCTCCACATGTAGCCAGATTACATGGGTCCTGTGTGACAAAGGAGAGCAAAGTTTAAATTTGTCAAATAAAACACTAAAAATGCTTTATTGATCTTTTTAAGGTCTCTTTACCATTCTGTCAATGTATGTTGACTGAGCACATATTCATTTCCTTGAAAATAATTTTGTACTTGTAAAATAATTTTGACGTGTTAACAATTTCGAAGTATTGATATCAACACATTTTGATATTTAACATTATTATTCTTTAAACGTTTTCATATTCAGTGGCAGAAAAGGTATATAAGAGATATTTTAGAACAGATTTTATTAGACATTGTTGTTTTTATTATTGACAAAAACATCCTTAAAATCTACAAAGACAATACAAAACTTTAATTATTTATATTTTGAATAATTCCATAAATAATATTAGCTTTTTTCTTGTTAGCAGCACTGAAACATTTTTGGATTAACATAAAAAATCGTTAAACATATTACATTTTTGTTTAATCAGCATGATCTATATGTTCAAGTTGCCCGATTTATGCTTAAATAAGCATAAAACACCATATAAACATATAAACATATTTTCATATGTTACAGTTTCATATTTTGATTTAAAGTTCTCAACTCAAATATTTTTAGTTATTGCATCATAAAATCTTCATTTATCTTCTCCAACACAAATCACTTATGTCGTCCCAACTTGAATGGTTAAAGTTAGATAACTTAATATGAAAAAAACATGTGGTGACAAAACTGTGTTGACTTCACTTGTTTGGACAAGTAGCAAAATTCCCTTTTTTCAAAAAAGGTAGAGCAAACAGAATCATTAAACATGTTCTTTATCAAAAGATTTGGTGTAAAGATTTGTAATTAATTATAAAATAACATATTACAATTTGGATTCTTTTTAATTATAATATGGATAAACATTGCACCTGCAATTGTGTTGGCTCTTTTCTATTCAACTGATCAAAATTCAAGCATCTCCATGTTGAGATTCAGAAAGATATAGCTCTTGTCTAAGCTAGGGTGCACCTTACATCTAGAATGACCATTTGATATGTAACAGACACCACTGAACGATCTGTCCCTAAGAGTTTGACATTTGCAGTAAATGATATTTGCCCACTAGCACCTAAGACAAGAAGACTGTTGGTAAGACTGTGAGACTGAACTGCAGTCAGAGCACAATCATAATGCGAAGTCGCAGCAATTCCGGAGTAAAGCTTGATAACTATGACAGAATGTTACAACAGACAATCCTCTGCCATCAGGTAAGGAAAGATCTCTCACAATCCCTGATAAGAATGCAGCACGAGATGTGTTTAAGTCTTTGTTTACAAACACGCTCAGTGTTGGCTGTGCTTACACAAGCTGGGCTGTGGTTTCAGGATATGAGCTTTTAAAGGGATTTCTTTGGTTTATCGTGCAGTTGTACATAAATATTTTCTGTATATTTTAAATATTTTATATAATCAAATGTTCATGCATGTTTAAAGCAGATTATGCTGATGTGAAACCATACAATGTCATATACTGTAATATTCCTTTAGCGTTTATATAAATATAGTTTATATAAGTAGCCTACTGTACCTTTAAAAAGATGACATATGGTTTCTAATATAACATTTGCAGGATCCGGTGACAGGGTTACTTCCAGGTGATGAGAAGTTACCTCATGGCTGGGTCAGAGACAATGTGTACTGCATCCTGTCTGTGTGGGCTTTAAGTCTGGCCTATAGGAAGAACGCGGACAGAGATGAAGATAAAGCCAAAGCTTATGAACTGGAGCAGGTTGGTATAATCAGGGATTTGAGAAACAAGTACCTTCGAGTACCTTGTGATACAGACTAGTTTCCAGGTTCATAATAAATGAGTATATGTATACATTTGGCCCTCCAGTCACAGTGAAGTAATGAGAAGATGCTAAACACTAGAGGAACTATAATGATAAGGTTTTAATGTGAGGAAAGTTCATTAAATGTCACTAAATCTATTCTTGGCTGTGTGAGGAACATGCTGTTCTGCATATCTCTTTCTGAAGAGTCCTAAATCATTTTAGTCTGAGTTTAACAGGTTGTCTAGAACATTTAAGCATTGGTTATTTAATGAATCTGTGATGCTGACTGTAATTGAAGGATGAATATTGTATAGATGTAAACAACACTGGTCCTGAATCACTTCCTGTTTCACTTTATTTATAGTTTCACTTTTATTTAGTCTCAAAGATATTCATTTAAATTGTATTTTAAATGTGTTGTTCTTATGTCTGTGTAGCGTTAAAAAAACAGTGCTTGTGTTATTCTGCCTTATTTATCTTGGGCAATTGAAATAAAATTCATGGCACACAGTTTACAGAAGATAGATGTGCTGTTTATTTCCAACAGTCAGAGAGTGTGTGGAAATTGTTCCTCAAAATCAAATTTTGGGAAAAATGTACACTTCTGTTACTTGCAAAGGGCTTTGGTTTGGTTATATAGACGTACTTTTCAGGCATTTTTTCAGGCCTGAGCGTGTTCCAGACATCTATTTTTTTCTGCTCATTAGTTTTTGTGTTTCCGACACCATGTAAAATGCCAGAGGGCAAATCATTTGGCTCATGTTTCTTTCATGGTTTCTTTCAATAGCAGATGGGGAGGAGAAGGTCACAGTCCAGACCGACTGCTCTCTCTCTGCATTCTCTCTGTTTTTTCACTTCTCCTCTTAGAGTGTGGTGAAACTCATGCGAGGTTTACTGCAATGTATGACGAGACAGGTTTGTACATAAACATGCACAAACCATACATTTTTATTGTGAAATATTTGTAATACATTAAAACCTCATTTATTCACATAAAAACACAATTGTTTAAATCTTACATCTTAGCTTGACAAGGTGGAAAAATTCAAGTACAGCAAAAGTGCTTCAGACTGCCTTCATGCCAAGTATCACAAAGCCTCACAATTCATTTCATATTTCACTGTAGTAAATGTAGTGTAATTTTTTATGTTTTTTTTTTCGTTATTCATAATATACATTACGGTGAACCATGTCTTTTGTGGAACGGCTGGATTGATTTTCAAGTTTTTGTTTTTTCAGGTCTTCACATTGTATATACGCGTGATGAGGTTGACATTGTTCAGAATCTGATTTTTTATATCGAATCTGCCTACAAAGTGGCGGTAAGCTCCGTTTATTATTGTTCTGTCACAGTAGGAATTGTGACTGAATTTGAAAACATGAAAAAAAATATTTTTACTTTCTAATGTTAAGAACATTCTGTGGAAATATAATCTTGATATCTTTAAGATTGACTGAGTAAAACCATGTCAATAAAATTATCATAATGACATTATTGGTTGTGATCAAACTTTAATGCTTGTTATCTCAGAATTAGTTCGTGAGACTTTAGGCTGTGGACAGGGTCACAATTTCCCATGTTTTTTTCTGGTGATGATTCACAGGATTTTGGAATGTGGGAACGAGGGGATAAAACGAATCAGGGCATCCCTGAGATCAACATCAGCTCAATCGGCATGGCAAAGGTAAAATATTCAGGCATTTAGTGAAATATTCAAAATATCTGTGAAATTTGTGTTAAATGTCCCAAGGTGTCAAATTATGATGCCTTGACTCCTAGTAAATCTATTCAGGCAGCTTTGGAAGCTTTGGATGGACTGAATCTGTTCGGTAGCAAAGGGGGACCAGAGTCTGTTGTGCACGCTTTAGCCGATGACATTCAGCATTGCCAAGTAATATCCTCTTTTATAATGTCACAGATGGGAAGAGAGCGTCCATAGATCGTGTTATGAGTTTTTCATGGCTCCAAAATTGTACGTGTTTTTCTCTTTTTGGGTCATTTGCAACAGTCTATTCTGAGCTCTATGCTTCCAAGGGCATCCACGTCTAAAGAGGTGGACGCTGGGGTCCTGTCCATCATTTCTTACCCGGCTTTTGCCGTTGAGGACATTGACATTGTTAATATCAGCAAGGAGGATATCATTTCAAAACTTCAGGTTAATACTAGAGTTTTCCAATTGTATGAAGTAAGAAAAAACTAATACATCTTTTATGTAAAGGTTTAATATGAATTAAAGATAGGTTAAAGAAGCATGTCAGTTAAAATACATTATTAATATAAAACATTTGTTATTTGACACACATTACCCATTTACTGTCTCATAGGGCAGATATGGATGCTGTCGCTTCCTTAGGGATGGACACAAAACTCCTCGAGAGGTAAAAAACCGACAAAGAATTTTGTGACAAAATATCAAAAGGTTTCTGTGTGTGGAGTCACAATTATTATTTTCCAAGGACCCCAATCGATTACACTACGAATCATCCGAGCTAAAGCTCTTTGAGAACATAGAGTGTGAATGGCCACTATTCTGGACGTACCTCATACTTGATGGCATCTTTATCAACAGCCCTGAACAGGTACAGAAAAATCACTATAATACACTATTATAATATCCAACTACAGAGCACATTTCAGAAAAGAAAGTAAAAAGTTGTGCTTTCTCATTTAGGTTGAAGAATACAGGAATGCTTTAGATGGCATTCTCATCGAAGGGAAGAATGGAGTACGTCTGGTCCCTGAGCTTTATAGCGTTCCTCCAGATAAGGTACCGTATGCCTATTTAACTATTTAAAGCACTGGATTTTGTTCTATAACTTAAAAATAACTTAAAAGTCGTGGGTCAGTGAGTTTGGTTTTCCAATTGAAAAATGGACTTTTGCCCTAGGTTGATGAAGAGTATGTTAACCCACACACGGTTGAGAGAGTGGCAATAGGCAAGTGTCCTCTTAAATGGGGCCAGTCTCTGTACATATTGGGCAACCTGCTGGCAGAGGTACAATAAATTCCTTTTTCTGCTCTGTGGTAATCCTGTATTTCTCAACCTGATCCTGGAGGCCCCCATACTGCACATATAGATATGAATTTGTATACAGTATTAAATGTATTTACTTAAATATATATAATATGTACTTAAAGTCAGCATGACAGTGAAATTTCAATGGTGTTTTCTCCCAAATTGTGACAGTATATCTGAGTTGAACAGCTTCTGGAATGTGAAAAAGTAGGACGGGCCTGATTTGTTGTCAATGCTGTCAATCCAATCCAATATACTCGCACTGAGACATATGTCATACAGAGAAGATGTTGTTAGGGGAATGTTTTTGATTTGTATTAAAGATTATGAGGGCACATGAATTAAAAAGTATGACCTGGATAAATCTTTATATATTGTTTATTCCATACAAAATAAAATTAAGATAGTTTTCGTTTCATGGTGACTTTAAATGTCATTATTATAAATAAAAAAATATGTCATACTCAGAACCTCTGTAACAAGTGCTAAATAACTGCTTAGCTATTTGGGGACCCCCAGGAACATTTTAAAGATCAATTTTGTCTAACTTTATTTAAAACAATTATTACTCTATGCTGAAAGGGTAATTTACTCGGCATCCTGTATGTAGATGTTGATGGTTCTTGGTTTTATAGGGTCTTCTAGCACCTGGAGAAGTTGATCCTCTCAACAGGCGCCTCTCTACTGTTCCCAAGCCTGATGTTGTCGTTCAAAGTGTGTCAAAGTCCTCACTGTTTGACAGTCGAACAAGTTAGATGCGTGTCATACAATATTACAAAAGAAATACGTCGAGGGCTGTCAGTTTAATGTGTTGAATCTGCACATATTATTTCAATAAAACAATATTAAAAATGCCTTAAAGCAGATTAACAACTACGTTGCAAATTGTATTTGTTGGCTGTTAGCCATTACTTGGTAGACCCATGTCAAGTAAAATTTAAATACAGCATGTAATATATTGACTTTGTGTGACAATTTCCATATTTGTTCCCAGTAATTGTTAAAACATGTGATCAATTCCAATTCATTTGATTAATCAGCATATCACATAATTCATTACTTTACATTCGGTTTTATGTCATTACATTCACGATGGTCATTCTTGCTGTTTTCAGTGTCTATTCTGGCAGAAAATGAGGAGATTAAACAGCTTTTGCAGAGCCATGACATTGATTCAGAAACCCTGGAAGACGTTCATCCAATCAGAGTTCAGCCCTCTAGAGTTCTCAGTCACATCTATGCCAGACTGGGTGAGTTCAACGTTCACAGTGACAAAACTGGCACAAAATGTGCCAGACAGAGGCTGAGAGGTTTTACTCTGTAGTCTCTTTTCAGGGCGTAACCAAAGACTGGGTCTGACGGGGAGGCCCTACCGCCGGATAGGGGTGCTGGGAACATCCAAATTCTATATTATTCGCAACACCATCTTCACCTTCACACCTCAGGTTTGTCAGTAAAAACGTGTTAATTGAATCGGCAGGAGTTTGAATATGTATTATACACTTGAACATTCAGTTTGTAGATCATCATGAATTTTATCTGGCTCTGGACAATCACATGATTGTGGAGATGCTCCGTATCGACTTCTCCTACCTCTGTTCACGCTGGAGGATGACAGGCCAACCCACGGTGACCTTTCCCATTTCACACGACATGCTAAGTGAGGCAACACGATGTAGATTTGCAGACAGAAGATTTTCTCCCGACTTGGAGATTAATTTACATTTGTTGTTTTGCAGCCAATGATCACAAAGATATCGAGCCTGCTGTTCTGGCCACCCTAAAAAAACTCAAGGAGGGTTACTTTGCTGGAGCCAGGTAACATATTAGTGATTTACAGGTTCTGTATGTGTCCCATACCTGAACGCACCCAAAATAAATGAGTTTTATATTTAAAGGGTTAAGACGGGGAAACTGTCTGCTTTTCTTGACACCTCCTGTTGTGCACATCTTACTTTTATGGACTGTGGTGAGTAAAATATGCCACCCAGAAGCAACCAGCATGTTTTGTGAAATGCATTACTAATGCATATAGAATTAAAGAAAGACAAGATTTGATTTCCCTTTTCGGTAAGACTTCACAAAATGATGACATCATTTTCATTTTTGGGTGTACTGTCCCTTTAAGTCATTAATCTAGAGTAATCAATAGAGTACCGCAGAGATGACATATTTCATTTGTAGGTCAACCCGGCCGGAATTTAGCAGCAAACTGGTTTGAACTTTTCCCATAGACTTAAAAGAACATCTGTAAATAACGATGGTTTATGATACCTACACGTTTTGTCTATCAAGATAATCCTTATACCAATAATATTTGCTATTTTTGAAGCTTAAATACAATCCCCAGAAGTAAAAAGCTAACATATAATAGACTAAAGTTAATACGCCAAGTCGATAGCAACGTCACCACCACCAAGAGTTCGACAACATTTTCAAACTTTATCAAAACATGTTCCCTTACAAGCAATTGCTCCATGAATGAATCTCCATCTACGTGTTTAGAGAATTTTTATTTGTGATGATGTTTGATGTCCCCGCCAAAGGATGTTGTCGATTTTACTAACTTGTTAGCAACCGCCGTTTTTTAAACATGATAAGGCTTTAAAAATCACAAATGGGTTATTACTGGCGTGTTCTATGTCATAGAATGAAACGTGAAGATATTAAGAGTTTTTTTAAATCATTTACCCAAAAACCCATAAAAAAACCCATACATTTTGGAGCGATGGAACCGGAAGTCCTAAAGTGAAAACTGGCTTCAGGGTTTTGGACACAAACGTCATCTCTGCAGTTATCAATAGAAGTTTGTATTTGCTTACATTTTGTTGTGTTGTTGTGTCCCATACTTCACATTGTCTGAACAAATATACTTGAAACACTATAAAACTATTTACGCCCAAAACTCAACATTTTTAAATTATCACTTATGGCAACAGATTGTTCCTTAAATTTACAAAACTAACCAAACTGATGGAAAATTTTGAACCAACCAGTCACTACAAAATGTAGATGTTTTTACAACGAACACTGACAACAAAACTGTAATTTAATTTTTTCATTTTAAATTGGGAATTACTGACAAACGTTTTTGTTTGAATGTCCAAGTGAGTTGTCCGAGCATCTTAAAGGGCTTGTGGTTTCATTATTCCTGTTTTTGCATAACATTTAAATACAAATGTGGTTCATGTGGTTGTCAGGCACTATATCTCCCTGCATGCGTGTATAGAGGCTTGAGAGTAATTTTGTGACAGAGCAGCTCTGACACTTTGTATTAACACGTGTGCCGCAAGCTAGTGGTGAAACACTTAATTACTTTTTGAGAGTGACATAAGACGTGCTCAACCCTTCCGGGCTTTTATTTGACTCAAGTGTCTGTGTGTGTCTGTGCAGAGGTGGATGATCTGGCTGTGTATCTGGACCAGCTTCTAGCTGTTCCTCAGCACAGCTCCATTAGTGACACTAAAGGAGGTCTGAACCGCTTCAGGACCGCAGCCAGAAAGACTTGTGAGATGGTGTCACTGGTCCACAAAGCCAGAGATCTCAACATACACAGTGAGTTTAAAATGTAGCCAAATTCTGAGCCTAGTATTGTTTTGTAAGCGCTTACAAATGCTTCATGATTTGGTTTTGATGTCTCCACAGATGTGCACATGTATCTTCCTACAAAACTCTTCAGGTCTCCATCGCCAAACCTTTACTTACTGGAAAACAAAGGCCAGGTAACTGTGCTTATAGTGTTTGATAACAAGAAGCTGCCTTTCACAATGAACAGTAATGACTGATGTTTTCACTGATAAGGTTCCTGAGACACAGGTCACTCATCCTACAAATCTGCCCAGAGACATGAATGGAGGGATTGACTATCCAGCCCTTGTGCAAATGCTGAAACAAAGCCAAAATTTGCAGGATCAAGCTGACATTCTTTATATATTGTTTAAAGACAAGTGAGACCCACATTTTATTCAATTTAATGTACTGTGTGTGTGGAATGGCCAACACTCCAAATTTAGGAGGTGACATCTTTAAATATATTTTTATTAATTATAAGGGGAATGGACTGGGACACCAAGCTACATGGTAAAGGTTCGACTGTACGATGCCTCCTGAGCGAAGTGTATGAAAAGGCAGGAACCCTGAAACACTGGGGTCTTATACGAATGATCTGCGGGATGCTACGCAAGAAAGTAGAAGAGTTGGATGCTGTGAGTTACGTCATATATTTATGAAACAAAATTTCGGTCAAAGGTGTACCTCAGAGAGTGTGGAAATTCACCCAAATCCATTCTGTTGTAAAAGGGAACACAAGAGGAATTCAGTGTCTATGCATTTTTAAAGCATGAAATGAAGTTTTGATAGAAAATGATTTCAAACAGACTGTTCACCCAAAAGTAAATATTCCTGTTATTTTACATCTGTATATGACTTTGGAACACAAATGAAGATATTTGGAGAAATGTCTCAGAGGTTTTTTGTGCATATGATGCAAGTCAACGGGGGCGAATGTTGTTATATCAGTATATATAACGTTATATCAAAATATCTTCTTTTGTGTTCTGCAAAAGAAAGAAAGTCAAACAGGTTTTTTACACTTTTTCTATTAAGGGACATCACGTACACCGAAAATATACCTTCTTTTTATATGTGAATATATAAAGCAGGCAGTGTTTTTATCTTAACAGGCTTGTTCAGATTTGCTCATTCATCAGAAACATCTAACAGTTGGACTTCCTCCTGAGCCAAGAGAGAAAACTATATCAGCGTAAGTTTACATACACACACATGTGCTCATGTTCACCTGTTCATGCTACAGTCCCTGTCTCCATACAGCCCCATGCCTCCAGATAAACTGGCATGGCTTATCGATGAAGCCAGTGAGAACAACCTCACCATTGCTATTCTCACTCAGGTTAGAGATGCACTGACAGCTTTCTTTTTTTGAACACGTCTCAATCCAGTAAATGTTACTTCTGCAGTTTCCATTAACGCTTGTGCTCGACAGGAGATAATGGTGTTTCTAGCCATGAGCATTCGTACCCAGCCCAAACTCTTCAGCGAGATGTTCCGCCTCAGGATTGGCCTCATTCTTCAGGTCATGGTCACAGAGCTCGCCCAGTCCCTTAACTGCACAGGTATCTTCGTTCCTCGGTTCCACTGAACTCCTTAAAGGGATAGTTCAACCAATAATACAAATTCTGTCATTATTTATTCACCCTCAAGTCATTCCAAACTTGTAGGTGACTCTTCTGTGTAACACAAAAGATATTTTGAGAAATGTCTTGTGTCCATACAATGATAGTCAACGGGGTCCATTCTTCAAAATATATTCTTTTGTGTTCAGCAGAAGAAAAAAAGTCATACAGGTTTGCAATGTCATAGGGTGAGTAAATGATGAAAGAATTTCTATCCATTTAAAAGAACAGTTAACCCAAAATTATATTTCATCATCACTTTTTTGTGTACCAAATGTGTAAAATAAGATCTTTTAAAGATGAATTGATCTGTTTTACATATAATGACTATACTTTAATCAAACCATTTATTGCATCCAAAATGCATAATACACATACACAATATTTTGAAGTGTTAATTCATATTAACCAATAATACAACTTGAATTAAAACGTTTATTAAGTTTTATATTGTTCTTAAATAAGTGCATGAATGTGTATGTTTTTATTTAAAAAAAATGATATGCACACTACACAGACATATATTAAGTAAACTCAAACTTTCATTTTGGATGCGATTACAAGCAATTCAGGATCATATCATTTTTTTATGTAGGCGAGGAGGCTACAGAGAGTTTGATAAACATGAGCCCATCTGAGCTGAAGAACTTTCTACTTCACATTCTGAGTGGCAAAGAGTTTGGCGTTCAAAAAAGTGGTAAAATTTAACCGCAGACTCATAACTCATAACAGACTTTTCAATGTTTTCTTGTTTTTTTGTGATCACGAATTGTGTTTCTGTCTCAGTGCGCTCAACAGGCAATGTGATCAGCTCTGCTATCAGCGTCTATGACAAGAGCAAATCTTTCTCCACCAAAGCTGAACAGAGAGTCACGAGTAAACAGGGGGGTGATATCACACTGGTGAGAAATCTTTCTTCAGTTTAAAATTGTTATGTTTCTGCTTAAAGTGCAATAACGCTTTCCTATGTGCTTTAGCCTGTATCAGTCCATTCCTTGGATATTGAAAATATTGAATCAGGGGTAAGTGGACCAGAAGCAGGCTTTATCCTTTTTTAGTAAGTTTATTAATATGAGTGGTTGAAAGTCATTTGGGGGTTCATACTCATCTGGTTGTATTCCAGAGGTACAGACTTCCCTGCATTGAGTCATTTCAGGGCTCATTAGGAGCTACTGTAGTGCGTGACAGCAGACACGGGCAGTGGCTTCGTCGCAGACGTCTAGATGGAGCTCTCAACAAAGTCCCTGTCGGATTTTATCAGAATGTCTGGAAGGTTCTGCAGAAGGTGGGTAGGACTTATTATAAAGAATTCCAAAACTGGATGTCACAGATAGTCACTTCTAATATGATGTGTTTCTTTTCATCATCAGTGTCATGGGCTGTCTATTGAAGGCTGTGTACTTCCCTCCTCAACCACAAGAGAGGTAAACCCCTGTTAATGGATTGAGTGTTTTTTCAGTAGAATTAACGTATCTCACCAATGGCAGATGACTCCAGGTGAAATAAAGTTTGCCGTGCATGTGGAAACGGTGCTGAACCGCGTTCCCCAGCCGGAATACCGCCAGTTGTTGGTGGAGGCCATACTTGTACTGACCATGCTGGCTGAGATGGACATTCAAAGTGTGGGTGGTGTCATTCAGGTGGAGAGGATTGTACAAATGGCCAGTGACATGTTCTACATTGATCAGGTCAGCTTCACATTCAATGCTTGTGTGTCTTTTCTGTTTGCCAATATTCCACGTATGAAGCATATTTTAGGAATATGAAGATCTAAGATATTTGCGAGCAGTTGATTTTAAAACAAAATTTGATTATAATTTCTGGGGAAATTTTAATCTTTTCAGAATAAGATATTTTTCCTGTCATGTTGCAGATGTTTAAATGCTTGTTGTTGCATGAAAAGATATAATAAAATGTTTACAAATATGTGAGTGGTGTACTCACTTCTGTGAGATACTGTATGTATTACATGACAGTATAGGGTTTTACTTTAGTGCTTTTTTAGGCGCTGACATCATTTAGATTTAGCGTGCTGGATAAATATTCCTTAAACAACTGTTTTCTCTCTTTCTTCAGAAAGCAGCAGGAGCTGAAGAGGTTCTGCTGGAGAGAGATCATTCCACTGGTATCTGCAGGTTACTCTATGACAGCGCCCCTAGTGGTCGTTTTGGAAGCATGACCTATCTTTCTAAAGCAGTGGCTACATATGTTGAGGACTTTCTTCCTAGTGGAGCTTGTGCTCTTCAGTGAAGCTCCGAGTTTAAAACGAATTAGAAGACTTTAATCTTCTAGATAGTGAGAGAAGGTAATTATTGTTTTTAAACATTGTTTTAGAAGTGTTAAGGTTTTGAAAAAGCTTAGTTAAAGGTCAAGTTTGTCCTTTTTTGTTCCACAAGCATTATTAAACCAAACTGCAAAAATAATTTACAAACAGGTTTGTACAGTGCCCTTTAACACCCAGTCTACACGTGACGCGACTTGACAAAAGAACCCATTGGAAGGGAACCCATTATAATTTGACATTTTGTCCACACAGGATGCCACGACAAATGTGTAAAGAACAAGGCACTTGTCGTATGGCGCCGCGTCGCGTCCGACGTAGACACACTTTGACAGCGCATATATTTACCATAGAGTGTAGCAGTTATGATGTTGTTTTGTAGGATAAAACACAGAACTTTCTTTTGCACTTCTGGTTTTCATAGGTTTTTGGTTTAACTGCCTAAAATAAAAAAAATCGTTGTAGGCCATAAAACTCAGTGGTACCTCACACAACTTAAAGGCGGTTGCTACATGGGACTACATACCATGCTTGAGATATTAAATGTTATCATGCATTCAATGTAAGAAAATGTACCAAAGGTATCACTGGGATGTTACCCTTTAAAAGAACCAACGTTTCTTATATGTATATGTCTTTTTAGGTAAAGATATGTATATATTAAGTACCAACATGTACCTCTGATGTACTAATATACACTTTTTATATGCGAAGGTGTAATTTCTTAAAGGACCAGTCTGTAAAATCTAGTGGAGACTCTGCGAATTGCAACCAACGGCTCACTTACCCCTTCCACAACATGGCGACTTACATGCCATGTCGAGTTCATTTATAGCCTAATGTTAACTTTTTATTTCTGGCAATTACTATCATTTAATAATTCATAAAAATTGTGTTAAAAATGAACACAAATAAAGATAATTTCCATACAGAACCATACTGCTGTATTTTACTTTAATCCAAACAGCTATACCTTACCATACCTGAATGAGGCATTACAAGTCATGTAGAAACAAATTTAACTTTTAAGGTGAAATCCAAAATGTTGGGGGACGAGACACATGTACGAAAAGTAACCTATACACATTTCTCCAAAACTCAAGATTTCGGGACGTCGGCCGCTGGGGCACAGTCAACATTGACAGTGGTCGATTCGAAACACTATTCAGGCAATGTGCATACAAAACCGTGGCTTGGTTCAGACATTATAAACATTGATTCAAGTGTGCACAATTACAACAATCACTTTTCCAAACGGGTAGGGAGGGGAGGGGCTTGACATCATGACAACGTTTCATTCCACTGCAATTCACTGTACACTATCATTCCGTTTGCATCAGCCAGTGACATCATCAAAGAGGGCTGCCTAAAAACACTACAATTTGACACTTAAAAATGAAAGGGAATATGTAAAATGACATAGGACGTGTAATTCTGGACGGAGGGGTATGTTACAAACACGCGGGGGTAGGGGGGAAATGCCACATGAACAAATCTTCAGTCTCTTTGAAGCATTAAAACCATTCCTCGTCTGCCTTGCCGTTTTTTGGTTTCGGATTGGTTGATGTTTTTCCTTGGGCGTATGCGTCAGTTTCTCATGCTCCTCAGCGCTACATGAAGTGCATCTGGAAAGAAAGAAGATAGCTTAAAGTGACATGCCGTAATTTTTAATGTTAACACATGGGAAGAGTTACGTGTGGAAGGACAGCCATAAATCTTGTGATAAGTTAAGGACAGGAAGAAGTGTTTGGAGTACCTGAGCTCCAGGGATGGGGGTGAAAGGGTTGGTGGCGCGGAGGATGGGCTGGTTATATATCACAGGCTGAGGACCCATCAAGGGTACTGACCCCATCTGGCCCATTTGAGGA
This sequence comes from Triplophysa dalaica, assembly GCF_015846415.1. NCBI lineage: Eukaryota > Metazoa > Chordata > Actinopteri > Cypriniformes > Nemacheilidae > Triplophysa > Triplophysa dalaica. The sequence continues at coordinate 11,776,542 of NC_079560.1, read as the reverse complement.
GGAATCTACAGATTCAGAAAGCACAGAATGAGCACCATATGCATTTCCTTAGGATTCTGGTATCAACTGGAGTCATTTTTAAATGACATTAATTGATCATTTATACTGCAAAGGTGGCATTGAAACACACCATATATACAGTATAATATACATTTATTGTTGGCATAAACACATGTAAACCAAAATTATGAAGTGAACCTATAAAATGTATATTTAAAATATGAAATTATCCATGTAGAATCATCAATGTTGAATGAAAAATATGAAGTTATGAATATGAAATACACATTCTTGATAAGAAAGATGAAGGCACTGCACCGATGTCGCATTTCATTTACACAGACCTAAATCAAAATTCAATCTCTGACACTAGAGGGTTAAGGTGGATCACACCTGGCATATTTTAATATGGCTTTAATGCAGAAATATTGACATGACACCTACCATCCCATACATAGGCACTTGAGGGGTTGTCATCGGAAATGCAACTGGAGCTGGTGCCTGAGAGACATTGACATGAATGAATGCAAATAGCAGCAATATTTTCTTTTTAAATTACATGATTCGACCGTGTTTATGTACAAGCAGAACTTACATAGCCAGTATAAATCATTCCATTCTGAGGAGAGAAAAACAGACATTACTGACAGCGGTACAAATCCAACAGGTTTTGGGGTTTTGAATCCATTTGTATCGTATGCAAACATATTGAATCAGACTGAGGAGCACAATGGGTCCGGTTCACATACCATCTGTTGCATCGGTATGGGTGCAGGAGCCAGGTGTGTGTGGCTCCAATGTCCTGTGCCATTCACAGCTTTGGACTGCCAGTGAGAACCTCCAGATGACTTCTTCTCCAAATGAGTCCACTGCACTTCTGGCCTGGAAACAATACTTTTTTTTAAGTCAAACTGTTAGAAATGTGCTCTCTGTAACACATTTATCTCTATAGTGCATTGTTAACAACAATTTGTACAAAAAAGACATTGTGAAATAAACAGACAACAAATAACCACATAGTAAAAATATTTAAAATAGGGAAATAAAAAGGATAGTAATAAATAGAATAGAATGCATAATATGCATGATATGGTTCAGAGTTCTTATAAATTATTATGAATTTGTTACCTAGTCTATGAACTGATTTTAATTTCACTATAATTTCAATATTTCAATAACATTCATTCTTGAAAATATCTTATTTTCTGTTCTGCAGAAGAAAGTCATACAGCTTTGAAACGACAAGCGTAAATTATGACATAATTTTCATTTTTGGGTGAATCCCTATAACATTCAATTTATAGCTACAACAAACAAACGTTTTTTAAACACTGCCAGAGAACCTCTTTCAGAATACTTACTTTTTTGCTGGGGGCCCTCCAAAATGTAAATCTAAAGCAAACAAACATATGCATTATCTAACAAGGTAGCACATGGATTGAATCAAATTAGTTTTAATGCCATAGAAAGAAAATAAACAAAATAAAAACTCACTGCCAACTAGATTGGCCAAGGATGAGTCCAGGTCATTAGTAAGTAATTTCCCTCCATTGTAGAGCTGTGTGCCGTGACTCTGGACCTGTGAGGAGAGCGTGGGCTTCAAAAGTGCTCCTACGAGAGAACCAACCTGGTAGATCAAACAGAAGTAACATGTTAATGATATTTTCTTATTTTTAAAAGTAGATATTCTTATATTCTCATATAGAGGTTAATTTTCAAAATAGATTGTCCTATCCCAGTCTTAATTTCAGAATACTACATACAAGTATGTCGTTTGTATGTGAATTTACGCAAAACGTGACTTAGTGGTTTATCAAAAATCATTAGCTCATTAGCAACACTTTTTCTCAACCAATGGGGTCAGATTGGGGCAACAGCAGATGCAGGCAGTGTTGAGTAAACCTCTTCAAATCTATTTTTGCAATTCCATTTGGTGACGGTAAAAGCCCGGAAATGACACACTTCACCTTTAAAAGCCATTATACTCATCATAAAAGCTTATAAAAGACTCACCCGGATGAGTCCCAAGTGATAGCCATAAAATGAAGAAGAAATGAAGAAAGAGCATTATAAACATTCAAACACATCTGTACACAGCAAATTACAAGCAATATAATACAGGAATAGACACTCAATGGAGACACCGATGTGCTGATGTCAGTGGCATTTGGTTTTATTACCTCCCCAGCTGTTGTTACTGGCCGGCAGGGTGGTTGTCTGAACGGGGGCGCTGGAATTGTGTTGGACATCAAAATGATCATTGGTGAAGTTGTGCACACTGTCAGGGATGGTAAGCAAGAATTAAGTTTAACCTTACAGATGTTTTTTCTGCTTTTTGGGGTTAATATGAGCTAATGTCAACTCCTTATTGATAAATTGCTTGTTTTTTATTTGAACGTGGCTTCGTATAAAGGTGCATGCAAAACAAATCTAAATGAAAGGCAAATGTAGGAGACAAACACATTATCTGTCCCCATTTAAACTCAGATTTTGAGTTGATATTTATTTTCTACACAAGCAACACTGCAGAAAAACAGGACATGTACCCGTTTGTGATGTGTTGATTAGGTGGACTGGAGAGGAGCTCGGTGGCACCACTGCTGGTGCAGCTACTGTTGGCACTGCCCACAGACTGCCCACTGGGGGACACTGTTGGGGTCTGCATGCCAATGTCTTTGAGCTGAACAGCCTGCGGAAAAGAATTAACCTCATTAACTTGACATTGAACGTCTAACAGAATGTGTAACTGTTCAGAAAAACGAACTGTTTGTGAGGGCAGGATGGTGAAAAGATGTTTCATGCCGTTCTAAGGTTTACACTGACACTTGCAAATCAATTAGATTTGTTACCTTTGCCGGCTGTAGTCTGTCACCCTCACCCTCCCTATAAATGTAAATAGAATTATTTAATGCAATATCAGTTCAAATAGACACAAAACCGACTAATAAATCAATTTGTAAGCAAGTTTCCGCATGTACATGGTGAGGAATTGTCTCAGTATGCTTCTATAAGGATCTTTTTATAGCAAGAACAGAATCACTATGACATCCGTGATTATAAATGCACATTAAACAGCAAGCCTTGTCTATCAATTTCAATAAAACGAAGTATTCCTAAAGAACCCTAGAAGTGTTTCTCTAAAAAAGACTGTTTTATTGATAAGTACCTGCTGATGGTTGAGGCCTCTTTCATTTTCTTGCCATCCAAAGAGGACAAATGTTGCTCCAGAGCTTCTAAAAGACTGCTGGGAGCCTGGTGGTGTGAGGTCAAGATGGGATGAAACACACATTTTAGGTAACAAAATGGTAGCAGTAGCAGCAAAAAATAATCAAAAGAATCGCACACACTCATACATATGAACATACAGTACTTCTAACCTGGACAGTTAGCAATAGATGCATAAACTGTGTATTTTACCATGCAACAGGATTTCCAACTGTATACAAACTATATCTGTCTTATAATCTTTCACTCACACACTCATAACTTCACACACACAAAGTCTGCGTAACTAGGAACCTATTAGTGGTTATGAGTCTCTGAAAACAAGGGGGAAACACAACAGAAATAATTCAAGTGGAGAGGATTTGAGTTTAAAGCTACACATGCAGAAAATTTCTGTGTCCCATGCATGTTTTCAAACAGACCGTTTGGAGGCCTGTGGGGTCACTAAAGGATTAAAACCATGGAAAACAGAAAGCAGACTTTTCTATTCATGCACAGAATATAAATGCACATACTGTTAAAGATATCAAATGCCACAGCAGAACCTGCTAATCTTTGGATTCCACGTGGATTTCTTGAAATTAAATTGTTTTCGAGCAGACTCGGTGAGCGTCTATGAGAATGTCTGCATCAACATTTCGATAGAATTTGAAACATTTGGAAGCCAAAGCAGGTTAACTAAAGAAAGGCAAACATTGAATGAGACCACGTTTCTGGTATTATATGCCTGTATTGCATTTTGTCTAAAAACAGCAACGTCAAGCGAATCAAAATGATGAGTTGGGAATGCAAATGTCTGTTCCTATACAATATTTGCCTTTCAGCCACTAGCTGTGCCTGGTGTGCATGCCAATTTAAAAGAGAAAATTTCATGAATAACAAAAGTACAGATTTCTCAGCTACAGACGCAATACAGGGAGATTTTTTACTGAGAAATCTGAAACATATGCAACGAAACAACACACTATTAAAAGGAGAGATAAACAAGGAAGAGAAGTTTAGACAAGGGTACTACAGGAGTAGAAGTATACAAAAGGCCATGATGAAGAAAGGCAACTTGAATAGCCGAAGGCGACTTATAATAAATCTAATCGATGTCATTGCTAATGATATAGTACTAGAATATAATGCAGGCCTTCTGAATACTGCTGCAGCTTTAGAAAACAAGGCACTCCTTCCAATAAAATGTATTGTTGACATGGTTGAAGTACCACTCGGTAGTGTGCCAGCCCAACACCTTCAGGAGTCCCTGTCCGATGTAAATGAAAATGTCAAATATGCCAAATGGTGGCAAACTGAAGGGGGACATTAATGCCCAGCACCCAATTGCCAAGACATGCATAACCAGCAAAAGCTGGAGACCTATATTTGTCTTTAACACTGACAGGAAAACTTCAGGAGGTGCCAGGCAGAATTCAGTCCCCTACTCCAGTTTTGAGGCATTCTTTGAGTTGTGCACATTCACTGTTCTTCCCAAGAAGCTATCCAAGCAGAATACCCTACCAATACAGAGATATATGGCAAAGATGAGTGCTGCTTACAGGTTAAGAGATGACTTTGTTTAGTGAGGCCACGCCCACAGCATCACGACCGGTCGGTTTGGCCAAGGTTCATTGGCACGAGCACCACTTAGCCATATATCAATCAGTATAAGAATTACAAGCAATCGAATTTCTCATGGGTATGCCAGTAAGAAATAGTGGCTTGAGGGGCAAGCACTAAGCAGTACTGCAATAGCCGTAATTGACTTTTGGTAACTCATCAAATGCTAAACTAACACATCAGAGATAGCGTCTCTAAAAAGTCACATAGACTAGCTTTGGTACCCATTTACCTCTGATGACAACAGAAAATGCAAAACAGCACATCTGATTCCGTGGGAGTGCGCGGGTATGGAGTAAGTTTCTTGAGGCCCCTATCCTAAAAGTCGGATAGATGGGGGGGAGGAAGGGGGGGTCAAAAGAATAAGGGCGGGGGATGATGGTCTAATGGGGTGAGGCGTGAATGAGAGATCAGGATGAAGCCACAAGTGAGTAACTGAGATGAAATGCACCACTAACCTGTGAAAGATCTGGGATGTCAACCTGATCAATTCCAACTTGCTGTGACACAAAAGAAAAGGAAGGGAAGGGAGAACGGAAAACAAAATGTGAAACCAAACGGCAAAAAGAGAACCAAGGTACGTGGAGAAGGGAGAAAGAAGAATTAAGAAAAAGAGCAATTACTCCATGCAGTGTATGAGATAACCCATAGGAAAATATGGATGTTCACAGACAGACAGTAACATTATGTAGGTGGCGTGGTGAGCGGTGAGACATTGAAATGTCACTTGAAGGTCATGAGGACAGTGATGGAAATATTTACATGACTAGGTGAGAAACATCCAAAAGAAACACACAACTAATGTTGACTTTGGAAAAAAAGACAAGAAAAACAAATGGCATACAAACATTGTTATACAAATAAAGAAATGTGCTCTTAAAGTCAACTTTAGTCAGTTTTTGGATAGCACTTCACCCGTTTCCAGAAGAGTCATATTATTCAGCCAAAAAAGCGAATAAACGAAAGAGAAAAGAAAGAGAAACTCAAGAAGGATGTGCTTAGCATTTTTCCCCAACATATGCCTCCATACACATCAAAATAATGTGCTTGACAGACAAAAGTAAACAGCTAAATTCCAACCATCACACCGGCACAGTTGTCAAATATATTGTACCTTTACATGGAAATGCCTGTTAATTATTCACCAATATCTTATTAAATCGAGAAAGTGAAAAGGAATCAACAAGAGTCTTTGAACGATTTTTCCTCTAATAGCTTCTGGGGGCCTTCAGAGGGGGCCAAATTGACAACTGTGCCCTGTATCCAAACTGCAAAACAAAGATTCAACTCGTTTGCACATTAACGTCAAAAGACAAACAGATTTTATATGTGAGTATCACAGCTCTGTTCCTGTTGTTGTTGTTGAGAGGGACAGATAGATAGAAAGACTTTCTGCTAAGGCATGCAGTGCAGGCACCAGAACAGGCAGCATGAGGGGGAGACCTTTGATACATGTTTTTGGACCGGAAGGCAAAAAGGGACACTCAGCAGAAAGGACCTGAATAAGATGAACCCAACCATCCCATGCATAGATTAGATCTAGAGACGCTTTACCTCCGCCACCTTGAGAAACTCAGAGAGCTTGGTCATCCTGATAAGAAACCTCTTGTATATTTCCAGCGCCTCTTTGCATTGATTCTTCTTCATATTAAAATATTTCTCTTTGAAGTGAAGAAAAAGGTCAATGTAGCAAATGCAATTTAAGTTTTTCTTTGAAGCAAACAAATATCATTTTAATTCATTTCCAGCAAACAACATTTGTAATCCAGACACTTGCACATACAGTACAGTACAAACACGCAGTGGGGTCCACAGATTGAAAATCTGAGATTGAAAATCAAATTTGGTAATGGATAGATGTTTCAGGATTTTGATCAATTTAGAAGGAAAAAAACTTACAATAATAGCAAATAGAATTAGAAATGTTTAAGATTCTGCTCTTATTTTAGTTGATGTTCAAATAATGTTTAAGATTTTTTGCATCATGTTCGTAAAAAAATCGGGTTTTACACAAATTCTATGATAACTCAGATGGATGCCTATCCAATACTAAGTAACTTGTGTTAACTTTCACTTAAGTTGCTTTCTGATAATACAATTGTTATATAATTCAAAATTTGTTAAAGATAAAAAAGGCACTTTTGACCTTACTGTAAACAGCCGCAGACAAAATTAAGAGACCATTTCGAAATTATTTTCCGTTTTTCAGAATATTCCTTTTTTTAGGTGTGCGTTTAGGTAACATTATGATTTTGTTTCATGTCATGCATTGCTAACAATATTTCTCCTAATTTCAAACAAAAATATTGTTTCTTTTTGCCTTTAATGCAGGAAATGAAATCTGAAGAAACAGTTCAAAATAACAGAAAAGATGCTCTGCATTTTTTCAGACCTCAAATACTGCAAAGAAAACAAGTTTATATTCACGTTGAAGCACTACAACAATAATATTTGTGAATGTATTTAGAAAAAGTACAAAAATATTTTTTTATGTGATAACCCACAGTTTTCATGTGTCTTGTCATGCTATCAGTCCTTCACATGTTGCTGTTGGATGACCTTATGTCACTCCCGAGGTTTGGTTTTGTTTTGTTTAAATTCAAACAGACGCTAGACTGGAATACATCTAGTAATGCTGATGAAATGAACATTCGGAATGGTCTCTTCATTATTTCCACGGCTGTATTTACACAACGTTCACACAAACCAAGCATTCAAGTAATTTTTTTTATATAACATACTGTATGCAACCCTTTATAGCAAATTACAAGATTAGAAAAAACAGGCAATTTTGCTATGAAATATATGTATTACCTAGCAGATTAATGACACCTTCATTGTAAGCAGCAAAGATGCGGATGGAGTCTTTGAAGAGCAGCGTGAAGGCACAATTGATCACCCCATTGGTCAGTTCATTAGAACTGGCCTACAAAACACACAGAGCAACACATGTATTTAAAACATGAACCTACTAGGTCAACCTTTAAAAATGCCTGTACGCTAATCTCCAGCTAAGTATACAATTTAGTGTCAACCATTTATTTTTAAGCTCTTAGGTACCTCAAAGTCCAAAAGGGCGTCAAGCTGATTCTGAATGATAGGGAGAGTCTTCATCAGCTTGTCTATACTCATAGTTCGCATCACTCCATCGCTCCTAAACAGAACATATGGATGGCAAGAGGTTAGCTGAGACAGAAAGGTGTGATCACGGCTTTGCGCTTTCAGAATCTGCTTTTAAGCACTGCTGTCTGTCAGCAGTAAGAGCTATTTGTCTTGTTTGAGTCATTGTGGAATATTTCCCCAGAGCGGATGCCTCACCCTCTCTTCATCTTGGTGAAATCAAGCGCGACGAGTCTGTAGGACAGAGCCCTCTCGTTCAGATACCTGCTGTAACGTCTAATGTAGATGGACATGTCGTAACCTGGAACAGACGGTCAGTAAGAATAAGAGTCACAGAAGCCTGTACCCTCCTACTACTGTATTAGGATTACCATCAGACACACCCACAACACATAAATCTGCCGTGGTTAGAATTGATCTATTAATAAACATAACATTGAAGGTTTACTTACCTTGTAACGCTCCTTTATCTACGAAATTATTCAAGTTAAAGAGTGTGCTTCTTGATGCAAGGTACTGGATGAACCTCTGTTTGATAGGAAACGTAAAGGACAGATATTGATGCAGGCTTGTGGAATGTATATCGAGTGAAACGTATTTTTCCAAACATGCAATACTATGGTTCACGACTACCCAAAAAACGTGATTATGATCGTACGTGTCAGACATCTCACAGAATGGCTCTAGCAAGTACTTTTATATTGATTTTGTGACACGCTACATCCCACCGAGAAACACCAACAACAACAAGGCAAACTGTGATGTCGGGCAACAGACCGTACCTCATTGCCGTACATCATAAGGTGGTGTGTAGTAACGAGAGCCTTAAAGACCACCACCCAGCTCTGATTTGCTGTTCTCTCAAACAACGTATCGGCCAAGTGAGGTATATTCACGTTCAGCTCATTGGTGCAGTGCATTAAATCTGGAAATGGTGGGAAACAGAGCAGAAACAAACAACTTGCATGATTCAAGGTGATTATATTGTGTGACAGAAAAAACCTAAATAGGATCTAAACAAATATATACACTGAATGGCCAAAATTACAGCTACTTTATACAATTGCAAATATTGCATAATGGTATTCAATCAAACTATAAGGTGTGTTCCAATGATAACGCTCCTTTGTATTATTAAAAAATGATAATTTTCCATATTTTATATGGCGAGGATGGTCTGCCATCCTACATGACATCGCTTGAATAGCGGTAACTCAAAAGTTCCACTTGATCTATCTCTAATTAACATATAATAGAAAGTGTATCATTGAATTCTATCACACATATTGACAGAACACCTGCTACCTTTTATTACTTTGAATGAGACAGGCGGTTTATTAGATCTGCAGGCTGCTTTCTTTCTGTCCTCCACAGTACATCTGCTCTGGACTCATTAACAGACGGATTAATTGATAACCGATTCAATTAATCAACTGTGCTCGGTTATTATTCGTGAATTAAAGAATAACCAATTTTGGGATGCAACTGAAGCATCACCCTCTCTTGCGTTTTAAAAAACACAATGTATTTAGACATTGGCTGTAGGGACGCCCTTCACATCAAACTCACATCCAAACCTCAAAACAATAGAAATGTGGACCGATCTCCTTGCCAAGATGGTGATGGAAGTAGAAAGACATCACAACTGAATGACTACTAATAAAACGCATCTTTCGTCCGTGACTCATATGTGAAGAGTCATCTGTATGCAACAGATTATATAAAATCATAGCTACAACATGATGCTTGCCTTCAGCTACGTTTGACAAATAAATGACTGATAGGACTGAAAAGCAGGTTAAGGGGGTGCGATGTAAAACACCTCAGATACAAACATCTCCACTGCATTGATGCTGTTGTCCCCTTCAATGACTCAGAGAACGATGAAAAAGATTGTATAAAGGATTGAATCGGCAGTATTGTACTTGCCTTTGATATAATACAAGGTAACGTTCATCACGCTATGCCCTTGACATTGTATGTTTCGTTTAAAAAAATCAGCAATACAATGTTTATACCCCAGCAGAGGATTCACATCAACGCTGTTCCCATCATGTCAAAATAGAGAATTGTGCCCAATTATTTTAAACAAACCACTTGGCGTTTCATCTCTGTTGTCGTGCGCATGCGGTGAAAACACAGCGGTCAAGTGTAACGATGAAGACGGAGGTCGCTGCCGTATGTAAATATGCAAATTGTTCGGCGTGTCAATCACGCATTGTAATTTGCATTCACGCGCGCGTCATTAACGTCCGTGCGGGACCGTAAACGGACTACGGTGACCTTCAGTTAATTGATGAAATGAACTCTATAACGGCTGTTCAGAAATCATCTGCCATAATCATTAAATGGCCCCGAATGCGGTTGTAAATACCAACGCATAAAACACCACAGGAATACCAAGAAACAACCGTTCTCAAAGCATGATGCAATGAAACGGGTGACATTTCGCGGCGCGTTAGAGCTTTAACCTACAATCAAGGTGCTTCTTCTTGGGCGCGCTGACTTCGTGCGTCGTGGCCTTGCACACGGCTTTGCTGATGGCAGATCCGGTCATGCTGTGCTGAGCTGCGGCGATCCGGTCCGTGATGGACTGTCCCGACATATTACGATTTTCAATAAATCCTCTTTCAAAGCGATCTATTCACTGCAGGGGTGTGGGGGTGCCCGCTCCGTGGGATTCGTCGGTCTTGCAGAGAGCGCTACCCTGATGCGATCCGGACACGGGCGAGGATGCTCTGACATTCAGATAACAGCGATCGCTCGCGGATAAGTGCGCACTGATAGGATGATGACAATTACAAAAAGCTATTTATCGTCCGGATAAGCGTTGTGTTTAAACGGCCTGCCCCTTTTAATACGCGCAAAAAGGACACTGTGTTACTCGCTACCCTCCGGTGTTGCCGGTTAACCATGTAATTGCTGCAAGAATGAAGCTAACTATGATCACTATGAACGAAAAAGGAACAGAACCGGTCGATTTTCTCTTTAAAACGAAGTGTCGTCGATGGTAAATTGTCGGTCTAGCAGCGGAAAATATCGCCCGGGTTCATTGAATGCGTGTAGACGGCGCATAACGGAATTTGATAGCAAGCATCATTGTCAAATTCCTTCAGCCTCCTTTCGCGAAATATAACTGCATAAGCTACAGAGAGCAATCGATGTCGTGCGATTATCGTGGTCGCGGCGTCGGTCCTAGATGTGAAAATTCAGCATCTCGTCGTTGACATCTTTGATGAAGCAACAATTCCAATTTTCTATAGTTAACAGTCGGACGCTCCGCGCAAAATGGCAGTATCAGAATCAGGTGACTGGAGAGGGGGGCGATTGGCCTATGTCTGAATAGCTGGGGTGGGCAACTTAAGGTGGAATTTCCGCACTGCTTTAAATCCCTCTGTACATATACAAGAATGCATCAGACGGCCATTTCGTAGCCTTTAATGGTGTATCTTGCTTGTATTTAATGCACAACCCAGATATTGCGCAGACACACAAAAACACATTAAAGAGCTTGAGGGGAGAAAAAAATGGGGGATTGCATTTATTTTGAACGCAAGAGGTTGTAGGGTGGCATTGCTTAAATTGTGAATCACACTAAAAGGATTTAGTGTATTTAGATGACACATTTTGAAGCTTATGTAACTGAATCGTAGGCTAGTTTTAATAAAAAAGCAGCAAAACTGTACCAACCATCTGCTTTCCGTCTGTTTACACAACACAGTAAGAAATGCACCTCACATCTTTGTCAGTTGGCTTATATATTGAATGTGTACATCTGTAAACACACACTGATGCGTGAAAGTGCAACAATCAAATAAAGAGAATTTATGCTGCACAATCTATCACTGTGCGTCATGAATTAAAAATGTTGTCTCCCTCAGAGACAAATCGTACTGTACTATTTTTGAGTCTTTGAATACATAACCATCTGCTACACATTTCTTTCTCCACGTCGTTCATATGCTCCATGTATTTAACATTTAGAACACATCGCACACCCAGCTTGGATCCGTTCTTTAGTGTTGTTGTTGTACCCAGGGAGGGCCACCACATCTGAGTCTGTGTCACTGGTGATGTTCTCATCATGGGCTAAAATTTGCCCCACCAGACATTTAGCTGCTGCATCGATGTTTGTGTTCTCCTTCAGTGGGCATGAAACAAAAAACAAACAGAATATGGTAATTACACATACAATCATGTGAAATAGTCTTGCACTTATATACAGAATATGATGTCTATTCTATTCCCACTAAGCATGCATTATTACTGTAAAAATATACATATGTTGTTCTGTTCACATACAGTATAGTTGAAGTGCTATACTGTGTATATAGGCAAATAAACAGTACATACTTTTTTTGAGTTGTATATGGGTAGTTGACGAATAAACCATAAATGTGTACTACGGTGTGGCAGAAAAAATGTAGAAAAAAATATTAATAGGCCAGTCAAACAATTAATCTCAATTAATAGCATCCAGAATAAAAATGTGTTATATAATATATGTCTGAATACTGCGCGTTTTAATTTTGCATTTATAAACACAAGCATATATTTAAGAAACATTAATATGTTTATATATAAATTCAATTATTTTGGAAATATAAATAAACACATCTAAATATTATATATTTATATAAATATATATATATATTTACTATAAATGTTATATGCACAGTACAGAGACATATATTAACTTTACTCTGGATGTGATTTATCGCGACAGCCCTAAGTATTCGTATTTATAATATAAAATAGCACGAGAGAGATTTCGCTTTATTTATTTTGCAATTTTTTTCCAAATATTTTATGTGACACCATAGGATAACTACCCAAAGACTTTTTATTTAACTGTTAATCCATCCAAGTCAACAATGTTAAATACAATTAAAAAAAGCATAAAATATCTATATAAGAGGTAAATTCTCTAGTGGTGTGCTGAAATGTAATGTGTGCGTTAGCTTTTGCTAAATGTCTCGGTGATGTTGAAAAGAAAACAGCCATAAAGTGATTAAAGGCAATCCAAAGTTAAGCGTCTCAGACAGGAGGGTGTTATGCCATTATTTCCAGGAATCACTTTACAGCACCATCTGCCTTATGTACACTATTCCCTTTTCACAGACCACTGTGTAACTCATTAAATCAGGGTTAGATGGTAAACATAGGCCATCTATCTAATGATCACAACGCATTCTTGCTGTATTTGTTGATGTAAAATAGTCTAACCTCGTGTTAAATAAATGCTAAGTGTTAAAGTAACCATAAGCACAAAGTCATGCATCATTTGAGAAGACTTGGGATGTTACAAACAAACTATGCATTCTTTTATCATACTTTTAAAGTATTTCTCATGGAGCTTTCCAGTACAAAACATAATCTCTTATACGGTTCAAGCATTAAACAACTTTTGGGGGTATGTGGCTTGCATGAGACGGCGCGTTCCCTAGCACTCACAGGTTCATACCTTAGCAGAGGTCTCAAACCAGCCCACGAATCCATTCTCTTTGCAGAAATTATCAAGTTTGGGAATCTGGGTCCGCAGACCCTCGGAAGATTGATCAGACTTGTTGGCTAAAAGAACAGCTGGGACGGGCTTGCCATTGCTGAGAGTGACCTTCACATCGAGGTCCTCTTTCCATTTCATCACCGCTTCAAACGTGGAGGCTCTGGTCACATCAAATACTATGAGCGCTCCCACGGCCTCCCGATAGTAAACTCGTGTCATGTTCCCATAGCGCTCCTGTCCTATTACATGTGGAATGTAAAATGACATCATAAACAAAACGCAGACATATAAAACATCATCTTTTTTGAGTATATTGCATTCAATAAAAGTGCAGTGACAGTTAAGTAGATTTTAGTTTTCTGTAGTGTGTACTCCAGGGAGAAGGGGTGGGGGTATATTTGGATCTTTGGTCCTACCTCGAACTATCATGTGACTTTAACACGAGTATGTGAACTGTTGAGATTAATAGACACACATTCCTTCACATTCTCGGAAGTTCAAAAAACTTTTAAATGGTAATTCAGCGTTTTAAAAGGCTAATAAAATAACATTATATAGGAAAAGAAATGCAATTTAAAACAGACAATTTGACGTAAATAGAGAACTTACCTGCTATGTCCCATAACTGTAGCCGGACGACAGTCTGGTTATCCCAGTGTAGGACTTTAAGAGCAAAATCCACCCCAATAGTTGCGCGATAATGTTGCGAAAATATCTGATGAACGTACCGTTTGATTATTGACGTTTTACCCACTCCGAGGTCTCCGATCACGAGGACTTTGAACAAATGTTCTTTCTCCATGACAAAATAAATGATCACACGGACCGTAAACGAAGTGACCTAGTTTTTAAACAGTTTGCAGCAGATCTTAGTTTCCATCACACATATTTTTTTTTGTTTTATGAATATAGTTTATGAGACGCACGCAGACTCTCATAAAAGTTTGTATACGGGAGGATTTCGTCAAAACAAGTGATGTTTGCGCTTTATCTTCCCATTCAATTCCAAAAATAATATAGAAAGGATGCAAATCAAACACACAAACGAAAAATGAATATCGTAAGAAAAGCTTGTTTGAGTTTATGGTTTTCTCGCAAAGAAACCGATCTAGTAAAAGCCACGGATGGATTGGGCTTCCCAGACGCTGAGCACTTAGATGATGGGTACTTAACGCCACACCCATTTACTCACGGTACACACTGTATGAAGACCCGTGTGAAAGTTCGTGGTGTGTGGAAAAAACAGGATTATTTAAGATATGGTTATATATCCAGTCTATTGGGAAAATAATAGGCAGAAAACAGATTAATATAATAAAGCCGTTATTACCAATTATTGAGGTGTGCTTAAAATCATTCAAATATAATATAATGGTGCATATTTGTTAAAGTGTTGTTTAAGTTTTAAGTCATTTAATAGGAAAACAAGTCCAGCTCAAAAGCTATAAACGTCTACTACTTTAATAAACACAAACAAAAGTCATTAAAGTGGATGTGCGAAGGTGTTTCATGCATTCTGATTTCTTGACTATGTTAAACGTGCTGTCTTCTCATGCTTGACATGGTCAACTTGTCAAAAAACTAGTTGGACGTATAACATAGTGTTTCTGTGCTCGAGACACTACACCAGTGTTCGTATTGCTTTCGGAAAGTTACATAACAACTTTTCTTAGTCCCTTACTGGGCAATTCTCAAGCACTCCCACAGCAAGGTAAAAGAAATAGCCCATTCACGAGTCAATGGACGAGCGATAGGAAGACCCGCTTACCATCAAAATTGGCTGCGCTGCATCAAAATTGGCTGCGCTGTGGGCCTGCTGCTGGTTACTCTTGCGAAAGTGAGACAAGTTGAAGTGTGTTTGTTAGCAATTCAGTGATGGATGTTATATAAACGGTGGATATAACTCTGGATTTGGAGATCGTTTGAAACTAATAGATGGGCCGGTCCCATGCAGCGCTAAAAGATGCAGGACATGAACAGCACAGGGTGAAACTTAGTCGTCTATGTGTTTTGTTGGCAATGGGTACGCAAGTGCTTTAGTTTCACCCTCCCCCCTGCACTTGTCGTATGTTTGCGGAAATAATCGCACAGCTGTATCTGTCTTTTATAAATGTGATCAAACTAAAGACTTGTAGTTTTCTGTAAATACTCAAGATAAACAGGAGATATGCAGAAACTGCATTTACGCCACTTTAATAGGCCTCTGACCTCATGGATGTTTCCATATTTGGTGGACAATAACAGCTCACTCAAAGGGATATTTAAGAGCCAAAACTAAATTTCCACATGTTTTACTCGCCCTCATTTTCTTGAAAAATAATGCAGACTGAGTTATAATACCACGAAAGTGTTAGCCTACTACCACACGCTTGTATTTTGTACATATTTAAATCCAAGCCTCTATACTGAAAAGAAGCAAACTTTTACTTGAATTAGCTGACTGGACAGTACCTTAAACTTCTGGTTTCACGTTATATGAGAACCACCTCTAACAAGCATCAATGGCATGGCCAGGCTGTGAAAGTGCCAGTGTAACGCCTCCCGGAAGTCTGAAATACGGCGAGTGAGAGATCAGAAATGTGCGACGCAAAGCGTTATAGAATGAAGTGCCGCGTGCGCGGCCCCTGCCGTCATTACGGTAATGGTACTGATGAGGGATGAGTCAGGCTATATGATGCTGATGATACTGCCATTTCATCAGCACATTTTCACAAACATCTCCTCATCCCTAATCATGAGATTGACGACATGAATTTACAAACAATTTCTCAAAGCAATACATTAAGGTAAAGAGCGCAGACGATTATGCTTATTCGTTTGGTCGTTTAGTGCACGTTCGAAGCGGGGACTAGTTGCACATTTATCCTTTAAACCTTCGGGTGTGCTTGGATGCATTGCGTGGGAACGTCCCTGTATTGCATATTTTCGGACTGAAAAACAGCGAAGAATATGGGGTTTGCCATTCTGAGGCACTGAGAAGCATTACCGAGGTAATATGAATACAATAATATAATACAGTATATTCATAGAGCGATTTCGCGATTGCTAGGCCTGCAAGTCGTTTCTTCAAGATGCAAAATGCTTTTGCTTGATAGACTTATTCAACAATATACGCGATGTTTCTCATTCAATTATTTTAACTTGACCTTCGATTAGGCTGTGTTGAGCACTCCTAGTGAATTATTGATCAGATAATATGGCTATTTAAATAGATACTTGTTTTTGATGTGGGATTCGGGTCTGATCCAACCACTGAATTCATATAGGCCTATATGTTGTAACGTTTTGGTCATTTTGAAATTTAGAAATGCCAAAAATACAAAAAATTGAGTATCATTCCGGTGCAGAAATATACTTGATGCTTTACAGTAGCCTACTATTACGGTGCAAATGAATAGTCAAGAATTAAATTCCTAGTATTGTATTTGATATACTAACACCTATTTGACTTATTGTCATGCATTTAAAGAACCACCCTGGTCTAATCCTTAACATACCTTTTATCGATGTAACCACGTCTATTCAGGTTTATTTAGTTATAATTAATAATATGTATCATTAGGCTAAATACAGTTTCCTTAATGTACTACCACTGTACCACACCACCATAGGAAGTGTGTTCTCAAGCTTGCAAAACATCCTTTACCAGTTATTGTTCAATTGGAATTTACAAAAATTTGATTCTCAAACCATCTTTATTGTTATTTCTTTATAGATTAAATAAGATATGGAAGCTATATGGCTGTATCAGTTTCGGCTGATTGTCATTGGTGATTCGACGGTGGGGAAATCGTGTCTGATCAGACGTTTCACAGAAGGACGTTTTGCACAGGTGTCTGATCCTACTGTTGGAGTAGACTTCTTCTCTCGCCTGGTAGAGATCGAACCAGGCAAACGCATCAAGCTTCAGATCTGGGACACAGCGGGCCAGGAGAGATTTAGGTACAGCTGGTGATATTTCATCACATTTTAGTTGTAGCTGTAATGGTTTTATCATTTAAGGTTTGGACAAAAGTTAATGTTGTCCTTATGAAAACCCAAAACCGTACATAGATTAAAAGCACATTTCAGTGTAAAACTCAGCCATTTTGATGTAATATTTATATCTTTATTCTCTGAATTTCTATTGTGAAACATGTCTAACATGGTCTCATCTTCTCTTCTGACTGTGATCCAGATCTATCACAAGGGCTTACTATCGTAATTCAGTGGGTGGTCTTTTGCTTTTTGACATCACCAACCGGCGCTCTTTCCAAAATGTGCATGAGTGGCTGGAGGAGGCGCGCAGTCACGTGCAGCCGCACAGCATCGTCTTCATATTGGTCGGCCACAAGTGCGACCTGGAACAGCAGCGGCAGGTGAGCCAGCAGGAGGCTGAAAAATTGGCAGGTGCTTACGGCATGCGCTACGTGGAGACCTCGGCCCGTGACGCCATCAACGTAGAGAGGGCCTTCACTGAGCTGACGTGCGACATCTTTGAGCTGGTCAAATCTGGTGACATCACCATCCAGGAGGGATGGGAGGGTGTCAAGAGCGGTTTCGTGCCCAATGTGGTGCATTCGTCCGAAGAAGTGACCAAGAGCGACCGCCGCTGCCTCTGTTGATCCGAAGTGACTCTTGCCGGCCTATCAAGCCCCTTCACCGCGAAACCAGTGCCGTTGTTTTCCCTTAGCTTGACATTTCCCACTACCGCAACTCTACAAATACTCTCTCGTATCAACGTTTCCTGCTCTCATAGTTACTTCGAATAAAGTTCCTATTCTCTAAACGTCAAGTTCAAGTGAAGACCTAAGGATAAGCGACAAACAAGAAATCATTGATTGCTTTGGTAAGGTGGAATCTAGAGAACTGACTTGTGAGAAAAATGCATCTCCCAAACTCGAGGTCTCAAACCTTCCAAACTCTCCAACACACAGACAGCAGCAAAGACAGACCCAAAGTTTACACCAAAAGTTCAGCCATTAATGACGGATGATTTAAGAGCATGCCCAATCGAAAGTCATTCCTTTTCTCAATGGTCCATAATCGTTTGACCACTACATACTGGCATATATTGATTATTTATTTGGTGGGATCTTGGATTTGAAAACAATGGGAAGATAAATTATTGTCCTTATGAAGAAGCATCGTTGCGTGACAAAGAGACATGAACACAAATTATGCGTGTAGATGAATGTAGAGGTTGTACCAATTTTAGCAGATCTGATGGACGACAACTTTTTGTTTCCCCTTTTGGAGTTTCAAATTATTCACTAAATAAAGTTCAAGATCAAATCAAATGAAAATGATTCTCACATCAAATTATGTTTTTCAAATGCACGCACAAGGTCTACACATTCTTCACATACATGTTTATAAATTAATTTTGACTACACATTCAGCTAATAAAAGTGTAATGCTCTCAGCTCCAAGACATTTGATCATGTTTTCCCTCATGTGTATATTACATTTTTTTCTTTGAACAGATTGACAACATCCAGGAACTTACTCAACACACGTTATTTTGAAAGCACTGATAGATCTTTTCCTTTTTGATTGGTGCACTCTTTAATAACTGTTGCCTGTCATTGAGGTTAGTAGCTGCTGAAATGTACTTTGTTTGATTTACAGACTAATGTCATTTAGATGACTGAAATGACTATTAACTGTGTATATTTATTAATCTTGTGAATGGGATGAGATAAACTATCAATAAAAGGTGTGAGACAAAAGATTTTGTCTAATTACGATTTCTTTTTCAATTATTTTGAGAATCACTTTACAAAACAAACGAACAACAGAATTTTTATAATACAGCTTATTTTCTTTGTACATGGCATGAATATTTACAGTTTACAAAAGACAAAATAGGTTTTTATACACTGAAAAACAACCAAATATGCAACACTACAACGTGTATCTCAAAGGCATGTGGTTTGGTATGTGTTGATATCTACCATCCATCTTTGAGGCACATTTTAATCTACAGGCACTGTTCTACAGAAGATATAAAACTTAAAAACCAATCATAACCTTGTCGAATTCAATGTCTTTAAACACTTTATGCTAAATCAGACATGTCTGGTACATGTAAACAAAACCATTTCATTTGATTGTTAAAACAAAATATTAAAGCTATACCAAAACATGCTTCTTATTAAACAATATGTTAACATATTAAAAACAAAAGTGGTTTTTAACAACTTTGCAATCTATTACATAGCAATTTAGTTTGCATCTGAAAACAAATCTGCAAACAGGCTCTACTGCTCTCCGGTTCTCTCAACACAGATATGTTACAATAATCAAAATTGTCATTTGCACGGTCACAACGGTTGATAAGGAGCTGAATAACAGCATCCAGACGAGTTAACACAAAGCATAGAAACCATTATGACGGGATCACAAGACGAGATACTCAAAACTTCAACAGAGCTACAGTAAACCAGTAGTCCACTATAATATAAAATGACTATACAATAAAGAACAAATAGATAGAAGTAACATGAGCTCTACAGCCAAGAAAAAGTTTAAATGGAAAAATAATAATCTATGAAACAAGTATCTACACCTTCAGGTATGAAAGAAAGGCCATTCAAGCCAGTTTCTTTAGATATTCAGTCTTCGGGAAGATTTAGGTTTGACCTATAAATCTGCTATTTTAATAGCAGGATACCCCAAAGCTTTTCCACCATGTTTAAGGAGGCTGTATGAATAAGTAAACTATACATGTCCATATAAAAACTCAATGCGGATTTTCCCAAAAAAATAATTTAGTATTTTGCAAAACGACACATTCTCTGGCACATTGTCATTCAAACCTCACAAACACACTTTAAATATTATAAAAAAATTTAACCAAAATGCCCAATACCAGAATCTCCATATACAGCAGACAGCAGTGTGTCAATAATAGACTGGATAAAAACGGAAAGTTATACTATCCATGTAGTTTCAAGGACTCACATATGGGATAAAACCAGCATTTTTGGATTCTTTAGTTTTTGCTCTAAGCCATAATAGATTAAAAAAACCCTCTTCAGAACATTGTCAGTTAGTCTGTAATTCCTTTGTCTGACAGTAACCATTAAACAAATACTGTCTTATGGTGGTGTGATTGAGCCTTTGCATTCTGCAAACCGAACACTAGGGGTCGCTGTAGTCCCATAATGGGAGACCACGTGATCGACAGGAACCATTTTGGACTGCAGCAGCCTAGAAAGGCCTTAGCACACAAACTGGATCATGAAAACCCAAAAAAAAAATCACATTTTCGCAGGCCTGCAAATACCCTGTATACAGTCAGCTCATTGTCAATAAGATAAAAATGGCCATTACAGTACTAAAGATTACAGCAGCAGCCACGAAAACACGCACCGACCTCGTAACGGAAGCTACAGAACACTCTGCAACACTTTCTGAGGGTTGACGTTTGAGAGAATAAAAATTCCATTTGGAATTAAAATGTTTGGGGAAGTCTCTACATTAATAAATAAGGACTTTTCATATGAAACACGTTGAGTGGAAAACCTCCATCTGCGGCTATCAGGGAGAAATCCCTTCCACCTCGCTCTTGTCTCCACCTAAATAAATAGGGCTCTTGTTCTTAAGGGCCGGCTCGTATTTTCGTGAGTGGCTGTTCACGGCCTCTATGCTGTTCCGGATGCCATAGCCGAAGTAGATGGCGAAACCTGGGAAAGGACACAAGAAAAGAGCCTTGGAATGTAGGAAACAAACAGGATGCTATCTCAGAGAGAAGCGAATGGAACAGATGAACTCACCGACGCCCATCCACACGGCGAACCGGCACCAGGTGGCCAAGTCCAGCTGCATCATCAGATAGATGTTGACAAAGATACTGAAGAGAGGGAGCCAAGGCAACAGTGGCACCTGCACACAGAAGGATTCAGTTAATGGCAGACGAGTCAGTATTTTTCTTTTTTGTTTTACTTTCAAAGTCTGTGAAAGCATTTGTGCCCCACAGCGTGCCAACTTCTGACAAGTACGTGTTAGTGAGAATCATCAAGTGTTATTTACAGAGGAGATGTTTATGTAACTGAATCATTTATCAACTTTTGAGCAGGGATTTTTCATTTTGTTAAAGGTCCAGTGTGTTATTTTTGGAGGATCTATTGACTGAAATGCAATATAATACACATAACTGTGTCTTCAGAGGTGAATAAAGACCTTACATAATGAAGCGTTATGTTTTTGTTACCTTAGAATGAGCTATTTCTATATACATACACCGCAGGTCCCCTTACATGGAATTCGCCATGTTTCTACGGTAGCCCTAAACGGACAAACTGCTCTAAAGAGTGCGTTTTGTAAATACATTATCTCCTCCAGCAAAGAAGTGAAAACGCGACAAAATCTTAGTCCTGTGTCGGCTGCCAAAGTGTGCTTCTAAAGGGAGGGGTGAAGTGAGCCGTTGGTTGCAATTTGCGACCTCACCGCTAGATGCTGCTAAAATTCATAAACTGGACCTTTAAATTGAATTCAAGCGGATTAAACCTGATCCATGCATTTATACAATGGGCTGCAAAAATCTCAATTAAGATAAGCAAATTCACATAAATTGTTTAAAAATAATGAATCATTATGTAATGAGAAGTTAGTTATGTAAAAAGAAAAAACAGACAGTAAAATAACTTAAAATTATTTGTGCATATACAAGTTTCCTGATGTTTTGGAGAAAACTGACTAACGCTACCTGATGGTTCTGAGCACATTTATTCTTATATCACTTTAGTGCTTATCAGCCCGCAGCAGAGCCCAAAGATTTACAACATAATATAAAGCCAGAATCAATAATAATCTGAACATCTGGTACCTTGAAGGTGAGAGCTTCTTTGCTCTCGGGCTGTCTCCAGATCACGATGACGCACGGGAAGCACAGTACAGCCAGAATGACACACACCATCACCCACACGATCTCGCCGCTCATGATGGCCTCCAGTTGCACAGCCAACACCACGCACAACAGTGTGATCAGCAGGGCTATGGAGGAAAGAAGAAAATTGAATTAGTTTTAAGTGAACCGGGATCGGCTCCCGATGCAATCACATTTCACGTATTTGGTTGATGACATGTATTGCCAACTACAGTGCGTCACTGTATGACTCACCATAAGGATAAACAACAATAAAACAGACATTAAAGGACATAATATTTTTATACAAATTGAATTTAGTAAGAGCTCAAAACACAAGTTGTAGGCTCAAAGGCTACTACTTTTACAAAAAAAGTTCAAAAAGCTTACATATAACTGCAGTTGTGGCATAGACAATCGACCCAGAGATTTCGGTCGGTGAGTCCTGGGATGGAACCAGCAGGAGTTTCAGGTAGAACTTCTCTTTGTGGGGATTGTCATCCAGCTCAATGCCATATTCATCCCCGCTGTCTCCACAAACAGCCACCCTCTCCCCACCAACCAGTTCTACCAGTTTCTCAGTCTGACTGGAAGAGTTCAAAATGCCCGGCTGATATCTAAAAATAAAATTGGTCGAGTCAAACCAATGCAATGCAAACTACAATAGACCAACATGGAAGTGAAAGGTCTAATCGGACGTCTCAAGTGAATCAATCCTACCAAAGAGTAGAATCATCCTACCTGAGGATGAGAACACACACAGCCACCAGAGAATATGCCAGCAATGTCCCGATGGACATGAGGTCAACCAAAGCAGCCAAATCAAAGAGAAAGGCCATAATAGCTAAAGAACAACAAAATAACCTTGGTCAGTCATAACATAATCAACTTTGAAGCTTTCAAGTAAACTCAACAGTTGAAAATCTCTCACCTGCTACTATTCCAGACACAACAGTCGCCATCAATGGAGTTTTGGTCTTCTTGTTCATCCTGGAGAGGGAACGGAAGAGCAGCCCATCCTCTGCCATAGCGTAGATCACACGAGGCATGGGGAACATTGAGCCCAACAAACTAAACAACAAGGAAGATGGAGATAAATGAGATAAATGATGTAAGGAAACATGAAGGGAAACCAGAATTTCTTGCAAGTATTCTAAAATCTCTACCTTGTTGAAAGCGCACAGAGTGAACCAACAGCAACAATATATCGTGCCGGCGCCCAGCCCACGTAACTGAACGCCTCTGGCAGGGGACTCTGGGTGTTGAGCTTGTAGTAGGGCATCATTAATGTAAGAGCGGCTGATACTCCAAAATAAGCAAAAAAGCAAATGAGCAGAGAGGCCACAATGCCCACTGGGATGGACCGCATTGGGTTTTTGGCTTCCTCACCTATAAGAACAAATAAGATGAAAATAAGCAGCGTATATTTACTCTGATGATCATCTAACAGTGAAAATGCTCTTAAAGTGTCTCATTTAGGAGACATACTCGTTGTAGCAATGCAATCGAAGCCCACGAAGGCGTAGAAACAGGTGGCAGCACCAGACAGGACGCCCCTGAAGCCAAATGGAGCGAAACCTCCACTTCCAAACATGTTTTCCACCCTTCTGTGAGAACACAGTAAAGAAACAGTATGAGAGACCATGTATGTTCCCTTTTTGTTATGACTCTGTTATCAAAGTGAAAATTCTGTCATCCCCCTTTTGTCATTTCAAACCTGTATGACTTTCTTCTGCAAAACACAAAAGAAGGTATTTTGAAAAAAGTTGGTAACTTTAAAATATCAGCTTTTATGTTCTGAAGAAGAAAGTCATACAGGTCATGATTGTAATAGGGTGAGTAAATGATGATAGAATATTAGTTTTTGGGTGAACTATACCTAAAGGACCATTGAGGGATACCTTGTGTGCAATTCACATAAATTAAGTTATGTCTAAAAGATCATCTTGGGGCTGAAACATGTTTTTATGACATGAAAACTTACTGTGGTTCTGTGATGTTAGTATCATTAATGAAGTCCTGATATGTGAGGTTCCAGTTTGCTGTGTTTCCCTTGACAAAGCCAGCGATAATGACAAAACCCAGAACGACCAGGTTGATCCCGGTGAAGATCTTGTTCACCAGAGCCGACTCACTCACACCAAAAGCAAGCAGACCTGACAAGCGAATTACACATTAAAAAAATCTGTAAAGTCTAGTTTTTTGTTTACTAGGGATGCGCCTCTATGAAAATTTTGGCCGATAACAATAACCAATAATTATTTAACACTGTGAGCTGATATAACCTACATATTGGCAGAAAACAGAAATATTAACATAAAATTTTCTAAGACAACTGCTTTTATTTGAAAACATTCACTGCAGAAAACAAGGTAACTATTTGTTCTCTTTTTTTACTGAAAATCATGTACCAAGCCCACTTTACACTATAGTTAAACATTCTTTAACTTTTAAACTATTCTGGTATCATTTTAATTTAATAAACAATTTAACAAATTTTCCAGAGCAACCCAGAAATGTTTTCTTTTAATATATTGGCCTGCTTTTGTTATCTGCCGATAACATAAAAATGACGATTTATTGGATACTCTATACCGATATAGCCAATAATTTATAGGGCATCCCCATTATTTACACTTTGACAATTTGCATTTCATTTCTCAAATGACTAGAGAATAACTGCACACATTAAACTATTTATTTAGGGCCGGAATCCAGTATAGCAAGACAAAATTTGTAAGTGTACATTTATTTACATTCATTTGTTTACAGTGTCAATCTGTAAATTTTTTTGGTTAAAAATAATTTTAAAAGAAATCATAACTTGTTCTTTTGGGAACATATTTAGAACTGTAAATTCCAAACAGAGATTAAAAAGTTACAAATTGCAGTTTTAATTTGACTGTTTCCATTACTAATGACTTACCAGTTAGTAACAGAATGAGGACGAGAGCAAACAGGTCTGGATATTCTGCAAGAACATTCCCAGGAACCTTCATGGCCATGGATGCCTTGAAAAAGCTGGAGATTTTCTGCTCAACCAAATTATCAAACGTGGAGCTCCAGGCTCGTGCCACGCTAGCTGTACCTGAAAACAAGATGATTTCATTTAACAACTATTTCTATTAATCTCATTAAACGCATCATTTTACTTCTTAGTAATAGTACTAAACACTTACCTATTACATAAGACAAAATAAGGTTCCAACCAGTGATGAAAGCCCAGATTTCTCCCACCGTTACGTAACTGTACATGTACGCCGACCCCGTCTTAGGTACTCGTGCCCCGAACTCTGCATAACACAGTCCAGCCAGCATTGAAGACAGCGCAGCCACAAGGAAGCACAAGACGATGGCGGGACCTGCCTTCTCTCTTGCAACTTCCCCAGCCAGCACATAGACTCCAGCTCCCAGCGTGGATCCAACACCCAATGCCACGAGATCAAGAGTGGACAGACAGCGAGCAAAGCGCGTTTCTTCCCCAGAGCAATCCAGCACACGACGGCGCAGCAGAGCGTGTCCAAATGAGGCCAATTTGTCCACCATGGTCAGACGTAGAATGTCACAAAAGTTCTGATGTTCTTGGTTGAGGTTAGTTCTTAGGAGTGCTCGGTTGCTTAAATACCTAAACCACAGAGAAGGAAGGAAGAATTAGTCTAATTTGGGTGTGTGTCAGTTGCACAAGAAAGAACACAGAGCTAGGTTTGCTCTAACTGGTTAAGTCAGGACATGGAGTCACCCATTTTTTTAAATACCACCTTATTCCCAACTTCAGCAAAATTTAATTTCGTGATTGATTCTCTAATTCCAACCTCAGAGAAAATTGAAATGGTACCTAGAGCATTATGTCCCAAATCGCTGGGTTCCTTCCCTCCTATTAAACAGTTATGATGGGGTTCATAGATGGAATAAACTGTTCATAAGTGGTTACACACTGATCCAGCAAAGTCAGGCAACAAACATGCCTTTACAGGCAGCATAAAGACACAAGTAGGCGATTCTGAGTCCAATGTCTGTGAAGCGTCCAGTCTACTATGACTAGATGCTGCATTAACGGAGACGGTTTCAACATTGCAGCATTTCACAAGCGCTGACTGATAAATATAACCAAAACATCAAGTATCTGTTCTACTTCGTCTTCTCAACTTCAAAAACATTCCCACAGTATGAAAACAAGGGTTCTACTTTTTCATTTTCATAGACAGATTTCATTGATTTCTTGAAGACACCACTAGTTAAATGCTTAACATAAAAGATAACATACAGGTTATGTCATAATACAACGGAGTAGTAAACATGAATATGCTGATGTTGACATTCAGAGGTGGGTATGTAGTTCTTGAACTAGGTCATCGTTCTTATTGGTGACCTTCATGTGATGCGTGTTCCCAAATAATGTCTGTTTAGACATGAATAGCGACACAACTGAACCTCTAGCTATCAGAACCAAACAAACTCTGACGCAAAGGCAGTTCAAACAGTTAGAAAGAGTTTAAAAACAATATGACAATCTACAGCTGCTCTACGGAGCACTAGAGATGTAATGATTCTCTCAGCTCATGAAATGATGCACGATTCTGATTTCACAATACGATTCATTCACGGTATATTTTTTCAAATAAGTTGACAGGGTTTGACATTAAGCATTGTTATGTGGTTGTCCTTTGGACAAGTTAATTTTTCATTCACTTGTCCGAGAACAAACATGACTTGTCCGAAGATAAAAAAAATTTTTAATTTTATTTGAAGTGTCCACATAATCGTTTCAGTTCCCTATTGGTCAAGTTCGCTTATAAGCGTTTGATCTAGTGTCTGCTTTAGCCACCTAAATTTGTTAATACTCTCAATGATTGCTATAGAACAAAGGCAAGCCGTAATTATTATTAGTGTCAGGGTTGAATGTTAATTTGTTTGCACATAGAACTTGTTCTACAGAGGCCAAACACTTTTAGCACAAGTATAAAACACATATCATTAAAAAAATGGCGAGTTTGGTTCCACAATAAGATAACTCTGTTTTTACCATTATTAAAAAAAAAGTTATTATGGCTTAAATCAAAACAACTGCATTTTGATTGATATTAATTGGAATGCACAAAAAAAACATGACTTTTGTTTTAAAAACAATTCTCATTTTGTAACCAAACTCTTCAAATATGCAGATGCAGTTCATCACATGAATAGGCAGGTAACTGACAAATTATATTCATGTTACACACAAATGGATAAACAAAATATTGTCGATGGGATTAATTACGTGCAAGTTTACAAAAATAAATTTGATTAGTTGATCAGATTGTAATGTTCTGAACGTGCATGACAATGAAACACAAAACGAAATGTTCACCTTCACTGCATACAAAACAGCATTCTTCAAAACGAGTCATCTCTCATTCCATGAAACACACAAGCCGGAACAATTGATTCAATAAAATGATTTGAGTGAATTTTCATGCTTTTCCTCTGTCGCAACACATACGGAAAACAAAAA
This sequence comes from Triplophysa dalaica, assembly GCF_015846415.1. NCBI lineage: Eukaryota > Metazoa > Chordata > Actinopteri > Cypriniformes > Nemacheilidae > Triplophysa > Triplophysa dalaica. Next base: position 11,748,747 of record NC_079560.1, on the reverse strand, counting down.
ACCCGATTTACTCAAAAATAAATCCGAGACCAATTCAAATCGCTGTCATCTGCTCAAAATGGCTTCATAAAAGTTGTGGAAGTACCATGTTCACGGATCAAAGCAAGGCTTGACAAAGAGGACAGAGGAGGGGGTGAAACACAAACATCCCTGCAATTCACTGTACAATAGAGGGGCTGAAATAGACTCTTTTTATCTGTAAGGTGGTTTATTTCACTTGGCACGGCGACTGGTGAGATTCTTATATCGGGTTTAGTCCGGGCAGGACCTCAAAACTTTTAGTCACAGTCGTGGCCTTACACAACACATACAAAGGATCCTTTCTTTTATAACTCTGTCTATTCTATTGAAAACACATATACATTGTGAATGCAATATAAACAGCATTGTCAAGAAAGCACAACCCAGCTGTTGACAAAGGAGGTATTACAGTATGTCTCTCTTTGTACTAAATTGGAATCTGAGTAATTGTGGTGGTTAAATGTTATACAGTGCACGTGTATGAGAATGTTCCCTCCCGACCCTCCTCGCCCAGCATGCCTCTTGTCTAAGGAGTTTAAGTTTTAATTTTACAGTATATACATCTATGATAGGCCGAAGTGAGGTCAGCTGGACTAATCTCTTTCTTGTGGTCTCCACGAGTATGCCTGGGAAACACGTAGGCGAAATTAAATCTGTAGATCTAAAAGGGTTTTGATCTGGCCATGAGAAATTCATGAATGTCGTGACGTCTGTTATACCTTATCCTGAGAACACCAGCTAGACGGAGAGTACATGCATTTCACTTGAATTTACCAGAAAAATTATTATGTGCTTAAGTGACATGAAACTCAAAAAGCTAACAAATACGATCACAAACCTTATCACAGTGGGAGTGATGTAGCTTTACGTTGTTGACTTTCAGTGTAGCCTGGAGTGTAACCTTACACGCAAGCTGCGTTTCACACCATGATCTGTTCTTTTCTATCAAATAGTATTGATGGTAAAAGTGCACAAAATCTAGCTACTCTGTAAAATGCAAAAGTAGGGCAACGGCGAGTAAATACAAACTGAGACTTGCAGAATTTGCCCGGTAACCTTTCAGGTGTGGTTCCACATGGCTATGTAAAACAGAACATACAGACATGATCATTTAACTGAGAAGTACTTACCGATGATATATTAACATAGAAAATGGGTGTGTTAGATAAGAAATGTGTGGTGTTCATACAAGAACAGGGTTGGGTTTAATGCACGGTCACGTCGGAACACAGATTTCAACTTGGTAACGCCTTGCTAACTTCTTGAGTTTGAAGTAGAAATATGAGATTTAAGAGACAAGATCATAAGGCTTACACAGAAATGAACATTTACGATGAAGTCAGGAGTGAGAGAGAGTAAAGGTGAGACAGTGCTCATCGAATCTATCAAGGATTCAAGTAACTCGTGTATGAGACGGTAGCGTTGAAAAGTGACTCACTGTGCTTTTCTCAAAATAAATACCTTGATGGATTTCAAGAGGATTACATAAAGACTCACCAGCCGGTTAACCTTCTTAACAGGAGAAAGAGAGGACTACTAACGGTTTACATTAGGTCTTGTTTTGTTTTCATTCCCGTTTCCTCACAACAGCTCATTGTACTATTGCAATGCAATCGGTATATCACTTTCACAACAAACACCACATTACTTTTTTATAAACAAACAGTTATAAACTGTATAACAGTACAAAGAGTTTCTAGTTCAGGATTATAAATGAACCCGTTTTTATTCCAATTCCAATTGGTTTATTTATAATGCAAAAATAACCTCTGAATTTGGTGAATATGTAGGAAAGACACCAAACATTTATAAAACCCACAAAGACTCCACAAAAACCAAAGCATCAGGCTTGACTCAGGCGGAGAATTTATAACCACAGATTGATTAAAGTATTTGACAGGAATGAACGTCATGCTGTGCTTTTTATAAGGAAAAGCAAAATGCCAACGTGAAAATACCCCCATAAAAAACACATAAAACACTTCATTCCTGAAGCTGTGGAGAAACAAAGGCTTATTCAGTCACATTACGATTACTCCTTATAAAAGAAACCCCTGACACAAAACTATCAAATTATTCCCAGGCTCTACTTCTTACTGTGCATTCACACCGCCACTAACAGAGTCGCTGGCAGTGTGTACGCAGTTACTGTGCGTTCACACCGCCAGTGACACCTAGCAACAAAGCAACCTGATGTCATTAATTTCAATGTGGAGAGCTGGCAAACGTACGCAAAACACGTACGTCCCGATGACGTCACAAACATGCTAATTAGCACATATTGTCAATGATACCTTGCTCCATAGTGACGGAAAAAAAAGATTATGACAGATTTTTTACGAGCCAATCCGTCAAGATGAAAAAGTTGTTTACAACCTCTGGTAGGAACGCCTTGTTACGACCTCGTAGCAAAAGAATAGCAACAGAGTTGGTGGTGGTGTGTACGCACAGTAACTGTGTTTTACTAGGGATGTAACGATTCACTCAGTTTACGATGCGATGCATGATTCTGATCTCATGATGCGATTTATTCACGATTTACTCACAATTTATTTTTACAAAATGAGTTGTAACAAAAATTAGAAATGAACAACTTCCCTTGCGTTATTTCTTAAATGTTTCACGTTTCTTTGTATAATAAAACACATTACAATCGATTTTCAACCTGCTCACAATGAATCGTTTCATCCCTAGTGTTCACACCACCAGCGACACCTAGCGACAAAGTGACTTGATGTCATTCAGTTCAATGGAGAGCTGGCGACTTCCGGCAAACGTGTGACAGTGACCATTGGCGACGGTTAGTGGGCGTGTCTAGTGACACCACTAAGTTGATAGTTGTTCAACAAATGATGAGCGACTTTCGGGAACGAGTACCAATAGGAATAAAGCAGCGGAGCACACGTTATCCATCTCCCGTCAGTTACAGCATGGTTTGTTTATAACTGTTACAAGAGCAACCAAATGTAGGAACACCTTCTAACGACCTCATAGCAAGAGACTAGCGACACCCAGCGAACGAGTCGGTGGTGATGTGTACGCACAGTTACTGTGTGTTCACACCGCCAGCGACACCTAGCGACAAAGTGACTCTTGGCGACAGGAAGGGGGATGTCTAGCGACGCCACCAAGTTGAGAGTTGTTCAACTTTATGAAAACGATGAGCGACTTTCGGGAGCGAGTAACAATAGGAATAAAGCAGCAGAGCGCACGTCATCCGTCTCACGTCAGTTACAGCATGTTTAGTTCAAAACTGTTACTAGAGCAGCCAAATGTAGGAACGCTTTCCAACGACCTCTTAGCAAGAGACTTGCGACACCCAGCGAACGAGTCGGTGGTGGTGTGTAGGCACAGTTAGTAAATTAGGGTCAGTATTCCCCCTGTATCATTCTTTTTATATTTAATAAACCCTGTAATTGAATTAGCTCAAGGGAACCTATCAAAAGTATGAAAACAAAAGTATGACATGATATCTGTGTGTACATGGACATTTAATAGTCTACATGCAGTTTGTATAAACATAAAATCCCATGCATATCTTCCAATACTGAAGATCAGACCTACTGTTGAGAAAAAGACTTCATGAAATTGTTTAGGTATCCACAGGTGACATTCTCAACCAGTACTACATTACAGCCCAAGCCAGCATGCGAGCTTCATGAGAACTCGACTGTTCATTCAACTGTTTATTCAGCCCGACATCAGGGCGGCACATACTGCTGTGAATGATCCGGGCAACCTCTCAACTAGCTGGCATGAGGCCATTACACTGGCTCCAGGAACAGGGCTCCAAAACCCATGTTAACCACCAAAGATGCCGCAAACTGAACCCGACAACTGTAATGAATGAAGCAAAGGGGTTTCCATTACAGATACCATTTACTATTAAAACCATTACACAATTCCTTCACATAGTCTGCGTTTATTTTTCAGGGAACACAAATATTTAGTTCACATGTTGAAGGGTTAAGCATTAAAGGATGCACTCGGGTACAAATGTGACGTTTTCTGCCAGTGTGTGTAATATTTGGCCAGTCAGAACTGACATCAGCGAGAACTCTGGGCTGACGCAATGATCATCAACTTCCGGAGCGAGCGGTGGTACCCAACGTGAGCGGGAATTCATCGTGAAAGAATGAATGAAAACATAACGACGAAGAAATCAAACGCGACTTTTTGGGGATATCTAGAACATACGACACAATAACTGTTGGACAGACAGAACATGCATTTAACAGACGTTTAGGTTTTCTTGGTTTAGTGTAACTTCCGATCACTCTCTTAAGCCTGCTATGGCACACACAAGGTTGGCTTTACTAGAATAGTAAAGAATAACAACAAAGAGTACGAATGCACATGATCTGGTTTATCAACGACAACATATGAGGACAGAGTAACGTTATGCAATTAAATGTCGTTTACAAACTACAATATTTTAATGTTGGTTAGTAAACAACGTTAACGTTACATAGGAATATTCACAATAGTGGTTCTATTAATTATTGGCGTGTACAATTTATTTATTTACGAAAACAATTCATTGACCCAGATTAGATGTGTGCACGTTCATAACATAGCTTGTATTGATAACGTTGCACGTATGGTTAGTTTTTCTGTGGAGAACATCCGTGCACTTAACCGGAGTAATTTAACTAACTTACATTTGTATTAATTGCTGTTTTGTCAATTAAGTCTATGAGATGCATGCCAGCATTGTAATACCACGTTACATGACGTGCATTTCAGGACCGTGAGTACATTTGAGGCGATGGATGAGTACATGCACGAGTTCGATTGCATCAGATATTTTACCGTATTCTACAACAAGAAACCCACGTCTCGGAGAAACAATGAGTAAACCCGTTATAATCAAAATTACAGTCTGTGTTTGACTAAAAACGATGAAAAGTTACCTTTTTGGTTGAAGATGTGTTGCTGGTGTGTTACCGGGGAGGCGTCGATAACCTCAAAGTGTTGTATTAACGTGGTCTGCCGCCGAATGTGGGCAACGCTTTTGCTTGGTACGCTTTGAGAGTAGCTAGTGACGTAGTTGGAGGTGTCACCAGTCATCTAGGGGCTCCTCGTGTTTATTCTTTGGTGAATGATTAACGGTCATAGATTTTCAATAGTATAGATGATTAATCTACACATGGATGGAGACTATTAGAAACATTAAAGCTAAACAAATCAAGAGCATAACATTTGAGAGATGTCTGGGTCCAAATTTGACTATATCAATATTGGTTAGAAAGTGAATAATCTAATTCACCCGTGTGTTCAATGAAAGTGATGCGGTGTTTACAATTTATCCTTACAATGGCAATGTATAATTCACAGTGATATTTTTGTGCCAGGTAGCTCACAGAGATAAAAATCATTATATTTTTATAAAACGATTAAAAAAACCGTAAAAATATAATGAACAAAGGAAATGAAATCATCATTTATTCACCCTCATGCAATTGAAAAATTAGATATGACTCTTTTTAACACAAAAGATTCTGAGAATTTTTTTCAGTGGTTTTGTCTTAATACTATCGCAGTCAATCTGGTCCAATGTTGTTTGGTTACCAACATTCTTCAAAATATCTTCTTTTGTTTTCTGCAGGAGAAAGAAATTCATAAAGGGTTGTAATGACATGGGATGAGTAAATAATGACAGATTTTTTTACTTTTGGGTGAACTGTCTCTTTAAGTCATGAAGTTTAAATGAAATTGCAAGAAATAAAAAAGTTGGTTTTACCAAATTAAGCAAAGATGTATGAGAAAAGACCATGAATATTCTCAATATAATTAATAATAATTTTAATATAATAATATAACTCTAATATAATAAACTTCATCAGATCTCTCTGGTACATTTGTTCAGGGAAAGAGAGACCCATTAAATATTCAATTTGCTTTCTTACATAATCTTTCTGAGAGAAACAGAGGGCACTCTGTCTTGTATTAATGTGGGTAAATTAGTTTTGGGCAGCAATCCATACGAAAAGAAAAGGGGCTTAGGGATGGGTTTCAACATTTTTGCACTGTTGGAACACACTGGGCTCCGCAGGTTTTGTATGTGTCTGTAAATCACCAGAGATGCTGCAAACTGAGCCAGACAACTATAATGAATGAGGCAGAGAAAGGTTTCCATTACAGATACCATTTACTATTAAAACCATTACACAATTCCTTTCCGTAGTCTGTGTGTTTTTTTCAGGGACCTAAAATATTTAGTACATTTATCTTAGGGTTAAGCAATAATGGATGCAGTCGGGTACAAATGTGACGTTTTCGGCTAGTGTGTAATATTTGGCCAGTCTGAACAGGCATCAGTGAGATCTCTGGGCTGACGTAATGGTTGCAACAGTGACAACATCCAGCCCCTGATAGCACACGTACTTCTGGCAAACATCTATGTGATTCTATGCATTTTCATCTGCAAATCATCTGGCAGATGCTGTTTGCTCATCTGCCCTACATCTCTGAGACGTATGCTGTCAGATGTCATATAGACCTCTAGAAAATGTCTGTAAGAGATGTATGATTTAGAATGGATGTACAATAGCTCTTTCTCAGATGTTTAGCAGATGTTTTAACACAGCCGATGTTTTCCAGATCTTAAGCAGACATCTTACAGATGTACCTGAGCGGCGATGTTCATTCAAAATGTAAGGAGTGAGCGTCAGCTTGAATGAATAAAAACCAAACGAGGAAGATATCAACCACGACTTTTTACGGATATCTAGAACATTGAACCTAATAACTGTTGGACAAACAGAACATGCATTTAACAGACGTTTAAGTTTGCTTGTTCAGCAGGTTTTGTATGTATCTGCATTCAATTTTGCTGTTAAATAAATTCATTTTACTGTGGTATGTTGTATCAAATTGCCCATTCTGATGTGAGGTGCACCTAAAGTGTTCAAAACAATAAATATACTTCCAATGACCTTGATAAAGTTCGGTCTTATTTTATTCCATGGGAAAAATCTGATATTCTTCCAAGAAATTAATACCTATAGGAATTCGACATTTTTCAATTTTTAAGAGAGGGAAAAAAGAAATAGTAATAGAATGTGATCATTCAAAAGAGTAAAGATTTAGGAATCTTTCATGTAATAGAAAATAATTTCTGAAAAGTTGTGAGGTTTAAATGTCTAAACCGACTTAGCTTTGTTGGTTCTCGTCCAGACACAAAGTCTGGTGTACATCCTCAGTTCTTGTTTAATGTTTTTCCATTCCATCAAGCTGACTAAACATCATGTCTCTCATCATAAAACAATAGTTAAGGGTGAAAATCAGGTCACAAACCAGGTCTGTCCTGAATTCTGTGATCTCCTCCACTGCAGTTCCATATATAACAAAACATTTGTAATCTCCATTCTGTCCATATGACTGATCCTGTAAGCATGTTTTTATAGCGATGGGTAAAGTCTTGTGCATCAAAGAAAGCCTTGTAGTCTGTGACATTGGTGCATGTTGTGTCAGTTTGTGTAGACATCAAAATATCCTATTGAGGTTCATCTTCATGGACTGATGTCCCAATCATGCGTTATGCACAAACTCTCTTCATTCTTTACATTGTCATATGGGGAATCTATTAAAATGAAAAGTGTTAATGAACTTAATGAATATTTACCCACTATGCTTCTCTGCAATGTTGACGAGAAGGGGAGAAGAAAAGCCCTGTTCTTACAACATCTGATTCAATATGGGGTTTGTGAAATTATTTAAAAACAGAAGCAAAAATATATTTATTGAAATTTATTGGCAGTTATTTACAACAATCTGTGTGCTCATTTGTCTAGTTGACTCCTCTGAGCAATTACAATATCCAAGAGTATCCAGGATCTAAATTAAGAACATACTAATCCTCTTTACACGCCTCTTCGTGCAGTTGTAAGACCTAAAGGTGTACGGTTATCCACATTCAACCAGCTAGGTTACATGACAGGCTAAATCCAGGTAGTGTTTAAACGACCTGTTTGACAACCTTTTCAATACCCCACTGTTAATCCATGTTGATTTACACAAGTACAAAAGCGACGGAGCGATCGCAAAGTCAATAGTTTATATTGTATGACAGGATGTCTTTTGGGGACTATGTGCAATTGACTTCAAGTTTTAACATCTTTGTGGGCACTGAACTGTGAATTACTCAGCGCTGCCATCTCGTGGTAAAAATGAAGAACATCTTTTTATATAGGTTAAAAGAATCTCAGTGTGATTTGGACTGCGTTCACAAGATATAATGAATTAGGCAAACACAACGTAATTAGAGACACGTTTTATTCAATTTTATATTATATTTTTCTGGGGCATTTTATTCATATTAAGAACGTCAAGTTTGACAGTATCGATCTTAGCAGCCGCACTGTCACTTCACAGAACACACGACACGGCAAACTAATTTTGTAATTTTTGAAGCGTGTAGATTACTTTTTGTTTTGCGAAGTTATCATCATGTGGCGAACACAGTAGATAAGACGTGTTTAGAGGCTTCAATCTTCGCGAAGTTTCGCGCTCAGGCTCACCTTGTTCGGCTGAGACGGGGACGGGGGGTGGGGGACGTGGGTGTGCAGCAGCCGCTGAATCTGTGTCTACGAGACATGATAACCCGTCCCGGAGACAGCAGAGATGTTATTATTGTTGGATGTAAATCATAATTCAGTAATTATTTTACTAAGCTCGCTAGATAAAAGCAGGTCATGTAGCAACAAAAATAAGTTTTGGAATACAGGAATATGGCAAGCTACCTTTCTTTTTGAAAAACTGTATATTGGGTAAATAAGTTTTTTAGGAGTGACAATTTCATCCAATGGGAATGTGAAGTCCTGATAGCATGACAAGAGATAAATGAAATGCACGTTATCACATAAACAATATCATTTTTTAACTTTTCCAAAATACATGTACTCATGTTGCTGTTGCTTCGCTTTAAAGTTAAATTGACCTTGTTTTCTATGTAATTGGGGTAATTGAAAAACATAGAGTATCTTTTCTGATTTTCACCTGTATCTTCAGTTTTTGTTTTCTGCAAATAAATGCAAAAAAAAAACTATATTTTTATTTGAAATTTGGGAGAAACCAGTAGTTCACAGAATGAAACAAAAATAGTAAATTCAGAAAAAAATGAAAATGGCTTTTAAAGCGGTCTCTTACTTTTACCCACTGCTGTATATTTATGAATAAAAAACTTGTTAAAATGTGTGGTGTTATAAAGAGACTCAAATTATTGTCTAATGTAAGCCAATTTGAGGTTTAATTCGTTTTTTTGTCATTTTTCTTTACAGATTTCCACGCAACAAGTAAAAACGATTTTTTTAATGTTTTTATTTAAATACAGTCAAAACTGTAAAATTATAGAAAAAGACAACAAATTTAGAAGAAAAAGAAGAGAAAATGTAATTTTGTTGAATGTAAAACGTTATTTTACAGTTTATTCCGGGCGCCCCCATCTGCCAGAAAATGTCTGTTTAATTTAACTACATTTCTATTTTTTACAGTTAATTTTTTAAATACGGTCAAAAACTATAAAATTACGGAACAAGACAACACATTTGCAAGAAAAATGGGGAAAACTTATAAGTATCCTATAATAAAAACTATATATATTTTAGGGTAAATTGTTTTTCCAGTTTACAGAAAATTTTCGTTTTTATTTGGCGGATTGTTTTTACTATCTACACTTAAAGTAATGTTAGATGGGTGGGATAGTGTTATAAACCTGAAGAGAAATATTTTTAATACAAACTTTCAAAATAATTATTGTTTCAAGACAGTATACTGACATGAAACATAAAGGGACATAAAGGGTATATAGGGAATACTAGAGAGATGAAAAACCAATATCAACAATTCAGCAAATATGCATGTAGCAAGAAAGGAGAAAAACACAAATAAATATGAAGGTTTAAAAATTAATCAGGAATAATGTTCAATAGTGTCAGTTTATTTATTTTTTTAAAGAAATTTTCTGTGGTCCCCTTAGAACCTCTGGAGGCTCCCTCAGACACCAGTTTGAAAACCCCTGGCCTAGTTTATAGTATTGAAACAAGAGTACACTGTAAAGGAGAGAGAGATGGTTTATTAATGGTTAGAAAGGATGGCTAGCCATTTAAAAATCAACGAGTGCCATTATCTTTTTCAAGGTCCTGAAAATAACTGATAAAAAGAAAGAAAAGAACATGAACAAATTTGAAGGGAGATGACTTGTATGACAACAGTAGTTTGACCTAACAAAAATCTTTTTCACAGTGATTGAATATGTACATTCTCATTACACAGACACTATGCAAAAAGAAATACAGTGATTCAAAAGTGTTCTTCTAACACATATTTAGTCATTTAGAATAAATATGAGACATGGAATGTGAAAAAGGAAGACATTGCAGAGGTTCCCAGTTTCAGCTCACTCTGAAGCGCTACATTTTAAGAGTTAGAATGATCAATAAGATGGGGTTGGTCAAATGGGGTTCAGTTTTAATTCATAAAATGCTTTCAATGTTTTTAGTATCAGGCTTTTTCGTATCGTGAAAAAAAGAATAAGTTGTGGAAAACCTTACCAGCTGTCTAATAGTTACATAAAAAGTGTGGTTCATTGTTGAAAGCAGCGAAATAACTAAAAGGAATGTTTTAGATTTGCTTTGGTCAACCAATAAAGCATGTTTGTCACAAAAACGGAGGCTGTGAGGTATAAATACAGCATACAGATGTCTTCTGGGTAAATAGGTGTTATAGTCAAGCTATGTCTGAGATTAGAAATATATATATATACAGATAATATAGACAGCAGCTGTAAAGGCTCTGATTGATGTGCAGGAAAAAAGCTGGTAGAGCTGATGGATCCAGGACAGGGAACCTTTACGAAACCTTTGGATAACAAACCAAGAGACATTAAACAAAACTGTCAAGAGATCTTGACAGAACATTACAAATACACTCAGGAATGTTTCAATTATTAATGCCATAATTTGAACAGTGTTGATTTGGTTGATCGGTTATGTAGTCTCTTTTATTTTTGACCCCCACAATAGATAACAAGGAATAACTTGATTTACACAAAAAAACGTCAAAATGTGATACAATTTTTATGAAACCCACTGACTTGTTAAACCAGACTTTACAACACAAATCATGCAATCAAGACATGCAGACAAAATATAAGTAGATTTTGACTGGTAAGGAAGTAACAAGCAAATGCAAAAGAATATTAGCAAAGAAATAGAATGAAAGACGATGTTAAAATGGATTTTGTAAGTATGACCTTGTGACTGCCCACAGTACAATTTGATTGGAGTGATGAGCAATCATGCAAACATGGTTTTCGCCACGTCGGTTTACAACATCATGATACTGAGAGTAAAAAACTAAACTTACTTCATTCACACCTAAAATGGAAGAGAGAATAAACAATATAAGGGACATTTTCCTGATATAAAATCTCCAGCCAGCGCTCTTAACATTTTGTTTTCTACATTTACAGACAAACGTCACAGGCACTAAATTGATGAACCTAGGAGATAACATAAATATACAGTCATTCTGAGAAATAATTGACGGAACTTTGGCAGGACAACTTTTACACAGTTGGCACATATTTTGTCCTCTTAGGGGGCTTTTGGTTGATTTTTTGAACATGATAAACTCCTGTTCAGAACACATCCTGGAGTTTGACCTCTACAAAACGTCAAATAAAATCAAGTCTTAAGCACTTCATACCAAAATAGGTAGATTTTATAAAAGACTTGAGAAACTATTTTAACTGACAAAAGGACATATCATAATACTTGGAATATTTGTTGCAACATAAATTAATGCAACAACGGTAGCTACTACAGCTATTGTTGGGCTGTTCCATACATCAAACAGGCCTGCTATAGTCTATTTTTAGTGAATCATTGTTTGATCAATTGTGTCCTCTAATAACAATACTTTCTTGAACAATAGCACTAGAGATTCTCAGAACCAAATCTTCTAAAATTGGAATTTAAAGGCTCTAAACTCTTAATAATCCAATCCTTCAGAACATTAGATTTATCAGACAGAAATGTTGTCAACATTCACATTTTATGGGATGGTGCTTTTCATATCATGTTTAGATTATGCATTGGTTGGTTAAGGGAGTAACAAGCAACATACTTAAAGTGATAGTTCACCCAAAAATGAAAATTCTGTCATTATTTACTCACCCTCTTGTCATTTCAAACCTGTTTGACTTTCTTTCTTCAACAGAACACAAAATAAGATATTTAAAAAAATGTTGTTAACCGAACAGCACTGGCTCCCATTCACTTCTATTGTAAGGACACAAAACCAATGCAAGTGAATGAAGGCCAGTTAACAACATTCTTCAATATATCTTCTATGCGGTAGAAATAAAGTCATACAGGTCAAGAGGGTGAGTAAATGATGACGAAGTGATTATTTATTGGTGAACTATCACTAAGTTTCATTGGTCAATTTGAATACTTTCTAGCACATTACAATTCTGCTAATGGTCACATGACTACAAATAAAATATATCTTTCAAATACAGATTTATATCTTAATTTTTTTTCTTCAGATTTCAGGCCCCTTAGTGTTTTCTCTGTAAGCAAAGTTTGATATAAAACAATGCACCTTCGCTCTTGGATTCAAAAGAAGCACTTATTCCCTAACAGTTGACACAGAGGACAAATATATGAGCCAACCTTGTTCGCTTTTTCAGTGCTACAGCTTAACGTATAATTTTTTTATGTACATACACACCATCAAGTACATTGCTTGATGTAAAATAAATACAATGCGTGTGTAAAGAGAAACGATCAGACATGTACTAAACATGACCTGTCAAAAGAAATTAAGCCCTGCATGGATCATCATATAGCTAGATCTGCTTGGTGTAAAAATAAACGTTTTGCAGATGAATAAAAGCTCAAAACTGGAGAAAGAAGACCCTCCCTTGTCCCAGTTTGGTAAACCCTACTGCCGTACTTTTCCAGGAATGTAGTTCCGGTCAATACTTTCATCCTGCAGGAACATGTGAAGACAGCGTTCGTTCTGGGCCAAAGGATGGCCTGCAATTCTGAACAGGAAAAATTAAATAACACTAAGTTGTACAACAAACAACAATGTATACAAAATGTACCTGTATGTTCCAATTTGAATATTTCAGGCCAATTGATTAACTTGCATCAGTGCACAGATACCTACTGAGTTTTGGTTTGTATTGCAACGTGGTTGTGCGTGTTAATGTTCGTCTTGAGGTTTAATCAATCATTTAGCAGAGGAGAGCCTTTGGCATTTCAATAACTAACCTGTTGATAAACTGTTCAAGTCCAGATCGTCTCTCCTCTATGAAGGAATCTTCAAAAATGCCTTCATCACCACGAAAGGGGAGCTGTCTCTTTAAAGCCTTTCCAGGCAATGGAGGCACAACAATCTACAATATAAATAAGGAGAGGGGAAATGAATGGGACAAAACTTGCATAATCCAAATAATTGAATCTATTTAAATATAACAGTTTTGCACAAATGTTAAGTGTGCAATGTTTTTAAGATGTCATACCTTGCTGTCCCTTTCCAGCTCATTTTTCAGCCATTCGAAATCGCTGTATCTTCGCCGTACACATGAATCCTTCAGCTTGAAAATGGGAAGATTCGTCTACAATTCAACAAGGAAAGCAGAGTAAGTAATATTCATTATATGAAACATACGATTGCAGATGCCAGCATGCATTTCTCTAAGCACAATTTCGCAATGATGCATTTGCAACAGTGAAGCTCTGCACAAAACGACTGTACAATGCCAGTCAATAATAATTACTTTGCTGCATTTCGGCGGCTGTTGTTGATGGTTGACAGAAAAACAGCAACACATTACGTTAGCTCAGTCTGCGTTAGTCTAACGTTACATGCGGTTTAAATCAACAGTTTGATGAAACTGAAAACCAATTAAATCGGGAAAAAGTATCAAATTAATCCACATTTATTTGGGAGTTGGGAGTGTCGATTTTCCCGGACTCTTACGTTGACTGAAGCAATAATTAGCATGTTAGCGCGCAAGCTAACTAGGCCGAACCGAGCCGCAGCGTCTCACCACCCGCACAGATACACCCATTCATCCGCCTACCCTCATCCGAACTTCGTAAGTGGTGAACCGATTGCGTCCAACTCCTATAGTCTGCGGGTCGTACACGTCGATTTCCAGAAAGTTGCTAGGAGGCCCGTAAGCGTCCGTAAGGTCCTGCGGTTTGGAGTTTAACCGGCGAGTGTCGGCGACAGTGGGTTCGGACATTTTTGACGACTTCTTTCAGACTAACTACCTTGATGTGTAGTCTAGGACGCGTACGAATAAGATGTTTTTTGTTAAGACATGAAATCGATGGAGATTAAAATGGGGTTAGCACTTCTGGGAATGTAAAACTTAGATGTTCAAGATCAGCAATGCCACAGGAAACCATACGTTTCTTAGAAAGCCCTATGCAATGAAATGTTGAGCAGTTTGGGAGACGTAGTTCATTTGACCCGCCTATTTAGCCCATCTAGCCAATAGAAGCTTTGTTTGACATTGAGTGACAAGGCAAAGCACCTATACATTTTAAGAACTGCGTAAAGAATAATGCAGAAAAATCTGAAATGTCTGGAATTTAAATGTTTTCTTGTTTTTCTCCTTGGTTTGTATCCTTTGTTTTGACATTAAATCTAGTTTAAATTAATTAAAATTTTGTTCATTAATATGCGTTAACATAGATTTATTTAATTGCGTTATTTGCATTTTATATTACTAGTTTAACGTGTAGGCATATGCCTCGACTAATCGGAAACGAGCAAAAGTCTCGCAACTTATTTTATAGCTGTGTCTATATATGTATCTTTAAATATTTTTTAATAAATCGATTCTACATAATTATAATTTATATGTATATGTGGTGAATTGTAATTTTTTACAAAACAGTATTAATCATAAATGTAGATATGTTGTTTGTAACTTTTCAATAGCATCTTCTAATAGTGTTCTCTACTTCAGTGGAGATTGTACACATGCAAGATAATAAACATGCATTTAATAAGTTAAAAGGTTAGTTTTAAATGGTAGTTGCTTAAAATTTGCTGGTAAATAGATTGACATCTCGCGATGTAGTTGTTACCTGACGAGCACTAGGACCCCGCTGTTTCGTGATTCGAGTGGTCTGCACGCGCCCCTGTCAAAAGTGTAGTGTTGGCCACACGCGCGCTGCTCAGGATGCTGCTGGTGTGCATTACATTGTCATTCTACTCAACTGTTGCGGAGTAAACAAGACAAATACTCTTTTCATAATGGAGATCACAGATTCGACTTGTAAGTTTGACATTTTATTCATACAAAAATAGCATTACAGTTATTGTAACAGCAATACGTTTACAAAGGTAAGTCTATCGTACTTTTTAATGTACCTGATGAAATGAAAATGTATTGTATTTTATTATTATCAAGATGACATCAGTTATAATACCGCTAGTTATGCATGAACTCAATGTATGAAAAAGAACACGTCATTATTTGTCAATGTGTTCCCCAAATATAAAATATATTAAAAACATCTCCAAATAACAGTTTGTTAAAGATCTAAATAGAGTTGTGCTGTAGAAACAAACAAATCACAAATCCTCCAAGAAATTACCTTCCACTGCTATTGTATGCCTCACCTGCTCATCTAACATCACTATCGACATTACCTTATTATGATCAGTCAGTGGGAAAAACATGCTTTTTAAACCATTTGTCTAGAAGACATTTTGACAAATTTGTGTGTAACTGTTACACTTTTCCACGCTGCACTCTACATGTAAAAATATCCCTCATCCTGTCTTCTAATGTCCCTAACTTTCCATTGAGCCAACTATCAGTTCCTTCATCCTGTGGTTCCGATCTGGTTGAAGGCCAGTTCAGCATGATGGCCATTCATGATTTGAAAGAAGGCTTCCTCGCCTCTAATGCAGGAAATCCGCTTGAGAATGTGTTCAATTCTGAGTTTGTTTGCATGGATGCCAGGAAAAAACAGCCCATCTTGGTGCTGTTTTTAGTCCTGGGCTGATTTGAAATGCCAATAAATGTGTGTGTGTGTTTTCTTGTAAGGAAAACTGGTCAAGCATGTAGTACCTTTCTAAGCCAGATTGCACGTAAACAGTTTACCACTATGCGCTGTCATAAGGAATATCAGTTACTAACAATGAACATTTTACTGTTCTGAAGATAGTTAAAACCATTCTCATTCAATCCCATTTTACTTGTAATTGTTTAAAACCTTAAATGATTTATAGTTACTGTCAGAGTTAGTAACAGTTGCGATAATGTTTAAATGTGCAGCTTTGATGTGTCTTCATTCAACAAAGGCATGTGAAATACAAATGCATCCTGATTATATATAACACTTTTCAACCACATCATACTGTTGTTATGGCAAAATTTCAAGGATGTAATCACACCCCTCCACTTTGAAGGGTGTGTATGTGAGTGTGGGTGTCTGCTAAGAGAATCGCGGTGATTTCTCTATCCTCTAGTTCCTTCTGCACATGGCTTCCATCTATAAATACCTATGGCCAAACGGACAAAGGCTTCTCTCTTCTGCAGTTTGTGAGCTTGATGGGTGCACACAGGCCTAACACTGTCTCTCACTCCAGCATTCCATAAGAGAACAGCAGCCGTCCTCTTGTCGGTAGAGAAATCACACAGGGTTATCACGATACAGAGTGGCCGGGAAAGTCTTTGTGTGTGACCCTGTAGACTCGTCCACTTGCATGTCCTCATAGAGTTTCAAATCAAAGGCAAAGAGGCTGATGAGTATGAGTAGTGTATTAAACCCCAAATAAAAAGAGGTCAGATGCTGAAAGGCTTGTCTGGTGCAAGGCTGGAAAATCTTTTTTTAATAAATCTTCTCAGATCCCATTTGTCATGAAAATATGAGTAAAACCGGTGTATATATTTAAAGAATCACAATTTTAACTATTCCGAGTCTGTAAAGTGTGATGAAGGTGAGATACTTTAAAGAAATCTGGATTTATTAGAGTTTGGATGGATTTATAGTTGTTGCATTTCATGTGACTCTTCTGCATGTGAACCAGTCCTCGTTAGTATAGTGGTCAGTATCCCCGGCTGTCACGCGGAGACCGGGGTTCAAATCCCCGACGGGGAGAGTACTTTTACTACATTTCGTTACACTGTACTTATATATGTGTAATGACAATAAAGTTGAATCTAATCTAATCGAATCTAATGCAGCATACTCGTATTTAAACTGAAAATTGAGCCTCTGATGTAAAATTGATGGCTGGTGATATTTATGATGTTTTTAGATGTTACATGCCTGAATTGGCTTATTTAGTACAATTACTTGGACTATTCACACTTTGTAATTGCTTGACATGTAAAAGATGCTTTCTTTTCTTTTCAAATCAGCTACTTTACTCTAAATTTAGTTTTTTATCTTGTAGCAATTGAGTGTAATTTGAAAACAAGTGTGACAAATAATGACCGTGTAGTTCTTTAATCAGAAATGAAAATCCAGACCAAGATGTTTTTTTATTTGGTAAGCTACTGTACAGCCATTCACTAAAGTTTACTAATGTAAAATCTAGATTACAGTCGAAGCGGGTGACTGGTTCCGGTTTTTCAGTCAGGGTTCTTGTTGGTATAATAAATGGAGCTCTCATGACTGCATGTCTAGTCTAAAGATTGCAGTTGTGGAAAGTTTCGCTTCTCATAAGTTTACAAGCTGCTTGCAGAACCTGCAAAACATTTGGTGTTTTAATGTGGAAAGCGCGATTAAATCTTAAATGGTCGAAATTTGAAAATTGCATTAGCTGGCTGCGTAACTGTAACAGAACATGCACTTTAAACCAAATGAGGAGTCAGGAATAAATAAACACACCGGAAGAAGACCGGAACACGGCAACATTCGTCCAAATAGAAAATAACCGACAATGACAGAAAAGGCAGACTATATACACATGTGAAGATGAGGGGATGACAGTCAGGTGTGCTGATGACAGATATGGTCCAGGTGACGATCTTGGGAAATTAAGTGCTCCAGTGATGACGGGTGAACAGATGATCGTGACAATAACATATATGACCATGTGTTTCACAATGTATTTCTAATGTGCTGAGAACAAACATACAATGGTTTCAGCGGCAACAACATAAACAGACGTTATGTGGCCCAAACATTACTGCTGATAGACCTCCCCATAGAATTAATAAAAGTTGAGGAGTTTTAATCTGAATACAACTAATATACAATAAAATATTAATATAAATTAAACATACAATAAGTTGTTATACAGCCAGGGTGATCACCAACCCCAGACGGAAAGTTAATTTCAGGCCAGGTGTGTGTGTATGATGAAACTGCCTGATGAAACTGATGAACAGTGTCTTATTAATTTCAACAAACCTCAAGAGTGGCATAAAGTCAACCAACAGCAATGTGAAAGACTATCAGCATGGCAAGACACATGAAAACTCTGATAAAATCAAGGTTATCACATTTCCTACTTTTACTTTTCATAAATAAATGCACATATAATCCGGTTTCATTGCATAAAACTGAATATGAACTTGTTTATGGAAAGCATTATCAGTAAGTGTTGACTTGCAGTCCATAAAAGAATCAATTAGTCATCCACAATGTAATGCAGCTTGTTTCTTCCATTGCAGGAGGATTTTCCCATGCTCACTGAACCATCAATACTCATGTTGTCATCCTCAAAGCCTTCAGCCCTTCCCTTTCATATATGTAGCCTGTTTAATTGACACCACCCAGAAAGCTGTCAACCACTTAAGTATTCAGCATAAAATATATTCATATCTCCCCTATATCAGTGTGTCCCCGATATGGTTATGACCTCCACCCACCCTGAATCAGACAGCTGATAAGCTTTTTTTAGGGACTGTATGGTATTCTGGAAATGATGCATGTAGGATGGGCGAGATCCGAACCCTCATACCTCAACATTCGTACGGCAAGCATTCAGCTTTTAGGAAAAACCCCAACGTGGTTCGTGGGTGAAACCACTAAACAGACACAGATGGAGCATGTTGTAGATATGTAGTGTGCTATGATTTATTACAGTGTTCAGGTGGACATGGTCCAAAAAGGAGGGATCAGGGCTGAAAGAGATCATGCTAGTTAGTAAAGAACTGATGGCATGTCATTTTGGGGGGGGGGTGGAGTAGAGGAATAGGAAGCAGAAGGTTAGGGATGATAGAAACTGGTGTCGTCAGCCCAGACAGGAAACTACAGCTGCAGGACATATCCCCTTACCCACAATGCCCTTGCCTCGGAACAGCACAGCTGCTTTTCCTAGAATTTGTTTTGCCAGTGTATATGTGATTGTGTTGAGGTGAATGAATGTTTGCACTGCAATTCTGAATGCTACGAGCTGCATTGTCCTCTTTTCCTCAAAGGTGAAGTCACTGTGTAATTTTGGACCTCACAATGGCATATTGTCTAGGAAAAATGCGAGCCACTTCGTGAAAGTTCAACTGGAAAGTCGTTTCTTTCAACTTGGTCCAAGCAATACAAAGAAAAACTTTATTTTTGCTTAACCCTGTATTTCAAATGGCTCTGTCCTAATCTAAACTATCAATGTAAAAAAGAATAAATGAATAGAACAGTTTTTTCACAGATTTTTATCGTATAATGTCCAAAAACTGTAATTGACACAATTTTACAGTTTTGTTAACAGATTTTTCACATATGTTTGAAACACGGTCAAAAATAACAGAAAAGGACTGCAAATGCACAATAAAACATAGAAAATCATGTCATTTTATAGGAAAAACTATTATTTTACAGAATATCTTTGCCGCTCCAGTTGCCAGATATTTTTTTAACATTGTAATAACTCTCTTTTTCAATATCCTTATAGCTGCATTCACATTTCGAGTGTTTTGTACTCCGATATTCATTATTTTAAATGTAGACGCACGACAAGCACTCTCAAATAGGAAGCAAAGTGGTCTCAATGCTCATGTGGTGCGATGCTCCCATTTTTATATCCGCGCCGGCGACGCATCGACCTGAAAATGTTTTACTATTCAAGGTATTTTCCATGCATATAATCCATTTACTTCTAATAGAAGTGTTGATGAGAGCTTTAACTTCAATGACTTCACATTTCCACTTATTTTACAAGGCAAAAACAGGACAGCCTTTAAAATCCTTGTAACTTAGCTCTACTTACAGTAGTTCCACAACATGACTCAGATTTCAAAGAAGGGACTGAAGACGGTGAATTTAGGGTGTTGTATGGGAACTTGAGTTGCTCAGAAACAGGGCGGGTCACTCCCTCGGCTGTGTCAGTGAGTGCACACACAGACAATGACCCTCTGGAGAGCTGCGGGTCTGGAGTTGAGATTGCACCGCTCTCGATACAATAACAGTCATCCTACTTTCCGGCTTCTGCTCTTCTTCCGCCCGTCTATTTCTCTTGTTTCCTCTTACATACACATACACATTTATATTTCCTGCTCTGAGGGTGAGAGTAAAACACTTGGGAGGAGTTATCATTTTTTATCAATAACTGTGTGTATATGTGATGCTCTTTTAAATTGTATTGATGAGTAATTTATCTCTAGGTATAATTGTCGTAAGGTTTCTAATATCTAGCATGGATGCACTCCAAGCCGAATGCATGAATATTATATAGATATATTTAATATCTTTTTAATATTTGTCTTTGGAAACGTTGAGTTCTCACTGTGCTGACAGAGCTGGACAGGCATTTTGACATCTGCACACTAATGAAATTTATGTGGCTTCTTGTGAATGTTATGGTTTATCATCTGTTGACATAAAGCCAGAAAGGGTTGTGTCCTTATATTTTGCGTTGAGTGAGATATCATCTGACCTGTCCTTTCTGATAAATGTCACAGCAGAATGCAAATTTGATTGAATGATTAAAGGAGTCACATGACACGGCTAAAATGAATATTATCGTGTGTTTTAGATTTAATGCAAGGTTAAAAATTGCTGTATTTTCCACATACCATGCATGTTTGTATCCCATCTTTGCCCCGCCTCTCTGAAACGTGTGGATTTTTAACAAATCTCATCGCTCTGAAAAGTGAGGTGTGCTATGATTGGCCAGTTAACCAGTGCATAGTGATTGGTCGAATACTGCAAGAGTGTGATGGAAATGTAACACCTCTTACCATATTTGGAACATCAGGTTCCAAAGCAGTTGTTTTGACAGGTACAACTGACAGATACAATCTTACTTGCTTATACATTTGGGTGGCCTTAGTCAACTCATATCACGATCTGACGTAGATTTGGGTGTGGTTTCAGGCAGGTCTGGATGAGCATGTGGTTTTAGATAGAATGCATTTTTTGTTCCGACACTTGAATTTTTGCATTTTATGTGTCTAATACATGCATGGGCAACTTATAACACACCAAAGACACAGAAAAACATGTGTTTGTGCCAAAAGCCCCCATTCATTTCTTGTTAAAAGGATAATTGGCAATTCCAACATTACGGATGTGACATTTTCTATCAAAATTTGAAGTTCTCAGAAAATGTTTTTATTACTAGTATATTGAACCATCTGTTTTATTTTACTAAACCGCTTAAGAAAGAGTCCAGACATCCAAAAAATATCAGTCTCAAGCAACAGTTTTCTATTTTACCACGTGCTGCGGAAATCTCCACATTACTCCTTTAAAAAGAGTCTTCACATGCATATTTAAACCACCAAATATTGACATCTGACCTATCGGTATGCACAAAACTTTTATTAAATACTAGATTTTTATTATCTTAAGGTTGACATTTGCATAGAACTGCCCAAAGGACTCATATTGGGTTTTATTTCAGCTATATAAAGGGCTATTTTTTAACAAAAATATTAAATATATCCCTAGAGTCTCCCCAGTGTACCTCAGCCATTTCCACCACTGTTTAAATGTTTATTGTAATTTTAACATTTGTGCTTCATTACATTATTTCGCTTACATTCAAATCACTAAGTGAAAGGTGCATATTTACAGCCCTCTAAGAAAAAATGCTGACATGAATTCCGGTACTTTCAGTCTTTTTTGGCTGCATCCCTCACTGTTATTACTTTAAACCACGATTAAATTCCTATGGTTTATTTTTTAAGTCGGAGTTATGCTTAACATGAACAAAATGTATTCACATTATTATTTCACATTTTTGTATACAGTATTTGTAAGGTCACACTTTTGAATTTCAATAAAAATATTAAACAGGATCATCCCTAAAATAGACATGCTTGAAACTGATCCTTTAATAAGGACTTCCTTGTTTGTGTAGCGTTCCGCAATACATGTTTTAAAATGTGTGTTTGTTTTGGGAGCGGTGAGGGTCTAGGACCGAAACATCATGAGCTAAGCAACAGGTTTTTTGATCTGGCCGGGAGATATAGAAAAAACACAGTCAGGGCAAGAGCAAAAGAAAGGTCACATATTGTAGTAATTACTTTAGGCCAAGAATAATAATTCTTAGATCAGCAAAGCTAAATGAGTGTCAGGTAGCCTTGAGATTTCTTTCTTTGATGGTGTCGGTGAAGAGTGCTTACATGTGCTCCTATGTGAAATAACAAGGGGGTTTTGAAAACGACCACACAGATCCAACTTGTTTGAGTGGTTCTGCTCATAAAAAAATCTTTCATCCAGCAGTGGATTATTATTCTTCAATTAAAAATCAAAAAAAGAGGTGTGTTGGAAATAAAGAGTGATTTTTTATATGAGCACAGGGCCTGTTTGAATCATTAGTAAATGTAAATTAGTTTTATATAAAAGTGATACTTCACCCAAAATTGAAAAAAATCTGTCATCATTTACTCACCGTTGAGTTGTTCCAAATCTGTATAAATTAGATCTAGAAAGATATTTGGAAGAATGCTTATAACCAGACAGATTTTGCCCCCCATTGACTACCATATTATGAAAAATATATCGGTAGTCAAAAGTGCCCCAGAACTGTTTGCTGCCCTACTGTATATTCTTCTAAATGTCTTCTTTTGTTTTCAACAGAACAAAAAATTATAAAATAATTTTCTCCTGCTATGGAAGACAATGGGGGGCAAAATATGTCTGGTTATAAGCATTCTTCCAAATATCTTCCTCTGTGTTTATTCAAATTTGGGAAAAAAAACTCTAAGGTGAGTAAATGATGACAGAATTTTTGGGTGAAGTATCACTTTAACCACACTTTGCTACACATTAAATAGTGCATTGTCAAAATTAGAAATGGATTCCCAAAATGAGTCATGCGAATAGACCTTAAAGGAATGTGTATATCACAACACAAGTGTCAACCTTCAGATGGCTGTTACAAATGTTGAGTATTGTTGACTAGTTTGTTCTATAAGAAGTGAGTTCTTATTCCAGGACTTTCTAAAAAAATCCTTTTCTCTTCGGGGGTTTCTAGTTTCCTGTGTTTGTTAAGCCATACATAACAGTGCGGCTATTGTTCAGTAGACTTCCATAAGAAATCTATTTAGGTCATACCCATATCATTGCCTGTTTATTGCGTTAAACTTTCAGGATCTCATGTTTGGCATTTTGGTCAGGATTCCCCAACAAACAGCCAAAAATTTGAGATGACCAACTTCAACAGCTGAAGTCTCTTCACAGATTATAAAAGCCAGAAGGACAGAATGCAAACGCATAATCACTCCTAGTAACAAGATAAAAAACAAAACAATAAAAATTGCTTCATATTGATATCATGTGATGTATACATACAGTGGGGTGCACCACTATACGTTCAGGATTAAATGTGTTCATCATTTATTTTCAAACTGGTCTCTGACTTTACAAACCTACTGTATATAGACTGTGATTATACAAATCAAGAAGCGTTTCATCAGACTTTTTCTTGTGCTTTTCTTGTGTAATGGCTCACCCTTTCTGGCCATTGAACCCGCCCTTCCCTTGAGTCCCTGCAGGTATGGAGCATCTGGTGAAGGAGTTGAGCCTGCTGCTGAAACTGCTGGAGAATGAGAGCGTGAGTTCATCCACGGCGGAGAAGATGAGCGTGGTCAGGAACCTGGTCAAACAGCTGCAGCCGTCTGGTAAGTGTGACCTCCAGATTTATAACAGCCGGAGAAACTTCTTGTCTACAGCCTTGCTGAAACAATTCAGACATGAATAAATATAACACTGTGGATGAGAGAACCATATCCAACACAACAGATGTATATTAAATTAAAATAGAGTAAATAATTTTCTTAATAAGGAGATCTTTTTTGACCGCTTGTCAGGAAGCAAAATGATAAGTGTTTACAAAATTCATAAGCCTATTTTTAGGTATGCATTTATTGATTTCGTTTGATTTGCAGTGAATGGATCTGACTTTATATACATGAACACATCTCTCTATGGAAATGGTACCAGCTTTGTAGAGTCGTTGTTTGAGGAATTTGGTGAGTCTGTGTCTGTACTACATATGATTATTAAAAACATTTAGATTTTAGAGAAGATAAAGAATCATTTAAAGATTATTTAGGGAGGTTATTGAAGACCATCACTGTTGTTACTTGAAAATAACTACTAAATATTTTTAAAATACTGTCCGTGCTAAAATAAAAGCATATAGTGACAGAATATCAACATGATCATAATCAATACTAAAGTCATGCGTTTATGCATTTGGCAGATGCTTCTATCCAAAGCGACATACATTGCATGATACTATACATTTTGTATTTGAATATATGCAATTCCTGGGATCAAACCCATTACCGTTGTGTTGCTAATCACATGCTCTAACCACTGAGCTACAGGAAAGACATAAACAATTATTATGGTCAACATGATCATAATCCCCAGGATTTTATGCATGTACAGTATAAGAGTGTGGTTTTGATGTCTGTTCTCAGATTGTGACCTGCAGGATCTCAGGGACTCTTCTGAGGAGATCAAAGGGTTGGAACAGGAGGAGGCATCCAAACACCTGCCTATAAAATCGGTAACAACCTAAATTTGCAAAAGAAAACTTTAAGGCCCAGTGTATTAAATTTAGTGGGATCTAGTGGCGAGGTTGTGAATTGCAACCAACTGCTCACTCCCTTCCACCCCTACCTTTTCGAAGCACTACGGTGGCTGCCACAGAACTAAAGCCTGTGACATGCTTCTTTTTTTACGTTCATGCGAGCGGACTCGTAGAGCCGAATGTACAGCTTTAGAAACTATACTGCCTAGTATTTACGCATGTGCGTTGTGACATATTGCAGTACCACTCCGGGCCTACAGGTGTCAGGTTTTCTTCTACTACCTTGAATCAATGCTCCTAGGACACTGTTGCCACCTGGTTGTTAAACTACTTACTGCAAGAAATTGAATGCACATGTACGGCCTGCGCGTACTTTGTACGCGGGGTAACAAAATTCCGGCGGTGTGCGTACAGTCCGCTCATACTATTCTGACGAATTCCATGTAACGGGACCCGCTGTGTATGTAGATAGAAATAGCTCATTCAAAGTAATGAAAACATAACGCTTCATTATGTAAGGTCTTTATACACCTCTGAAGACAGAGTTATGTATATCACATTGCATTTCCCTCAAAAGATCCTCCAAAGCATTACACACTGGACCTTCAAAATGAACATGTCAACCTCTTTAAATTGACATTTTATATGACTTTATGCAGTCTATGCTCATGGATTTGATAAAGATAGAGATAAAGATAGAGAATTTCAAACTGAAACTTTTTTTTATTTTTTCAGAGCCCGACAGACACGCCTCCTCCCCTCCCCACCACACCTCCACCTGATGATTACTACGAGGAGGCCGTGCCACTAGGACCTGGCACAGCACCTCAGTACATAACCACACGCAGTGAGTACACACACATAAAGGCCGGATATATCTCAACAATGTCCCATTATAAATCCTGACATAATAAACCTGTTCACCAGGCAACCCCAGCCCTCCAAACTCAATTGATGATGCTTACTACGAAGACGCCGACAACAATTACCCAACAACACGCATGAATGGGGCAATCAAAAACTCCTGTAAGCTACCCTTGAAGTCTCACTTATTTGTTGAAGCTCAAAATTTACAATATTTTAATAGTAGTTCACTTTCACAGATAATGATTCAGATGCACTAAGTAGTTCATATGAGTCATATGATGAAGAGGATGAGGAAGCCAAAAGCAGAGAGCGGACACACCAGTGGCCCTCAGAGGAAACTTCACCAGGCCAAATGAAAGACTACCGCAAATGTGCTTTTCTCCTGCGCAAAAAGCGCTTTGGTCAGTGGGCAAAGAAGCTAACAATCATCCGGGAGAATAGACTTCAGGTACGTCACTGTGACAATAATCCAAGAAGAAATCATTTTAAATTGCATTTCAGACAAATTATGTGACAAATAATAAATTATAGAAGAAAATAATGAAAATAAATGTATTTTCACCTAAACATATATTTTCCACAGTGTTTCAAGAATCCCAAAGATCGTACTCCATATGTTGACCTACCCTTGAATCTCTGCAATGTCATTTATGTGCCCAAAGATGGACGCCGCAAAAAGCACGAGCTCCGTTTCTCCATGCCAGGAGGAGAGGCTGTGGTGTTGGCTGTACACAGCAAAGAACAGGCCGAGAACTGGCTTAAGGTGCTAACCCAATTTGCTTCAATAATCTTGCTTTTTAAGACTTTATAAAGATCAGATCATAGGATTAAAGCAAATGGTTAGATTTTTCTGTTTTGGTTGAATTTTTTCTTATCTTTTAAATCATCAGGTCATTCGGGAAGTTGGTAATCTGGCAAATAACATTAATGCAAAAGAGAGTTCATCCTCTCCTATGATTCTACGAAAACTAGAGCTGGACAAGGTACGTAGCATGAAATGGCCTGTATCACTGTATGACTGTAACGTATTGATTTCCATTTTCAACACGTTATCAATTTAATTCCTGTTTACTGCAGATGATGTCACCAGATAAACACACTTCTGATTCTGACAGCGTGGCTAATGGAGACAGTACCCGAGAGAGCTGTGAGAATGGTATGGACACAAATGAGGACTTTGGATAGTGGGTTTTTTGTCCAATGCTCTGAGGGTCAGTGTCGGTTTTCCAGGTGTAGCACATTTCCTCGTGTCAGTCGTGTGATGTCACTCTCAAACAATGGAAGTAGGAATTCAGGAAGGATGTTGCTGTTCTATGCAGTACTTCCTCAGTCTTTGATGTGCCCTGAGGTTAAACTTTGTTCCCTCTACCGTTACCACCTTTCCCTCCTATTTTTTCATGTTCTATATACTGAAATACCCTGTTGAAAACAAACAGCACATGCTGGTTAGGTAGGTTTTGAAGCAGGATAGCTGGTTCGTGCTGGTTTAAGATGGTCATGTGCTGGTTTAAGCTGGTCATGAGCTGTTCCAAACAGCAAAGGACCAGCTTAAACCAGCACATGACCAGCTGAGGATGAGCACATGACCATCTTTAACCAGCATATGACAAGCTTGAAAAGGCAGAAACCAGCTACCATGCTTCAAAACCTACTTAACCAGCATTTGCTGTTTTTTTCAACAGGGTGGTAACACTCAAAAAGTCAAACTATTATTTAATATCACTTTATTACTTCGAGGTTATTAGGATACACCAACAAACTTTTGAAGTCAGTTCAGTTAGAAATAGTTCTTTAACTCTTATGTGATGTTGTCTGTGGAACCGGTTTTCAATTTTTAGATTTTTTAGATTATTTAAATGTTCGATTTTTTGAATCTCAAGCTAACTTCGGGCCAGGCGCGTGCGTTTGCGTGAATATTTGTAATAAACACACATGTATGTGCCTGCATTAAAAAATGTACACGTCACACCCGCATACTGTATATCAAATAAACACTTATCGATTTGACAGCACCAATATTTTTATTTACAAAAACAGGGGAAATGACAAATTAACTTATAATTGTTGTCAATGTTGCTTGGAATTGGAATAAAGTAAATATCCATAAGGTATTTTTACATAGATTTTTTTGGCTCTATTGATAAAAAATATTAAGATGTGATTCCACGAGACTAGGCCTGTAAACATTGGCTTAGTTAAAAAACATGAACATCCCTCCAGTGTTTATGGTAAATTGCAAGTTAACACTTTTTACAGTGTATTTTTAAGAATTGTTTAAAGAAATTTCTACACCAAATGTTTAGATCCCGACAGATATGAAAAAAAATCCAAAGTGCGGTCCTGCCAGATACGACTGTAAACTTAAGAGAGATTTATAAAAAAATTGAACTCAGCATTCCTAACAAGGGAAGTTAAACACATCTTCGTAATTGAATCCAAACATGTGTTTCATGTCTTCCTGTGCTGTGTGCATCCTCTTATGTTGCTTCATGTGCTGAATCTTCTAGGAAAAGGCAAAAAAGGGACGTTCTCTGAACTGACCGGATCTATGAGTCGAGCTGCCGGCAGGAAAATCAACCGAATCATCAGTTTCTCCAAGAAAAAGCCTCCTCAACCAGGAGAATCAAATACGCTGTCCCATTTAGATGACAATCCCCGTTGTGGTGAGGCCTCATAAACGGCTAGCACTTGCTTTGCCGACTATAGTTTAATAAATGTTTCCTCTGATGAGTTTCCTGCAATTTACTCTTGCTAGGTTACTTGAATGTTCTGGTGAACCAGTGTTGGAAAGAAAGGTGGTGTTGTGTAAGGAATGGAACCCTTTATCTCCATAAAGACAGAGGGGACATTCACAGCCATGTTAACTCTGTAGCCCTTCAGGGTGTGGAGGTCTTACCCGGTCTTGGACCTAAACACCCTTTTGCCTTCCGCATCATGCGGGGGAGCACTGAAGTAGCAGCTTTGGAGGTCAGATTTCCTTTCACCTTTGAGATTTTTATAAAATGACATTCAAATTGTTTTTTTTCAAATATTGTTCATTTATGTTCAGGCGAGCTGTTCTGTAGAGATGGGCCGCTGGCTGGGAGTTCTGTTGGCTGAAGCAGGGAGCACGATCACTCCAGAGGCGCTGCATTATGACTACGTAGATGTGGACACTATCAGTAGTATCCAGAATGCAGCACGCCACTCTTTTCTGTGAGTACAACCGAGTTGACTTGTATGTATTGTGCGTATACAGATTCACAGACTCACATGTGTTTTTTATTTTGATTCTGTGTAATTGTTGTCATAGCTGGGCGACCTCCTCCAGCGGCACATCCACAGACCCACGGACTTATGATGAAGTGCCATACGAAAGTGTGATGGTAAGGTTAATTAAAAAAATTAAACTAAAATTATGTTTTATAATTTGAAAATATTTTGTTCGTTTTTATTTTTTCATTTTTTTGCTAATTATTTTAATTTGCTTAAAACGAAGCATTAAACGGGTAGTTAACCTTCCAAATGAAAATTCTGTCATCATTTGCTCAACCTGATGTTTTGAAATATGTTAGTAACTAAAAACCGTAGGTCCCCATTGACTTCTATTGCAAGGACACAAAACCAATGCAAGTCCATGAAGACCAACATTTTTCAAAATATATTCTTTTGTGTTCTTCAGAAGAAAGTCACACAGGTTTGAAATGACAAGAGAGCTTGTAAATGATGACAGAATTGAACTTTATTACAACTATGTCATTGCTGTTTTTGAAATATTTGTATAGTAGCATTTCTGTGCTTGTTGACCATTAGTTAATCCTCAGCAAATGTGTGGTAAAAGTCTTTGTTATGTCTAGTCAGCTACAAAACTTTCGCCTTTGCAAGCATTTTCTTGTTTCCAGAAACGGGAACCTTTCTGTAAATCCTAAAGTGCATTGTGAAATTGATGTTCTGTGAAGGAGTAAATATCCCCGAACTGGAAACCATAATGTTTACAAGTGTTTCAAGTTTATTTGCTGTCTTCACAGAACATAATTTCTCACCTTTTCAAAACAGATGGATGAGACGCAGTCTAAACTGAAGCGATATTCCTCTATGTCCAGTGTGGATACAGCAAAGGCTGAGACGCAGATCACAGTGAAGCGACACGGTTCCTGTATGTTCTCACTGGAATGTAACTGTTAACCGTTTTCTTTACATCATCAAAATAATTTGGTAAAAGCTGTAATAATGTGATAATTACCTTAATTCTTATTCATAAAAATTAGCAGTTTTTGTTTTTTTGTGTTGTAGCTGTGAATCATTACGGTAAATATGGAAAGACAAGGGCAGAAGAAGATGCTCGGCGATATGTCAGCGAGAAGGAGCACCTGGAGAAAGAAAAAGAAGCGATCAGGAAAAACCTACTGTCGCTCCGTACAGAGAAGAGGCAGCTAAAAGAAAAGATAAAAAATGCAACAGGTGATTTCTAAGTTACACTGAATTTAAATGATGCAAATTTTACATTTGTTTAAAGTGATACAGAAATTAGTTTCTTTCTTCCGCAGAACACAAAAGAAGATATTTTGAAGAAAGTTGGTAACCGAACAGCACTGGACCCCATTCACTTCTATTGTGTAGGAACAAAACCAATGCAAGTGAAAGGGGTCCAGTTGACAAAAAATATCTTCTTTTTTGATCTGTGCAAGAAAGAAAGTCGTACAGGTTTGAAATGACAAAAGGGTGAGTAAATGGTGACAGAATTTCATTTTTGGGTCACTTTAGTTTTGAAGGCTAATATTTTTACTCGCTTCAAGTCTTGCAGTGGTTGGCGCCATCTGCTGGCAATATTATTAATTAATTCTTTGTCATGTTACAGTGCTCATTCATATCCCCTTAATTTTAATCTCTGGAATGTTACTTTTGTATCATTGTTTGTGCACTTAAATGGTACCTTGATTCATCCCTTCTTAATCAGACTTATGAAGAGACCATACACTTACATTGGGTTTATGTAGGAAGCAAAATATTACAGGTGGACTTTAAGTGGACTATATAACACTCCAGCAACCATATAGCCATAAAGCTAAAAAACCTGGCAACCTTTCAAAATGTTCAAGCCGGAGCTGGTTTTGGGGTTTAATGGTGATCCCAAACGTAAACTCCACCCTCTTTGTTATTGTGACAGAAAAACAGCAAAAGGCTATGGAGCAGCGCCTGGCCGAACTGGAAGCAAATTGTCGTGAGAAGGAAGCTGAGCGTGTGGACCTTGAGTTACGACTGACAGAGGTTAAGGAAAAATTAAAGAAGTCTCTGACTGGAGGGATGCTGGGGGCACCTGTGGACAGCAAACCACCCATTAAGGTACGAGGGCACTCATATACAGTACTTCATGCTTTACTTTATTCATGCACATTCAGATTTTTCAGTGGATATGTTTGAATATCTTTATACTTTTAGGTTAAAAAGAAGGAACCTATTCACAACGATGGTCCTGGACCTGTCAACTGTGCATCTGAAATGAAGAAACGTCCCCTGTCCATCTATGCATCCACTAAAGGAAATGTCATGCAGAAAGCCAAGGTATATGACTGAGAGTTTATAATAAACTATATAATGAAAAATTGTCAACACATGGGGAGGCCTGACATGTATAAATGTAAATAATAACATCCATGTTATTTTTCTCTACTTATTTAGGAATGGGAGTCAAAAAAGGGGATTTAAGCACAGCACAGCCATCAGGAGAGTGTGAGAATATATTGCATGGCATCCAAAGGCTTAAAGCAAAAACAAAGAGCAAGTCAAAGGAAAGACTGTGATTCGGCACACAACTTTTCAGACACATTTGCATTTGCAGAGAACAGACTTGATTTAAAAAGTTTGTTAAAGTCATATGATGAATGTTTATATCGTGTGGGTAATAAGGATAAGGGAAGTGTTTTGTAAAGATCAGTATCGAACTACAATGCATGTCTGTCTTTAAATATTCTGTGAACTACACTAAATCTTTTTATTTCCAAATATATAATGTCACACAAGCGCTCCTGCTGATTTCGTACTGCAGTACTGAGATAAAGTGGTAATGTCCCCTTTGTGTTACACGTGAAACTGATCTGAAGAATTTTTACACTAGGGCACTTCATTTACCAAATGTATTTATTTATACTTTGTATATAATTCCAGTTAAATGGAAAAATTGTTTTTCTTCTCGTCTTTGTAATGTCACTGTAACTGTTCATAATAAATGGGTTTGTTTGAATTATGTCTACTGGGACATTTTTATACCTTTAAACCATAGATAATGAAAATGCCTCTATATTTATGCATGAAATGTACATAGCATTTGGAGGCTATTTTATGGATAAAATAGAAAAATCCTCCACATTTTGAGGTGGAACTCCACCCTCCCTTTACATAGACCCCGCCCCCTACAACTCCCATTTCCAGCCCCGCTATCAGACTATTTAAATTCGTGAACTGTATGGAAAGCCAAAAGCAACTAAAAAGTGAGATTAGAGATTACAAAATTTAGAAGATTCTCGGATTTGTTTATATTATTTATATTAAAATGCTATATATAAAATGCTAAAAAAATATGTTTTCTAAAGAATTTGATAGTACAGTGTTTGGATAAAAGGTAATCTCATATTTGGTTAAACTAATTATTGAGTTCAATAAAAGATACCGTCATTTTGGTACTGCAGAAAACGAAGACGAATATGACTTTTACAGGCATATACTGGAATTGTTCAACAAATTGTGGGTGGAAGGCAAACTGCCTAGTGAGTGGAAACAGGCTGTAATAATTCCTATAGCTAAACCTGGGAAAGATCCTTCAATAGTAGGGAACTACAGGATTGCTCTTACATCAAATCTCTGTAAATTAATGGAAAGAATGATTGCAAATCGGTTATACTATGTATTGGAGAGCAAAGACTAATATCATCATACCAACATGGATTTCGTCCTGGTCACTGGATGCGTTAGTAAGACTAGAAACAGATACAGTGAGAAAAATAATTTTTTGATCTCCTGCTGATTTTGTAAGTTTGCCTGCTTACAAAGAAATGAAGGGTCTATAATTTTTATGGTAGGTTTATTTTAACTGATAGAGACAGAATATATAAAAAATCAGGGGGAATTTTTTTATATAAAGGTTATACATTTATTTGCATTTCAGTGAATGAAATGGACCACAGATAGTCCTGTCACTACTCCTAAGTCCGGTTGTTATGTATATAAAAAATACCTCCCAACAGAATCTGTATCTTCCGTTTCAATCTCTTCACCACCATGGTCCAGACCAATTAGGTTTAAATGATGTCAGGGACAAGATTGTGGACCTGCACAAACCTTGACTAGGCTACAGACAGAAGCTTGGTGAGAAGACAACTGTTGGTGCGATTATGTGGAATACAAAGTAACTATCAAATGCCCTTGTTCTGGAGCTACCTGCAAGATTTCCCCAATGGAGTTGATGATCATGAGAAAGGTTAAAGATCAGCCCAGAACTATACACAGAAGAAGCATGTTAATGATTTCAAGACAGTTGGGACCACAGTTAGCAAGCAAACCATTGGTAGCACGCTATGCCACAATAGATTGAAATCCTGAAACACCCGCAAGGTCCTCCTGCCCAAGAAGGCCCGCCTGATGTTTTGAACATCAACATGATTCAGAAAAGGCTTTGGCGAAAGTGCTGGCACTGCTGTGAGACCAAAACTGAGAGAAATGTTGACAATGAGCCCAAGAACGCCATCCCTACAGAGAAGCACAGTGTTGGAAACATTATGCTTTGAGCTTTTCTCTGCTACGGATACAGGAAGACTTCACCCCATTGAGGGGCTGAGGGACAGGGCAGTTTACCGTAAAATCTTGGACGAGAACCCTCCCCTTAATTAGATCACTGAAGATGGTTTCTGGATGTTCCTTTGACATGACAAAAACCCAAAACATATTGCCAAGACAACCAAAGAGTGGCTTAAGGAGAAGCACATTAAATGTCCTATAGTCTCTAGACCCTAGTCCTATAGAACATCTGTGAAGGAGGCTAAACCTCAAATTTGCTGAGAAACAGCCATGAAACCTTAAAGATTTACAGAAGACTAATAATATGAAAAAATTACGTTCAAATTTATGAAAATATCGAGTGAGTCACTTTACGAAAAACACTAGGAGCCGCTTTTTGGAATTTTGTTCTTTAGGAACTCTTGTATCGGCGGACCCCATATACTCCCATTATATGAAGTAGAGAGGGCTGCGGATTTACAAAACAATCTTCTTTATGGTTCTACTCAAGAAAAAATGTCACCTACATCTCGGATGGCCTGAGGGTGAGTAAATAAACGGCCAATTTGAGTTTTTGGCTGATCTATCCCTTTAAGTCTACTTCGAAGACGTGTGTGCGTGGAACGCCCCTTAGACATATTAGAACACTGCATTTTCGCAGCAAAATCACAAATATACTTTACTATGTAGCATCTCACAGGTTAACTTTACGCTACAGCACTACAACAAATGCGACTGCCACTCAAAGAAACGCGTTGTTGGCTAGTTATACACACTTTGGAAAACACCTGCCTCGCAGTTCTTCGCTTTGCTCTTGTGAACTTATCCTGTCCCGTGGGCTCATGGGATATATAAGTGTCTAACGTATCTGTCGCTGGGAGCTTCAGAATGTGAGTGTAACAGGTAAGACATACGGGAATTTCTCACCTACTTTTTTATGAATACTGAGGATTAGGACATACTGTGTTTTCTCATACTGTATAGTAGGTAAGTAGGCGTATTAAGACGATTCGGACGCAACAGCAGTATACGCACGTCCAAATCTCGCGAGAAATAGTGCATCAGCCGGGAAATTCTCGTTTGCTGTTTATGAAGACCGAGGTATCGGACATGCTATTCGTTTGCCTACTCCTTTTCGCCTACTATATAGTATGGCAGAATGATATTTCGTATTCAGCCTGTAAACTGTGTCTCGTTTCACAAGGCTGCGTCCTTGTGTCCTCCGGAGGTACCATCCTCTAAAGCAGTGGTTCTCAAACTTTTTTGGCTTAAGCACCCTTTTTATGATTTTTCAAGCCAAGTACCCCTTGACCAGACAACAACATTTTACTTTAACATACAGTGAAATAAGAGTCAAAGCGTTATTATATCTAAATCTATTAATTCATTTTTGCCCATCTTTGTGTAGTCGTAATTTCATATAAAAAACTATCATCATAATTTATTGATTTTCCTTATTTATTCCCAAATGTCAGTTTCTCTCATGTACCCCCTGCAGTACCCCTGGGGGTACGCGTACCCCCATTTGAGGAACACTCTATAGGATGCGGTATATGCAGGATTCTCAACTTAGAA
The DNA here is from genome assembly GCF_015846415.1 of Triplophysa dalaica. Taxonomy (NCBI): domain Eukaryota; kingdom Metazoa; phylum Chordata; class Actinopteri; order Cypriniformes; family Nemacheilidae; genus Triplophysa; species Triplophysa dalaica. The sequence goes on along the minus strand of NC_079560.1, from coordinate 11,713,560 downwards.
TTAAACAAGAAGTCCTTCGAAGGATATACAGAAAAGGAAACAGGAAGTACCACGTTGCTATGACAACACGTTGCACTGCACACCTGTCAAATTAATTTAAATGATTTCTACATGATTTAAGAGTTTAAAAGTTGGTTACTTTCTACTGCAAACAATAGCAAAAGATACAGTTTTGCCTTACTTAAAAATGTTAAAGTTAAAAAATCACTTAACACTTCTAAACCTATTTACTGCACATGCCTGTTCACATTAAAGAACGTGACACAAATCGTAAACCGTTCACATTTAAACACCACGTATAAGATTGAATGTGCAGCTGTTGCCGTTCATTCAAATAACAGACGTAGGCCGACGCAAAGAATTGTGGGTTATCAATCTCCAGCAACTAAGATTACAGCTCATGTGTCCTCCGAATTCGTTTCAAAGAAGGTCGCATTTGAAGGCTAACTCCTCGATGACGTAGCAGCCTTCGAATGAGACCTCTGGAGGACGCAGCCTATCGAAATAAGACACAGCCAAGTGACGCGTTCAGCTAGTCACGCGCTCTCGACCACCCACACACAGTCAAACACACACGTACACGCACACGCACACACACACACACACAGAGTTTTGAGGAAATGGCCGTGCGCTATCTGTCCGTCTCGAGAAGATATACCAACGATTTCTGCAGGTTGTCATCTAGTGCCGCAACCAGGTGAAAACACGTTATGACGTATCACTCGGTAAACTAGTAAACAACACTACAAAATGTGACTTTTGCTCAGAAATAGTCCAGTTTATCGTAAGAAGTGTTTGTGCGGAGGTTTCGAAGTGCTAACTGGCTAACGAGTTAACGGTATAGTCAATACACAAACCTCGGTGTGACGACGATATATACAAACCAAAATATTTTATATTTGGTAAGAAACGTCGAATAAGTCGCATTATATGTGTGTTTATCTTAAAAGTGTGAAATATACTTTTGAAGGAGTTCAGCTAAACAACTTCATCACAAAACATCTGGCGCGTTTAATATCACTAACTTATCTGTTTCTTCTTTAAATAAGGTTTTATTATTATACCAGTGTGAAACGCGATTTTAAAAGGTTATGTGTGTATATAGAAATGTAATGTATTGTGGAAAGTGGGACAAATATCACAGTCTCTTCGTGTGCTTGTTTTATTTTATCGATTGTTGATGTTTACATAACTTAAGGTTGTGTTATCGTCGGTCCTCCAGGTGATTTACTTTTACAACTGTTTACGTTAAACTGAGGGTAAGGTCAAATGTTAACATTTAGCCTGATGAAGGGCTTTTTATGGCATTCCTATGGAGAAGACTCCTTTATTTCTGCCACATGCCGAAGTTAAATGGCCGGAAAAATTGTTGCTTCGTTTTAGCTAACCAGTTGACTTTCAGATATTTTGTAGAAAGTACAAAATATGTAGAAAGGGATAGTTCACCCAAAAATAAAAAATCTGTCATATTGTAATCAACTTTGAGTTGTTCCAAATCTGTATACATTTCTTCATTCTGATGAACACGGAGGAAGATATTTGGAAGAATGCTTGTAACCAGAAAGATCATTGCCACGTATAAGAAAAAAAATATTCAATGGTAGTTAAATGTGACCCTGAACAGTTTGCTGTCCTACTTACAAATGTTTTTTATGTTCAACAGAGTAGTAGTCAAGCTCTCTTTGGTGTGGTTCTCAAATCCAGTCCTCAGGCCCCACCTGACAGAATATTTTAGATGTCTCCCTATTGAACGCATGAACAAGTTAATGAGATAATGAAGTGATGATTGATCAATAATGATGAACAGGTGATGTTAATCGCTGAAGAAAACATCATAAGTTCAAAAACCATAATGTTTCCTTTAGTGGGGCTCTTACCCTTGATTTATTTTTTATATCAGATGTTATAGTGTGTTTCTGAACAGCCATACAAAAGACAAATTTGTTGGAATGAAACCTTCTTAAATTGTTATAAGACAGATACAAATGAGGGGGATTTAAGTCTGACAAATATTGTGACACACCAAAAATCAACATTTCAACATCAAAAAGCTCAACATTTGCACAGCTATTATCAACACCAGGACGAAATAATTTTGTCCTTTGTCAGGCTCTTATAAATATGCTTCAGAAACAAACTATTTCAGCTAGCAAAAAATGTAACATAATAAATCAAGGGTAAGAGCCACACTTAATGAAAGCTCAACACTATTATGGTTTTTATTCTAGTGATTGTGTTTGTTAACATCACCTGTTCATCATTATTGATCAATCATCACTTCATTATCTCATTAACTTGTTCAGGTGTTCAATAGGGAGACATCTAAAATATTCTGTCAGGGGGGCCTGAGGACTGGAGTTGAGAACCACATAAACCATTCTTCCAAATATCGTTCTCAGTGTTCATCAGAACAAAGACATTTATGCAGATTTGGAGCAACTCGAAGGTGAGTAAATGATGACAGAATTAAATATTTTTGTTGAACTATCCCTTTAAGAAATGTGTGAGCCGTCTCAGATGTGTACTTTCACTAGCTCCGCCAGGCAGTTTCAGGTTGTGTTGCAACACAGTCTCATGGGAATTTGTGAAAAAGTTGTGCTGAGTGACACGACAAAAAGAGGAAAAGCGTGTTGATGAACACGAATAAATAGATTACAGTTCATCACAATTTTACGTTCAGAACAGATCTGAATGACAAAATCTTGTCATGGTGGGAAGGGGTTGTGTATACAGTCCTTATAATATGGTTAGTTGACAAATAAACCGCTTGTGTCCTGTGGTGTGACCTAGCAAAAAAAAACTAACAATGAAGATAAATCTCTTTGATGGTATTTTATATTATAAATATAAAAAAATAACATAAAATATTATTAACAGTTTGTTTTCTACAATTTTGCTTTCACATAATAGGACACGCTGTACAATTTATTTCTCAACTGCATTTGAAAACTCGCGTTATAGGTTAATGAAAACTCTAATCATTTACTCAGCCTTTTTGTCATTTCAAACCTGTACGACTTACTTTATTCTACAGGACACAAAAGATCAAACAGCGTCGGCACCCATTCACTTCTATTGAATGGGTTCCAGTACACAACTTTCTTCTGAATATCTTCTTTTGTATTCTGCGGTAGAAAGAAAGCCATACAGGTTTGAAATGAGAAGAGGGTTAGTTAATGATGTGAGAATTTTTGTATGGGGTGAACTATTACCTTACTACTTCCCTCTTGTTTTTGATACAGGTCTTTCCTAGGCTTCTTCAGCACTGCAGCGGAGCAGCGTAGTGCTGGAGATGATTGTCATGGGCACGATGGCGATGATGATCACAGTCATCTTGTGACACATTCTAGGACGTTGGAGACGAGAGCTAGAAAACTGGAGCAGCAGGTTGATGACCTCACTGTAAGTTTCTTTATAGCCCAAATATATACGGTCTTTCTGAATTCAGAAATTCTGCAAGTTCTGTTTGTTACCACAAAAATATTTATTTATTTATCTGAAATTATATATTATAGTGCATTTTTGTACAAACATCACTAGTAAGAGTAGGGATAATAATAAAATACATGTATTATGTTTATTTAAAACGTAACTTGAACTATTGTGCTTTTGGTGATTGTTAATCAAATCTCTTGCTTTTTACAGGAGAGATACAAACGAGCCATTGCGGACTCGGACAACGTTAGAAGAAGAACACAGAAATTTGTTGAGGACGCTAAATTATTTGGTAACTTATTTCGATTTCTTACCATTTGTGGCTTCAAATTAACTTGTCTTTTATTTATTTTTATTAGGTATAACCCAAATATGCTGTTTTTCTCCTGCAGGGATTCAGAGTTTCTGTCGTGACATTGTGGAGGTGGCAGACTTGTTGGAGAAGTCTTCAGTAGTAGAAGAGAGGGATGGAGCTCAGCAGCTGTCACAATATCTGGCACACATACAGGGACGGCTGCAGGAAGTGTTCACCAAGCATGGACTGGAGAAGATGAGCCCCATTGGAGGCCAGTACGACCCGTATCAGCATGAGATAGTCTGTCACAGTCCTGCCGAAGGTGCGGAGCCAGGCACTGTAGCCTTGGTTAAACAAGACGGCTACATTCTGCATGGACGTACCATTCGCCATGCCCTTGTGGGTATTGCTGTAAAGACGCAAGAGCAGTGACAGGGCCTTGGTTTAGTCGTCTCATGTTTAACAACTCTTTTATAGTGTTAGTATGTATGTTTTTCAGTGTTCCAACATCTCTAGACAACTACACATTTGATTTACGTTCTGATTTAATGGTTATTTATGTGTATTTATGAACTTTGTTTGTTTTTTCTTTTCTAATTCCGCTCCAATAGATTAGGCCATTTTTTTTATTTTGTAAAATCCCTATTTACAGATGTCTACAATGTGCATTTAGTGTTTGGAGGGATTCATAAATGTGTAAAAAGATGTAAAAAGACATCAGTGTTGTGTTGTTTAACACAAATTTGAATGTTGAAAGGACGTGAAAATGCACTTTACACCCTTGTCATGGTGGCTTCTGTAAGTGATGAGCAAATTTGTTGTTTAAGGAAAAAAGCAATGGAAAGATAATATTGGCTGGTCTACTATGTGTCAAGTAAATGTCTTAGCATTACCCCAAAAATAAACGAAGAGATGCACATATGATATATATGTATCAAAAGTTGAAAACGCAATTTTCGGTAGAGAAAAATGAACATCACAAATATTTATATATATTTATTTAGTTTGAAATAGGTTGCCCTGATAGATTATTGTTGTATTGTATTATTTTTGTATTTGAAATGAGAACACGTGAGTCGTCTAAAACTAACTTTTTTACAAATGTGTGCTTGTGAATGTTGTAAACGAAAAGTTTTGCATGTGAGGACTGAATAAAATTTTAATATTTACTCAATCTGTGCAATAGGGGTCAGTGTTTCCTAAAGTAACGCGCCATGTGCTACCAAAATACGGAAGTGCGTAAAAAAAGGGCGGAAGTGTGTTGAGGATCGCCACACGTGCGTATTGTGGAGCTACGCAAAAAAATCTTGTAGGTATTTTACCACGTTTGTATAATTCAAGTTTTAAATATGACCAAGGTAAAGAAAGAGAAAAACTGCGTTGAAGAGGAAACCGCAGGAACAGAGAAATCATATGAAGAATTAATAGCAAATATAAACCCTATCGCAACCCCTCTTGCGTCCCGAAAACTGAGCAAGAAGCTCTACAAATGCGTCAAGAAAGGTAAACATCTGTTTTAAACATAATTTACCGTGAAGCATCAGGTTTGATCTGGATATTTAACGTTAACCTATTACAAATGGTTGTAAGCATTTTTGTTTCAATAGTCTTGCACGTGGTGGCGATCATGTCTTTACATTGTGCATTTACATTACATGTAGCTCAGGTGTTTTTAATATTTTTCTCAACCCTCCCACAGCTTCCAAAGTCAAAAATATCCGAAGAGGAGTGAAAGAGGTGCAGAAGTTTATCAACAAAGGAGAGACGGGGTGAGACGGGTTTAATCTTCATGTGTTCTAGTGGTCACTACGTCATCAGTCCAGACTCAATTGAATCTCTCATTAATAAAGTTTAACATTGTTTTTTTGTCATTGTGTAGGATTGTGGTGTTTGCTGGAGACACACTCCCCATTGATGTATATTGCCATTTACCAATCTTGTGTGAAGACAAAAATCTGCCCTATGCTTATGTTCCATCTAAAGTTGTAAGTTCGCTTAATTTGTTTATTTATACGGTTTGAGATCTTAAATAATGTTTTATTTATGCTTAATTGTTTGTGTGTTTTCTAATCTTTGTATAGGATTTGGGTTCCTCTGCTGGCTCCAAGCGACCCACATGTGTCATCATGATCAAACCCCATGATGATTATAAACAAGCTTATGATGAATGTGTGGAAGATGTCTCATCTCTACCCAAACCGATTTAAGGACTCTTAAAAAGCTTTTTTATTTTGAGTATTAAAAGAATGATTGAATGGATCGCATCAGTGTGGGTGCATCATGTTTATGTAAATCATATCAGTGATTTAAACTCTGGATTGTTCTCCTTTAAGATGTTTTCAATTTAAGGAAACTGAACAAATGCACAGATATGGTTTATGGTCTGTAATGTTCAATAAATGGAGGACAGTAGATGTAACCATTGTTCAGTCTATTGTATTTTTCAATATGTGGCATTCTAGATCTCCGTTTCATCTGGATCAACAGTCCATCTGTTTTTTTTTTTTAAAAGTGCTTGTTTGAATGACAGAGTTTTGATGGAATTGACCTAACAGAAGGCTCTAAGGGATGTGAAAATATTTTCTTTTTTGAATACGCTTCATTGTTTGTGGTTTATTCCTTTCCAAATGATGATGAGATGACTGTCACAGTTCTTTTGTTATTGTTTTAATACAAAATAAAACATTTCCATCATGTCATTACAAACCTGTTTGACTCTTCTTCTGTAAATCCCAACAAAACACTCGCCCCCATTATTTTCCATTGTATGGACACAAAATTACTGGGACTATTCTCAAAATGTCTTGTATGTTACATAGAAAGTCATACAAGTTTACACTTTACTGCAATCTGACAACTAAGTTAAATATGATAAATATTATGAAGTGTCATTTAACCGGTCGTAATTATAATGCAATTTTCAAATACTGTTAAAAATATTAAAATAGGAACTGTTTCGAATAATTAACTGACAGATATCTCATAATTAAGTACCAGTTATTTGTTAAGAAGAATATAAATAAGACGTACGTGCTCTTTCGCATTCAATCTTATCTGCAGTAAACTGAAAATTAGATTTTGTCTTAACCACCAATGTCCACAAGGTGGCGATATTATCTTTCTATATGCTGGGCCATTCAACGTTGCTTTACTCTATGAACCATTTTTTAGTATCCATTACATCAGCAGTTCTGCTTTTCATGTAACACAAAGGCCAATATTCTTCCAACTTGTAAGTGCCTGCCAAACAGTGAATATTTAATAAAGATATAATACATTAACAATTCTGTTTAATCTTTTAATCTTTTAACATTTACAATTACTTCAAACATACCTGTTACAGAATAAGACCATAGTGACATTGAGCGTCTTGTTTAGTGAAGCAACACAGTGTATGTTAGGTGTTGAAACAGACCCCACAGTAAGTGTCTTTCCTTTCACCGGGCCCAGATTTCTGGTGCTTGCTTGTCTGTGTTGACATCTTAAATATTTAATGGTGAAATGATCATACTCTGATGATGTTTGTTGTATTTTGGCACATATTACTCACAAATCATGTATAAAAGCACAGGAGAGAGTTTTTTTAGTTCAGTGTGTCTGAGCCTCACAGAAGAGTGTACCTGGACTACAGCCGCTGTCTCCGTGAAGGTGGCTACAGCGCGAATGGACAATAGCCTATTTAGGTTTACACTCTATCATTAAACTGGATTACATTGTCTTGCTTGTTCTTAAGGACTGGAACATAAATCTATTATTTGACCAGGACTTGAGATTGGAGGAATTAATGGAACCAAAGCACTGGGAAACAGACAACAATGCTCAGCAATACAGAAATTTAACTAAATTGTCAGTTTTTTTTTTTCAACAAATTTTTATTAATAATGAGCACTTTATCATAAAACAAAATTCAGACATTAGCTAATGGAACTGTATATTCGTTCGAATGAATAGCTAAACGGCACAGAAACAGTATATACTCGTGGGGCGTAAAGAAGGTTAATAACAGGGACATATAGACGTCCTTCCTATGGGCCACATTCCTAACTATGTGCTCACCTGTTTACTCCCAACAGCAGGTATCCATCAAGGATCTGGCATGAGTCACTTGTGTCCAGGGGGTTGGTGACACCAAACAAGCTTTAGAGTTCAGCCATGTTTAAGTGTACACACTTCAAATGTGTGGCCAGTGTTTAATGCAGGCACTATATAAATAAACCACAAGGAAAGGACAGAGAAAAACGGGTTTATTTTAGAGGTGTGATATTATTTTGCCTGCATTGTACCAGTTAGAGGTGCTTGGTAAAGTTAGCATCGCTGTTGTTATTGCTCTGCACAAATGTCTAATCTTATTTAGTAAGCATGGGTATGGAGCTGAACTTTTTGTGCTACACCCACGAATGATGCCTCAGTTTGTGTGGTTTGTTAAAAAGGTATTTTATGCATACATTTATACATCAGTTTTTTGATTTTCAAATGTGCACTTGAGTAGACAGTATTCTTTTTTGTTTTGTTTAAACTGTAGTGACTTTTAGGCATGAAAGAGTTAATATGCATGAATCAGAATATATTAACAGTATCATATAGAGCCTTGATGGAAGACTTGGGCCTGTCAGACTGAAAAAAATAATACATGCTCCCTCACCAGTCCCTCCTTTGTAATCACTACACCTGCCATCAATCATGCTCATCACAAGGACTACATATACACTCAGTGGTTTTTTGTTCTTTGTCCGTTAATGAAAGTGATATGTGTTCTTGTTACCTGTGGGACTTCCTAATATCTCTTAAAGGTGTCTTTTGGGAATTTAAAATCAGTCTGTGGCATCATTCCGTGACAATAATATTGTATTATTGTTGTCGTTGTTATTATCATTATTATTAATAACAAAAATATATTTCTATTTCTACCACTTTTAAGTCTTACAGGCCCAAGTCTTCAATTAAGGCTCTATGATATTCTTATTTTACATAATAATAATAATATACAAATTGTTTAGGCATCGCATCTAATACATTGCACAGAACCAAAGAAAAGTTTGGCTTGTTAAAGGAAAGCACTGTGTTGATTTTCTTCCGCACTTTTTCCATCATTTTATATTCACCTCTGTCTGCCCCTATATCTTCACACATTGTCTTTTTTCCGTTCTATTATTTCTCTGTTGACATGTTTAACGTACCAAGTTGGCTGTTAGAGTTGGATATGCCGATCCTTTGATGGATTCAGGTCTTGGCTCATCTACTTTTCTCAGTATCCTAACTTGAAATGTCTTTTTTTGGCTTGGCACTAACCTTGCCCATGTTTAGGGTGTCAACAAATCACCTGCTGCCTGACTTACCCTCTGTAACATAAGCACGCGCCACCTCAACACCTTCTGGGCTCTGCTCACCTCTAACCCACTTCACCTGATCCACCCTGCCAGCTACAACCGGTTCATGTCTAAATCAGCACCATGCTTTGGACCTCACCGCCGGCTATATAACTGTAGCATTTGCTGCTACCATATGCCAGGGCTACGCACGCTCTCGTTCTCGTGTGGCCCATCCTTTTCTTTCAAATGTTTGGGATAGTTTCTATTTCAGACAGGTGCTGGTGATAAAGCAGGTGTAGCTGGAGATCTACTGATTTCATAGTATTCTGTTGAGCAATAATTCTGAGCCTGGGGCGTGAGGCAGGCAAACCATCAGACTGCCTCTACCCACTGACTCTGTGGAGTGACATGCTGGAGTTATCTCCCCTGTTAGCACCTCAAAGAAAGAAAAACCGAATGTAAGGTGAAGACAGAATTTAACATTTACATAAAACCTCAAGGGATAGTTCAGCCAAAAATGAAAATTATTTAATCAATTATTCACCTTCATCTCTTTTCAAACCTTTATGACTTTCTTTCTCATGCAGACACAAAAAAATATATTTTGCAGAGTGTTGGTAACCAAACAATATTGGACCCCCTGACTTCCATTCCTATTGACAAAAAACCACAGAGACATTTCTCAAAATATGTTTGTTTGTGTTTGACATAAAAAAAATTTGAACAAGAGGAGGGTAAATGAATGATGAAAATATTTTTATTTTTTATTGGTAAATGGCACATTTTAATTTTTTTATGTAAAAAATAACTGTATTACGATGTTTATTATTAAATGTTGTAATACATATTTACAAAAATATATAAATTACTTCTTAATTTCGTTTATTATTTTCTTTAATGTATTCTCTTAAAATTCACATGTTAACGCACTTGGATAGTTGACAAACAAACGTGGGCATGTGTTCTTTGGTGTGTGTGGGCAAAAATGTTGTTAAAAATAACAATAAATCTCTTTTGTGCTATTTTAATATTATAAATAAACATTAATACTGTAAAATAATATTATCAACATTATTTGAGTATAAAACTGTTAAAGGCTCGTCTGTCGAGCTGAACTGCTCATAGTAGAGGTAGGCCATATATTTAAATAAAAGGAAAAGAGGCATGGACATGTAATTGAAAGATTATAGGGCAGTGAATAATGTATGAATGGCTTTGAGCTCATTGTTTAAAGGACAAAATTTCTCTAGATCACAATTTATTTTTAGGATCTATAAAAAGCTGCTGCCTAAACTCTGTTTGGATAACAGTGATATTTTTGCTTGTGTTCTAAAGCCTTTAATTAATATGTGCATGTATCAGGTTATTGGGGTGTCGGGTCGGCCTTGGGGCGATCCCTTCTCCTTTCACTGGGGGCTTGTGGGGGCATGTTCTCCACCTTTGACAGCTTTGCAGTTCATAAACTCCTGTCAGCTTTGTCATCTAGTTTACACTTGAGTGCATTGGCCACGCCCACTGGAAGATCGGTGCAGAAATCTAACGGGTCTAACATGAAAAAACCCTCCAATAATAAACGATAAACTGCTGGTGATAAGCATCTATTGAACTGATAAACTCTTTGACAAGCATTTGGATCGAAGCTCATCCCGTTGAGCAACCAAAAGATGTTCTCCAAAAAGTAAAAAATGACATTAAAAGTTTTACATAAGATTTAAATGTAAATTACAGACGCAAACACTGAAGAATGAAGTCAATCCTTCTTGTTAGTAGCCTAAGAGGAATTTATGGAAATGTTCCTAGCAGACATGCAAAGTCCCTTGCATAAAATGTTAAAAGAGCTTGAAAGTTGTTTGAAAACTGCATGAAAACCATAAATAGTTTTATGGTTTTGGATGTTAAATAAATGGCTCGCAGCCATGTTGTTGGTGGTGCATGTGAACTAGACGTTTGGAGAAAGTGATGCTTGTGACTCTTGTACTTCTCTGATTTATCACACACCGTATACGCCACAGGCTGCAACAGAAGACCACCGTTCATTATTGGGAAAAACGAACACAAATATCCGTCTGGGATCCTGTTCAAATGATTTGTTGTAAATCCAAATGCTCTTCTTCTGTGGATTTTATGACTTTCAAACAAAACCCTTTTCAACATGATATAAAATATGGAAATGAGACGCTGCATTTCAGGGTCAAACAGAGACCAACGTTCGCATACACGCTTGCACAGACTTGCAAAGACCCCAGTAAGAAATCTTTCTGAGCATTCAGATTGTTTAGTGTCTCATTTGTGTTTCTTAAGAATGGAAAGAGATTTTAAAACATATACGAACATATGTTAAATGCAATGGCTGCGTTGTATAATAAAATCAAATTCAACTTCACAGTCACATTTCATACAGTTAGTTTATCTGGATTATAACCCTGAAGGAAAACAAAAGGATTTGATGGTGTGATACCTTATGACCTTATGACCCACCATGTTAGTTTGCATGAAATCTCTATTTGCTGTTTATTTAGATGAAGGTGTTTTCGAGAATGGTGTTATCATTTATTGGCACTGAACAAATTCTGTTGACACAAAGTAAATGTAATCCTTTGGCCAGACGGTGAAATCCACGGCAGACTGAGACTCACGCCGACTGTCACAAAATGGGTCTGAAGGTGTGAGAGTTTTTTTTGTTTTTTTTACAAGCGTCCTTGGGAAAACCCGTGGGACTGGTGCAGCTCAATAGGGGTAGAGAACTGGGACATAGGGGTCCAACAAGCAGCCAACGAAAATGAGGCATGCTGGGGCAGAAGCCTGTTCATTGAGGACTAATGTTTAGTTCAATGCCTTACACAGTAATGTGTTTTCTGAACGAGTATGTGGTTTTATCCTGTATATGTCAGATTTATGGATGGATTGTGTGCCGTAATTAGAAATGTACTATGCCAGGAAATCTTTTTGTCAGATTGTATTGCTTTGGTAGTCTTAATATACAATCAAGGCTGCATTTATTGTGATCAAATAACATTGTTTAAGTTAAAGGACTCACAGTTATTTTGTGATCTATTGAGATTGAATTATAATCATAAAATAAAATGTTATTAATTTGGTGTAGGGAAAGGGATATTTGTTCATGCTCAAATCAAAATCTGCATGATTGAATGATTTGATAATTATTTAGTTTATATTGTGATTATTTATTCAGGCAAAAATTATGTATACAGATTAAATCTGTTTTAAATATATATTTATATAATGAATAAATTATAAAAACAGCCATTTGTTTTATTTCATCAGGACAGCTGTGCTAAATAGCCTAGAAGTTTTACACTTTTAATGCCCTTTTGAAGAATGTCTCAATCCCCATGTTATGTATTTTTGGTATTAAAGCCAGACAGGCAGTAAAAGCAAATGGAATTTTATTGCAACATTTTCCCTTCAAAAGTCTGTCACTGCATTTACTTAAAATAAAAATACTGAATACAACCCAAGTTAGACAAGCTTTATGTCTGCGAGCACTGTAGGGCTGTGATGAATGAAAAACACACACTGTGTCCTAAGGCGATGCATGCATCGGATTGCTGTGTCACTTGAAAACAATGTACCAGTTTTGTGCAGACACGAGTTATAACTGAACCTTGAAATCTGTTCATCAATAAACATGACATTTACCCAGAATTGTTGGGGTTTTTCTTCAAACCAATGTGCTCAAAATAGGGAATGACCAACAGCCAAAAAATATCAGTTGGGAAAGCATGTAAAAGAAATCCATATTTACACACTTCAAATTAAGTTCTCAGAATATGTACAGTTTGAAAGCACCGTTGTGGTGTGTCCCAGCGGCTCTCTGTGTGATATATGTCTCACCTCCGCTGCTGTCTGTTTGCCTTTGAGTACCTGCTAAAAGCAAAACGTGTACATGTAAGGGATAATACTTAGCTAGCCGTTAATACAACCACTGTTGTAAAATGATTTTCAGATTTTGTATAGAAAAACTGACTAAAAGTGTGTTGCCTAATCAGATTAAAAACTATACTAGCTACTCACCTTCTTTCTCAGTTTGTCCCATAATTTTAATCTATTGGTATGTTCCTTATGTTTTAAACCTGACCATGAACATCATCTTCTCATTAACATCTGTTCAAATGGAATACACCTGTATTTGACGGGGCCATGGGGCATCTTTAATCAGGTTGGCTCGATCTATCTCCCCATCAGGCCTTTTATTTACAAACAACACTGGCCTATTGATGTGGCATGTGTCGGTAAACAGCAGGCACACTTACACTGTCGTTGGACAAGAGACAGCTCATTGGAATTCGCACATCTCAATGGAGCAGCCAGCTCGACGAGGCCAGACAGCATTGAAGCTATTGTGTGTGTGAATGGAGATGAAGGAACTTGTGTATGAAGGTGGGGCGACGTTTTGAAGGTGCAGACCTGTGTTTGTGTGTATATGTGGCACATGCCAGGTTTATCAGAGAATCTGTGATGACCTGGTGATCATGGGGCCTCTGTTGTCATGCACAGACGCCAAGACCGAGATCTTTGTTACATTAAATTGATTTGAATGAGAAGGACCTCTTGATAGCACACCTTTCATTATTACCACAATTTCACCAACACGGAGGTATGATGCATGTTAATTGCAACCATTTAGAAGTCTGAATATGACATCACATTATGAGAGTGAGAAAAATGATGTGAGAATTCTACATTCAGTGGTTCACTGTATGGCCTACTGTAAAAAGACTCGAGCATTCTTACAGTATCAACAAACCACAGGCATATCTGATCTAGATCAGAGCAGTAGAAGACAGCAGCAGCTGAGCAGGCACCTGGCTATAAACACACGGCACACTCTCTGTGTTGTTAGATTCTATCGATTAGATTAAAGTGACACATCTAAATGTAGTGCCAATTTGTTGTGCGGAGACCCTGAATTGTGTGTTTTGACCACAAACACCTGAAGCAGGGACAGAACGCTGGAGGGAGGGGCCTCTGTTACAGACAGAGGGATGTTGCATCTCTACATATCAGCACTGACTGGGCTGACTGTGTCCTTCTGTTGTACTCTTGCTGCTAAGCGGCCATAAATCTTGACCATTTAGACTTTAACATCGTTGTAAAAAAGGTCATTCATGCAAGTACACACAAATAGGCGGCGTTATTAGAGTTCATTATAGGGTTACAGCACATACAAATGTATATATCATTTAAAATCAAATCAGGAATATTTTCATATTTAGAAAAGAAAATTATAGAATTGTATGTATAGAGTAGAATTTGATGTATAGAATAGTAGGTAGGTAGAAGAAACACTTTAATTGTTTAACATGTTGTGCCTAAGATATTTGGAAGAAATCTTGAAACCAAACAATTCTTGACCACCATTGACCACAATATTTGGTTATATTGCTTTACAAATGTCCTATCTGTTGAAAACAAAAGAACATATGTGACCGTGGTCTTAAGTAGCACAGGAACATTTTTAGTAATCGCCAAAAATACATTGTAGGGGTAAAAATGACAGATTTTTCTTTTTGCCAAAAATTATTAGGGTATTCAGTAGAGATCGTGTTCCATGAAGATATTTTATAAATTTCCTACCGTAAATGTACAGTATAACAACTTTCTTTTTGTGAATGAGTGGCCTGCTACAGTGTCTCAGATACAGCTTTCCTGTAGCTCCGTGGTAAGAGAACTGGGTTAACAAAGCAAGGTTGTGGGTTCGATTCCAGGGGATTTCATATACCTATGTAAAAATGTATAGGATAATGAAATGTAAGTCACTTTGGATAAAAGTGTCTGCCAAATGCATAAATGTAAATGTAAATAAACATCTTCAAAGTCGATTTTCTCAATATTAATTTTATTCTGCACCCTCAGATTCAAGCTTTGTATACAGTTGTTGTTCCGCCAAATAGTGTCCTTTCCTTACAAACCATACAGTATATCAATAAAAAGCTTATTTCTTCAGCTTTCAGATGAAATATCTAAATTTCGAAAAATGTACCCTCAAGATAGTTTTGTCGTCCAGGGACACATATTTTAAAGAATGAAGGGAAGCATATAGTTCTGGAGCACCTTTGATTACCATTGTCATTTTTCCTACTATGGTATGGTGGCCAAGAACTGTTTGGTTACAAGCATTCTTCCAAATGTCTTTCGTTGTGTTCATCAAAAGAAAAAAGTGTAGTTTGTTGGCCACAAAAGGGGAAAACATAAAATAAACACTTACAAGTGAATTTGACTGATAGCATTATTTGATAATTTTTTTTTTATATATTGTGATTAAACGGTTACAATAACCATTAAGTAATTATCTTCATCAATTTCATTTTTAGAAAATGTTAACGTCCAAAAGTACATGCACACTAAATGTGTATGAAACTATATTATCAGGCTAGGTAGATATAATGTTAAATCATAATTTTACATATTTATAGTTATATTTAACATTAAAATATGGAATATAAAAAATATGGGATTTGCCTCTTATGCTAATTTGCTATTAAAATTTGCATCTTTTATCCCAAGTCTCGACATGCACTTTCGAAAGTACTTAGCAGTACGTTCTCCATATCACCTTTACTTGTGTTTAGTAGATGTTCATGTGAATGTCAGTCAGTAGATTCACTGCCTCAGGGAGTAAAGGAGTTAGATTGCACAATTAATAAAATAGAACTAGCCACAATTCCCCATCCTATGAATCCTCATGAATTAAAGGGATAATTCAAAAAAAAATCGGTCATCATTTACTTGTTCTCTCATCATTTTAAACCCGTATAACTTCCTTTCTTGAGCAGAGCACAACAGATGATGTTTTAAAGAATGTTGGTAGCCAAACCATGGCGGTACCCATTGACTTGATATTGACATTGGTTTTGTATCCATTCAATAGAAGTGAATGGGTACCGCCATTGTGCAGTTACCAAAATTCTTCCAAATATATTTTTTGTGTTCTGCAGAAGAAAGAAAGTCGTACAGATTTAAAACGA
The DNA here is from genome assembly GCF_015846415.1 of Triplophysa dalaica. NCBI lineage: Eukaryota > Metazoa > Chordata > Actinopteri > Cypriniformes > Nemacheilidae > Triplophysa > Triplophysa dalaica. Next base: position 11,697,532 of record NC_079560.1, on the reverse strand, counting down.
CAGGCAGGTGATTAAATAATAAAAACATTTCCATTTTTGGGTCACTTTAAAGTAGTTGTTCTCAACAGGGGGGCGGGGCCCCAGCTGACTTCCAAGGGGGCCTCGAGATGACCAATTTTTCAATTATTTAGAAAACAAAACAAAGAAAACAATATTGTTTTTAGTTAATATTAAGCTCTAAAATATTTTATTGGGTAGAAATTTTGAGGTTTTGTGAGTGGGAGGGGGCCTTTGAATATTGTTGAATACTATCAGGGGCCTTGGAGTCAAAAAGGTTGAGAACCCCTGCAAAAGAAGCTTTTAAATAAATTCATGCTCTGGATTGTAGATCGCTACCTCTGGTTCAGATCCTTCGTAATCTTACATGGAATATTTTCTTTCGTCTGATGAGCTGTTTGCATCCAAAGAGAACGACTTTGACACCCTGAGGAACAAGTTTTGTTTCATATATCGTCTTGTTTTTTTTTGCACCTTGTGCTGTCAAAACAGTGTTTGTTGTTTAACGGTTTCTTTGGCTGTATTCCTGCATCACATTTCCTTTACTGTGGGTCAGTGGCTATAAAAACACAGCAGGTAATTTTGACAACTCAGGTGACAGTCATTTCACGCTCTCTCTTAGTTTATAAGAATTCTTGTCATTTCACGCATGAGCTGATTGTGTTTGTTGTTCCCTTTGCTCCCCTTTCTCCCCTTTTCTGAGGATCAGTCTTAACTTTGACAATTACATCTTGTTCTTTCCCAGCTTAGTCTCTGCTAGGTTTAAGGTGTGTTGTTTAACGGTTCCTCTTGGAGTTCTCCCTCCCCACCTCACTTCTTGTGTGGGATGGATCACTGACTGTTTTGACAGATAGCAGGCAGTTTCGACTTAACGGAGCTGCACACGTTGACATTCACATCTTGATAACCACTAAATGATAAACCGGGCTGAGATATGGGTGAAAGTGTTGTGCTACATTTGCATCTCTGTTGTCATCGTAAAAACCAGAACTTTAAAACTTGTGTTTATTTTCACCGTTTGATGGTTTTGATTTACCTTAGAGTCAACATCTATGTTTCAAATGTGGGTTATAATTTGATTTTGAACTCTACACTGTAAATGCTTGAGACAAACCCAACCAGCGGGTTAAAGGAACAGTTCACCCTAAAAGAAAAATTCTGTTATCCCTTAAAATGTGAGAGATGACAGAATAAATGCATTAATGTATTCCGATGAAGACAGAAAATATATTTAGAAGAATGCTTATAACCAAACAGATCTTTGAACCCTGGCTTCAATAGTAGGAAAAATTGTATAGATTTGGAACAACTCAATGGTGAGTAAACAATAACAGAATTTTCATTTTTTGGTGAACCGTCCTTTTAAATCAATCCAGAAAATGTTAATATTTGACCCAACAATGGGTTTATGCAAGCCAGCATGGGTTAATTTTAATTCTAAAAGTTTGGTTTACAGTGTACTGGCTTTACCATTGGTTAAAAATAACCCTGGATTATTTTTTATTGGTAAATTACGGTCAAATTCATTTCCCAATATGTGACCCTGGACAACAAAACCAGTTTTATGGGTGAATTTTTCGAAATTGAGATTTTTACATAATCTGGTAGATGAATGAATAAGATTTATATTGATGTATGAGTTGTTAGAATAAGACAATATTTGGCCGAAATACAACCGTTTAAAACTCAGGAATCTGAGAGTGCAAAAAAGCAAAATATTGAGAACATTGCCTTTGAAGTTTTTTAATCAGGGGCACTGTAGCAGGCCATCCACTCACAAAAATAAAGTTTTCGTATATTTGAGGTAGGAAATATACAAAATATCTTCATGGAACATGATATTTACTTCATATACTACTGATTTTTAGCATAAAAGAAAAATTGATAATTTTGACCCATACGATGTATTTTTGTCTTTTTCTAAAAATGTTCCAGTGCTACTTAAGACTGTTTTCTTGATCCAGGGTCACATATACAGAATTTACTAAATTTAATATGATAAACGCAATAAAGAGACGACATTTTTTAAAGATGCAGTTTTATTTTCGCAAATACATTATAAATTTAAGTCACAAAATATATACAAATACAAAATATTAAACAACGGACAAAATGAATACAAATTCATACTTATGACAAAAGTCAGTGCATTTCTTTTAACGTTCAGATTCATTTAACTTTCAGTTTGGAAATGTTTTCCAAAAAATACACAACAAATGAGATTGGGAGATTTTCTGGGATCATTGTTTTTCAGCTGCACAGAGAAAGCCAAGAGTCAACAAGTGAGCCTAAGAGCCACAACAGAGAGGATAACCACCTCCACATCCACTCAGATCTGCACCACACTTCTGCGGGAATTTGACTCACAATGTAGGCCAGCTGCTCTCCCAAGTGACTGCACCAACAGTTGATGCCCGACAGCATTTTGTCCACCAGAGCATTTAGGCACTACACCTCTGTTCCCTCTCTCGCATACAGCAAGTCAGACGAGCCCATCATGGGATAGGCCTGACTGGTGAACTGGTTGAGAATGGAGTCACTATAGCTATTTGAGTACTGATTGGGTGAGGAGGATATGTTGGATTGAAGAGGGGGAGGGATGTGGGTGTCCCATTGTGGCACGGTAGCGTTTGGAGAGTATGACCCGTGGACCCCGGTTGGAGAAGCTCTGTGGCTTCCATCCAAAAGCGGGAGGAGAGTGTCTCTACCGGAGCCTGAAACCACATCCCCCATCTGAGTTATGAAGCCATTGAGACAGGGAGTTGAGCTTGTGGTGACGGGAGAGTTTCCTCTTTCTGATGTGTCATCTTTGGGACTGTTGAGATCAGAGTCTGTTCCGGAATAACTCTTTCCTTCGTCTTCGGCCAGAGGGTCAGACTTTCTCTTCCTCTTGCGACGGAAGTTGCCATTATCAAACATTTTTTCGCAGTTTGGGTCGAGGGTCCAATAGTTACCTTTGCCTGCAGAAATAAAGCAAAAGCCATTTTTTAAGTCGTTTGTTATTTCTGCTAAATCTAAAGTTCAATTTTTTTTTTGAATTAGCATTTTAATTTAGAAATGAGAAAGTATGGGTCAATATGATCTTAAACCCCACAAAAAGAACTTTAAATGTGTTCTTACCTGGATCGCTGTCATCTCTGGGCACTTTCATGAAGCAGTCGTTGAGCGATAGGTTATGTCGGATTGAGTTCTGCCAGCTGGCTTTGCTCTTGTTGTAAAAGGGAAAGTTTTCGGCCACGTATTGGTAGATCTGACTGAGAGTGAGACGACGGTTGGGGGCTCCGTGTATTGCCATCGCAATAAGTGCTGAATACGAATAGGGAGGCCTGACCAGTTTCATCAGATCTTCTTGGGAAGGCATTGAAAACCATCCAAAGCTGCTTTCAGTCCCTCCAAGTTTTCCTGTGGGTAAATAAGGCTTTGTCATATTGTAATGTTGAGGCCCTCCGCTAAGACCGGGAGCTGAACTGAGCCCAGGTGCATTGAACCACAGGTAAGGGTTCGAGGCCGGGCTGACATAGTCTCCAAAGTCATGAGCCGACGGCAGGGTTTGCTGTGGACTCGGCAACGGTTGAGCACTGTAGAAGCTGTCGCTGTACAGGCTGTAGTCCAGAGATTCCTGCCCCATGTTGTGGAACTGGGGGGAAAGGGCTTGGGGTACAAATGACGTCATGTTGTCCGTTTTTCTTCTCTCAGCAGGATGGAGAAAACACCTTGTGTCGTTCTGTGTCTATGTCTGACACAGGTAGATGGGTCAGGTGCATCACAACCTGACACCTGTTTCACCTGAAGAATTTATACAAGTTTTGGAACATCCTCTCTGCCCTGATTGGCTGCTACAGTCACACCTTAGCCCTCATTTGTGTGGGGGTAGAATGGCCCCTCTGGGGGAGGGGGGGTGGGGATAAAAATATCAGTGGGATAGGTTAAGTTTCATGAGTGAAGATGGATTAATTTGAATAAATTCCTAAGAAGAATGTACATATTATATTCCATTTAACCTGAAATAAAAACCATAACCGCTTAATGTATTTACATTATAAATATAATCAATTTGAAACGATTGGTCATGCTTTTACCTAATTTACCCCAAACCACAATATCCTACTTTGCACCTAAAAGTTTTAGCTTGAGCATTTTTTTAACTTAAGCATTTCAAAAGCACACTCCCCTTAAGAAATACATCATAGTTGTATTTGTAAAAGTGAATGCTATAAATCAATTTTTAGTTTTTTTTAGTTTTACTATGTTTTACCACATCATCGTTACGATATGGTCCATGTAAATTTGTGTTTACTGTGCGAAAAAAAAAACTATGTTTACTAGTAGTAAAGTCATTAATTTTCATGTTCTTTAATGAAAAGGCAGGAAAGCCAACAAGTGTTATCAACGTGGTTGATGTGGTATTAGAAAACACGTAACCTATTGCATGTGCGTAATATGAAAGACACTTTTAATTCATTTGTTGTACGTTTTCATAATTTGCGCATTTTAAAATCACTGAAAACGTGTCTCACGCACCCCTGTGATACAGTATACATATGATTAATATGAATTAATTTCGAGCCGTTCGTGTCTGAATCGCAATTTGCATTATACAGCGCGCGCGAGCACCACCCATCTCAACACGCGCCAGAGACTCACCTGCTGTCTCGAGGCCGTGGGCTGTTTAAGCCCCATTAGACCATAGACGATATAACTTTGCAATTTGGGTTCATTGTTTCTAAAGTATGGCGTGTAATGTTTGAAAGTGGTGCCTACATCAATGTTATTTTTATTATTTACCATTGACTTATAATTGGTACATTAACATAAAAGAGAGAAAGTTAAAATAAAAAGTAAAAAAATAAAAACACAGAATTGTATAAAATGTCCTTAAAAATACATGTCACCTGAGAAAATAGAGATTGGAAACTGCCGAGAAGAAAACTGTGTGCGAGCACTTGCAGTATCGATCATAACCGAATCTGATGTCCTCAGGGTATCTGTGCAATCTGCAAACGTGCTTTTAATGTTTTTTGTGTGTTTTGTTATGTTTTATGTTACGTTTTCCAAGAACAGGCCATCATGTAATCGGGATTATGATTATAGCTTTGACGTCCTGTGCCAAATCATTCCAGTCATGTAACTGAATCTCCTTTGTACACCATTATGTTGTAAGCATGGACGATGACAGTTTGATTGTCGTGAATGCATCAAGGGGAAACTTTGACCTGCGTTTTCCCTTGAGAGAGTGAGAAGTCTGAACAGAACGAGAAAACACAGGTTGCCAGTGCTGACAGTTGTGCAATAACATGTAATCCTCATATTTATTTAAAGATTAATATTAATCAAACAGACACAGGAATACTAAATAGTGGGCTAGCTTGTTCGTGAATTATAAACACAATATCCATTCTTTATTGGCTTGTAAATACATGGAAGATTTGCAGTGCACATTCATGATATTATCGCAAAACAACTTTTAATAGAAAAGCTTACCAAAAATAAAATAAAACCTAAATCAGACCAGAGCTCGATTTACTTACGTTTGTTTATAATATTAACATTGAAGGAACACGAACAAAAGTAGTTACTAATATACCCATCATTTTCATCCATTGAAAAAAGATCCATAAAAAGATCTAGGGCTATTTACGTAGATATAATTTCTGCAGTCCTGTTTTGGGATGAGAAACTTATCCCTGGGTAAATATTTAACGTCCAGCTGGATACATCAGAGCACATTGCTTCTGTTGAGCTGATTCTCTGTTTTTAGCATCAATAAGAAGGAGTGGCATCTGTCTATGTTGATTGATAATGTCGCTGACCCTCTCAAAAACCTGCAAATGAAAAGAATGAAAAAATTTCGACTTTTTGTGTAGACACGTTAAAATAATAATGTATATTGTATCCAGTGTTGGGGGTAACTAGTTACTAAGTAATAAGTTACTGTAATTTAATTACATTTCCCTTGAAAAGTAAAGTAAGGGATTACTCAAATTTTTTCTGTAATTTAATTACAGTTACTTTTGATGTAATTAAATTAAATACTTTGTGAAATATATGCGTGTGCAATAGCGTAATTGACTTCAAAATTCAAAGTCTTACTTTAAAATCTGTGCTTTAATGTATAATTCTCACATTTGTAATACTTTGGTCAGTTAATAATATTATTTATTTGAATTAATTAAATAAGCCGTTTCATGTCTATCCTTGAATCACTGAACTAAGGTTGATGTAGGATATAGAAAGTAACTAGTAATGAGTAACTAAATACTTTTTGGACAGAGTAATTTGGACAGTAATCTAATTACACTATTGAATATGTAATGAGTAACTAGTAATTAATTACTTTTTGAGAGTAACTTACCCAACACTGACTGTATCAATATATCAAATTATTTTTGATCCAATATAAAAACACAGGTGCGTGTGTACCTCTGTGGATTTTAGACCAGTGCCAAGTATAAAGCCTTCCGGCTTTCTGCGGATCTGAATGTTGTAAACTTTATCCTGGTAAAGTACCACGAGCGTGTAGGGCTGGTTAGGGGAACGATTCGAGCTGTCTCGCACCAGGAACGTCCCATCCTAACAGAAGGCAAATATCAATAGGATATCGGAAATTTGCTATGTATTTGATGATAGACAACAAAACAACATTATAATGAAAAAAATTATTGTTTGTTTCAAATGTGCATTTTAAATTATGAATGCAGACTTTATTTGCCATACGCAGAGCGGATGTGGTTTATTTGATGTCACAATAATCTCACCGTGTTCACTCTTCTCAGACATCTTTCTGCATCAACGCGAGTGATCTGTCCCACATACCAAGACGGATCCATATCCTACATAGAGAAATTTACAATGTGAAATGCAATTTGTGTTTTAATTTAAATGTGTCGGAAAAAAATCACATTAAGCTTGACAATTATTATTTTTTGTTTCATTTGTCTAAATATGAGACCTAATAAAGAACTCACAAAGCTCTTTAACACAAGTCACTAGCTTAGGGCAATTTTTAGTAGCATCTTAAAGGAAATTCGATACAACGGCGTCATCTGCAGGTTGACGTGTGTTGGTGCATTTAAATTCAGTGCAAGTATTTTTACACACCTGTTTGACCCCCTTGTCAGGCTGTGGCGGTGGTTCTGCTACTCTTGCACTGTTCCGGTGAGCGCTCATTGCTTTCATTCAACAAAACGAAATTTGTTTAATTATTTTTTGATAAATATATGCAGGAAAATGTTCAAACTTGTACATGTAGCACAGGCAATTGATTCTCACCCTCTTGTAGTTTTGCTGGTAGCGATCGGTTGGGACTTACACTGTTTAAAAATCAGAGCAATATATAAACATAAAACTAGTTGCACATTAACTAAAATCGTTCACATATATACATATATATATATATATATACATATATATATATATATATATATGGTAACACTTTAGTAAAGGGACCAATTCTCACTATTAACTAGTTGCATTTTAGATGTCTATTTTTAGCATATTGGCTCTTCATTAGTACTTCTAAAGCACATATTCAACATGACCATATTCTACTTCCCTAATCCTACCTAATACCTAAACCTAACAACTACCTTACTAACTATTAAAAAGCAACAAATAAGTAGTTAACTGAGGCAAAAGTCATAGTTATGGTTTATTAATACCGCGAATTGGACCTTAAAATAAAGTGTGACCACATATACATATATATAAATAAATACCTATTTGAAATAAAATATTTGAAGCGATAGAAAGGTGAAATGTGAATATTTGAACAGTGTAACTTCACCTAATTTATGTTTAGCTAAGAATCTAACAGACAGTTTTATATGATATCTAAATACATACCCGTCTATTTGAAAAGACTGTCTTTGTGTTCCTGGCGGCCTTGGTGATGGATTCCTGGAGTGCATTGGAAATGTATTGGAGGTCTGCCTGGCAGCTGTATAAATAAATCACAGGGTATAAAAACATGATATTTTTGTGGATATATATGTTAGATAATTTTATCAACAAAATATGTTTAAAAAATACTTACTGTCATCATGAAACTGTTGAAGAGAGAAAAAATGTAAATAAACTCATGTCATTGTCAATATTTTCAACCACTGAATAATGTTAAATAATTTGGCTACATAATGATATACATTTCCATTAACTTAGTGTGATTACCTCAGTTCTGTAGTCAAGTTGTCTGTCAGGAAAAAAACAATATATAATTCTGCATTACTGCATGCTCAATCAATGCGCTGTGGCATTTGTCAGATTATTCAAATTCAAACGACTCAGACCTGTCTTGAGAGTATCCCGGTGTGACGGATGAAGCACTCCTTCGCACTCCGGATGCAGGGAGTGAAGGTTTGGGAATTCTCATCTGGTCTCCTGGCATCTCCATTGCAGGTCTGTGAGGAACAGCGACGCTAAAACAGAATTAGAACATTCTCAGGTGTTTGTCTTAAATCAGTCTATAGAACATATTTCTGATTTTTCTGATTTACAGATATATCTTTAATAAAGAATATTTGATTTGTGAATAAAAAGGGCCACGAAGAGATACTTATCCTTAATTATTCTTACCTTCTTATTGGTTGGGCTGCCTGTACGAAAAAAATATTAAAAAAACAAAATCAACTTATGACATTTTCTACAGTTCAATAAAAACCGACATTACATTGTATTATTAAACACAACGCAACCCTACCATGAAAAGACTCTGTTTTAGAAAATTGTGTGTCAATCATACAGGTGCCTTGAAGGACTTTTGGCACAGACGTTAACAAAAATAACCAACCAAAGTGCTTTTTTTAAATATGTTGTGCTTTTAGAAAAACAAATAGTAGCAATAAATTTGATCACATTGCAGCAACACTTTATTGAGGTAGGAGAAAATAACCTTACCCTGTCCAGAGAACTACTGCCACCTATAAATACATAAACCGTTTTAAAACAGAAGTTGAGTATTAAATGAATCATGAACTTGAAATGGTACAACAAATAGATCAAAATAAAACATGATTAGGACATAAACGACGAAACGGAAAAACCCACCTACAACAGGAGGAGGGTGAGCTCTTTCCTTAGCTCCTGGTTTAGTACTGCGGTCCACTGTGGGTGCTAAAAGAGCAAGACACAAAAGAGAAGATTAAATAAAGCAAAAAATAAAAATGAAGTGAACAACACAACACAAACACACCGTTTGTCTTTCACTGTCAACACAAACACTAACGTACCAGGGGGCCTTTTTAGTGGCCGTTCTTCTTTTGCAGGTAGTCTGACCTACCAAATACATAATTGCAGCTGATGTAATAGGAAACTCAAAAAATTACAATTAATGATAAAGAGCGACACATATTGTTGGAAAATATAGAGAACTTGCAATTGGCCGATCCACAAGAGGATGAGAGGGGCCAGGTCCAGGGCGCTCTGGAGGCACAGGTGGATGCGTCCTGCCAGCCCCACGATTACGATTGTTATCTGGTAAAACAAGAACGCAATACATCACATCTACTTTAGAACGAGTATTAAAATTAGGTCAAGAAATATCATAAAACCTGGACTGTATTTTGTTATGGCAGCACAGTAAAGGATAGAATACCAAATTGATCTTCTTACCAATATAATCACTGTTTCCTATGGGTTTAGCAGGAAGAATATGGGGGCTGTTTTCCAGGGGTTCACTCGGTGGGGGCTCATATTCACCGTCTGATGCCTCTTCAGGCGCCTCATAATCTCCGCCACTGGCTTCACCATCACTATTTGAATTGGGATCCTCGTAATCGTCCTCACTCTCCTTCACAACAGACAACACAGCCAATCAGATTTGACATTGAACACTTGAAAACAGTTAATAATTACGTAATGGATAATGTTGTTATAGCAGAATAAAGCCAGATGTGAAGCGGAGGGACTTGTCTCACACTAAATAGGTATATTTTGCAATAACAACCAGCTGGGTGTGCATTATCATGCTTATTACAATTTAAGATCATTTTGATTTAAAATATTGTATTATTTGTGAGCTTCCACGAGGAAAAACGTTTTGGGGGTTTTAAGGAAAGATAGTCCAAACGAAACAAAATTTGATTCGTAGTGGTTGATGTTATTAGTTTTGAGAGGCGGGAAATAATTCTGACCTCACTTCCTCTTGGAAATTCGATAAATTCCAATTCAACCCAGACGTAACGTCTGTATTTAGTTACATTAAAACATTCCTGTTACATCTTATTTAGTAGCATTAAAAAACTAGACGTATCTGCTTATATAAAAACATCACCGTTCCTTCCGTTATTTCCGGGTTGAAGTGGGAATTATCGAATTTCCGAGAGCACGCAAACGCAGCATAATTAAACGTGGAATTTCGCAACTAGCCAATCAGAATCATGCATTACAGAGCACCGTGTAATAATATAAAACTGATATTAGAGATGACTTACAAACTCTTCAGAATCCCATGCTGGATTCTCGTGGTTTGGATTGCCAACTAAAGGGGGAAAAAATACAACATTATCAATTACTTGATAAACTCGAATATTAGATAATTTAAATACTTCAAATAATCTGTACCTGGTTGTTGTGGGTAGCTGAGAACTGGTTGTTGCCTACTTCAAAATCAAGATAAAATGCACTTTAATAATAATGCAATATCGCTCGAGTAGGAGTGTACGTAGTGTTCTATATCTTCATGGCTGTGGTTTGGCCAGAGGCGACCGAGTGCCAGAGACAATCAACGCCATGCAGATTTAAGAACACTGCATACAAGACTACATGAGCGATATTGCATTTGTAAATCAATTCGACTGCACAAGTGTGTAGATAAACCAGAAACAACGTCGGAGTGTCTTTAACCCCCTCAGGTTTTAAAGGAAATGGGGAACTACTTTCTACGATCAAGGTGTATGTGCTCCACCTAGTGGCCATTTTCCAGTATTGAAGTTTGCGCAGTGTTGAGATTTAGATCTTAATCGTACGGCAGTAGCCTAGTTTCGGTTAGCCTAGCCTACGCGAAAAATCTTTGCTTGCTGAAAGATATGCACGTAAATTTATTTACTATCTGTAAGCGTTCATATTATGTGTTAACATTATATTGATTCTTGGAAGTTAAACTGTGATCTATATACTGATATTGAAAGAAAGTCGTATCGTATTAATGTGCTCTTAGTCATTTCATATCTTGTTTATTGTATGCCAGTTTTACAAAAAAAAGAGAAAGCTTTACAGAAATAAATATTCTGTAAAGGATAAACTGCTTCGTGTGTTTGTATGCTAGCAATCTAGCTTAGAGTAGCGCAGTTCCGAGGACAGTATACGCGTTATTATAGTGGCGGAGTGATACAAACAGTCAGTGAAGCGGTTCAACGGTCCGTTCCCGTGATAATCCTTGGGGGAAATAGCTCACGGCTATCAGCCAATCAGATTCGAGGACCAGAGAGAACTGGTGTATAATTAGTTATGCATTGAAGGTAAATATGGCCCAAAGTATACGAACCGCCCTTTTTAATGGCTTTGTCTTTTTTTTACTGCATTGATTCAAGTTATATAAACACGCAATAGAAATGTGTGGCTGCAACTTTTCTTGCAACATTTGGGGAAGGCCCTTTTTCAGTTCCGTTTTGAACAAATTGAGGCCATAAAGGTAATCAAGGATCTGAACCCTTTCAAACACTTTTGGAGTAAATTGGAACACAGACTGTGACCTTAGTGTTTTGCCTATAACTGCACTCATGTTTGTCAAGATAAGAAGCAGTTAAAGTTGCGAACTACCTTTGGCCAACTCTGTAATATTCAATATGTGTACTTACTTTATTGTTGAAATTGGTGAAAAGAATCTCTTCTTCTCTTTGTTGATTTCTTGACAAATCTTGGTGATTATCCTGTAAGTATTATTGAACACTTATTTAAAATGCAGCATGTTATTAATTGGTGTAGGTGTTATAAGAGAAAACACAATTATGTTGATTTACATGAACACTTTTGCAGCAGTTTGTAATTGATGCTTTATGAAAGACCTGAGAGTTCAGCTGAGGCAGGATGTGGTAACCCAACCATCATTTCATGTCCCTTTCCTTTGTGTCTAACATTACTAAAATAAACTAGCAACACTGACTTAATTTACAATAAACTCCTACGATCCCAAATATTTTAAAGGGGGTAGACCAATGCAATTTTCAGTAATCATTTAGGTGTGTGGGACTTTCAGCCATTTCACACCCTACATGCCCTACAAAACAGCATATGCATTATCAAGGCAATGGTTCCTGTCACATCTGCTTCTCTGGGTTTATCTTTCCTGTGCAGTATTTCCTCCTAATGTTACTGTGTCATCTGTGGTGTTTCTACACATTTCAACCTGCCCTCTACACTTTAAAATAGTAGAAAAATTGTTTAAAAAAGGCAGCAAATGTTTATATTTAAATACTGTGCATATAATGAATTATTCTACATTTTAAGCAGAATATGAATTTAACACTGTTTACTTTTGTCCATGTTTTCAAAGTATATTTAATATAACTCTACCGATCAGGACGCAAATACACAAAACAAACCAAGTAGTACTTACGGTGCATGAAGCTTAGGAAACCTTTGAAGGTCATTTTCGGACATAGTCTAGATATAAATGAGAGGAAATCTTTCATTTAAACTAAGTAAAATTAACCCAGACAATAAATAAGTGATCATTTAATCTAAATAAATGTGTGTGTGTGTGAGAGAGAGAGTTTAATTTGTATTCTTTGTTTGCTTTATTAAAGTTAAAAGAAGACCAAACATTTCTTGGTAGTTTTAGTTTCTAATAACAGCACTTCCTAAATTCTTTAATAATGGGAAACATCAATGCCACAATGAATCAGACTTGTTTTGCTAGAGGGAGATTTTGTCCCTCAACCCATGACATAACTGATGGGGCTAAGAAACATACTTCCAAGAAATGTGTTGATAAACTCGTTAAACAAATTACGGTTTTGTGATAAATCTCAGATTTTGAACTGTGAAGTTTTATTGACAAGTATTGTGTATGGATACATACCAGAAATCTCTGTCCATTTATGTTATATTGTGTTATGACCTTATCACATCCAGTTAAATTTCTCTGATGAAATTAATGAAGACAAAACATACACATAATTAAGTAACATAAGAAATAATGTTCGTTAGTCATGACATTCAAGTAGGTATAATAACAAGATCTTTCAGTTTTGTTTTTGTCCATGAAGGGCGGCTTATATAAAGGCCTGTCATTAAACGCTGTTATTTACTGAAAATTGTTTTACATGAGACTAAAAAGCAACAGAACATTTTCAATAAATCATAAACAATCTGATGCACAGTGAAAACAACTTACTTTTTTCAGAAAGTCTGCTAGTCGATGAGAATCCCAGCCCATGACTTCTGATTTGGATGGAATACTGTCACAACTCATGTTTCCAAATGGACTTGTTTTAAGGACGAGTATAAAGTTCCAGATAGGCTATCGTTAAGCATTAAAAGAACTGTCGCCTCTCACAACAAGGTCACGCTGTGCTAGACATCGGGTCCCCTGAGAAATCTCGTCCTGTTTTCAAAATCTGATGTTGCGTTTAAAATGTTGCAAATAAGAAACGCACTTAAAATAAACTAGTTAGTGTATTCGTGATGAATAAAAATCAAGCTACAGAGACAAACAAATTGAAAATGAATCAAAAAGAGAAGTTAACAGAAATAGATTATTCGAAAGCACTTTAACACAGTTTCAAATTTAAAAAAGGAAAATTAGTTACTCGAAATGTCTCAAAACGTTTTTCATATAAGAAACCAACACCCCCGATTTGCATTCAGTATGAAAAGATAGAATGACATCTACTTCTCTATAGACTTCCTGTTAATGTTTAGGGTGACAAACAGGGGAAGTACAGCCCCTGTATGAAAAAAAAGTTTTTATTTGATAACTCATCCACACTCCCTGTAGGTTGATGATGGCCATGCATCTAAAAATACGTTTAATATGAATATACAGTCCTAAATATCACAGCCATGAGATGTTATCTGCCTAGCTGTAATGGTGGCACTTCTTAAACTTCATTTTCAAAAAACTTTTAGAAATCATGTTTTTATTTTTTATTATTTATTTGTTAGCTGTATTTATTCATTACTAAACTGCAGTTTGATTGATGTTACTTGGAATAAACAAAAAATTTTTAATAAATTAACTTTGAACAAAAATAAACCGTTTTTTGCTAATGAACTCTTCACATGTAGAACAGGACAGAATAATAATTTGCGACTTTACATATTATAAAATTATTTGAGAGAATATATAATATTATAAGAATAAGGTAAAATCATTCAAATGTACCTGTTCACTAATAAAAAAAAGCTTTTGGAAAAGTAACGTTTTATAGCACAGAGGCCTATGTTTATCTGCATGCACCACACGTTTACTAAAAATCCAAGGGTTATCTTTATTCCATTTTCACATCAAAACTCAATCAAAAAGTCAGTTTGTGTGACCCAATAGTCTCATTCTCTGACATTTAACACCCACATCTGGAAACTTTGCCTTTTAGGCATTCAAATGGCTCTTTTTCTTGGGTGTGGGGCTAAACTCGTGGAAATATCTGCCACTATCACTGAAAATCCACTTTGATTTTGCTGTAAAGTGTCATTGATTCACATATCTGAAGTTCTTATCATATTGCATAGTTGCTGTCATAAAGACACACACTGTACCCCTGCATCGCTGCAGAAGGGTCTTGTGGTTCTTTGTGTGGGCCATCACGTATTTATTTCCATTTCCTGGCTGCTTACGAAGCGAAAGGTGGTGGAGTGGGTGTATTAAAATATGTATCGAGGCAAAATCAGCTACCTTGATTCAAATGAATGTCATTCCATAAGTGTTAACAGATCAAACCTCAACATCACGACTGTTTGTTTCGTAGATTTGATGGATGGGGTAAACGTTTTGCGCCTTCCCAGTAGTTAAAACTACTATTACCTTGTTCCATTTTGTTTGGCACTGGCAGGTAAAGATGTTTTTATAATAAAGCTTACGTTGGTAAGCAGTCAATAGCCAGCACTGAAAGATTCAATTTAATACTTTGAAAAAGAAGTTTAAACATCTGTAAACTAGTTATGTATTTCTGTGATGGCTCTTTAAACACATCTACTTGAATTTGTAAACAGCTGTCTTAACTTTGAGACTTAATAGCACCATCACGTGGTGATCTAAGGAACAAAATAAATACCAGCAACGGTTATTCATGATTCAAGATTTTAAATAGTGATACATTTTCAACCAATACAAATGTTTGATTTTTAATGACATTATATTTACAAAATTAACTTAACAAGATTTGGTGTATAGTATATTGCTAATTTCCTAATTTTGACTTCATTGATTTCCTAGCTTTAGGTTAAACCTTTCTTACAGCTTTACCTGCAAAGATTTATTGCAGGTAAATAAATGATTTTTTTGTCCTATTGCATTGAATTTCGATTTTTGTTGAAATGTTCATTCTACGAATATTATATTAAAAAAAATGGATTCCACTTTAACATGTTTTGTGTCAGCTTGTTGTGACCTTATAATAAATTAAAATGAATTTAGCTGAATATTCTAATACTCCCCAAGCATTGTAGACAATTCAAGGATAAAACTGTACACTGAATGTTTATTTGTTGTAATCTTAGTATTTTCAACCCCACTGTCTGTGTTGTATTGAGAATAATACAATGAGAAAGATTTTTTAAAGTTGTTACAGAATGTTTTAATGTAAAATAACCCCAAAATGTATCAGTCCCATTATTAAAAGAAACAAATCAAGATACAAAAACAGTTATGCCCCTCCATTCTACAGCCTCCTCCAGATAATAAAAGACATTGGGAAATAGAGGTATGAGGTCTTGTCTTCCAAAAAGCTCATTTTGCTTTAACCTTTCCTCTTGCATTATTCTGCTAATGGAGGGTTACTACTTCACATGGAACTCTGAAAAGCATAAATAACGCAACCTTATTTACAACAACAACAATCTTGTCAAAGAGGTGAATTTGGACTGACTGAGTGCTGCTACTGAGCTGAAATTTCAAGATCAACTGCCATAAGAGAGTTAACCCGGAGGCTTCACCATGTGCTGAATCAGACACTGTGTGGTCCGGTAATGGAATAATGAAAGTTCTCTGACATGGAGTCAGTGTCAAGGATGTTGAATTATGAAGGCCTTAGTGAGCAAACAGCTACAAAAGAAAGAAATCAATGGCCTTTCTTGGAGGCACCAAACCCAGAGAAACCCATCACGGCAGCCATTTCATCATCATCTTCAAAGCCCAGCTCTTCTTCTGCCTTCCTTTTCTTTTCCTTTTGCTTCTCTTTTCTGTAGGCTTTTGCTTTCTCCTCCTTAACAACAAAATGAAAACCATCAGAGGGACAGGCTTTTTCATATCAATTTGGATTTTAGTTTTGTTTAGACAAGATACCATTCTAAACTAGAAGGACATCGCACACAAAATAGTTTATAATTATAAAGTAGAATTAAATAGATTTCATTTCAAGACACAGGTGTCTATCATTGCAAACTAAAACTGACCTCCTCTCTCAACTCCTTCATTCGTTCTTCGAAATCATACTCCTTCTGCTTCTCCTCCATCTTCTTCTTGTTCACTTCAAAACGTTTTTTAACTTGGTCTAATGAGGAGCGCTCTACACGCATGGACATTCCCAAGTTTCTCTGATCTGAAAAATAGGAATAAGGGGAAATTATTTATAATAGCTCTAAACCACGTTAAAGAAAAATATAAATACTCTATACTCTAAATACCTAACCCTCCAGTATTTTTAGAAATACCCAATAATCAGACTTGCGGCAAAATATTTTTACTGAAAGTCACTCCAGCACCCCTGCAGTAAAACCATACTCAAGACATTAAATGTGTCAAGCGTTTATAACACATGCACCAACAGTAATAGCATAACTAACACCATGGCTAAAATATTTGAAGGTGCAGGGGCTGTTGTAACAATAAGAAGCTGTACACTGATTTAAAAGAACAATTCGCTTTTAAATCACACATTTCAGAAAGACAAGTCTTTCATTTTTCCATAAGCTTTGTGTACTTGTGCGGTCACAAGTCAGAAAATGTCTCAAATGTATAAAATAGATGTGATGTTATGTTAAACAATAGTGTTTGGGTAAAGTAGAGACTTCCAAAATGTACTTCAATACTTACGCTTTTTGCCATTGATATGATCCAAGAAGTTTATGGAATCTTTTACTACACAATCACAGACATTGCAGTAATACCTAAAATATAAATAAAAGCCAAATGAGTAATTCTGACAATATATAAACAACACAATGGCAGAATATGCTGAAAAATACTAATGCAGAAATGCAACATTCTAGATAATATCCACATACATAACAACACAGCAGTGATGCATTATTAATAAAAACTTGCATTTATAGTTCAGTTAATTGAAGAATGATACCCACCCTCCCATCTCCGCCTGTGGCGTGGTCTTTGTGATAACAATTGTTTTTCCCAGTTTTGACTCCAGATCCACTTTGTAATCTCTGTGGCGGAGAAGCTCCCGTTTGACAGGGGGAGCTGGCTTGCCTGGAGAAAAGAACAGAGAAATAAATGAAAGACATACATAACATGGTCCCTGTAAAAAAATATTTTGATTTAATTTTTAGCAATTCAAGTGTTTCAATGTATCAGTCGCTGAGGTTCTGTGATATTTTCTATACACTCTTGAAGCAATTCACAAATACAAGTGACAAAAGGGTCCCAACATTGCATTTGCTTACCATCTTTCTTATCCCTCTCTTCCGTGAGGCGTTTCTGAGCCAGCTGTTCAAATTCATCTTTATTCCATTTGCGTCGAAAATCATTCTTAGACTATAAAAAAAAACATAATATAAAAACCATATACAGGATTCACATGATCATTAACATTGATGTAAGTATAACACAACGAGACACCAATAATTAAAGCTGCAGAAACAACATAACATGCACAGGACCGAACATAAATAAAACAAATACAATCATGTCTATAGTTAAGCAGACCCGTCTGAAAACGATACTAAATTACAGTTTTTTTATTTTAAAATACCGGTGCTTTTGTCATCGGAAACGATTAAGACAAGATATCTTCAGGAGCTAAACTAGCTGTTCTAATTCATCTACTACAAAATGATCACAAGGTATTAAAATATTGAATTAAGTATATATCTTATTATTAAATGTTGTTTAAGGTAACCGAAGTAGTTCAAATCCCTGTTATAAACAAAAAACAAACCTTGTTGGCAAATAACTTACCCCACTGCCCGACGCCATTTTGCTACCGTGATGCCGTAACGTGTTTCCGACTGTCGTAAAAAAGTGTCGTGGATAATATTTTTAAAATGCTGTCGCTGATTTGAAAACTTTTTAATTGAAACGTTTTTGCTAGCAAGTAAAATATATCAGCTCAGTTCATATAGTCTAAATAAAACTTAGAATATTATTTATAGTTTAAAAATGCCTAGTTTCTATCTACGGTTTCAATGAGGTTTGCAAATATGATGTGTATGCTGCCACCTATTGAGCTGTTGTGCAATATAGGATTTATTTGACTTAATAAAAACAACAAAATAACAATAATACCACGTGCAATAAAAATAAATTAGTTTTTGATGATTGGTCGCCTTACCTGTCTCAATTGGATAGTCCCGCCCCCTTACACCTGACGCTGATAAAAGATTTGTCCATCATAGAACGTCGTGTGGCAGTAGCCAAAATCAGCATGACAACACGGATCGAAAGCCTACTTCAAAGCCCCTTAGAGTCTCGGTCTGTATGTCATACTGGAAGATTATTGTATTGAATATTTCTAGTTGCTTTAGTTTTAAGTTATGTTTTATATGTAACCTGTTTTGTTATTGTTGTTGTAGAGGTTTGCCTCTTCACCTGTGGTCAACAGACATACCCCGAGACTTAAAGACTAGAACACATTCGAATGCATGTAGCCCAGAACCGTGGCTTCTGCCAGGCTGCAGTTCAGTGTATGATAGTCTCGTAAGGTAAAGTCATCATTTTGGCCATTTGGATCACAAAACACTTTGTAAGAGAGTAATAATTGTTGTTGATTTATTTGTGTGGACTGCAGGATACCCTCTTCAAGTTTCTCTAAAACGCCACAGTCAACTTCACATAGGCCTAATGAAGAAAAGACTTCTGTTCTGAAGCCTCGCAGGTCTTATTATATTCACATCACAACCCTGTATTCAAAAGCAATGTAACTCGTGAGTTCAATGTGACTGGTGTTTTGTCTATTCAGGTCCTCAATCCTTGAAAGGTGTATCTTGAAGATATCTACAGCTAGTGTTGCTGTTGGAACAGAGGACCTTGATGGGATTAAGAGGTCTTGAATTATTATTTTTAAGTGTTATTGCCGAGATCTGTTACAGTAAGCTAAAGTACGTAAAACGGGATACTTGCATGCAAAAATGTAGCATAAAAAAATTCCAGGTAAATAAAGACCCAAGAACCCTAACATTTGGTCCATGATGAGGGCTTTACATTGTTTCTTTGTATTTATTCATTGATCTTGTCTCAGCTGAATAAGTAATCCAATAAACTTCTTTTGTAGGTCACCAGGGCTGCAGTGGTGCCCTCAAAATGCTGACCTGTCACAATTTGAGACTAATGAGGCTGTTTTGAAACGCAGACAAAAACAGATTCAGTATGGAAAGAACACCTGTGGCTACCAGAACTATGAGCAGCAGGTTCCAAAGTGAGAATTGTTTCAAGCCATTTAATCTTTTATTACGGTGTTAGACCGTTAATGTTTTTCTTGTATTGAATTGCAATGCAAAAAAATTGTGTGGCTTTGTAAAATTTCCTGCCTCACTCTTCAGGCGTCTACGGGTCCCTGGGATTCACCCTTCCACTCCCAACAAATACCGCAAATATAGCCGTAGATCTTGGGATATGCAAGTCCGGCTCTGGCGTAGAGCACTTCATGCATGGGACCCACCATCTGCCTCCCAAAAAGACACGGAGGGCCAAGACCCTGTTGATCAATTGTAAGTAGTCAAAGGTAGATTTGGTAAAGACGGTTTAGCTTCATGATGGTATTAATACCTGTTTTAGGCAGAGCTTGCTTGAGAAGATGAATACGGAGTTGAGCGAAGGTGGAGAAAATGAGGAAACGCGGTGGGAAATTGCACAAGATTCAAGCACGTCCCTAATCTCTCAACCTATGGAGTTATCGACCGATGGTCTTTGGCTATCATCCAATGCGTCTCAAGTCCGTAAACTCAAATCTAATTTCAGGAAAAATGGTTTTGGCGCTAATTAAATGTTAATTTTTTTTTCTCTCAAGCTTGATGTCCCATGTCATCAGAGCCAGACCTCTCAGCTTGGTTTGGGCTATACCTTTAGTAGTCACCTATCGGCGCAGGAGAACGTTCTAGGATGGTTGCGATTCCTCCTCGAGACCGACAACAACTGGAACCAGGCACCTTTGCTGCATGAAGAGCCTTTCTGGAGATGTACATAGTTACTTGTCAAATTAAGCGTTTGGTCTCCACAAATCATGTGCAACTTTTTTCAGCAGTGTTGTATGTTCTACACTTGGATCACTAGCGTCAGTTTAGTATGTTGTTGAATTATATAGCGTGCCATCAATGTTTCCTCTCCATATAAATGTTATTATTGTGCACTTTCACGTGCTAGTTATCACTTTGTTTGCACCTTAGTTTCTAGCTATTTCTTCACTCCCTTTTCTCTTTTTTTAAAAACACATGTTCTCGTCATGACTTGTTGCAGGTTCTCGACACTTTTCTTTCTCCTGTTTTCTTCACATCACTGTTTTTCTAAAAACAGACAAAGTTTAGACTTTTTTTATTTGTGTGTGTGTGTTGACCTCTAATGTGAATTGAAAGCAAAGTTAATAAAGATGTGGACTGGCTTATGTGAATCTGCATTGTGATATTCTAAATTGCAAGTCCATGTCGCTCACTTAAAGGCCATGGGTTTAACGCGTTATACTTTATTTGGTTAACTAAAAGTTGCCATTCTATCTATCCTTGGTAGAATAAAACGTAAAGAACTGCAAGCGATAACGAAAAAGAATCTTACAAAACCCTCGAAGTCACTTTTTAGGGTGCACTACAATTCCCATGATTCCAAGTGTGATACTATCTCAGGATCGGCTCAGTCTACAGAGAGGCTCTTGTTTGACACCTCCAGGAGACATGAATATTATCATAAAAAATAATGGCTCCCGTCCAATAAATCTCAGTCTTTACACATTTGCTTTAAAATAACCATTAAAATAAACCCGACACAGCCCGCTTACGCCTTAAATGTTATTTACAATTTCCTCCATAGAAGGGGCGCACTTATTTTCCCTAGTGGGCGACGTTGAGAAGACAGTCTGTATCGACCAAGCGTGCAGTTGCAGACCGATCCTCAATTTTTACACGATCCTTTAAATCGTTCGCTTATAAGCCGACATGTTATTTTAACGTGATGTTTTTGTTAAGCAGAACTGTCCGGCATTGAATTCATATATATCGCGAGGCCAAAGCGACTGCCGTTTATTAGACAGCAAGCCGACCTGCTTTAGCTTGTTGTACCGAATCTCTCGGTTTCGAGCAACATTCAGGCCTGGGGTTTCGTCGGCTGCTCTCATTTGAGTAAAGGTAAGCAAATATCGTCGAAAATCATCTTCACATCTTCGTTTAAATGTGGTATTCGTCATTTAATCTACAATTTCGTAGCGGTCCGTATCATTGTGCGTGGCTTAACATCTTGTATAGAAATCCGTTCATGGTAGAATATGCATTTCCTAAACGCGTGTAAACATCAGCAGCACATGGCATATATGTGGTCATTTGTTTTTTCACACGGGCGAATGTAATATTTTGGATGTAATGAATGAACGGCCATTATAAACCTTATTTCTTTAAAGGGCCTGTTTACTGCTCAGCGTTAACGTTAGCTGTAACGTTAGCCCCGGTCGGCTGTTCTGTTCCCGATCGGCTTGTCACGCAGCCTGTTATTTACAATCATCGTGGAAAATGATTCTCGTTTTATGAAATTGAAGATATTAAGAGGAATGTGTTTTGGCGAGCCATTTCTTAATTTAGGCTGTGTAAAAACAGGAATAGCATACAACCGGTACGCAGAATGAGCTGTAAATGGGAAAGATATCAAACAGCTTTTCGCTCGCCACCGTTGACCAATACTTATTTATAGTCTCATTTCATTTGCTTGCCTTCGGCGTACAGAAAAATCAATATACGCTTAATGTGTGTGTGCGTGCGTGCATACTCTGAATGGCTGAACTTGGCTAATGTCCCATGTAAACCGTACACACGCTTCGCTAATGTAACCCGGTGGCCTACACCGACCTTCAAGGCGATACGCTTTTTATTTTATTTTTGCGTCGATGCGATGGCGAAATGTATTATTACCTTCCCTGCAAACAATCTGAATTAAAGATGAGGGATGTGTTGTGCTACATGTCACGCTTAATGTGCTTATAATGGAGATGACAGGCAGGCTTATAAGACCCCTCCCCCTCCGTCGTCTCCATCAGCCTCTACCGCTCAGCGCGTTACCAAGGCAACGGCGGAACCGAACCCGAATTTTACCCGTGACCATCCGCGATACGTCATTACTAGCGACGTTTCTTCACTCCAGTGAAAATATGACTGTAAACACAGGCTGAGGAGAATGTGTTTGTGATGTGTAGTGTGTAGACGAACACAGGCTGGCCAGAATGTGTTTGTAAGTGTGTTTGTAGGAGTTCCCACAGTCAGGGCGCGCGGAACAGCCGGTTTCTTGACTGTGCAGCTTTCACAGACACCTGTCACTGTGCAGTCCCTATTCATGCGTGCGGTAATGGGAGAGCATGAACATACTGGACCTGTGCCCTGTGGGGTTACAGTTCTTCAGTGGGGATTGAAAAGTCCTCCCAAACCTCATTTACAGGAATAAATACACAATCTGCGTTGAAAATAAGTTGAATGGCAAAAATAAACAGTTTAACTGTGACAACAGCAACCCAAAATACGAAGTCATTTTTATGGGTTCCGGTAAAAGAAGGTTTTTAGGTAGAAAGCACGGCAAATGCGCAATGTAATTTCTTAAAAAGAGAAAGATGGGCAATTCCAGCGTTATATATGTGACATTTCCAGTCAAAATTCGAAATAGAAATTCTCAGAGAATGTATTTACTAGCAGTATATTTAATTATATTTTACTAAACCTCTGAGGATAGAGTCCAGACATCAGAAAAAATATGTATATTAGGGCTGTAGCTATCGATTATTTTAGTGATCGAGTATTCCACTGATTGATCAACTATTCGGATAATAACCACTTTTTCTTTATTAAAGAGCAATACTAAATATACAAGAGAAAATAAGACTCTTAAAATGAACAACTTATTTGTTTACTTTTTAGAAAAAATACACTTTTTATTGCTGAAATTGCAAACATTAATATCTGTGAAAACTAAACCCATTTAGTACATTCCATTACACTTAAAATGCAATGTATTTGTTATACAAATATATAACGAAGAAACATAAATAAAAATAATATTTTTAAGGTAAACAACTAACCTCAGTTTATGTATGATGCATTTAGTTTACCTAAATTAGTTGGATTTCTGTTTTTATTTTTTACTATTAAATAGCCATATACTTGTCCACAAAAATATACTGTAGCTAACCAGACTTTTATTTTGGCAGATGCTTAAGGAGCGGGTATAGTTTCCGTGTCCGTCTCGAGCACAAATGCATCCGCACAGTTTCTTGAGCATACTCTTCTTGGATTAAGCGCGAACGTCTGAGTTCGACACATGCTCAGTACAAATAAGTATGTGTGCTCTAGCAGAAGATCAGAGGACGGCGCTGAGTCGCGTCAGTCACAGACCCACTGCACATAAATGATAGAGGAAGTCATTCGCCATTGCAAACAATTCGAGCAAACAGCAAGACAACAAAGAACAACTACCAAACAGTATGGAGAAGGAAATTCTTCTTAGCTTACTGCTCTTGGTTTGAGCATAATTGAGTGGCACACTGCAAATTTTCTTTGTGTGTATTGACCCCTAGTGGACTAGTGCAGTTTTTCGCCCATGCGCTTTAGTACGCATCACGTCTGCACAGTCTCAAAAAATGGTCTGCATGTGGACGGGGTGTGCGGATGACCGCGGGCCCTTCTGATGACGAAAATAGTGTCAAGCGGATGGCGCGCGAACACCGACGGATGGACCAGAATTAACTGAAACTAAGTAAAATAGCGGTGCGCCATTGATTAACGTCATACAGAAACAAGCACATTGACAAATGCATAATTTTTTTTGACCTGAGGGAGGGGTTCAAACAGACGAATCCCAGCGCTTGCGGTCCGCGTTGAGTTGACGCGTTGTTACATTTTTGGAGAGGTGTGCGTCAGGCTACGGCATAGGGTACGCGGATCTGCGTTAGCTAACCCGTAGGTTACACAACTATAACTTACGCTTTACTCTTTACTTTACTACTTCACTGGATATGATGAGATCATTATAAAATTAAATATATACTATGCGTTATTAAATACATATGTATTTATTTATTTATTTATTATTTAAAGTATATAACTATTATCCTAAGGTGAAACATATATTTTGTCCAAGAAAGCGAAAGAGAAACTGGTGATTTTTTGTACGTGTGCTTTCAACTTTTCCTGTCTTATATTTAGCACACATTTTAGTGTGAAAGTTTTGTGAATCCTGATTTGATCTTGTAAACGTTCGTACGCAGGTTTCACATACAAATTTGTGCGTAGGCATGTTTAGTGAATGAAACCCAGTTTTTGTTGCAGTCTTGCGGTTGTCAGAGCAGAAATGAAAACCTCTGCCCTCTGTTTATTTTTTCTGTAATTTATTCTGCAGCGTCTTCTGTGTTTACATAACATGTCCAGAGCTTATCGGATCGTGTTCCAGTAATGATGGTCCGTGGGGAAACGCAGTGCTCCGTGTGTACTGTAGTCAAATGGATTAAACGAATCTTTAGGGCAAAAAAATTGCCCTGTTATTTTTTTGCATTTGTGTTACTCGAGGAATCTTTTCAGCCCTATTATATATTGTGGTTTAATGTTTTCAGTGTTGTTTTGGTGGTACTTTAAAAACATGTGATTAAGTCACTTTAAATTGTCAAAGCCTGATGTCAGCAATTTGTATTAAAGGGGTCATATGACGAATTTATGTAACAAGATTTGACTTAAGACCGCCCAAATCTAAACGCAAGTGAGGTGGGCGTACTTCTAAATCTCTTTGTATCGTCACTGCCGCAGCTATGTCGCAGAGACGCTGTTTGTTTCGTTGCGAAAAGACAGCCTCTTTGTTTGCCCTGACAAAAGATAAGACAACTAAAAACGAATGGTTACAATTTATTTACAACACTGTTCCAGAAAAGTGCAATCCGAATGTTCAAGTTTGTGCAGCGCATTTCACCTACGATTGCTTTATCAACGTGGAAGAGAGATTAAGACGGCTATGCGCGAAAGCTTTGGTTAAAAGGTGGGGCCATTCCAACCAATAAAACTTTGCTGGCAATTCAATTTGTTCAAAATATTATTTTTTCATGCTGTTCAATAATCACAAACGGGAAGACAAGCACGTTCATTACCAATGAACTACCATTATAGCTGCTTTATTTACCACATGTAAATGAGGAATGCAATGAAAGATCTTACCATTTTAAACAGTCAAAAAGTCCCTTGCAACTTTTTTCCTGCACACTCTTTCTCTGTCCTCCTGACACTTGCTTCCAGTGCAGATAATGCCAGTTCCGAAAGTCAACCATAGATGAAATTCATTCATCCATGGTTGCTATATACAGTGATTTTGGTTTTATAACTTTATAATTATTTTGTATCATGCAGCGCAAAGTTCAGTCTTAGTATGAACTATGTGCATTTACAGACAAAGTGTTAATTCATATTTATATGCCCAAACATTCAGTTAAAATGTTTGGAAACTGTGTTCACACATTAATTTGCAAGTCATCTGCAGGTGCGTTTGGGAATGCGCTGCTTCTCTAGACCGGTCTCACAGCACAGAAGATGCGGAGAGCAAGGAAAGGTCTCGCTACCCAACCCTTAAAATGTACCATTGCTTAAAATAATAAATAATATTTATTGACCCGTCTGCTACGCCACTGCCAATATTACTGTGAAATTCATTCTGGGCAAAGATTTTTTGTTGTACGTGCGATTTATATGTTGCACTGTACATCCCTGTTCATATAGATGCCTTATAGTTTTAAATGCTAAAATGAAATTATAGTTATTTATTTTAAGGAAGGAAGGACCCATAACGACTTTATTAATCCTAGCAAAATTATAAATAAAAGTGCTGCAAAAGGTGTATAGTTGGTAGTATGACAACCATACCATGAAAAAAATAAAGATTTTAACAAAGTGTTCACCACACTGATAGCTCATATTAATATTTGGTGGTTTATTTAACAGAAAACTAGTGTTTTCTCTCAAAATCATGTTTTTTTTGTTTTATTTTTATTTCCCTGGACTATCAACAATGCTTTAGGAAAATATAAACGGTTCAATAAGTTTTGACTGAAAATGTCACATATTTCTTTTGTAATAATCAGAATTTCTACACTTCAAATCCCAGTGAAATTGAAAATTATGATGCCTACTTTTTCAAGAAATATTGCTTTAATGTAAATTGTTTATCAATGTGGGTCGTTCTTTTTTAATGGAGGTAAAAGCAATCGCAACTTCCGGTTCACGGGGACTTTAACATACAGAACAGTGAGAGTGCCTATGACCACATATAACTGTTGGATGTAAATGCTTTTATGTTTTCTTTATTCCTTCACAAAGCATATCAGACGTACTTGAATTCAGTTGACCTGCTTAATATAAGATTCTTTATATTTCTGTCTGTAATCAATTAGGTCTTGACAGATGGATTTACTGGAGACCCTCCTATTATTAAAAACAATCATTTGTTTATTATGTCTTTATTTTCGCTACCAGTGTTGGAGTGTAGGAAATACCATGATTAATGAAAATTTTCTTTATAGTTTGAGATGAAAAGATTTACTATGAAAACATACTGTAATTGTCAGAATCAAAAACGTCAAACCGCTCTTGCTCATATCACATACGTTGTGTGACCATTTAGTATAGGCACACCCAAAATAAATTTTCAGAATGTAGGAGAAATGGAAAACCAAAGAACACCAACTAAAGAAAAAACTTGTAAAGAAGTAAACAAATATAAAAAATAATATCTTAGAAATGTTATTTTGCTAATATTATTTTCATCATGTTTAATTTGGGATGTGCCCCCAGGTGAGGACTTCATCATGGTTCCGGAGTGAGACATTGTCAGCGTGCGCTGGATGCTTTGTGGACACGACAGTGCTTCATTTTTATCTAGTGCACATCAGCCACTTTCCCCATCTTTCCTTCCTCCTACAATTTGCCATGCCATGGTTTCGTTAAATGTTAAACAACAACGTTGTCCCAACATCAACAACCACTGGACAACAAACTGGTAAAGCTTTTTTGGAGTTTTGTCTCAGCACAGTTTGATTGGATTCAATTGACGATTTTCTTGATGAATCTGACTGATTTTGTTTTGTAGTCTCTACTTCAGCATCAGAGCCCAGAAACCAACCGGCACACAGATGGATTGATGCCTGGTGAGCATTTAAACAACACATGACATGTACTGTATACAACGACACTTTGTTGATGTTCTGACAACACCCGTATGAATTATGTTGGTGAAGAGTAGCTAGAATGCATAGTTAGCAAATATGACAATTTAGACACCTTGAATAATATGCTTTTCCAAATAATGAGCTTTAACACTTCGGTCTTTCTAGCTTTCCTGTAGCTCAGTGGTAAGAGCATTGAGTTAACAACGCATGGTTGTGGGTTTGATCCCAGGGGATTGCACATACTTAGAACTAGGGATGCACCGAATATTCAGCCACCGAAAATTTTCGGCCGAAAATGGCCCAAAAGTGCATTTTCGGTTTTCGGCCGAAATACTTTTATCACCGAAACAATATGGCCGAAATGTTGTGATGACACAAACAGATACCGCTCCTTTGATGCATCTGTAGCGGACGTTATTCCTTTAATCGCAGCACTAAAGCGTCTCCTAAATTGCATGCACCCTCAGGGCTCTAGAGTGCGACCAATATTCCTTTACGTGTGTGAACCAGAGGTCGCGTAATCCCAAAAATTATTTGTCATTGACAGATTTTTTTTTACCAGTGACTGAAAAATCTGATGGCCGCCCGTCATTCTGGCAGATTACCATGAGGGCAATTTGTAAACACCCGTTTCCCTTGAGCGGGATATGCTCGTGAAGCTACCTACATGTCGTTGTCATTCGTACTGACTAGACATGTGATGCGATTTGGGAAATCCCGTCGGATGTCGCCATTTTCCTTACTTTCGTTTTATTCCAACGGTTTTGTACAGTATTTTTATAGACTTCAACACTAGGAAATGTTTTTTTTTACAAATTTTTTATTAGATTAAGTCTCTTACCACTGTAAAGTGTTTTTTACTTGTGATACTGGACTGTTGGGCTTTTATTTTCATAACTTCACTTTAAACGCGTTTTTCTCCAAATTCCGTTCATGAACATCATAGCGCTTCAGACGACAGAATAAGTTGGTTATTCTATTCTTACGCTACTTATTATCAACTTTGCACATCTGCAATTCTTGATGCATTTGTTGCAATGCCTTGATTTTAGTAAAGTTAGTAGACAGTCATAGCCATAAATGCAAGGGTACTAATTAGGGCTGCACCGAAAGGAAAATTCTTGGCTGAAACCGAAAACCGAAAACGAGGAAACCAAGGCCGAAAGCCGAAAACCGAAACATCGAAAGAAATTTGGCCAATTATTAGTACCCTTGCATTTATGGCTATTACTGTGTACTAACTTTACTAAAATCAAGGCATTGCAATTGCATAAATATTAAAGTTTCAAAAAATAAATCAATTACAAATTTAGCAAATATTTATTTAGCACATTGCAACAATGCACAGTATAAAATAAAATTCAACTAAGATGTTTAACTTGACCCCACTCATGTGTATATTAAATAATAATGTACAGGGTACTGGCCTGCTGAAAAGTTGTACAATTAAATGTTCTCTCATGAAAACAAAGTGCATTTAGGTCAAGTGCATTTTACATTTTTCTCTTTAGGACTACTACAAGAAAGTGCATTCAGAACAAGTGCAACTGCTTAAAGATACAACAATATTTTCTCTGTAGGCCTTCAACAGTGTATCAAAACAAAGACTCCCATAGCCCATATGTTAACTGTAGAACTTTAACAACAACAAATGCACCAAGAATTGCAGATGTCTAAAGTTGATAATAAGTAGCGTAAGAATAGAATTACCAACTTATTCTGTCGCCTGAAGCGCTATGATGTTCAGGAACGGAATTTGGAGAAAAACGTGTTTAAAGTGAAGTTATGAAAATAAAAGCCCAACAGTCCAGTATCACAAGTAAAAAACACTTTACAGTGGTAAGAGACTTACTGTAATAAATTTTTTGTAAAAAAAACATTTCCTAGTGTTGAAGTCTATAAAAATACTGTACAAAACCGTTGGAATAAAACGAAAGTAAGGAAAATGGTGCAGCGCACATTTAAAGAACGAGAGCTCTTTGCCATTATCACAACACGAGGAAACATTACAGACAACAACTAATAAATAGTGAAGCAAGTTTTACGTTGTTTATCATGCGCATAGTGTCTGGACTTTTGATCATCTCTTGAATATTTTGCGATCGCGGTCCGGCTCGCGTGAGCAGTAGAGCGGGCATAACTCCTGGTGCTGTAGACGAGGAGCTCTGTCATCTCACGAAAACATTGTATAAAAAACTTTGCATGCCATAGTTTACACAGGACTGGCAGGAAATGTGCATTAATACTTCTTCATTCTTCATGTTATGTGGTTTACTTTGATAGGTGAACTGTCTTTCCCGCGTCCCAGCGCGACACCCGACCAGTTTTCCCAAATCGCATCACATGTCTAGTCAGTACAAATGACAACGACACGCAGATCGCTTCGCGAGCATATCACGCTGAAGGGAAACGGGTGTTTGCAAATTGCCCTCATTGTAATCTGCCAGAATTACGGCGTCACTGGTAAAAAAAAATCTGTCAATGACAAAGAATTTTTGGAATTACGCGACCTCTGGTTCACACACGTAAAGGAATATTGGTCGCACTCTAGAGCCCTGAGGGTGCATGCAGTTTAGGAGACGCTTTAGTGCTGCGATTAAAGGAATAACGTCCGCTACAGATGCATCAAAGGAGCGGTATCTGTTTGTGTCATCACAACATTTCGGCCGTATTGTTTCGGTGATAAAAGTCTTTCACCGAAAATGCACTTTTGGGCCAATTTCGGCTGAAAATTTTCGGTGGCCGAATATTCAGTGCATCCCTAGTACTAATAATTGGCCAAATTTCTTTCGGTGTTTCGGTTTTCGGCTTTGGTTTCCTCTTTTTCGGTTTTCGGTTTCGGCCACGAATTTTTCTTTCGGTGCATCCCTACAGAACAAATGTATAGGATAATGCAATGTAAGTCGTTTTGGATAAAAGCGTCTGCCAAATGTGTAAATTGTCTTCTTTGACCCTTTTGATGCTAGGTTTACTTTGATTGTAGGTAAACTTAGAGGGAAAATTCTGTCATTATTTATTCACCCTTGTTGCCACAACTCATATTTAACTTTTTCTTCTGTTTAATGTTCAACTGAATTTGTCTCTATATTGTGGAAGTTGCAACCATACGCTTCCTGTAGTTATTTTGTGTGTGTTTCACACACTGTGGAGAATTTTTGGCCACTCCCCATTGGTGAACTATTTAGATTTTGTAACACTTTAAGAATTAACTGTGCATTTCAGACCACGCCATCGCAGTTTACATTAGATTGCAGTAAGTGTGGACTCTAGCTAGACCATTCCAAACCTCTTATTTCCCTGTTTTTCCCCATTCTTGCATATGTCTTGTGTAACCTGTCTGTTAATGTTTGTGTTCTTTCAGAAAGCAGTTACTGGCAGCTCTGCCCTCCTTCGAAGCCCAGCCTGCAGGGGGTGCTCAGCTCCAGCTTCCCCCCCGGCCCCGTGCCCCTGGGACCTCCAGAAAGCCACCTGCCGGAGGGGGATGCCTTGAACCGTCCGCTCGCCCCTAGCACTTCTGTAACGGACCTGTCTTTTCCCGGGCCACCCCCTCCCCCCCCGCCACCCCCCAAACGGCACTGTCGTTCGCTGTCGGTACCAGAGGACCTTTCACGCTGCCGGTACACCTGGCGGCCGAGCGCCTCCAAGGTCTGGACACCAGTGAATCGCCGATGTCACAGTGGAGGGGGCGCGGGGGGGCCATGTCCGTTACGTGCCCCCAGCTCCTCTCTCAATTCCTCGCTGCACTCTTCTTCCAGTCCCACCTTTTTCAGCCTGGCCCTCTCCCCAGATTCTCCATTGCCGTGGAATTTCCCTTGGGACCCGAGTGACAGCGCCGGAGGCGGAGCCTGTTGCTGCTTCTTCCCTTCCCCATCCTCATGCTCCTCCTCTCCTTCGCCACTCCATCCGCCACCGCCCCCGCAGCGGCGCTTCTCCCTCTCTCCAGTGCTCATCCGTGAGGCCGCCTCGCAGTTCCTGCCGCCACCTCCGGTGCCGCCGCAAATCTCATCCCGCCCTCTGGCGGTGCCCGCCTCGCCTTCATCTGCCTGCAGTACTCCATCTTCGGTGCGCCGCGCTCTTCCTCCTCAACTTCCACGGTGTCATTCTCAGCCCTGCGACCTGCTCTTGCTCAAACCTGGCCTGAAGCGGCGCAGGGACCCGGACAGACCATGCGCGCGGCCTGTGCTTGACTTTGCCAAAATGACACAGGTAAAACATCTTTTTTGTTTACTCCCAAAATAATTCGTTTTTATCACATCATGAAAACACTGTCACTCACTTTCTTTTCAGACTCGAAGCACAGACCCCCTCAGTTACATGGAGCGTGGCAGACTGGCCTGCGGGGGAGATGTCTGTATGGGACTTGAGCCTTTCTTTGGAGATTTCAGAGGCTCGTGTTCACCAGCTGAAGGTCGGGGAAGGACAAGTATCGGGCCGTTGAGCGAAAGCGATGAGGAGGAGGAGGAGAGAGAGGAGGAGGATCCTGAGGAACGTGACGGGGGACAAACAAGCGTCTTTGAAAGGGATTGTACTGAACTGGATATCACCCTCATTGAGGAGAACTAAAGATTTGATTTCCCCCTCACCTCCACCGCCAGCATTCAGTCCTCTCCGCACCACCTGCTACTTTATACTGGCAGGCCTCTCAGGAACCCAGCCGACCCTTCGCGGGGCCCGCAGGCGTAGGAGCCCATTAAATGCCGACTACTATCATATGCAGGCAGTCATGGACGCTGACCCATCAACATTGTACATTCCAGAATCAGTTGCTGAGACATTCTGAAGGATGCAAATATACTGCAGAAACCAGCATGGAGTTTTATGTGTATCGGACAAACTCTTAAACTCATCCTCAAACTGACACACTGGAGCAGGAGGCGAACGGGTCTCCACGTTCCTGCTTCTTTCTTTCTGCGTCTTTCCTCTCGAATCGTTTTGATAGTAAGAATAGACTGTTGCGGATGATGGTTATAAATATCAGTGTTTTGTTCAGTCAAAATATAAAAAGGGCAGTATGACATAGCAGTATTTTACTCTGCAGACCTTTATACTTCCTGACGAAGGTCCATCTGATTCAAACATAAGCCTTAAGATGCCTGTTTTTTTTCTTCCTCTTAATCAAAAGATTCCTCAAGGAAATGAATTGTGTACTGTAGCTGTTGTTCTGTTTTTTTTTCTCTCTCTCTCTCTCTGCAGTCTCTTTATTTTTTAATCTGTACAATGCATTCCTCTAAAATTTAAATGTGTAAACATTTATCAATGCACTGTATTTGGGACATTTAGACCGAAACAAAATGAACGCAACCACTGTATTCTGAAGGCACATTGTTATACTGTATTGTACAGCGAGTATTTGTTCAAATAAGTTGTGTAAAGATGGTAGCTTGAAGGTTGGAGACAGGCTATTTCTGTCATTTAGAGATTTTTTTTATTGTATGTGTGATAAACAATTCAGACTCAGTTTATGTAAAAATAAAGTTTATTTGAAATTATTTTTCAGGCAGTGGAAATGCGAACCCGAACAAACTGGATTGGCAGTATGGCGCCAAAATGATAGAAAGACAGAGAGGAAAGTTTACAAGAAATCCTAGTGTGATGAAACAAAATCCGACCACTTCCATTTTGTTGTCCTGTTCCTTTAATATTTTCATTTAAAAACAAGGTTTTGTGGATATTTCGTTTCTCAAAGATTCTTGCTTTCATTTACTATAGCCTTCCTGTAGCTCAGTGGTAAGAGCATGGTGTTTACAAAGTTAAGGTCGTGGATGCGATCCCAGGGCATTGCACATACTTATATTATTTTATCCAATACATTTGTTTATAAGTCGCTTTGGATAAAAGTGTCTGCAAAATGCATAAATGTAAATGTAGTTTGGTTTATAGGATGGCAAAGAGTTAAAACAACTTCTGTTTATGCTACACCAATACCCTGAAGCTTATATTCCTTGTAAAAAAGGCTGAAAAACAACAACATCATTGGTATGATGTGAAGAAGTACAGTCAAGCTGTATTAAATTGTTTTAGATAACAGTAATGAAACTTTTGAAAAGTATTGTAGTTTGGTTCTAGATTGGTATATATTTAATATTAGTATAATTGAATTTTTTGAAATGCCTTGTTCATAATGTTTCTTTCCATCTGTGATAGTTCATCCAAAAATGAATCATCAGTTACTCACCCACTCGTCATTTCAAACCTATGTGTCTTTTTCCGCAGAACACAAAAGAAAGTATTGAAGAATGTCGTTAGTAGAACAGCACTATCCCCCACTCACTTCTATTGTATGGAGAGTGGACACAAAACCAATGCAAGTGAATGGGGGCCAGTTAAAAACATTCTCCAAAAATTTGTATTTAAACATTTACATTTATGCATTTGGCAGATGCTTTTATCCAAAGTGACTTACATTGCTTTATCCTATACATTTATTCTTAGGTATCTGCAATAACACTGGTATCGAACCCACAACCTTGCAAGTGTTCTTCGGAAGGAATGCATACAT
The DNA here is from genome assembly GCF_015846415.1 of Triplophysa dalaica. Taxonomy (NCBI): domain Eukaryota; kingdom Metazoa; phylum Chordata; class Actinopteri; order Cypriniformes; family Nemacheilidae; genus Triplophysa; species Triplophysa dalaica. The sequence continues at coordinate 11,663,332 of NC_079560.1, read as the reverse complement.
GTTAGTGCGTTAGCTTTGTATTCTCGTCATTCCTGGGTGATTATTAAATTGTTTAATCTCCAGCAGGAGGCAGCAATGCATCACATTGGCACACCCAGCCCGTTTAACAACAAAAGTCTTCATCATAATGGTTTCCCATCATCATTATACTTCGCCTAAAGTTTAAGTGGTATAACGTATAAAGTAAGTGGCTGCTGGCGCCATCTTCTGTGTTCTCTAGGCCGGGGATTGAAAGATTGCACTCAATAAAGTTCATTTTGGTTACCACTACCCTTCAAACACTGCATTATATAATCTATAGGATATCGACAGTCAAAGTAAAAGCAGGTAAGACAAATCTCGTGCTCGCGCAGTCTGTTGATGACGAAGTTGACGCCTCAAGCAATGCACACATACACGAGTAGTCTAAACTATATACACTTATGAGTATATATTTCACTAAATAAAAACTGCATCAAAAAGCTTGCACATAATTCGCTTTTCCTAAACGGATTTAGGCGTTCACTCCTACACAAGCCATTGTTTTTATGTAGTGGGTAGCGTTGGGCCTGCCTAAATTTCGTGTTTAGAGCTGCATGCTTTACTGATATTTGGGTTGGATAGTTGATAAATAAGCCATTAATGTGTCCTATGGTGTGACAGCAAAAATGTAGAAATCAAATGGTTAATAATTACTAATTACTCACTTGTGAGGTTTTCAAGAAAATATTGGTTATATAACACATTACACTGTATCTGTGTGTTGCATAGATATAAGTCCAGATGTTTGAGGCTGAAAGAGCAATAAATATTTATTATTTTGACAGAATATTGCTCTCTACTGTACATACACACAAACAGATAAATACACTTAATCGATAGTAAACATAATTTTTGTGTATTAAATTTTGTTATGCAAGAAAAATAATCGTCAAAGACATCAAATAAATAAAACAGTAATGTCCAGAAATTATTGTCTGTCATAACCTACCCACCATCATGCCTCTTAAAACTTAAAACTGATGTTAAGTAATAATTCAAATTTAAGTTCCTCCTTACAAAAACCAAAAAGGAGGTCACAAGATGTAAACACTGGTCAGAAGCACTTCCTCTCTCAGTTTGATTTTTATTTAATATGATGTAATGTACACATCTGAAAGATATTTGTTTAACATTTTGATTTGGTTCTTAATGTTCTGTTGGTTGTGTTTGGTTCAAAAATCTGTGTGGTGCTGAAGACTGAAACGGGTAAGTTCCTCTGGACCAGCGTTGGACCAGTGTTGTTTACGTCTTCCGACATGGTCTATAGATTACTTTTTCCATTAGAACTTGATAGGCCTAATCACATTCGGAGTGACAATGAAGGTGTGTAAATAATGTTGAAAAGATGAGTTTTATCTGTCTTTGAATCAGAGCAAAACTGTCAGCCTCACGAATGTCGGCCTCAATAAATGTTTACGGTAAACGGAAGAAGCCGGTTTTAGCTTCTATTCCAGAGTGTAGATGTTCTCCTCCACAGGTCGCCTTGTCCTTATTTCATAAATAATGTGTCGAGGCTCCTTTGAAAAGCTGAGGTTTAAAAAGAAATCATTATGATTACATGGGGTCACAAAAGCTGTACAGTATAATGTATTTTCAATATAACAATTTTAATTATACACACCATCCATCCATACTGTCTAATGCTTTCCCATAAAATCCACCTAAGACAGAATAGGAATGCTATTTCTTTAATATGAAATATGACTAATAATTTCCCACCAACAGAAGCAAACTTTCATCTCAAAATAATATTAAACTGAGCGGAGTGCTGGGCCTACGTTTGAATGTCAAAAACGCCAGTGCCACTATAAGGAGAAGCAGCAGACTGAGGGACAGAGACAGCACAGGAATGTTGATCTGGAGTGTAATCCTGGAGACAGGCTCCTCCATCTTTAAACCACAAAGTTAGAAAGATTTTCTTTTTTTAGACATACTTTGAAGAAAACGGCCACAACAATGTTAATCTGTCATTAGTAAACTTGTAAACAATGGTTGGGTAAGTCTTGGTTCCTCATTCAATATAAAAGACTGACATTTTGGTCATAGGTTTAAATATATCAACTTCCACTTTGCTCTTTATGCTTTAAAGTTTCGAAATGTGGTAAGAGGAAAAACAATAGAAAAAACATGCTGACAATGTCTCAAAGATACAATAACTCAAAAACGAAATGCTTATCCGCTGAATGAAAACAATAAGTACAAGATGTTATGAATCCACTCCATCCAGGGTGTATCATGCCTTGATGCCCGATGATTCCTGAGATAGGCACAGGCTCCCCGTGACCCGAGGTAGTTTGGATAAGCGGTAGAAAATGGAATGGAATGTTATGAATCTCAAGGATGAACCCAATTGCAGGCAGAGACAGGCAGGACGAGATGGTACGGGGTTAACAGATTTAATATATAGATAACAAGACAGAACAAAAAGGGGAAGTCCAGAAGGGGAAGGGCTGGGTGGGGATGGTCCAGCCCTTGGGGACGCGCCAGAGCTGTCTTAGTCCCCTGCAGGACTGTAGGTCTGGACCCCGGCTGGAGAGGCTAGCTGGACAGGGCTTGGCGCCGGTCGGAAGGCCGGCTGGACAGGGCTTGGCGCCGGTCGGAAGGCCGGCTGGACAGGGCTTGGCGCCGGTCGGAAGGCCGGCTGGACAGGGCTTGGCGCCGGTCGGAAGGCCGGCTGGACAGGGCTTGGCGCCGGTCGGAAGGCCGGCTGGACAGGGCTTGGCGCCGGTCGGAAGGCCGGCTGGACAGGGCTTGGCGCCGGACTGGATTCCGGCTGGAACAGCGGGTGGGCAGCGCTCTGCTGGACCGGGCTTGGTGCCGGTTGGTGGACCGGGCTTGGTGCCGGTTGCTGGACCGGGCTTGGTGCCGGTTGCTGGACCGGGCTTGGTGCCGGTTGCTGGACCGGGCTTGGTGCCGGTTGCTGGACCGGGCTTGGTGCCGGTTGCTGGACCGGGCTTGGTGCCGGTTGCTGGACCGGGCTTGGTGCCGGTTGCTGGACCGGGCTTGGTGCCGGTTGCTGGACCGGGCTTGGTGCCGGTTGCTGGACCGGGCTTCGACATTGGGACCACAGGACTCGGGACCACAGGACCAGCCCCCTCTTCGGCTTCTTCTTCTTTGACTGACCCACCGAACGTGGGGTCGGCTGCGGAGAAGAAATGGGAAGACTGCCCAGTTCTGACCCGGAGGAATCGGACGGAGAGTCCCACGACTCCCTCCTTCCTCGTCTGCCGAGCAGGTTCGCTGTAGGAGACGGAACGGAGCGTGTGGAGAGGCCCAGAATCCCGAGCTGTGAAGCCCATCCTCTGGGATAGAGGCCAGGCCCGTGGAGACATCCGCTGGGGAGGATAACTTGGACCACTCACAATCCAATAAAAGTTTGAGCTGGTCCATGAATCCCAGCGGTTTCAACCGCCGCATCTCAGCGAGTCCTAAGGGTTCGTCAAGGCAGCTGTTAAAAATAACCTTGAGCTTGGTCTGATTGAACCCCGAGGAGCGGGCTGTCGCCAGGAAGTCCATGGCGAACTCTTTAAGGGGCGTCCCCTCCTGTTTAAGACAAAGCAAAACGTGGGCATGATGGCTTCGGAACGCCACGCTCGACTCGGTCGTTGCTGACTGCTGGGTTCTCTTTGGCGCGTTCATTCTGTTATGAATGTCAAGGATGAACCCAATTGCAGGCAGGACGAGATGGAACGGGGTTAACAGATTTAATATATAGATAACAAGACAGAACAAAAAGGCAAAACAAAACCCACGATGGGGAAAACAATACAGGATAAATAATAATGTAAACTAGGACACAGACTGACTAAACTAACAAAACAAACACTGAATATGAACACTAAACTTACACTTACTAGACAGGGGAGAACAGGACAGGAATGAGGTAACAAGTAATTCCACAGGATACAAAGACAGTTTCTCCAACACCAACAAGGTAAGGTACAAACTACAGGTACAATTTACCACAGCTTACAGACGAGGTAAGTCTTACATCAAACATTGAACGCGCACAGGACAATGAAACATGAGGATGTTTTATAGGAGAGAAGACAAGAGGGAACAGGTGCAAGGGATTACACTCAAGGAAAGCTAATCAACACAAACTAGCAATATCACTTTTGATTTTCTTTTACAGTATGACATATAAATTATATTTGAACGAGAGTAACTCACCATTACCCCAGAATGCACATGGGTGACATTCTGCAAGGAAATTTCAGAAAGCGATGAGTCTGCTGCTATAGTGTGATCTGACAGTGGTGACACTGTGAAATTCAGAATGAAACAGGAAATAACTTGTTGCTCATGATTGTTATTGCACGAGAGAGAGACAATAACTCAACCTCAAGGGTCTGTGACATTTGAAATGTAATGCTGTGCGGTCTCTATAGTCTTTAAAAGAAACTGCAATAATCTGGTGCTCACTGGTGATACAGCACACGTGGTTTAACTGACTTGTAAATAACAATGGTTTCTGGAAAAAACACACGCTAGACATCTGCTATGCAATTTGGAAAAATCAAGTGGAAGGCATTAGGTGTTAAAACCGACTCCGAAGTCTCAGAAGTTACTCACACGTCTGTGTCCCCTTTGGTTCTGTTGTAGTTGTTGGAGGAACAGTTGTGGTGGCTTAAGAATAAAAATACAAGATTTAAAATTAGGTCTTACATTTTAGATGGTCAGATATAGATCTTTGTTGGATAAAAATTACTTTTAAAAGCTCAGATCTACTATCAACAAAGAACTCCATCAACATGTATTGATCAAAGGTAAACCCAAACCCACTTGCCTTTCATGACCGTCAAAGTGTAGGAGACCTTCTTGTCATTGAAATAACCTTCTATGTCCACTCTGCAGCAGTACGGTCCGCTGTCTGTCGTCTGTATCTTTTGGATGCCCAGGTCCATTTGTCCAGACAGGACATCTCCAATAAGCCGGTACCTGTCTGAGACCTTAGAAATAACTCCGTTCTCATCTGTTTGTACAATGATGTTGTTGCACCAGAAGGTTCCACAGTCTCGTCCCCAGCATACGTGGCTCAAACCGTGATGCTTCACTGAGTAATGACAGGATAAAAGAACAGTGCTCCCCTCCGTAACTTGGAATGCCGTCACGGTGGAGCTATCAACTGTGTGACAAAATTGACATTGCAAAGATGCTTTGGTTGGTTTAATATCTTATGGAATAGTAATATTTAATATTGTTGTAATAAGTTTCTTGCCTGAGACTGTGAGGAGGAGTATCCAGTGCAGTAAGGACAACCTTGGAGGACTAGCCATTCCAACCAGCCGGTGTTGTGTTTCGGCAACACTGGCCTGTGCTGGGCAGCACCAGGGGCATGCAGAGAAGGCCATGTGAATGAGTTACTGTGTTCTCTAGCTCTACGCCTGTGACATCACCAAGAAGGACAGGGCCAGCGACCCCTCTGTCAGCCTTTGTCTGTAGGTGGAGCCATGTGGTAAAGAATAGGGCCTTTGTGTTTTTTCTGGATATTTTATCCATGTCCTTGTCAACAGTCTGCATGAATGACTCCGTGGGCACAATCACAGCACACACGAAAGTTTGGGGTGGCACGTTTGTTTGCTATTGTTGGTAAACAAAGTGTACATGCAGTCACAGCTGGCTGATTGCAGTATTATCTCACTGTATACTTATGACTGGTTTCATAGACGAGGCTTAATGCTAGACCTAGACTAAAATGAATGTTCAAGCTGTTTTAAAGCAGCCTTAACACACAGGTTTCTGTCAATCTCATATTAATCTTGAGTACCTATAGAGTAGTATTGAATACTTCGTATCTATTTAGTTTGATCACATTAATAAAAAGATAGATACAGCTTTACGATTGTTTCCGAAAACATACGGCGCATGCGGGGGGGGGGGGGGAGGGGTAGGCTGAACCAAAGCACGTGCTCACCAATTGCCAACAAAACACAGACATCAGTTTCAGTCACCGCATGCCGTTCATGTCAGGCATCTTTTAGCGCTGTGACGGCTCCATGTATCAGTTTCAAACGATCTCCAAATCCAGCGTTATATCCACCGATTATATAACATTAATCATCCAAATACAGTGAACAAACAAACACCTGAACTTCACGAACGTATGCGCTCTTTCTCTCCACCTTATAAGTGAAAGTAACATCTGCACATGCTCCTTCTCCTCCTCTCCTTGCTGTCGTGTGCTTTTCCGGGAGATTTGTCCAATAAGGTTCTAAGAAAAGTTGTTACGAAACAGTTTTATATGTTTGAAAAAAAACTTTCCAAAACCTCTACGATCACCGGTGGAGTGTGTCCAGCACTGAAATACTATGTAATACGCCCGACTCATTTTTAGCAAGCAGACCATGTTAAGCATGAGAAGAGAGCATGGTTAAGAATGTAAAGAACTCAGAATGCATGACACATCGTTGCAGGGCCGCTTTAACTAAAAATAACTTGCCCTGACATTTCTTAAAAAATGTCAGTGCCAATTTTTTTGTCTAAAAGATTTTTACCAGTGATGCTTTTTCTAACGCCGGCTTAAAAAATACACAGTGGTTGGAGTAAAACATGAATCGCTCCACTCTCTTATTCCCTCCTGCTCCGCTCACATACTCTGTCTCTAACATACGCATAAAACATGATGTCTATGTAGTTTTTTTTTTTTTTCAGAAGGTTATGATGACAGTGGGTTGCAGATAGTACACTGACAGCGTAATGCGATCGTTTTCCACTCCTTCATATGGAATATAAACATAACATTTAAGCTACACTTGTATTATGAATCCTTTAATGCCGTAAAAGTTTGCTAAATATTGTGGCATCCCCGGTTGTGGAAGAATACAGTCGCTGCATAACCTTCCTTCAGATTCCGATATTAGGAATGAGGGTTAAAGTTTATTTTTAAAGACGTTCCAGCTCATGTGGGAAAAACATGAAGTGTTTGTTCGTTTCATTTCTCCAAAGATTCCTTCGTGAACAAGGTAGAGATTGACACTGGATTTGTGGAGAGTTTAAAATTATCAATCTTATGTGGGTAAAACTGCCCTGCGATGGGTTGGCACTCCATCCAGGGTGTATCCTGCCTTGATGCCCAATGACTCCTGAGATATGCGCAGGCTCCCCGTGACCCGAGGTAGTTCGGATAAGCTGTAGAAAATGGAATGGAATGGAATGTGGGTAAAACATTTTTGTACTATGCGTCACTATGCTTTGTTAGAGATCTCTTGATGTGCCCTGAGCACTATTTGCACAAGATGAGTATTACCTGGGGACCAAATTCACAGAAGGCTCCAACTACGCAAACTTCTATCCAATCAAAGCAGTGGGGGTTTACTTCAAAGTGTCTTCAATGCGACACTCCCATTAAAACCAAACGTTTGCAGAGCTGGCCTCAAAACCAGTGTAGAAAATAGCCTATTACTTATTGATTTTGATGTTTATGGATGTAAAAAACACGCAAATGTCATAAGTAGACACAATAGTATAACAGTATAAAACAATAAACAAGCACATTCCATCAGACCTCTAAACTTATGTTTCAACATTGATTCATTTTGATGTCCCTTCTATGTTGCATGACCTCTTTGATTTTAAAATTCACTAGAATCAGCATTGCTTGGTTTAACAAACTTTTATAACCTGGTTATTTGATGACTAAAGCTTTAGTACTACAAACCCAAGTACACTAAACCATTCAAAACCATTTCAAGTGAACAAACATGCAGATACTTTTTAATAATGAAAAAGTGTTGCAATATGTCAGCCACTCTACTCTGGAGCATATGGCATACAAATTAATCTGTTTAAAGACTCTAGGTTAGTCTAGTTTAGTCCGTGATATCTCACTATAACTGTTACAAACTGAAAAACAATAAAGTTCCCACTGATCAACATAAAACCATCAGAAGTCAATGTAAGATATTAATGCCACTGTTCATATTCAGTTTCAGGCTCTATCTGATAGATATTGTTCACGTCCATCTCTCTGCTGTGAAGGCCAACACTGCTGCCAGAGTTATTGTAGATGATTGAGTTATCTGAATTCCATTTTGCAAGGATCCTCTCTTTTCTTTATAGTGGGTCAGCTGTGCTATGACTTTTACTTGTACTTGAGTAATTATTTTTGTACTTGGACTTTTACTTGAGCAAAATATTTGGCTACTCAACCCACCTCTGGTTGCTAACATTCTTCAGTGCGTTCAGAACGCCAGCGACTGTGTCACCGTGTGTCGCTAGTCTCTTGCTACGAGATCGATAGAAGGCATTCCTAGTTTTGGTTGCTCTAGTAACATTTATAAACAATCCCTGCAGTAACTGATGAGAGACGGATGCGTCACCTTCGTTGCATTACCCCCACTGGTAGTCATCCCGAAGGTCGCTCATCAAATCTCAACTTTGCCACGTCGCTAGACATCCCCACTTCCTGTTGCCAACGGTTACTGTCACTCCAGTCGCAGGCTCTCCATTGAAATAAATGACATCGCCTCGCTTTGTCGCTTGCGGTGTGAAAGCATAATTAGTGTTCTGCAGAAGAAAGTCAATCAGTTTTGAATTACATTAGGATGAGTAAATGATGACAGAATTTTTTGTTGTTCAAATTATCCCTTTAAATAAGTATTGAAAATGTCTTCAACCGGTTTATTCATCAAGTCGATTCAATTTAAACTTTCTAACTTTAATTTAAATATCATTTTCATGTTTACATGTACATTTCAACTGTTTACATATAGGAAAGTAATTTAAGTGACGGAAATATGTAGTTTCTCAGTCTATCAGGGGTTAGTCAAGTAAATGCGGAACACGAGTGATGTACTCTGGTATCGTTTTTACATTCTGAGAATGCAATATTCATTCATCCTTAAGCTGTATCAATTTCAATGAGTATCATTTTGTTTTTTTGTGGTGAGAGGTCTTTTGCGAGCATTGAACCAGAAGCAGTGATGCATAGGAAATACATAACAGATCCTTATAACTGGAAGATAGCACAGAGGTATCAGGAAAACAGAAGAAGCTTCGTGATTTCATTTTTTTATTGACTTACACATTTTTATAAACTTACACTAAGTTTTAACAATGACCTTCGTTGATCTAGTTTAACATAAACTCTTATAAGCTGTTTATGTAAAATGTGCTATGACTAAGGTTTTATTCTACAAACTCAAGTTCAGTAAATTATTCAAAAAATTTAAGTGAACAAAAATAAAGATACATTTCAATAAAAAAATAGCGTTACAATATGTTAGGCACTCTACGAAAGAGGGGTTGGCATACAATATTTATTTTTCAGGAGACTAAAGGTTAGTCTAGTTTAGTCTGTGATTTCACAATACATCGGTCACAAACTGAAAAACAATAAAATTAGGTGTCCAGTCCACCGACCAATATAAAACCATCAGAAGTCAATGTAAGATATTAATGCCACTGTTCATATTCAGTTTCAGGCTCTATCTGATAGATATTGTTCACGGCCATCTCTCTGCTGTACAGGCCAACAGTGCTGCCCGAGTTATTGTAGATGACAGCGTTCTCTGAGTTCTGAGCACTGAGGGATAAACATAACACCAAATCATGAGAGTCATCTCTTAATGTCCCACAATGCCCCAAAACATTAAGTCAAAATACAGTTGATTTAAGCATGATGTTTTTGATCCTGAAATCGAAATTAACCAAATGACTCAAGATTCACTTACATTTCTGCCACTGCTCTGCTCTTCCTCTTTTGCTTCCCTGAAAAGTGAACGTAGATGGTAAAACATTTTTTTTTCAAAATGACAAGACAATAATTTAAATTTACAAAATAAACTGCACTTACATGTCAGAATGACAGCAATTACTATTACACCCAACAATAACAGTAGAACAGGCACAATAATCGCAGATGTGTTCACCTTTAAAAACAAATCAGTATCAGCATATGAAAAATTCCAATGCATCATAACTTATCAGATTTCTGTATTGATAAAATACTCACGCTCTTTTTGTTTACCACCAAGGATTGTTCATGATAGTCAACAACGTTGTCTATTTTATAACCAAAACACAAACATGGTGATCAATCAACATGTATGTATTCCCATATGTACATTTCAATCAAACTAAATAAAAAATGATTTAAGCTATATTAAAAAAACTGCTAAAAATGAAATATGCTTTATTGTACCGTGTGTTGTATTAGAGGGCCACAGCGCAGTAGTGCTGCTTTCTGAAGAACCAAAGATTGTAGAACTCTCTTTTGTTGTGTGAATGTCTAATCGAAAAAAAAATAAAAAATCACAATGTTGTACATTGACTGGCTACCAATAAAAGTGTCTATAAAAGCAGAGATCTTTAATGACTAGATGTCAAATGGGTCTCTGAAATGTAGTTGTCTATTATGAAAAATTTAGAAAATGAGTAAGTGTTGTTCTTCAGTCATTATAGATTCACTGCCGGATTAAAATGATGATACCTGTCGCTGTGTGAGTGCTCTTTGATTCAGTGGTTATAGAGCCTGGGATAGTGGTTATAGAGCCTGGGATAGTGGTTATAGCGCCTGGGATAGTGGTTATAGCGCCTGGTATAGTGGTTATAGCGCCTGGGAAAGTGGTTACAGAGCCTGGTATAGTGGTTACAGCCACAGGTTCTGGTGTGGTCGAAACAGTTGCTTTGAAACAGGATATAAAATGTTGCTTTTTAAGTTAACAGATTTAAAGGAGCAATGGCTGTATCAGAAAATTTCCGATCTGTAGATAGTACTGATCTTATCTGTAATGACTGAATGATGTTAGGTAATGACTTTTCAATACTTTTCACCTTAAAAAGGTAGCCTGTAGGATGATCAATGGAAATTTATGTGAATTTCATCATTCAGCCATAACAGATCCACGAAGACAATGTGAAAACATTACAATTTATACATATCTATACTTATAATACCCTCTGTCATGTCTGAGGTGAATACTGTTGTTTGACGCTCAGAGGTGATGCTGGGCACGGACACTGTTTCCTGTGTTGTTGGAGTAGGTGCTTGGAAGAAAGTGTATTTAAATTTAAAATGTGTTATTGTTTCACTGTAAAATGTATAAGAATTATATTAAAAATAACAGATATATTATTGTAATGTTAATTAAAAATAACTATTACTAAGAGTGATATAATAATGAAAAATCAATTGTATGAATGTAAAGAACTATTAATATTAAAAGTATTATTATCAGTATTTCTAATTGTAATTAAATAATACTTATATATTAATTAAAACATTTATTGATATTGCTAAAATATAAGTATGACACGTAAGGTCATCTGTGATGAATGAATGATGAAAAACGCATACAATTCAGACAAATATCTCAAGAAAATTGACAGTTTTTTGCTGTAGATACTTACCGTCTTTAACAATCAAGTTGACGTTATACGTCTCATCATTAAACCATCCAGGAACATGTATGCGACATCCATATTTGCCAGAGTCTTTTTTCTGGATGTTACTGATCGTCAGAGAAACATCTCCATGCGGGATGTCTCCTGTCAGCTGGTATCTGTGTGACGTTCTCCTTACTACTTTATAACCATCACTTGCTATAATTTCATCACCACATCCCATTTTGGGAATATCTCCTTTCATCCAGCATATGTGACATTTTCCATGATATCGACTGTCATACTTGCATGGCAAAGTTGCCCTTTCACCTTCAAAATACTGTACTAGGACGTCACATTTACACACTGAAAAAGAGAGAAACCGGTAGAGAAAGTAAATATTCATAATATTGTAGTTTAAATGTATATACTTGTTCACTTCAAATGAGATGACAGGTTGTTGTATTTCACAAAACAATAAAAAAACAAAATATTATGAAAAATATAATACAGACAAACAAACAAAAACATTTAAAAATGAATTTGACATTATATATGTCATTCAGTTTTTTCCTGTTTGGTACAAAAGCTCTGTAACTACAATATGATGATTTGAGACTTACTTGACAAGTAAAATATTAACCAGGATGCAAAGATCCATCTGTGAAGATCAGTCATGATGAAATGCTTTCAGTCTCTCTGCAAGCAATGGTGAAGACGACCGTGTTTCTCTCACATTTCAAGGAAGTTGACATGCACATGACCACCACACTTTTTTACCATCTGCTCTCTGGCTTCTTTTTTTTTTAAGTTTCACTTCTACTTGGTACATGGTCAACTTCGAGTAACCTAAACAGATTTGTTCAAACTGAGAGACGCTTTACTGTTAATAGCCGTATTATTAAAACTATAAGCCAACTATTTCATGTTGTTATTTAATCGTAGGCCTAAATCATTGGTGTTCTCGTTTTTATTAAACTTTTTAAAAACAGCTGCATCAGACTCTAGAGGCCACTATTGTACCATGTTGCTTTGTGATTAAACCAGCCAATCATGTTCTTAAAACATTCAAAACTTTATTAAGGCCATGTGGAGTTTGGACAAAGAAACATACAGTAATTGATTTCTGAGAAACGGTTGCGTGACAGGGTTAAGAGGTCTGTATTTAAAAAACATTTCCACTAAAATGACCTCACCCTGGAACACTTACAAGCATTGTGTTCCACTATCTACATTTTACAATAATGTCGCTGTAAATAAGTAATCTCAGATTCATCTAAAAAGTCTGATTATGTTGTAATATGCGGATCAGTTACTATTAAAAATATAACAGTCAGTTTGAAAACAAGCCATACAATTTTCATACATCATACAAGTGCTTCACACAGCCACAATGTGTCATCACTGACTACATCACTCCACATTCATGCTTTGTAACTGCTGGTTTTAGGGGTTTATTCCCCTGCTTCTGCTTTGTTGTATAGAGAGCCGCAGTCCTAAGGGCAGAGCGTTAGATGAATGTGTTAATGCACCGTAAGCAGAACGGTCCATGAGTCATCTCTTTCACTTCCACTTAGCCACAAAGACAAAATCTAAGAGCCAAATTTAACATTGCCTGCAGCCTGTGGATCTGCAGAACTTTCCATCAAACCATATGGAACAATTTGATGCTCTTTTTTTTCCTTGAAGGGTACTAAACATACTGATGCTGAGAAAGAATTTGAATTAATCCAAAACCAGGAATATGTCCAGGTCACAATTCACTTCAAAGTCTAAAGAAAAATATATAATGATATGATACTGTACGGTACAGTACATGATATAGTATGATTCTGTATATGGTGTGATATTATATAGGATACGATATGATTTGATGTATGATATATTATATGCTTTTACATCTTACAGACATCTACAATACATAGTTTGCTCATCTGCAATACGTCTCGGAGATGTCTGCTGTCAGATGTTAATTAGACATCTAGACGACGTCTGTAAGATGTTCATGATTTAGAATGGATGTAAATCTGCTCTTTCTAAGATGTTTAGCAGATGCTTTTACGCAACAGATCTTTAACAGACGTATAACACAGGTTCAGACGTCTCCGAGACGTATTGCAGATTAGCAAACTATGTATTGTAGATGTAAATGCAGACGTCAAATAAAGGTAAGCCAGATGGATTGTGTTATCTGGGAAAGGTGTGTGAGTAGTTTTCAAAGTTAGCTAGTGCTTTGAGAGAGCGGTATAGTTTAGCAGCTCGAGCACCACTCAGCGGCAGAGATCGCATCAACGAAACTTCTCTGTCATTTTCTTAACCAGTGATGGACAAACCTGAAGGCAATCCGTCATTTTGATGGACTACATTAAAGGCGATTTGTAATTAGCCTATTTATCATTTCGTGTCAACAGAACGTGATCGTGAATGGACTGAACGTGAAGGAAGGATGTAGACTATCGCGAAGGGATGTGTGTTTCCTTTCATTAGCTTACTCTCAAATGCCTGCTCAGTTTTTCTAAACGCACATGTGGTGCCGTGTTTACAGAGTTTTTACCTCATAAAATAGCCTCTTTTTGGATAAATAGTAGCTTTCAGTAAGTGGAAAAATGTCTCTGTGTTTTCTCTGTTCAGTGAGTGGCAGAAGCAGCACATGCAGTATATGAATAGCTTTCTTGTGAGTAAAAAACACCTTTTACAGGCACCTGTTATTGTTACTGATTGGATATATGAGCATAAACATTTGCTTATAATTAGATTGTAATTGTAATTTTTATGTCCGACAACAGAAACATTGAATGCATAAATGAAAACTCTAAAATAAAAGTCAAGCGCAACCTCTACTCAGTTGTCTAACAGAGACATTTTTAAAAGCGTCAGCCCTACTGCAAGGACAGTAAGAAGCATAAAGAAATATCAGATTATCAGATAAAATAATGAAATAAATTTGCTTTGATCACGGCCAATATATTGTGCAAGACAAAGACTCTTGTAACAGGCTGCTATGTTTTATGTAAATATTTTGCTTTCTAATAGTAATTTGTTAATTCATTAGACTTTCTCTTCTCTTAATTTGAATACTTGATGTAAATTGTTGTTAAATATAGTTTAATAAAAAATGGTTCTGAGAAATTTTCAAATAGCTCCTGTTATCGATGATCGGTATCGGCCGATACAGCTTTCAGTGATCGAGGATCGGTGATCGATATGATTTATGATACAGTATATGGTATGATATTTGTCATTATTATTGCCTTAATGTGAAAAACAATTAAAAAACAATATTAATTATAGTTATGTAGCTAGATATTTCTATTTTTTATGCATATTCTTGCACTACTATCTTTCTTTTTATTTAAATTAAGATATTCCAAGTGTGTGTACAGGTTTCTATACAATGTGGGGACCAAAATGATTTTAGAAGTCCACCTTCATTGTGGATTCAAATAGATTACAAAACATACTAAATTATGCTTACTTGATAATGTAAAAATGCATGTGTAAAAGCCAGAACGTTTATGGAAAGTCCCCGCAGTGTATAAAAACCAAAATGTGCATTAGAGAGAAAGAGCATCAAATTGTCACACCAAAATAGGCTTAATTTTTTCAAAATATATAATTTTTAAGTATGATTAAAGAACCTGTGATATGTTAAATGTAACTTGGAGAGGTTCCTAGTGAATTTCACCAGAACTACTTATTGTGCTTCTTTATAAGCATTTTGTTTAGAGCTTGAGCATGAAAGCATTGCTAATATACTTACTAAACAGAAATATGATGATTAAACCAGGGATGAAGACAATTGCTCCCACTCTCACTGCATTTATGACAAATGTTTCTATTGTTTCCTAGAAAAACAAAAAGCACAGAGAATGTCTGTGTGTATTATCTAAATTTTAATCATGCACAAAATAGATAAAGCCAATATAAAAACACATACATGTACATAAACACACACATTTCACAAACATGTATACAATGTATACAGTATCTTACAGAAGTGAGTACACCCCTCACATTTTTTAAATATCTGATTATTACAACACTGAAGAAATTAAACTTTGCTACAATGTAAAGTAGTGAGTGAACCGCTTGTATAGCAGTGTGAATTTGCTGTCCCCTCAAAATAACTCAACACACAGCCATTAATGTCTAAACCTTTGAACTAGGTGGGCGATGTATATCGCGATTAATGCTAATTATACATGTCTAAAATCGATTCTGAAATCGATTCTTATAAACAGCTCTTTCGTAAGCAGTAGAAAGTACTGCTCGATCTAAAATTACTACGAGGTCGAGTCATTTATAACGTGCATTTGAAAAAGCAACACTCGTCAAACATCATCACTATAAATTTACTTTATTATCATGAAAATACCTGAAAAGGATTGAAAAACAGCGAAAGAATATGTCCATTGGCATTTCCTAGAACTAATCTTTCTTCTTCTGTATCCCATATTCAGAGTTTCTGCGTGAGGGTGCCCTCTGGGTTTCGGATGTACTGCGTGAGGTGGCTGCCGGCTGTGGCTGTTTGTTTATTTTGATTAAAAAGCTGATTAACGTTCAACCGGATCCTCCCTCCTTCTTTCCTACTTTGAACTGTATTACAGTTCCCTATAGATACTTCACTCGTACTGTGTAGTAGGATGCTATGGGCAACCAATATAATCCTGCCGTGCTACAAGAGGAATGATAAACACCAGTTTACCATGGAGCCAAGGCTCGGGGGTAAAGTATGGAGCAGGGGAACCCTGTGGGCGCGTATGGGGCTAATCTAAGAAGAGGCCCAGACAGTTATTCTTCCCAAAGACAGTGTGTTTGGTGCCAGTGCGGTTGGAAGGAACTGTCAGTCCGGCGACCTAGTGTGAGCCCGCTAACTCTTTCACCTCCATTGACGAGTTATCTCGTCATTTAAAAAAAATGCTTCCCTGCCAAAGACGAGTTTTTAGGGCAATCAGTGTTAGTACTGTTGTACAGCAGGTAGCGCTATTACACACCACTGGGAAAAAGTACAGAATGACCACCTCGAGCACGATGAGACTGGCCATGGATCAGCCTTTCTCATGGGCCTTGGCTTTGGTGAAGCGTAGTGCGAGATCGGTTGCGCACCGCAGCTCTCTGAAAGATGCAGGGTCGGTTCCAGACTCATCCATTCCCGGGATGAGTTTAGCCTAGACTAGACGGTGACACAGGAGTGGATTTTTAAACCTCTCCCATTCCATTCCCTCGTGTGGTGTGAGCCCGCTCTTCCCCAAGCACTTAGATCCTCTACCCTGCTGCTCTTTCCTGACATCTTGGGAGGAAGAAAATGGGAGGGCACATGGGGAAGATACGCTCTCTAAGAAGAAAGCTATCCGTGAGCGCAGAGAGGAGATACTCATGCTCTCACAATGAGAGCATTTCATATCTTTGTGTGCCTCTTCAGCGTGGGATAACCCCAAGCATGAGACGCACTCGCCGTGACCATCAGTGGCATGTAGGAAGACCCACAAGAGTGACAGGGACGACGCGGCATTTGCAACAACTTGCTCGAAAATTAGCTCTTTTAGGACTCAATGGATGGCGGAAGGGGAAAAGACCGGAGCTGCTTACCAGTGCTTGAGAGACAGCGAGGCAGCTGAGCAGGGGTCCAATCCCCTGCAGAGGCTTTTCGACGGAGAAATCAGTCTGAAGTAGCGAAGATAGAGTCGCTGAAGGAGAAGACATCTGAGGACACTGCTGCGATGTGTCTGCTTTTATAGCCATAAGCCTCGCCCAGTTTGGCGGGCTCCATAGCCATAGGTCCGTGCAGATTCGCTGCCATTGGTTCAAAGTTTTACTTTGTACAAACCAATGGCCATGTACTATTCACTGCGTTATTAAAAGCTTTAGTCATCGGAGAAAAGGTGTAAGTGAACTCTCTGAGGATCTGAAAAAAATAAGAAGGAAGGAAGGAAGGAAGCCTCTTCTAAAGAAGATGCAGAAGAAAGCCCGCAAACAGTTTGCTGAAGACAAGCAGACTAATGACATGGATTACTGGAACCATGTCCTGTGGTCTGATGAGACCAAGATAAACGTATTTGGTTCAGAGGGTGTCAAGTGTGTGTGGCGTGTGTGGCGGCAACCAGGTGAGGAGTACACAGACAAGTGTGACTTGCTAACAGTCAAGCAGGGTGGTGGGATTGTCATGGTCTGGGTCTGCATGAGTGCTGCCCGCACTCAGGAGCTACAGTTCATTGAGGGAACCATGAATGCCAACATGTACTGTGACATACTTATGCAGAGCACAATCCCCTCCTTTTGGAGTCTGGGACGCAGGGCAGTATTCCAACATTATAACTACCCAAAAAGAAGCTGATGGTAAAGGTTATGGACTGGCCAAGTATGTCTCCAGACCTAAACCCTATTGAGCATCCATGGGGCATCCTTAAGCGGAAGGTGGAGGAGCACAAGGTCTCTAACATCCACCAGCTCTGTGATGTCGACATGGAGGAGTGGAAGAGTACTCCATTGGAAACCTGTAAACATCTGGTGAACTCAATGCCCAAGAGGGTTAAGGCAGTGCTGGAAAATATTGACACTTTAGGCCCAATTTGGACATTTTCACTTTCTCACTTTTGTTGCCAGTGGTTTAGACATTAATGGCTGTGTGTTGAGTCAAATTTACACTGTTATCTACATTTACAGTGTACACTCACTACTTTACATTGTAGAAAAGTATCATTTCTTCAGTGTTGTGAAAAGATATAATAAAATATTTAAATAAATGTGAGGGGTGTACTCACTTCTTTGAGATACCCTACATATACATAATCCAAGCAAATGCACAACTGCTGCTTTTGCTAATACAATGTATCAGTGCACTACCTCGGTTTGGACCCCGGCAATGGATTTTCCTACGTGGATGTCAGTAACATCTGAAATAAATCAATACATTTGCATTTAGTATATTTAAAACTACTGGATGATATTTCAGCAGTGCTTTCCATGTAATAAGGGTGTTGTCATGGTTATATTTTTACCTGCTGCATTTCTTGTTTCTGATCTAATATATTCTTCAGTAGTAAGTCTGATTGGGTCGAATACAGAGTAGACTGTGTAAAACATAATAGTAAACAAAACAGTAAAGCTGAAGTTATTATAATTCATGTGACCCTGTTTTATCATCAATGCGCTTTATGTTCCTACTTTAAAAGTTAACACTAGCCATAGAAGTGACTGTTAAATGTCTTCAATGATTCGTGACCTATACTTGTAGTGCAGTTGCACTACATTGAAATTGTTAAGTGAATAATTTATTAATGATGAATAAATTAAGTGTCTCCCATTGTTCACTAATTGATTATTTATTTAATAAATAATTTAAATTAATGAATGTCAAGAAAGGAAGATTTCATTAGTGTGTTGTAGGGCTGTGGTTCTCAACTGGTTATGCCTGAGGACCCGGATTTGACATTTTGATAAAGTGGTTACCCAACATAAAAGTGTTTATTATAATAAACAAATATGATATTTGTTTTAAAAAAAATTGGGGTTTCATACAACATTGTACTAACCTGATGCATTTAGTTTAGTTTGTTTGGATGCTCTTTGCTATCCTGTCCTTATGGATGCGGTAAATGATAACACATTTTTGTATTATGGAAGTATTGTTTTTTTATGATGAGTGATATTGTGTTGATTTTGTGTTAAATATATAAAAGGGACAACACTAGGTTGAGTTCAAAGTAACACAAAAAGTTTTGTACATACGTTCAGTTCTGTTTTTTAACATAGTGTATTTAAATCTGATTTACACGTAGGACAGATTTGCAAACCTTGCTTTTCCTGCTTCGCTGTTGTAAGGGCCGATTGTGTGAATCTTTTCGGATCCGGTCCTTATATGCAAGCACAACAAAAATACATCACCACATCTGAGCACAAGAAAATTCACAAAAAGATTAAATTAGTTGTTTACTCACTATTGCTGATGAAGAGATAAACAGTGTTACTAGCATCATTGAAAAGTCCAGGGACCTCGATTCGGCACACATACAGCCCAGCATCCTTCTCCTTAGCGCCCTTGATAGTGAGCGAAACATCCCCTCGTTCAAGCCTACCAGCCAGGCTAAACCTAGGCGTCTCTCTGTAGTCAACTTGCAAACCGTCAGTGGAGATGAGTGTATTCTCACAGGTGAACCATGACTGATCTCTCCCCCAACAAATGTTTAATATACCGTGTCTGTCAATATCATATTTACATGGTAGGGTAATGGTTTCCCCAACCTGTCCGAACACCATTGAAGATATAACGCAGTCTACATCACAAGTAAAGAGAGGTTTCAGCATAGTTCAAAATTGTTTCACCCTCATTTTGCAAAAACTTTTTACACAATATGTCCTGACTTCCAGAAAAAAAACGCTTCATGATACATAAGAGGCTACATATAAAACTAAGTCATGTAAGAAATCATTGTGTATGGAATCATTGTTTCTTCAGTGGTCTTGGTGCAGAAATACAGCACAAGACATGCAGACAACAAGAAAAAGAACACAAGGATCACAGATATGAAATATAAATAGTACTGCACTGCTGAAATAAGCATTATTTTTACTCACCAGATACAAGAACACTTGATGTGATAAGGAATAGAAAAACAACCATTTTCTGTGCTGTCTCACACTTGAAGACACTCATCATTGTGCAAATGGCTCACGCTCTAAAAATACAACTTCTCTTTTCCAAAGAGGCTGTTCAACAGGAGGCATAACTTCAACACGCTCTTGGTCTGCTTCACAGTGCCAGATATTGGCAATTTTCCTTTTAAGTGTAAATTTAAAATATAGAAAATTTTTGAAATTTTGAATAACAGACAATGCTTTAATGCTTTAAATAATTATCAGCAACCCTGCTCATGTAGTTTGTTTGAAAACATAAAGGAAATTATTATTTTAAAATGATTATATAATTTATAATTATAAGTGATTATTCACACAGCTCACGATGCGATACGATTCACTATACTGATCTCACAATGAGATAAATTGAGATGAATAAGAAATGAACAAGTGCCCTTTTATTATTACTCAAATGCTGCTGATTTCTTTGTAAAATTAAAATATATTTCGTCAAATAATAAATTCCAATTCAAATAGAAAATGAATAAAACAAGTCTCTTTAATATAATTAAAATAAGACTTTGTATGTGCTTATTCTAACTTGGATGTTTTTTTTTAGGTATATCCATGTTTTCCACGTTTGCAGTAAACACAGCTGCCCCAGCTGTTCAAAACACCTATCGAGATTCTTTTAACATCTCAACCGACTTAAATCGTCACATATTATAATCAATTTTCAACCGGCTCACGATTAATCTTTATAATTATTAATTCAATTAAAAATTGCCAATTTAAGGTGGGATTTTAGGATGTGGTTAGCAAATTAGACATTTTAAAGTAGTTTTCAAAAGAATAAAGTGTTGTTCGGTGAAGTCTATATTTGCATCCGAATTTCCCCTCGGCGATTAAAAAAAGTATGTTGTATTAAAACTAAATCACTAAGAAGTGGTACAAATATCCACAAGAACTTCCTTTTAAATAGGGTTTTTTTTTTCACATTGAACGTTGCTGACACTGCAGATCTTCACAGGCTATTTCAAGTCTAGACTTGCAAATTTCCTTACGACGGCAGGCTCAGTTATGGTTTGAAAGGTTATGTAACGTTCTGATGGATCTAAGACTTGATATTAATTGCACTATTGTTAGATTTCTTTGGATGTCACAAACATGTTTTTCATTGGCAAAACCTTTTATTCAGCCTCTTCATAGGTTGTACATATGGGATCAATCAATATACTAAAGTTAGAAGTACCGAGTTCTCGTGTTCGAGATGTATGTTTTATTGTAAAATAAGCTCTTAGAGTAATTTTTACAACAGATCCATAATTCAATTTTACCCATAATTCTATATAAAAAAACACTATTTTAAAAGCCCGTAAGAAACTTCTCAGAGAAGCAAATGTGGGATATGGGAATTAATTTTTTTTCAGGTTTTAGAACTACAAACTTAACATATTTATTACATTGGGATCGGAAATTGCTTTAACAAAAAAAAAACGTTACCAGCACTTCTGAACAAAATTAAGGATTAAATTTCCCGCAGTGACTTAAAGATCCCAATACATGTAAATGTCCTACTGAGCCTCAGGAATTCTCTTGCACCTGGGATGTAACGTATTAACGCTCCATTAACCCCTTTTTCTCTCACATTTATGCATTTACCAGATTCTTTATCCAAAGTGACTTTCACAGCATTGAGGTTTTTTACATTTAGTCATTTAGCAGACGCTTTTATCCAGAGCAACTTACAAGTTGGGTAAACAATGGAAGCAATTGGGTCAAACATTAGCATAAGTGCAATAAAAACATGTCTCACATGTTTTTTTTTAGATATTGTAGAAAAGATACAGAAATGATCGGTCAGGTGCTGATGGAATAGATGTGTTTCAGCCGATTCTTAAAGATGGCCACATAAACTGCTGATCTTGTAGCATCATCTATCATTTCTGATATTTGATCACTTCACTTGTGGAAGCGATCCAGAGAAGGTTCGTGAGAGCGAATTTTTTACCTGTTTGGGATGGCACCACAAGACGTCGTTCGTTTGCAGAGAGTAAGGATCTGGCGTGTACATAAGTCTGCATAAGTGAATGAAGTGGTGGTCTTGTAGGCCAGGAGCAGAATATTGAATTTGATGCGAGCGACTATTGAAGCCAACTTAACTTAATGAAGAGAGAAGTGATGTGTGCTCTCTTCGGTTCATCAAAGACCACTCTGGCCGCTGAATTCTGGATCATCTGCAGAGGTTTGGTCATGCAAGCAGGAAGACCAGCTTGTAGCGCATTGCAATAATCCAGTCTGGACAGAACAAGTGCCTGGACTAGGACCTCCGTAGAATGCCATGATATGAAAGGTCTAATTTTCCTGATAATGTAGAGTATGAATCTACAGGACAGAGTGGTGCTGGTAACTTGATTTTACCAACTGCACATTCTCTTAGAATCAAATCCATGACCTTGGTGTTGCAAGCGCCATTATTAACCAGTACAACCTGGACGCAGTCATTTCCTTGTTTTGGAAAAACCTTTTTATAGACCATGTCGCAAGATGTGTCAGAAGCTTTTCCGGTTTCAATTTATTGGTTGAATATATATATGAAATTGTTTTTTATAAATGCACACAAACACAAACAGTGAGGGAAATAATTATTTGATCCCCTGTTTGATTTTGTACATTTTCCTGCTTAAAGAAATGAAGGGTCTATAATTTTTAATGGTAAGTATATTTGATCTGATAGAGACAGAATATTTAAAAATCAGGGAGAAATTATTTTTATAAATTGATTTGCATTTCAGTAAAATGGGAATAATCACAAAACAAAGGGCCCTCAAGCAGCTACACTTATGACACCGAAGGTCTGAATGACATGCGAGTCAAAAATACAGTCTGGGAATGTACAGCGCAAAAAGGCTTGCGCGCCCGGCCACAAAAAGGGGAAAAGCAATGCGGTTTGTATCCAGCGGGAAATCCGCTATGGACCGCAACGGAGCATGAGACTGAGAATGTCACCCACTGCCGTGGGAGGGAGAAGACAGAACCAGCAATTCTCTGGGTAATAATGTCCAATGAGCAAAGCAGAAAATCAGTTTAATAATCCACTTTGAGACAGGTAATGAAAAAGAATCCATTAGACAGACAGGGCAGAGATATTTGGATGAAATCCACTTTGACCGACAGGAGAAACACACCAATCTCCAAGACTAAGAAGCAGTTCCGTGTAAGGCTGGGACACACGGTAGACGGGACATCCCTCCAGAGCCGTCAGATCGACCATCCAGATGGACAGGACACATGCAGCGAGTCTGGATGAAAAAGCGCTGATTAGCATGATACCCAAGACAAGATAAAGCGACCAGTAAGTCACCGGAAATAACAATGACGATCTGACAAAGGACTGTAGAACATAAGGGAATATAAAGGCAAGGAAATCAAAACCCAAACTACAAACAGTTGGGGAGAGAGAAGACGACGACGAGTAATCCAGGTGAGAGTCATAAAGGAGAGAAAAGACACTGATTAGCACAGGTCAGAAGAATTAAACAACAGGGTAATGAGGGGCCGGGGTAATACAAAACTTAAGGGAAAGCACATGGCAGGCTGTAACCCATACCATGCGCTCAACAAGAGACAAAACATTGACACAAGAGAAAACAAAGACACAGACAGGAACCCTGACAAATCATATATAAGTCCTAAAGATGTTCTAAATATTCTGTTGGTTGTACAGTATATTCTAACATTTGCCTGTTTAAAAACTAAAATAGGAAGTGCTTTTGGATAAGTATTTAGATTCTTCAAAATTGTCAAATGTTTTGGAACACTTACTCACTATGTGTTCATATTTTTCAACATTTTATAATAATAATAAATTCATTAAAATGATGAAATGAAACAAAGGGAACCATAGGAATTGTGTCGTAACAATATTAATAATGTAAAACATATGTTTTTTCCTCTTCAGTGCAGTCACCTCTTGACAAGAATATGCAGAAATGTTTTCTTGTCTTTTTGTCAAAGCAGCTTCTTGAGGTCTCACCCTAAAATGCTTTTTAACCCATTTTAAAGGAGTTCCCATCTATTCTGTGCTCTTATTGGCTGTTCTTTCTTCATTATTAAGTCAAAGTCATCCATTATAAAAATGTTTCTTATTAAATAAAATGTTCCTTTTGTAATGAGAAAACATGTATGTTTGTAAAATTATATTTTGTCTACTAAACTAATTTCAGACATTTAAGCATATACCTTCAGATCAAAATATTTCTTTACATAATGAGAAGCATTACACTCGAGTGTCCCAGAACTTTTGTCCGGTATTGTCTGTGACGGGAAAATAGACCACATTTAACTCCCACTTCGACTTGTTCTTACCATTTTAAATTCAAAGACATTGTCTATTTCAGTGATCATAGGCATCACAAAACCTTTTTTTGGGTGGTTATGTGTTTTTATTTTAGTGGTAAGGCTATTTCCTCCAAAAACTGCCATTTTCTTGGCTATAGAGGAAACAACAATATAAAAAGTAATTATGTGATAAATTATTATGACATTTAATCATGATATCAAATAACATTTAAAAATCTGAATGCGCTAACTTACAGCAGTCCATGTGGACCTTCATCATTTTTGTTTGAATGACCCCCAGCAGCATATGGTCATTTAAGAGCTCTCTTTTAATTTCCCGTCTTTGCCAGCAGTTCTGAACAGTGCTCTACCAAACAATTGTAATCATCATTTGCAAGTGTTCATGAATTGCAATCATCATTTAGAGATAATGAAAAGACCATGATTAGAGTGTACATTGTAAGAACCGCTTCTGAAAAATTTAACAATAGAAAGATTTTTTAATCTTTTTGCATTATCTTATAATTTCTCATGGGAATAAAATACACTACCTCTCTCTCTCTTTTCTTAACTGATCTGAAGGTATATGCTTAAATGTCTAAAATGATTTAAGTAGACAAAAATATAATTTTGCAAACACACATGTTTTGAAATGGATGACTGAATAATTAACAGCCAATGAGAGCAAAGAATAGATGGGAACTTCTTTAAAATGGTTTAAAAAGCATTTTAGGGTGAGACCTCAAGAAGCTAATGCTTGATAGAAAGAAAAGAAAACATTTCTGCAAATTTTAATCAAAAGGTAACTGCACGGAAGATGATAAAATACAACATGTTTTCATTTCTTTTCTTTTATTTATTTGTTACAACATAATTCCCATAGTTCCCTTTGTTTTATTTCATAAGTTTTTTTATTTAAAAAAATATGAACACATAAGTGTCCCAAAACCTTTGACTGGTAGTGTACGGACACCAAAATGCTATTCTGTATTGTTGCCATTTCGAGCCAAACCCTAACAAAATGAAAGAATGAAAAAGAATGAAGATTTTTCTTACACTTTCTTAAAATGTTTTATATAACAGCAAAGTCTGAAGCATTTAGTGTAAAAAAAGGCAGACTCTTGGGAATGTGTTGTAATTATATAAAGTAATAAATGCAAGTACACATGTTTACTTCTAATCTCATAGACATTAAATGCTTTATGCACTCTGTTCCTCTGAGAAAACAACTTAGTCAATATTTCTGTGGAAATCGTGAATGCAAGCAGATACTGATGTTTGATTCAATTTAAGATCACTTCTTATCGGTGTTCACTGCGGGTTGAGCACCATCCAGAAGGAAAAAAACTGTTGGATAATTGGACATCCATAAGAACATTCTGTATACCACAGAAGGTTTACTTAACGCTATAAGAACACATGTCGAATGCAGTAGCAGCTTTTATGTGTCACAATCTCATACAGAATAAGACTGTGGTTATGTTTTACATTTTTCTCTTTCAGATGATTTAAGCAAATGGACTGATACAGTATATAACTAATTATCCTGTACTCTTTATTATTCCTGTCTTCTGAGGGCAGCCGATAAGCTGCACCTGTTCACACTCACATCTTTTGCATTCAAGGCTTGTGCTATTGTCTTGTTTCTCATTCAAAAGCGGCATTTCGCACTGTGAAGTACCATAAGCACATGTGAAGAAAAATGCTTTGAATTTGTATCTTGCTTAATGAGGACCTTGACAAAGGACACGCCTACAGTATATTTATATGCCTTTTTTCTATTCTATTTTTGATTTGCCTTGAATTATGAATTACATCCGGGTGGAAGCAGTTTAGAGCTTGAAGGTGAGTTGCACAATAAGGATGAAATTGAGACACTTGGTTGATCCCAGTTTTATTTTAATTTGAGTTGTGTTGCACCCCTTAATTTTAAACATTAAAAAACATCGATTAAAATGTTTACTTATATAACTGAAACCGATTTATATTCACCAGTGTAACTAAAAAGCGACAGAAATAAATAGCTTATGCAGGAACAGGAAAAAACTGCTATTAGCTATCCACCTCATTTTTTTTAATCAATTTTTTTGTCAGACTAAGTTTTATGGATGACAATTGTTACATCGTATGTATTTAAAAACCGGTATGATTCTCACTGCTCAGTTATAAAACCACTTACAATGGGTTATAAACATGCTCTATCCACCTCATTTACTTCCTTTATGTCTTGAGACTTCCGTTTTATTAGCTGGCCAGTGGAAAACAATGGAAGTGTTGAGCACGTTCAAAACACCATTATAACAGCTCTTGTGATTGCTTAATTTTACTACACTGTGTATCAATATACATTATGTTTCCTTACATGTATTTTCCACAGACGCAGCTGCGGAAAAAATCAATAGACCATTTAAAAATTATTTCCAGTTTTTCTGAATTTACTATTTATAGGTATGTGTTTAGGTAAAGTGTTAATTATAGTGGTGGGCCGTTAACGGCGTTAACGCCGTTAACGCAGTGAGACTATTATCGCGCGTTAAAAAAAATGTCGCCGTTAATCTATTCTCAAAGTTGGGTTGGGAGCTGGGTCTATACTACGCAAGCTATGATGACTTTCACCTTGATATTTTAGCGCGGATGTATACCAGCTTAACTGCACTGTACGCGGCGAGAACGAGATTTTTCAACTCGCGTCATTCGCGGAAGCAGAAGCCGGCTCATCATCTCATAAGCAGGGCTTCATTCGCGCGATTCGCGCAGCAAGTAGGTCTATCGCCTCTTTGCATTAACATATAAATCACTCGCGCTTGACACGCCATTCGCGTTTGGTCTGAACACAACATAACGTTACTGTGAAATTACCGCATCAAACGTGACGTGCTAACATGGATGCAGCTATGAAGCCGCCGGGTTTGCTTCAGGGAATATTAATTTTTAAGAAGCTTCCCAATAGAAACATCGACAAGACTAAGGTTGTTTGCACCTTGTGCAATGCGGAATTGGTTTAAAAAAACACTTTCTCTCAACAGGTAGTGGTCTAGCTTTAGTTGAAACCAGTAACTTTATATTGAGATCTAATGTATTATGGCTCCTGTATGACATATCGCTTGTTGCTCCCTCACTCTTTGTAAGTCGCTTTGGATAAAAGCGTCTGCTAAATGACTAAATGTAAATGTACTGTAGGAGCTCTTCCAGTCTCAAGTACCACCTAAACGGAAATCATCCCTTAGCTAATGCGGAAGTAAACACAAGTTCATTTTATTGAACATAATTTAATTTTCATCACCAATTATCATAGTAGAACAGCTTTCTCAAGCAGTTTGTGATGCATTTTGGAAACAGGAGATGAGCCCCTGGTCTAATGCGCCACCTGGCTTGAGAAACCCGTTCTCAAAGACTTACTTTTAGTCATTATTTGGGTAGCACACATATTCTGAATGCCTTCGGCAGAATTCAAATGAGCCATTTTAATCTAGATTAATCTAGATTAATTTTGGAATTAATCTAGATTAATCTAGATTAAAAAAATTAATCTATGCCCACCACTAGTTAATTACATAACAATATATCTCCCAAATTTCAACCAAAAATATTTTTTATATTTCAGCCTGTCCTCCAGGTCAAAACAACTCAAAAGGTCATTATAAACGTAGCTTATTACGAAAACAGTTCACGTTTTAAATTTAAGCGCTCTAGCTATTTAGTTATGAAAACAACCCCATGACGTTTCGTGCAGTCAGGTAAATACGCATTAATTTTTGCCTTTGTAAAAGTAGTAATGATTTAATAACTGTTTGTGGATTCAAGGATATTTTAAGAGCACCTAACTCCAATCTTTCCTGTAGCTCAGTGGTAAGAGCATTGCGTTAACAACGCTGTGGGTTCGATCCCAGGGGATTGCACATACTTAGAAAAAAATGTCACGAGACAGACGAAAGCCCTATTTCCCTTATATGCCTGACATAACTTGGCACCAGATTTGAAAATCTGGTAACACACTGCATAAACCAGAAAACAGCGGATGGGTTTTGTATCTGTATCATGTTTTTTTGTTATTTAATAAATAAATGTGTTAGGTTACTTTGTCAAAATGCCAGAATATGTGTGTATGTGTAATGTAATGTAAATACAGTTATCACGACATTTTGAAATAAAAAACACAATACATGCTAATATTGCAAAATAATATCCCAAACTGTACAATAATATTGATGGTAGGCGCTGCAGTTTTACCTGTAGCTGGTATAGGCCCTTATTTAGTAAACGGCGCTCATGTTTGTATTTGAGAAAGGGACAAACGACACACCAATGTCATATGGGTTGGAGGATATGTTGTTCTATTAGCATTTATTTGCAGAAAATTACAACTGGAGAAACGGGTCAAAATAACAGAAAAGATACTCTGTATTTTTTCAGACCTCAGATATTACAAATTAAACAAGTTTGTGTTCACTTTTAAGCAATACAACACTAATATTTTTACGAAAACTTGTTTTCATGTGTCTTGTCATGCTGTAAGTCTTTCACATTGCTGTCGAATGACACAGTCATTGAGAGTAATTGTTTTGAACTAAGCAGACCTTTTGATATATAATTGTGTCTCATACCCTCGTCCAGCTAGAATCCTAAATGGCACATTGAACTCAATTTACCAGGTTGTTCTTTTGCCCTGAACATTGTGTATTCCTAAAAGCTGTCATGAGCCTGAATTAATCACGCTGTTCCTGGGAATTAACTCTCACTGTGCTTCTGTCACCTTGCCATGAAGAGGTAGTTTAACCATTGATTTGTATCACAAAGGAACCTGTTAGACACGTATATGGACAAAAATCCATCTGACGCTGCAACACACGTTCTGAACTCTCCATCTAGCAGTTTCACTTCTTTCTTGGACGACTTGCATGTTGACCTGTAATGACTCCAGCTTTTATATATTTGTTGGCTGTGTTTTTATAGTAGAAAAATAGATTTTTTCAATTCAACCAATTCAAATGTGACATAAACGATGATGTCATTGACCAATATAACATTTGCAACTCATCTGCCTGGGCCTCGTTGTTCAGATTTCTGATTGCTTAACATGACCTTAATACAATTTACTACAAATAGCCTGGAGGGATGGTGTAGCCTAGTGGTCGAAGGTCTGAAATGGTAACAGAAAGGTTGTAAGTTCAAAACCTTTAAAGGGCAATCCATGAACTACGACGATAATGCCCTTGAGTGAGGCATCTCATCCCCAAAACGCTCCAGAACAAACGTTGTAAATGATCATCAGTGTAGTATGTAAACAGCAAGTCCCCTCGGGTAAAACTGAAATAATACAGACGATTATTTTCCCATATTTTAGCAGAGACATCTCATTAAATTTGTTATAAGATTATAGAGCCATGATGCGCCAATATAATCTCACAGCAATTCATATATATTTGACGAGATAGCTCCTTCGTATAACTTCATATAAGTCACATCCTTCCTTTGTGTACATGTTAGTACAATTTGCTTTTACACTGTGTTGTTTTTGTGTCATTCATATGAATCACATAATATGAATAAGCCACCTTGTAAAAGAATTGCGAACTTCCATGACATCAGTGGTGTAGTCTAGTTTTTTGTAGTAAGAATACTCCGATTTTTCCCAGATCGACAATCCATGAGACCACACTCAAAAATTCCTAGAGTATGATTCTACATGTAATCAAGAGCATTCTAAAAGATTTTTTGCAAGCAAGATTTCAATAGCCAATGACAGCTGGGGGGACTTGCTGTTCTTTTGATCACTGTCTCTCAGCCAGTTAAGAGTTACATTTAGCCATAGATGTTATATGTGCACAATCCCTAAAGCACATGGTTTATCAGCTGGCAATTTTTTTCAATGCACATTTGTGATCCATGTGAAAATCCAGCTATAAAGTCATTAATTTGTGATGTACTACATTAACCCACCCTGCTAAAAAATACAAAACCATTACATAAATTCTAGTGGTTTTCATCAAAATACCATTATAAAAAACAAAAAATTATATTACAGATAATAAATTGTCTTTAAAGGGCCGCAATCCCAGGTGTTTTCTGCAATGAAAAAATAGTCAGAGGTATCCCCAGAATGTGTTTTTCAAGTTCCACTCATCACGTATCTTTTATTACAAGATGTTGAACATGGCCATTTGTGGCTGCAATGGACAACGTGCCGTTTTTGTGTGTGTCTCTTTATATGCAAATGAACTTCTGCTCCCCTGCCCGTATGCAAAATAGGAGGTAGAGCGCCTACACATGTGCTTTGGATGACATCACGACAAGCAATATGGCGGAAAGTGCTATTACGTCTGTGTAGTAGAGTAGGCGGGGCGGGGCGGGGCGAGACCGTGGTTCGAGTCCGGTGAGTCATTGTGAATGAGCTCCAGCTGTGCGCACACCGGGCTCGAATCACGTAGGAGAATGGGAGCATATAAAAGGAACGAGCGACCAGACCGTCATAGAGAGAGGAACGGGCCCGAACACATGTTAAGTTTATATTTATGTTCTTGTGTTTTGTATTTATGTTTTGTTCGCCGGCGGTCGTACGTGAGGGGCCGCCGGCTGTTATTATTTGTATTAAATCTTTGTTTAAATGTCTTCCGGTTCCCGACTCCTTCCTTCCCTTTTATGAACCTTATTACAGTCTGTAATGCCATTTCCAACCAAACCACACACTAACTGCAATAACAATCACCTTAATGCCTTGTTCATGAATACGAATTAAATGGAAAGGACAGAAACATAGATAGAACAACATATGCTGACCATTTGCTTTATGAAATGTTGGCCATTGATGATTAATCATGTGCATGCATATCATTAAAGCCATAAACACGGATACAGGCATACATATGCTATCAGAGAATGCTATCAGAGTATATGTCAGACAGGAGTGTTAAGATCAGCAACCAGGTGTTATTACGTTGTGAGTAGCAATTTCCGCGTAACCTCATTGTTTTACAAATGCGCTCTCTGTTTCTATCCGCTCTTAGTATTGTCGCACTTAGGACATATGAGAAAATACTGAACTCACCGAGAAAGACACTGCTATAACTTTCTTTCATTGGAATGAACAAGGTTTTCAGAAAGTATGTATGTCGGTCACAAGTTTTACCACTAACGTTACGACACAACACCTGTCTTTGAACCAATGTTAAGTCTCAGGATTAGCTGCGAACATGTAAACAACAGTCTCTAACATGGTACACATATTATTTAATAAAGGTGTATCTTCCAGAGATGAAGTGGGAGCCGGAGATACATTGCGGAGACCTGAGCTTGGTCTTCCGGATGCTGGGCCACCAGGTACGGGAGCTTCGATTTTTCAACCTTTTCGACTACCTGGAGCTCTAGCTCCAGACTTAGGGGTCGCATCGACTCGACCTTCAACAAGTCCTGGCTGAATGTTGGTTCGTCCATCCGAAAACAGTGCTTTTCTCTGGATGCAGAGTTCTCCGCGACATTGACATTGATTGTTAACTATAAAAATTAACAATGAACATTTGTGCAGTTTTATGAAGCACCCGTTGCACTTATAGATTGCTGGCAGTGTCTCTTGCCTGACTTCCACAAGGCTGGCCAGGAATTCTCATTTCTTATCATCTAAAACAATTATGAACATAGTAGTAGAAGTTTTCTCTCCCTTTCGCCTTCATTTAATAATTCACCACACAAATTTTTGTGAAGTTGGCTAGTTAGATACAATTTAATATGCCAACAATTCCCTAACAGTAATGTAAATGATGACAAATATGCTAATTTTATTAACATTTTACATTTTATGCATTTGGCAGACGCTTTTATCCAAAGCAACTTACATTGCATGATACAGTTGTTTCTAAATATGTGCAAACCCTGGGATCGAACCCATACCCTTGCCATGCTCTTACCACTGAGCTACAGGGAAACATACGCAGTAGTTTTAAAAGTGGGCTTAAGTTATCAGCAGAAAGTATCATACACCGATTGTGACCCCGGGACGCTATCAAGACTGAGGGGGACCCAGTTTACAGCGTAGTATGAGCCTCGTTGGGCTCCTTTTCTGTAACACGTGCTACAGCTGCAGCATCACCCGAAGCGGCAGAATAGCTTCGGGGGCAGGCTTACGAAAACGCTGAAAGTGTTTTTAACCTTTAAAACTTTTCAGTGTTTTTAGTTAATTTTACTTGAGTAAAAGTATGCAGTTTAAAAAACATAAACATTTATTTAGTGGAGTAAAAGTATAATATATGCTTTATAAAAAAAATCTGATAAAGTATGTATATTTGAAAATAAAAAAATTAGAGTAAACTCTCACATATAATCATATATATTTTAAATCTATTATATTTTTGATGCATTATATTATTATTAGGGCTGTCAAAAGATTAATCGCGATTAATCGTGTCCAGAATAAAAGTTTGTGTTTACATAATATATATCTGGGGCTGTGCAAAATTATTTGGTATTTATTAACACATACACATCCATGCATATATTTAAGAAAAATCTAAAAATTGTTAAACATTTATATATAATTTCAATTGTTGGTAAATATAAAAAAACACATGTAAATATTTCCTAATTATGTATATATGTGTATGTGTTTATATTTATAAATACAAAATGAATATGCACTGTACATAGACATATATTATGTAAACACAAACTTTTATTCTGGATGCGATTAATCCCTATTTATCTTTTGACAGCCCTAATTATTATATTCATTATTAGTTTTAGCGTATCGGTATTATTATTCCTTATTGTTTAGTTTAATGTCAGTGATGTGCCTATGGCTGAATTTTCAGGGGGTTTTGTTCTCTGGCATTAATAATTGTATTCTGGATCTTAACATCAAGTGCTAGAAAGTGTGACCGGCACTCACATAAAAAAGTGCCAATTATCAATTCCCGCAAATGCTGCATAATGTCTCTCTGTGGATAACTGGCCACAGCATTTGTGCGGCTGAACTTGGAGACATGACAACCTGAAGCAGGCTGATAAGCTGCGCTGACAGTTATTGTGACATCGTGAATCCTGCCATAAAACAGCTTTTCTAGTTCTTTCTAGAAAAATCTGATAAAGATTAATTCTGGTGTTGATGTGTGAAACCAATAACTGAATGAGCGTCTATGGTCAGTTTGGGAAATTGGAAAATGTGGTATGGATCATGCTTGGTGGATACACCAAGTATGCGGTTTAAGTTTGCTTGAAGTGGATACATTTGTTATTCGGTTCAAAGAGACGCGTGTTGCAATGATGATTTTTTTAGTGTAAATTAGATTAGCAGCTTGGAGTGATCATAACTACTGATAGATCACAGCCAAAGATCAAACACAGAGAATCATTACCATGTTTGTGGATAATCATAGTGGGTGATATAAGATGCTTTTTGTTTCCACCTGTGATGAGGTCCTCACTTCATCAGAGCACTGTTACAGATGGATTAAGCCCAGCTGAGGGTACTTCTCAGGCTGGCCACCTCCTTTATCTGCTTACCATGACTGCAGAGTGAAGAGAGCTCCTTTTTGTCTGCCTTTGCTGAAGATATGACAGTGTGCCAAAGACTTGTACCCGCACGCACAGGAAACAGATAACTGAGGGACAAAACCCAAGGTGCCACCAGAGCCGGCGCCAGCGGAGCACTGAAGAGAGGGCGTATGAAATATGAGAGGGGTCAATCATGTAATACATGGTAATCCAAGCTAGAAAATACATGAGAGGTTCCTAATTTATGTCATGTAGTAATCAAACATGTCCCTGCTACAATCACAAGTAATAAACCTAGTGAGAATTTTTTAGACGACAAAGCACGTTTGTCTTTTAATCTTACAACATAAAATGAAAACATAGCTTAGATCATATATATATTAATACATTTATTGCATAACAGAAATAAACAGGTCTAGTTGGATCTCATAAATATAATTGAAAAGTTTGAGAAGAACACAGGAATAAGAATTATAACACGGTTATTATAAATCTCCTTTTTCTGGTGGAACGTTGTTATTGCTGCTCTTTCCAAATAGCCATGAACGTTTTGCTAAAACCAGCGGTTGTAAACACAGAGTCACTTCCACGAAATTTCCGACAGGGATCTGTTTTCTCTCTCAAGCCATTCTCTATCTTTGTACCAAATTACTGAAAATAATCGCTTACAGTTAGTCTTATGTTGTTGTTTTTTTGGAAACTGTTTGAGATGAACCTGGGCTGGCTCTTTGCCAAGGTCCTCTAGCACACTTAACGGTGACGGCAAGTCGTCGTTACTTTTGCCGGGCGGAGTGACAGTGGTGAGTGGCGTAGACGCGCTTAGGTCGTTGTCCACGCTGGATACTCTCGGTTCTTTTTTTTTATTCAGTTTCGAATGTCTTATGAATTATGAAATGTGTGCTTTCCATACGTAATGGTTTGAGCGCACTATATGAAACAACCAATCAAAATGTGACTTTACCAAACACAATGTCCTTAACTAAGTATTAATTTGTATTCTAAAATTCACAGTAGAAATTCAATACAATTCACAAATTAAATTTATAAATAAGATGTTAAAAAATCTCATATTCAAATTAATTTGGTTTGAGGGGGCGGGTTAATCCCAGCGAGTGGCACCGGCCCTGGGTGCCACTATTGGAAGGAGGGAGTTGAGGCAGTAAGT
Source organism: Triplophysa dalaica (assembly GCF_015846415.1). Lineage (NCBI taxonomy): Eukaryota > Metazoa > Chordata > Actinopteri > Cypriniformes > Nemacheilidae > Triplophysa > Triplophysa dalaica. The sequence goes on along the minus strand of NC_079560.1, from coordinate 11,628,423 downwards.
GTGGAATCATAGAATATAATTTGAAAATGCTCACTATGAACTCAGTGTAATTGGGTTGTATAGTATGTTAAAAAACATACAGTTCAATAGGTCATTCGAATGATGTATTAGAGGTCTCTGAGCGTTGATTTTACAGAGTGGGCTCCAGCTGCAGCCTGTGGGATATTTATAGGGATTTTATAGCTCGTAGTGATTTGTTACTGATGGCTGAGTTGTTTTTGTACAGCCATTGTATGCCCGGCCAGTCTGTATCTGACTCACATACAGTCGTTTATCATGAGTCAAGAGACCGAGCAGAACATGTGACTCATTTCATCACAGGAGAGGGTGTGACATTCCATCTACAGGCTTATGGATTCATCTTCTTTATTCTCTTTGGTGAAAGAAATCCTGTGGGAGATGATACAACATGAAATCAAATTTAGTTATACACGTTCATTGATGTATTGTGTATGTGAAGAAAAAAGACATTCAACAATGTTCCTGTCGTCATGTTTTGTTTTGTCAGCCACGTCCCTCTATCCACCTTTTATAGAAAGATTATTTTTTGAATGAGCCAATACTGAGCCAGTTCTGGCCTATATTTTTTACCATGTAAAAGTTATTTTAAATAATTATTTTTGGTGAACATTGGTGAAGTTATGGATTTGAGAGGATAGCGTTATTGGTCATTATCTCAAATGAAAAATATGTACAAGTAATTATCACAAAGTAAACATATTTTACACAGTATACAGTCTCTACAACATGTCTCATATAGAATTTATTATACGCTAAAATTTCAAGGCCGCACACACACTGCTTGTTACCCATGACAGGATAATATTTCAAGGGAGGTAATATTTGGGCAGGATCTGTTTTGCCCACCTGCCTGCATTCTACCCCCTCAAACTTATACATTGATGCATATAGTTAAAAACAACTAGTGTTATGCATGCTACACTGTATGTCTCTCGTAGAATTTCTTCAAATTTACATATTAATTTGCAGGATCTGTTTTGCCGACCTGCCAGGATTCTACCCCCCTCAAACGTTGATGCAAATATAGTCAAAAACAACACTGTATGTCTCATGAAGCAGTTAATTATACTGTAATGGCATGGATAGTTAAATATTTCAAGGCCACACACACACTACATGTTACATGTGACAGGGTAATATATAAAGGGGGGTAACATTAGGGCAGGATCTGTTGTGCCCACCTGCCAGGATTCTATCCACTTTAAACTTAGAGTGTGCATTGAGTTTGATAGATGGACAACAGCAACACTGTGAAGGTGGCTAGCTACTGTATTATTATTTTGAACAACTGACACACTTTAAAATAAAAGGTGCTGTAAAGGTTCTTCACAGCGAAGCCAACTCCAATGAACCTTAAAAAATTAAATAACCTTTTTTGCAAGAGAAATGTGTGCGTGGGTGTGAATTCCATTCCATTCCATTTTCTACCGCTTATCCGAACTACCTCGGGTCACGGGGAGCCTGTGCCTATCTCAGGAGTCATCGGGCATCAAGGCAGGATACACCCTGGATGGAGTGCCAACCCATCGCAGGGCAGGGTGTGAATTTGTTAAATATTTTATGAATATGTTTAAGAAATGGAAATAAATACTGTAGATTTGCATGATGAAAGCTAAATTATAAATGCATAACATTTTTTAGTTATATATCTCGTTCTTATTTCTGTTTTTTTATCTCATTGTATTTAAAGAACATGAAACTACTTTTTAGACAAACTTAATGATTCTCATTTCAACTTTGCAGTCCAATTATTTACCGTGGGAAACAGAAATAAAAGTTACTTCTAAAGGCATGTAAGTTTAGTTTCATCCATCATGGCTCTCATCCAGCAGCCATCCATTTATTTTTACTCCGACAACAATTCCACTTACACCACAACTTTTCATAATTTGGCATTTAAATCCCTCTGTGCTGAAGCGCTATGATGATCCACCAAACAAAAGCCATGTTTGGTCAGAATAGCCAATTTTATCCAATTTTATCCAATTGTGCTACATTATGGGATAACAACACTTGCTAATGAAGTTTAAACAAAGTTACTTGAAGATACATTTAGTGTTCTCTGATTCCATGTTATTTTAGCCAACAAAATAATTGGATTCAGTCAATTGATAATTAGATTGAAATAAGTAAATAAATAAATAAACTGGTATTTCCACACTTCTGTCGATTATGTAAAAGTCTGTTCATGTGTGAATCCTCAGACAGAAAGATTGAACCAGCAGGCAAATCCAGGACAATGAGGGGGTGGCAAACCCTGCTGTTTATAAAACGAATCTTCAGCGATTAGGATTTAACACCTCTTATGAAAGTAAATCAGGCAGAGTGGGAAGAGAAAAGAATGTTGTGGGCCAAGCTGGCATCAGACAGTGCTGATTCAGTTCCCTGCGTGCCGTGATTTACTTTGACACGTGGGATCAGGACCTCCCTCTCCGCAAAGCGCCACCTTTGATGAAGAGCTTTCGGGGTCCCCTAATCCTCACATCACACACCTGCATCTAAATGCTGGTCTACAAGCAAGGAAAGAGCCAATGTAATAACCATCAAATTCAGAACATCTCCAATCCTGATATTTATTTTTTCAACCTTTACTCTTACAGACAAGATCCGATACAACCTAATGGCTATGCAAGTGACTCTGAAGTTTATTTAGATTCAAGCGGAGATATGTCGTCTGGTATGTCAACAGATTACCATTGTTTTAAAAAAGAAAGCGTGTTGTATTTATAATTAAAACAAAGAACTTTAAAATGGTGTTAGCTGTAGATGAGCTATTCTGTTATATAACAGCTCCATCTGTTGAGTTGAGTTGAACTCTGAGTGAGTCGTGCTCAATAAGTTCAGTTCTTGTAGACAAGCCAATGGGCAGAGGGTTTCGAATGGTGTCTCCCTCATTGTTTACTGATTTTAAGTAAAGCAAACAGTTTGAACGAAAAATATATTGTGTAGTCTTGAGACAACAGAGATCTTAATACATTACATAGGTTATATTTCCAGAAGAAAAAATGTTGGATTGTTCACAATTTGATTTGTGATCATAAAAATGGATGTCAAAGATTCATGTGGATTTGTAAAATATTGTCTTAAATAAATTAATCTGATTATTACATTTATTATTATTATATGAGTTAGGCTTAAATAAATGATCTTTCTAACATCAACAACAACAATAATAGTAGTAATCATATTTATATGAATATTCAGTTGATTAAATTATTAAGCTCCAATTAATTAAGAAGGTTACAACAAATTTGTTACAACACTACCTTGTTCATTATAACCTCTAAATGTTCTTTCAGATCTTAACAAACATTTCCCACGATTAAAATAAACATGAACATACAGAAACTAAACTGCTGTAAGTATCTTTATTGTAGCTATTTTGCTACCATAAATACAGATTTTCCGCTGAAATCACTCCAAATGTAATCCGCCAGTCTCAGACACAGCACTTGTTTACTTTAGAGGGAATAAATCATCTTGTTTCACATAGTAGGACTTCCCAGGGACTGTCTTGTGAGTAAGAAAGCTCTATCTTTGTATACAAAATAAAAAGTTCAAATTAAGTGTGCGGTTCTCTTACATCCTTAGCAACATTAATGGAAAATGTATTTGTGGAGCTGATGAAGCTGAAAAGTTCATTGAGAATATAAACAAAGACATTAGAAATTGTGTTTTCCATATAAATTGGTTGTTGTTCCACCTGGCTTGGAGTCATATTGGGGTTTATCTCGAGGGAAAGAACATAGCTGCTTCTGTCTGCTGGAGCTCAGAGGGGAGATGTTGTGATGGTAAGATGGTTCTGATTCTCATACAAGCACTTTATATGAATCAGATGCTACTGGAGTCATCTCATGAGTTGATTTTAAACATGTTTTGCTATTCGTTTCTTTCAGGGTGATTTTGATGATGTTAAAAAGTGCACATCTTATTAATGGGATGAAAAGATTACAAAAAAGAAAAAACGTGAAAATGATGTTCTAGATGTGATTCAGTGTTTAGAATTATCTAAAATTGATAAGCATGTTTTTTATGTTCACAAACCCTGTGCGTGCTCAAGCCATGCAGTCATTTTGTGTGCTCTTTCAAAGCTTTGAGAGCTTGTGAAAAGACTTCAGACTTCACTCTTCCATCTCCAAGACTAATTAAGGGGTAATTTTTATGCTTCATGAATATTCAGAAACCCTCATGATTCATTCATTTTACATCCATTTTGTATGCGGCCATTGATAAGCATTGTTAATCCTTTCCAGACCACTTTGTTCATTCAGTATTCCAATTATGTTCAGGTTTTTATTCAATTAAATACATTAATCAATTCAGTTTTTAAAATGCATGATACTGCAGGCATAGATAAAGGTACTTGTTCTTATAGGGCTTATCAGAGACTGGGGCGAAAGCACTTACATGTATCAACGCCTACTAAGTAAGAGTCATGTGACTGACATGTAAAGATGAATCACATTTTTTATTTTTATGTGCCATTTAAGAGTGGAATTATTAGAGATAAATGACATAACAAGCGCCTATGGTTTGTGTAAGAAGGTGTTACGTGCGCATCCCGCATTAGATGGGACTGTACTATTTGAGCTTAAACTAGGTTGAATTACACATATTATTTCAAATTAGAGACACTACTTAAAATCACCGTTTTGGACCATCTATGGGCCAAAAATGGTTCAGTCTGATCTTGTTAACTTGCCTAGCAGCCACTATTGATTTTCTGATGTACGCCATAACACCGCTTCCACAATGATGGTGGACGTTGGAAAAGAGAGATCATTGATAGGATTTAAACCCTTCAGCTGAAAATGGAAAAGCGTGACCAGTCTAAGATCTGTGGGATATTAACCCTTAACTATCTCGGTTTGATACCAATCCCTTTTCAAAAATCACTTCTGAACCCCTTCAGCTAGCAGTTGTGCCTGTCTGGTAATGCAGAAAGTTAGAAATCTATGAGTTCTGTCGTCAATTTCACAGTAAATTAGTCATGCCAGACCCACTGCCGTTATGGTGTTCTTGCTAAGCGCTGCTGAGTAGCCTACATTTAGCAGAGTAACAAAATATTACAGATTATGACAAAGAATGCTGTTATACATAATTAATATTAGAGTCCTGTTATTTTTTTAGGCATGTGGGTTTATTGATATACTGGTGCGTTTGACATCCGCAACGTGACACTTTTAAGTTACACTGATTTTTTTGCACATGTAATGAAGAAGTAAATCAAAACATATGGGGTTGTGTATTTTAAACATGAGTGTTTTAGAGAAACACTGTCAAATTGTCCAAAACCCACTGACTATTCCATAGAACAATATAAAACACACAAAAGCATCTTTCAATGTCTCCCATAAACACATTACAAATACTGTTGCAGCTACCAAACAAAAAACATGTGGTTGACCCATCTGGATTAATGCATTTCTGTTTAAAAGAAAAATCTATTTTTATGACTCTCCCAGAAATTCTCTTTAGATTTTGAAAATCACATAGATAAGTTATTCTGATTCATGTAAAAAAAATGAATTTGAGATAAATGTGAGTATCAGCCAATGAGCACCTGTGTGTAAATGTGCAAAAGCTTTTGTTATTACGTGTACATGCATTTGTTTTCATTTGCATTTCACTGAGATCACTTGCTGGTTGATTCCCATTTGTCTGATCCAAAATAAACCCATCTAAATTGAATCAGATACCCACGGGAGCATCTGTTACTGAACTGAAACTTTTAACAGTCACAGTTTTTCTTCAGTAAACAATTGTAATGTTGAGGTAGTCATGTAGGATCAAAATGAAAGCAGGTTTAATGTACAATGTGCAGTGAATAATAAAGCAGAGAACAATGCACATAGAAAATATGGGAAAACTGACAAGAGAAATGCTGGGGCCGCTTCTCAATTCCAAGAACGCAAAGAACGGACTTGAGTTCTTGTGGAGACCGGTCCGGCGAGGCAGCCTCGGAAGAACGAAGTTGGATGGATGCAAAGCAGTGACTTCTAGGACTTCTAGCAGGTTCAGTACGTGTGCAAGGCCACATACAATGCATCCTTGATATCGAGAACACATCGGGGTACTTTCATGCGTTCTTGAGTATCGGCACCAGACTTTGACGGAAATTGATGATGAAAAACCAGGACACAAGAACTCTCAAGAAGATATGTCGAGAAACGGATAAGGACTTAAATAAACTAATCATGGAAACAATATACAGGTGCACATAATCAGGGCTAGGCTATATAAAACACTACAAAACGCCAAACAAAGCACAAAATTGAGGACAAACTAATCAAGATACGGACAGGAATCGTGACACCAAAAATGCTACCATATTTATTCTTCAAAACTGGACTAGTAGGAATCAGAAGAGACACAGAACTGAATCAGAATCTGTTCTCATGGTTACATGCTCTGCTGTGTTTATCTTGTAGTAGTATAAAATGTTAATATTTGAGAGCAATAAAAAGGACCATTAAACCAGCAGCTTGGTCCCCCTCAAAAATCGTTTTGTTTCTAGTTTTCTTAATGTTTAGTAGAGAACATATGGAGACAATATGGCACGGCAATAGGCTGCCTGACTTTGTAACGCCTGATTTATTTGTGCAGCCCAAATGTTCCTGGGACATTCTAAAACACTTAAAGTGGAAAATGCTTAACGTAATTTAATGTATCAAGACGGCGATATTAAAAGACAAAATTCCCTACACCATAAGAATAAAGCATGCTATGAACAGGTAAACTTATGAGCCCAGAATAGAAACAGAACGAGCAAAGTTTCACATTATGTGCTTTTCCCACAGAAAACTATTATAAGAAATAATGTGGTTGAATGCATACATTCAGTTTATTTTACAACAAGTGTGAATCCTTTTCCTGGGAGCCAGCAATTGGCAAAAGTAAATGATACAGCGATAGTCGTAACGTAAAACTAAAACCATAACTGTGAGCATTAATAACATCAGAAGTGTGTTAGGAGTAAAACAGTTCTGTCTCTATACAGTTTGGTTCACAGTAAGGCTCTTTTGTACTTGTGTGCTGTAGGCTTCAGTCTTCCTTTATTGTGGCCATAAAAACTATAGCACTAGTTGTTGATTCCAGCGTGAAAGCTGAGCAGTAGGATCCATCTTTTTAATACCTTTCCATGTCTTATGGCCAAACCTTTCTATTGGGGGCGAGATTATTTATCATTTTAAATGATTGTGCTCTTTTCATGCTACGTAATCTAAGTTGCTGAAATTGATATATTGGTTTATTTTTAGAGGCACACAGTGCACATTGACCCTGGAGTTCACACATACGTCCACCGTCATCCCATAAACAAACGTTACTGTGCACTTTTGTGGCTCCCAATTTAACTTCTGGTACACATTCAAAAACAATAGAGTGTCTGTAGATTGTTTCTGATAACAATCAAAAGAAACCGAGAAGAACCAGTACTTGGCTAAACTTGTCTTTCCAATATTTTGAATTTAGACTCCAAAACCAAGCTCAACCACCAGATGTCAATGTACCCTACGGTTTGTTGACATGCGACTGAACTACATGACCCATTTAACATATTGTTTATTTAATAAAATGAACATATGACAAAATTCAACACATCATTTAATTAATACAGTTATTAAACTGTAAATTAATAAGGCAAATTAATATAAAAATGAATTAAATTAAATATAAATAGTTATATTAAAAGATACTACCCAAACACAAACCGGAAGTGTACTAGGGGTCAGGCACGCCTGCGTGCGTCCGATGAAATGATCTATAGTGACAAAAGAAAGATTAGTCAGCAATACAAGCTGGGACGGCTAAATCACATCTTTTCTGGGCCACAGACTGGAAAATGCTGGTGCGTTTTTATTCCAGAAAGTCTCACAGGAGCTGAGAAAATGTGCAAAACACATTTAAACTAGGAAGCTTGGAGAATCTACTTCGGTCCCCATGGACCTGCTGAAGATGCTAGTTTACATGCTCCATTACAGAGCACATTTATTAAAATGATCTTATCTACCAATGACAAGCATTTCTTCGCTGTGGTTTATTAAGTAGTTTAGGTGAAGGTTGTTTTTTTCGAATCATCAGACCACAGATACCATGGGGTTTGTTTATTGTGCTTTATAATATAACCCAACAATCAAATCTGATAAACAATTGCATACTAGTTAACAATAATAAACTGTGGTAGAGCTAAGGGTTGACTGTGGCGCTGATGATTGGGAGCACAAGGGAGGATCGCACTACAAAACCAGCTGCTTTTAATAGGGATTCAAGGCTAAGGGTTAGGTCAGATGCAAACAGAAGTAAATAAAAGTTGTATTATTTCAGAGGGACACAGTTATTTATAAAGCAATACAGTGTTTGGACAGCATTGTAATTTGGGAAAAGCCATCTGGAATAATTTTAGTCTGAGTTTCCTCATTGTCAAACAAGACTACATTGTTAGAGACCACAAAGCAAGATTTTAGATAGTCACCTGCTTTTATAGTACATAAAAAACTTTAATTTACAAATTGTTCAGTTTTTTAACCTGGACCTTTCACAGACAAATCATTGAATATTGATGCACAGAGATGACTCTGACTCAATAAATCATTGAAATTCTAGATAAAAAAATTTACTCAACCAAGAAATGTATAAAAGGCCTAAATTTGTTCTGCATACTGTATATCTTTATTTATTTACAGAAATGCATATTGCTTTTCAGGAGTCTTGCGATCGAAATTCATGGTAAAGTACATGTTTTTTCCTATATTTTATTTAAAAATATATATGATTTAAAGAATACTCTATATATTCAAAAAATCTTTAAAATGATGGTTTATTTCTATTTTGCTATAGTTTTTGAAAATACGGTCAAAAAACTTATTCTAAATAAACAAGATGTCTTGACTTTAATTTAAAATGTAAACCTAAACTCTCTTCCATGTGAAACAACCCTGAAGCCAGGTTAATTGTCTCTTACTTTTTAGGAATATTTTACTCAGATGTATGAAGAGTTTTGTTTGTGTGAGACATTCCTCTTTCAGAGTGTTTTGTATTTTTCCTCTTTTGGTGGGCAATATGACCCTTATATTATTTCTCGCGGTTTCACTATTACATTCTGTCCACATTAAAATCTGGAGAAGAGAATTATAGATGGAATTCCCAAAGCATTAGGAAAAATGCACGGGGTTCTTGAATACAGGAAAAACAAATATCGATATGAATACATTTTATAAACCTTTTTCCCAAAAACCCATAGTAAAGTATTTGATAATTTTCTTATCTTTAAGCATACTTCTGGTCAATGCCTGTTGTGCGAGCTACAAAGTTACAGTGATTTGATACCTATTTGGTCGTTTTTCCCACTTTTATGGTCAAAAGTGTAACATTTATGGACTTTTAGTTGTTTTCGTGGTTTATCTTGCCCTGTCTGGTCTGGCTTAGTTTTACCACCATTTTACCATGTTGTTCTGTTCACATGTGTCTTGTTAATCATCTAATTTGCTCCTATGGGTTCTCCTCTGTAAATATGCCTTTGGTTTCTGTCTGGTCATAGTCCAGTATATTTTTTATGTTAACGTTGTGTGTGTAGTGCTTTATTCTACACTGTAAATGTTTTTGCTGTAGTTGTGCCGCTAGTTGCCAGTAACTTACTGTAGATTTATATTTATCTAATTTATTGGCAACAGTTTGTAAAATGATAAATGAATATTAAACGTTAACCAGTCTTTATCTTTACAAGAAAAAAATATGAAATAACAGCCTCATGCAAACATTCTGAGAACCAGAAATCCACATTCACATTTTTAATTTTAGTCATTTAGCAGACGCTTCAATGACTAAATATAAAAAAGTAAATGTGGATTTCTGGTTCCCAAAATGCTTTGCATCAGGCTGTTATTTTGTAATTCTCTGTTTTTTTATAATTTTGGTTCCCAAAATGCTTTGCATCAGGCTGTTATTTTATAATTTTAGTTTTTTTTCTGTAAGGATATAGACTTGTTAATGGTTAATTATCATTTATCAAACTGCTGCCAGTAGTTCTGTAATTTCTTCAGACATTTTTTACAGTGTAGATTCTTTATTAAACAATGTATTTTGGATTATACTGCTTCGTCGTGCTTTCCTACACAGCATTCCGTGACATTAATATACAGAATAAAAGAAAGCCATTTCCTGCAACAGGCAAATTACACGGCATCTGGTACTTTGAGCTCCCGTTTCACACAAGCTGAGGTATGAGATGATATTCTCATAATATCCGGCATATTAACACAAACAGCCTCCAATGTGAAGCCAAGATAAATCTAATGGAGTGATGTGCAATGATTAAATCTTGGCTTTCTTTGACTCTCTTCTGCTGTGAGACTAAAATTCCCCAGTAACAAAATATTTCAAAGCCACTGGTGTTAAATCATCTATTAACAATTTCTTTAGGCATCAATTGTTGTTAATATTGCATACTAATACAAAATATCTGACTGCTGCGCAGCAATTTTCCTTTGACAAGACATGTTGGACAAAGAACCTCTTATGTTATGGTTGAGTTGAATTTAAAAAATGTTTAATAAACCATGGGAAGACATAAACAATAGCAATAGGATGCTGCAGTGAAAGACCATATGCGGTTATGCACATTAAAATCATTCAGTAAATGAATGGCTCTCTGGGGAATCTTAACATACATCTGAACTTGTATTTATACACCCATCATTTTATAGTGGCTTTCTGTGGTGAAGGGAGGATTTTGAACTGATAGAGAAGCAAAATTATAACTTTCCCACACACGTAAGTAAATACATCAATTTTAGCAAATGTGTTATGTTACTATTTATCTATCTCCATCATGTTTCTTAAAGCTTTGTTCAAAAGGAGTTCTCACATTAGTGATTAAAAGCAGCATTTTGTTTTTGTTGTAAATGTATACTATGTTTTCACATAGTCCTGGCTGTGTAAATAAAAGTGAACATATATTTGTTATTTTGAGGGCAAAACAACGTGCTTCTGTTTTGGATGTTGATTTTAAATATCAACAATGTTTCTCAGAATTCGCTTATTGCACCTTTAACTCATGTGCGGTTGTTTCTCATACGACGGCATATGGTAAGACACGTCAATTAAAAACCCAAATTTAATTTTTACAAGACCTTCTTTTTACCCCCCCGGCCATAACATTTAAGTCTTATATGGGTTCCATCTCTTGCTCCATATCACTGAGACTGCTTTTCATTAGCTCCCATCCCTTCAGCTAGAGCCCTGCAGCTAAATGTGTCGTACCCCTGGCCACGGTCCAGACAGATGAATTACTACCAATTTTTCTAACTTCCATAACAGGAGCCTCTCAGAATCGTTTAGATTCCACAATGACCCTGTGAATTTATTCTAGGCTCTCTCTCTTCTGCCCTTCAAACAAGATTTGGTTGGGTGAATAATGTCGCTAGAAATGGAAATGATATCATTATATTAAAGCGTATTTTTTAGCTGTCTCATCCTCATTTACATGAGGAAATAGCTTGTAAACTCATCCTGATTATTTCAGCACTTAGTCTTAAATAAACTTGTCAAGGGTGTGACAGAGAATAGATGTGCTTTGGCCGTCCCTGAGATGCTTAAACATACAAACAAGAATACAAGATTTAAACTACACTGACAGAGATATGAGACAGTCATAAACATTTTACAGATTTACGAAGTCCTAACCCTTAAGATCAAAATGGGCTATGGGAATAAAATAAAAGTTAACATGTTTTTGCTTGTTTAATTTTTTTTTAAATATGCACATTCTGAACATAAAACACTCATATTAAAACAATCCATCGTAGTTTGCAAAACAGTATTGTAGTTAATCCATTTGTGTTTGAAGTGCATGATTTAATTTTCATTGACATTTCATTGACAACAGATTCACAAAGTTCTAAGCATTCTTTGTATGGGGCTGAATGAAAAGAGTAAATTTTGAAATTAAATTATTTGATGTGGTTTTTGAGCAAGACTTAAAGCAAAACATTTGTTACTGTTTTGTTGTTTTAGTATTTAGAATTTTTTTCTGTTATTTACATTTTTTGTTTTGGTTACCATTGAATATTAAAGAGGGAAGCTTATGGTTAAAGGGAGCATTCATTTGCTGTTTTTGAGGCTTTGATTATGTTTTTTGGGTGTTTAACAATGGATGTTCATGTTTTTTTATTTCAAAAAACGCTTTATAGATCACATATTTCAAGTCTATTGTTCACACATGTCCCTCTTCTCACAAAACGCCTGGATTTCTTCCGATATACATAAAGTCCATCCTTCTGAAATGCTCTGATTGGTACAGCTGACCCGGTCTGTTGTGATTGGTTCCCCTCTTAGAGTGTGTGTGTGAGGATGTCCCACCCATACCATATCAGTGAGCTTCAGCTTCTCAGGCTGTTGTGATTGGTCGGTGGCCCTCTCAGTGCACGTTTATTCATAAACTTTGGCTTTAAGCAATAAACAGTAACAATGGCGTCAAAATCACTTCATCAGCTAAACACATGCGGATCGATCGAAGTGTAATGGAGGTCTGCTAGTACATGTGCAAACGTCAATCTTTGTTAAAAATCGGGAATCTGAGTTTCTTAATGTATTTCTTAATACATTTTTGTCCAAAACTTTCAATCACTCAGCCAAAGACTGAGATTGCATCAACTAGGCAGACTTAATAACGTAAGGAATAATTGACGACAGTACGTACAATTATTCGAAAGTTAATGCACACCCCATGGTGGTAATGTGGCCACGACGCAAAGCGGTGTCGGCTCAAGAGCAGGGTGTGGTGATGGCCTGTAGGCTACACTATAACCTTTCTGTTGTTTAAACTTGGCAATATGATATGAACTGTAATGCGGTCAGCAGACCTGGAACACCTTCACAGTTGTGCATTAACTGAAAGTATAACATTTGTCAACCAATCTGATTGAAGCACTCAACAGCCCCATGGTACAAGTAAGGAATTGTGTAAAGACAGATGGTTGTTATTGTAGAAATATTATTTTGCAATTAAAGCCGGCTGCACGTACATTATCTCGCTTATTTCTTGGCTACATGCGGCATGAGAAAAAAACTGGACATGAAATGTGAATTTGAAATATTTTTTTGAATGCAGACCCTCTGCGTGGAAAAGCTGTTTAGTTTCTGTTCAATAGCATGAACAGGTCATTTGATTTAATTATTTGAAAAAAATAATGCCATATATGTTATTAAAAGACATATTTATATTTAATTTGTCAAAAAAACTGTCAAAATGATTCGCTTCATCCGGGTTTTCGTGTGTTTATAGTTCTGAGACACTGTTATCTAGGAATAACGAACCTGCAAAAGCCGCGACTGGCCAATCAGAATCAAACACCCCTCACATTTTTTAAATATTTTATTATATCTTTTCATGTGACAACACTGAAGAAATGACACTTTGCTGCAATGTAGAGTAGTGAGTGTACAGCTTGCACAACAGTGTACATTTGCTGTCCCCTCAAACTACCTCAACAGACAGCCATTAATGTCTAAAACGCTCGCAACAAAAGTGAGTACAACCCTAAGTGAAATATGTCCAAATTGGGCCCAAAGTGTCAATATTTTGTGTGGTCACCATTATTTTCCAGCAATTGCCATAACTCTCTTGGGCATGGAGTTCACCAGAGCTTCACAGGTTGCAACTGAAATCCTTAGGCGACCATGGCTAATTGGACATTTTCACATAAGGGTGTACACACTTTGAGTTGCTAACTTGTTGAGTTATTTTGAGGGGACAGCAAATGTACACTGTTTTACAACCTGTAAACTCACCACTTTGCATTGTAGCAAAGTTTCATTTCTTCAGTGTTGTCACATGAAAAGATATTTATAAAAATGTGAGGGGTGTGCTCACTTCTGTGAGGGACTGTATATATATATATATATATATATGTGTGTGTGTAACTGAATTTATGCATTTACAATATGCTGTCATTACATTTTCTTGGCATGTGCCTGCAGCCGTACTGAAAGATGCCACAGCTCAGTGTTCTGCGTCGAACAGCTCAGCATTTTATTCACCTTTCTCACCTTTCACGTCACTCCTGCCATTCATCACATGAAGCTGCGCCGGCATGAAAACGTAATCACCTTAATTCACTTGAAGTGTATCTGAACAGATTGTTGGACAGTTTTCAAGAATTATATGGTAGATGGAGGTGTGTGCGTGCGCATGTATGTGTATGTGTGTGTATTTATTGCACTGGTCATGGCAATTTGGCTGCTGTTTCTTCTGAGCTCAGCATTGGTGTCTGGGCCAAAATACATCAGCCACACATTTAGTGTTGCCACCCTCAAACTCATCCAAACAACTTTACCTTTAGCTACTATGAAATAGTTTCCTTTTCCTCCACGTATGTTCCACAAAGGTATAAGTAAACAGAAATAAAACTTTGTACATATCATATATCTTTAAAACTTTATTTTCAGATTTTTTTTAATGAAAAGCTTATAATGATCCACTTATTTATTCCTGCTCAATATTTACATGCATGCACAACATAAGGCTGTTTCCTCTTCACAGTTCATCTCTCACTCAATTTAATTTATCTTGATTATTGTGCAAATAAGTTGACTTTCAGGTGTGTCATCCATCTGTTTTAGTTATCCGTTTCTTGTTGTTGCTTTTTTTTGGCGAAAGCCACAAAGTAATTCATCACTGTCAGCGCACATTCCTGTTTGGCTGGCAGTGCTAACAGATTGAGTTAGTGGCTAGTTTATAAAATCACAGATGAATTGTGGAAATATTTGGTCACTTATAGCAGTATTTTAAAGTTGGACAGTGTGGAGACCTTCGCTAATTATTGACTTTCAGCTTTCTGCTGATCACTAATGTGCTAGGTCGGACATTGTAAAATGTACATAAACACTCATGTGCTGTAAATAAATTTTTAAAAGACACATGGCATGTGCATGTATGTAGTTGTTTATAGTTGTGAAATAAGCTTCCCAGAATTTAAACAGATTCCCCGTGAGGCCTAAATTTGCACCTAGATAACAGCATTTCAACATCCTTTATATTGTCTGCAAGTTTTCCATATTTTGAATCGCAAATGATGCTAAGAATAGAGCAGTTGACACGCTCATTGACATGCTCTCATGGTTACATTGTATTGGATTACCTGACTATGCAATGTAGGACACCAATGACCCCTGCTTCATATAGTGCACGCGCACTCAGTATGATGGCAGAACCGGTGGAAAGGTTAACAGCCCCTGAAAATACCCAGCGTTGTGCTGTTCCTTTATCCGTGACTCTCTTTAACCATCGCGTAAATTTGTTCGAAGGGGAGGGGGTTTGGTTCGGGAGCGCATCGGGGAATGCAGGGGTGGTCAGAAGCAGTGCGCTGGATGGCACTGAAACACCGGGAGGGACACTGCGGAGAGCTCACCGGACCAAAGCGGACAAGTTCTGCCTGTACATTAGTTCGCATTAATTTGGTATTTTAAACGCGCGCTTGATACGCAACAGAATCTCTTTTAAACAAGAAAAGAAATAACTATTTGAGAACTGAAATGTTTAGACTGATCTTACTTTGGTATGGCGCTACTGCAGATGCAAGATGAATTCTGATTCGGATCATGCCTTATACTTCTTAAGCAATGGTTCCTCGGAACTCAACGAACCGCTTTCTGCGTCCAACGTCTCCAACTCGACCACAGCAAAAAATGGCACCGAATCGAGTTCCTTCAGCCTCCGTCGTGCGGTTCCTCTGGGTATGGTTCTGGGCGCTTTTATTGTGTTTGCCATCGTGGGTAACATTCTCGTTATTCTCTCTGTTGTGTGCAACAGGCACCTGCGGATTCCAACCAACTACTTCATCATTAATCTAGCGATGGCAGACCTGTTGCTGGCCACAACCGTCCTACCGGTATCCGCCACACTGGAAATTCTCAACTACTGGGTATTTGGAAGGATTTTCTGTGACATTTGGGCTGCACTGGATGTACTCTGCTGCACCGCATCCATCATGAGCCTGTGCGTAATCTCCATAGACCGCTACATCGGGGTGCGTTACCCTTTGCAGTACCCAAGTATCGTGACGGAGAAAAGGGCGCTCTTGGCAATGCTGGGGGTTTGGGTGCTTGCCATTGTCATATCTATTGGACCACTGCTCGGATGGAAACAACCGCCCTCCAAGGACGAAACCGTTTGCCCCATCACGGAGGAGCCGTTTTACGCCCTGTTCTCGTCACTGGGTTCATTCTATATCCCTTTAGCAGTTATTTTAGCCATGTACTGCCGTGTGTATGTAGTTGCTAAAAGAACCACTAAAAATCTAGAGGCTGGAATGATGAAGGAGCGCATGGACTCCAATGAGCTGACACTCCGAATTCACTATAAAGGCTCACAGACGCAGGATGACTGCAGCGCAACGGGTAGTAAAGGCCTGATGAGGAGCTCTCTGACACTCAAATTACTGAAGTTTTCCAGAGAGAAGAAAGCTGCTAAAACGCTTGGTGTCGTTGTGGGCATGTTCATCCTGTGCTGGTTACCATTTTTCCTCGCTCTACCTATTGGTACGTAGTGTTTTATACGTCCAGCAAACGGGCAAACTTTTGGTTATTAGTTTACGCTTAACATATGCCATCAGACACTCTCTTTGTAGGCTTCCCCAATATGTTAACAAATCAAACGTTTTATTTTCCAACATATTTATTACAACAAAATATTTAACTTAATATTTTTAAAGCGTGAAGAAAAACATAATATTTTTTGGAGAAGTGGTTTTGTTATTAAGCACTAGCATGGGCATCTTTATATACCAAGCATAAAACAAAAAAAGTTACATTGAATTTAAATCATAATACAAACCAAACATTTATTAACAAGACTTTTTTATTTATTTATTTTTACACTTTCAGATACTTTTCTGATTCTAAGCGTATAGTAGGCCTATTACTTATAACCATTTAGGCTGTATAAACTTCATTCGGTACACTTCTTAGCCTACTGTTGTGGGGTGTCACAATATACCGATTTGGAGCAAACTGTGGAATTTAAAATCACATCTATCAATATCATGTTAATACTCTTCACACCTCCTTTACATCATTCAGCATCCTTTTACGTTTTTCCCTTGAGACCCTTAATGATTACAAATTGTCTCTGCCTCATTGATCCAAAAAAGAGAAAACAAAATAAACTCAATTAAAGTTGTATTTGACTGATGTCTAGAACAATATCACCATAATATCGTCATCGTGAATTGTTTTGCCCATAATCATTTGGGAAAATCTGCCTCTGCAGCCACCCCACGTGTCAAGCCTAAATAACGTGAGATTATGATGTTCAGCGTATTCTTGTTTAGTATTTACTAACAAAACATACAAGGGTAGCATACACCGTTGAATGTTATTCGTACAATCACATTACTATCGACCATCATTGGCAAAATAATGAGGGAAATAATTTAACTGATTGAATGTCAAGATAGTGACACTTCTAACTCTTCAGAATGTGATTTTGTTGCCAGAAACAACTGTGAGTTTCCAGCTCAAATTCTTGCTAGTAAATTCACGTTCTTATTCAGGTTTTCATTTTGGTGAAGTAGACAATCTAAAATCTGTGATGATTTACTTAACATTTGGCTGTCTTGATTCCTGGGAATCAGCATTCTGCTTAGCATACTAATTTTGACATTATGCATAGGATATTCTGTATAAACAAGATGAGATAGAACCAGAAGTTAGTCTATTTACAGTATGTATTATGTATGGGTTTATTAAAGACAAGCTTTTAAAAAACTCTTCATTAAATATAACCTGTACTTAAATCTATGAAAGACAGCTGAAACGTACTTTTAAGACCTCTTAGTCCAATTTGTTTGTTATATACTATTTCCTCATGTAGTGTTTTTCTACACGTGTTGTGCTGTGTGGATGTTTAATTCAGTAATGGATTCAAGGTCTATTGGTTGGTCATTTGAATAAGGTCTCTGTAACTCGCTGAGGTTTTTTGTGGAATGCACTGAAGATGCCAATGTCTTCAAAGTTCTCTCATTCCCAGGATTACACTAAACCCTGAGGTTTCTGATGAGGTGTGGGAATTGAGAAGAGGTACAATTCCCAGCACAAAACCCCTCATTCTGGTCAAAATTTAAACACTCCAATATCTTTTATGACCTGTAGGTTTCACTCTGGGTAACCCTCGTCAAGGGTCATATTAGGAGATGGGCAGATATGTTTTTCTTGCAAATTAGTGGAGGAAAAGTATATTTGGACGGAAAATATATTCCATGTGTTTGACCTTTCAGGAGTTAATTTCCTTTTTCCGAATGGCATGTTTTCTTATGTTATGCTGTTACAATTTAGCTTTCTGTGGATTTGGGGGAGAATCTCTGAAAGACGTTATTAAAGTGATAGTTCACACAAAAATGAAATTGCTGTCTTGTCATTTCAAACATGTACGGCTTTATCTTTTCTGCAGAACACAAAAGAAGATATCTTGAAGAATGTTGTTAACTGGCCCCCATTCACTTACATTGGTTTTTTGTCCATGCAATAGAAGTGAATGGGTGCCGGCACTGTTTTGATAACTTTCTTCAAAATATCTTCTTTTGTGTTCTGCGGAAGAAAGAAACTGATACAGGTTTGAAACGACAAGAGGGTGAGTAAATGATGACAGCCTTTTCATTTTTGTGTAAACTATTACTTTAAGTTGTTGTTCGCAATCTGTCAAAGTTTTGGTTAGGGTGAAGGTTAGATTAGGGTTAATGGCCTTTGCCCTTTAACCACATAGGACAAAACATCCACACAATCACAAATACTCAGTTGAGCCGTGGCTGTGATCTGACAGTGAGTTATTATCTCACCCATGTTACATATAAGATTAAGGCATACAAATAGCAATTTATTACCTTTATATGTAGCATAAATCACTTTTTCTCTGTACGACAAGATACTTGGCCAAATAGAGTTTGAGAATACAGATAATTGAAAAATCAATGTGCACTTTACCAGCAGCCCATGCATCATGTCATGTTTTTTTTTCTCAAGGTACTTAACTGTTTATTCGATCACCAATAATCTAAATAACTAAACAACATTTTTATGTTCAACAAGATAATGCGTGTTCAACAAAATAATACCTCATAGAATTCAGAAAATATCAAAAGCTTTACGGAGGTTGACATACACAATCTTGAGCAAACAAAATCCCTGCAGACATCAAAGGTAGCTGCAAGAGACATGTTGATTTGTTGACTTGAGTTGTTCGCTTAGAGGGAAGGCTGTCTTAAATAATAGCTGTGCCCTGGCTGAGAGATGTCAGAGAGACGTGTGATTTAGAGATGGAACAGGAGCGTCTTAATTTAATGGAGCAATTGACTTACTTGCGGGGAGAGAAGCTGATTTGAAGCATCACACCTGTGGCTCTTCTTGAAGTGTCCTAATGAACCCGAGACTGAAATCACACTGAAATCATCTCTCTCTATAATCCACTCTGTTCCTTCCCAATAAGATAAATCAATACAATCTCATAAATGAACATAACATACATTATAGCATGTTTTGTAATTAATAAGAAGATTAGTCTATAGGACTGGAGTAGACGAGACAAATGCCAAAAAAGTTTTGAGCTGCACACCAGTGAAACTCAGCAGAGATGAGCTCGAAGTCAGAGTCTGGAAAAGTATGATAGAGCTTCGTGACCTTTTTTAATGCTCTGGAAACCTGAGGGAATATGAACCTGAGAATGAGTTGCGTTTTGAAAATGGCACCTGGAACAGCCAATGCTTTCATGTTTTTCAAGTAAAATTATGCAAGCACTTTAAACATTTTTTGAAGATTAAATAATTCCTTCAAGGAATTGAAAATAGACAGTATTAATAAAAGCGTACAAAGTGTGCAGCAAGGAACAGAATATTCAAATGAAGCTCTTTGTGGATTATGTTCAAAAATAGACATTTATGACAGAGACAGGCTTCACACAGTTGAATTAGAGGATTAAAGGGATAGTTTGCCCAAAAATGAACATTCGTTCATTATGTATTCACCCTCATGTCATTTCAAATCTGTATGATTTTCTTTCCTATGCAGAACACAAAAGAAGATTTGAAGATTTTTGTTCCAAAATGAGATAACTCTGTTTTAAACATTTCGAGAGTGAAGTTTTTTATTATGTTATCATGTTTTTATTGTGTTTTATTTGTTCAAAACAAATCAAATGCAGTTTGATTGATATTAATTGAAATGCACCAAAAAAACATGATAAAAAATGAGTTATCTCATTTTGGAACCAAACTCTTCATATTTAAAAAAAATGTGGGTAACCAAACAACATTGGCCCTCATTGACTTCTACTGTAAGACTTCAAAATATATTATTTTGTGCTCCACAGAAAAATATCTGAATAAAAGATGACAAGTTATTATTTATGGTTATCTTTTTTAAAATATGAATGTCAAACTCTGGAAAAATGGATTGGAAAGATAAATAATATAATGCCACTGTAAACTGTATTTATTTATTTTAAATCATAGCGATATCTTCAAATTTATCTTTTAATTTTGGTTTATTGTTTTGATTTGATGCATTAAGAATCTACCAGATTAAGAGATTTTGGTTCAGGTATTCTTGTATGACTGAACAATTTCTGTGCAGCACTTGTATGTAAAACAGTTGACAAAGTCTGCCATCTACTGGTAAAGGAACATTTTAAGTGTTTTTTATTTCCCATGTCTTTAGGATCCTTTAACAAGAGCTTGCGTCTTCCTGACACGCTCTTTAAAGTCATCTTCTGGCTGGGCTACTTCAACAGCTGTCTGAACCCCATCATTTACCCCTGCTATAACCGCGAGTTCAAGCAGGCTTTCATTCAGATCCTGCGATGCCATTGTCAGCAGAGGAAACAGCAGGGGTGGAAGACATACAACTACCGTGTCCAGACGGGTTCCTCAAACCAGGGCTACACAGACACCAGCTCCATTTGCATGAATGGCAGTCAACAGACTCTTGCTCCATTGCATCCCAGCCCGTGTTTCAGCAGAGGAGGGGGCTCTCGTCAGGCATCGGCTCATCTTCCAGGCTGGGATCCCGGCAACTCTTCTCCCTCGTTATCTGGGAGCCCCTTTCCTGGTAAAAAGAGACCCGGCACTGGGGAAATCACCCCGAATTCCTGCAAACCCAGCAGAACTTTGTGGTTCCCTAATGGCCCTTTTTCCAAAGGACGTCACCACGCTAATGGACAGAACGCAAAGGGTGAGGAACACCTGAGACCAACACCTGAGACTACTATGTAGCTTGATGTTGACAGTGACTTTCACACAAATTTCTCTCTGGATTAATTCGATATGTTGTCAATGTGAAATGGATTGCGCAGTTTGTCATGCATGTTTCTATTGTGAATTTGGCAGTTGCAGTAGCTATTGATATTATATGGAAAGGGTAGATATATGTGGTTATTTGAAATATCACTAGCACTAACAACTTTTGCTCCATTTATTGCCTAAGTTGTATGTGTAATGTGTACGTCTGCTGTAAATTTAGGAAGAGTTTGTGGTTTAGAAAGATGTGTGCAGTGGAGGTCATTGTTGGAACATCTGCATGAGGGAACAGAACTACGTCCATAGATGTCTTAAGACGTACGTGTGCTTCATTAATGAAACTAGCCGATTTTTTCTGATCTTTTGTGTTATTTATTTCCAGGTTGGGCCAGTTTTTTTTATATTACCTGTTAGGCTGGTTAAGATTCTTTAATTGGATTTACAGTGTGAGTTAAAGTGTGTAATTTTTTTTTAGGATCTATTGACAGTCTCCAATATAATATACAAAACTATGTCTTCAGAGGTGTATAAAGACCTTACATAATGAAGTGTTATTTTTTTATAACCTTAGAAGGAGCTATTTCTATCTACATACACCTCGGGTCCCTTTACATGTAATTGGTCATGTTGTTTCTACAGTAGCCCTAAAGGGACAAACTGCTCTACAGGGCACATTTCGTAAATATGTTATCTCCTTCGGAAACAAAAGACTTGATGACATCTTATAAGGGAGGTGAGCCGTTGCAATTTACAACATTGCTGCTATATTTCAAAAACTGACTGGACCTTTGTCTGCTTTGTGATCTACACTTCAATAGGGTGTTTTTGGCCTTTTTTATAATTAATTTGGATTTTCTTGGTCACTATAAAACACGTTCTATCAAAAAGATGACATGCTATTGTTGTACTGTATATGATTACAGAAACTTTTGCCTGAAGAATAGACACAAATGAGCAAAAAAAGTTATTCCTCCATAGGTGTATGTATGCTCTTAATCATGAAATGTGATCTTGGGTTCAACATTTCTCATGTGATGCCAGCTATTCATTGCCCTAAAGTAAGCTCATCTGTAGACACATCTTTAATCTGTCAAGTGAACGCTTCTTCAAAGACTTGTTTTTCTCTGCTGTTGCCTGTACAATTTATTTACTATGGTGGACCATTTATTTGTTGTGTTTTGTCTGCTTTATACATAGCTACTTCCTTTCTTTTTTCTGAAAACATAATCTAAGCATAATGAAGAAATAAAAAAAATTACACAAGCAAGAATGTTTCGAGACAGTATTTCACATAATATTTTACATACACTGTAAAACCGGTAAAATGCTATATTTGTGAAGGGCAAACTTAACTGAGATGAGGGTATTGTCCTATGTTATAAGATAATAGGGGTATGGTATTAACTAGGGCGGTCCTAGACATCTGTGGGCCCTAAGCAAAACTTTTGTCAGGGGGCCCCTCAAAAAGAAGAATTAGATACAATCTTGACTAAAACTATAAATCATTTAATATTCTTTTACGAATTATGACTGAAAGACACAAGATTGAGGGGTTTGTCAACATTGAGTACACAGTATGCAATTGTTAAAAAATGACAATGTTTTTTCCCGTTTCCTGAAAAAAAAAAAATTTGGAGAGCAATAATGTCATTTTTAGTGTGTCACAAATCAATTTTGTAAAGATATGCTTAAAATTCCAATAAATCGACTTGTGTTAAAATTCAAACACACACAATACCTCAAAGCATAGATATTAATAGCTAGATGCCGCATTAGCATCTGTTTCTATGGGCCGCTATACGTAGGTTGTCCGGCATTATGGAACGGTGCGTTATGTATAAACAAATGTTGCTAAGCAGGCAGGCAACACAATCTACTTAACAGTTACAGAAAATTTACTAGTCGACCAAATGTGTGCACTGATATGTAACAGAATAATGAAAGCAGTATTTAAAAAAATAAAGTCAGATAGATATTGGTTTTGCCGGTTGATGATTAATACCAGCTGTGAATTATCACAATGTGCTTAAGTAGTCACGTCACAGGAAAATAAGTGAACAGTGTCCCAATTTGAAGAGAGCCAGGGGCCTGGTTCAGGACCTATGGAACAAGGGAGCTGATCGAGACACAGGGATTATCAACTCTGTTGTAGAGATTTTTGAATCCGGTCTAAAATGGAAGATAATTCTTTAAATCTTTGCAACAGAGGTGAAGGGAGTGCATGTTAGCATGAACACAATATACTGGTTTAAAAGGCCTATAGACCACCACAATTATCAACATAAAAAAAGTTAATAAATGCTTCTTTCTTTTCACAGATCCTGTGATGAAGCAGTCTTCAAATACAGCAGTGTCTGAATTGCAAGTGTTTAATTGTTTGTCATTGATACAGGTTTAACTGAAAAGTTCTCCAAATGGTTAAAAATAGCACAGCCATAGTATTTTACTGATATTTCGTTTATAATGTATTTTGGTCCAGGAAATATATTAATTATTTGTTGTTCTAATTTTTTAAAGTTTTAAGTTTTCTAGATTTCAAAGTGTATAAATGCTTGAAACTAAAAATAACTTAAAGTACTGGTATTTTAAGGGTTCAACGTCCTGCCTTGCGAAAGCCCAGTGCATCTCCTTGAGCTTCAAATGTGCTGTTTAATTATACTAAATCTCTGTTTGTTCTATTTGCAGCTAAATTTATATAGAGAGCCAACTGAAATGAAGCCTGGACCTAGCGACGAACTTCACATGGCTTTCAAGTCGCCCATGGGGGTCCTTTTAAAATAGGGATAGTTCACCCAAAAATTATAATTGTGTCATCGTTTAATCACCCCAAGTTGTACCAAAGTTTCAAATATATGTTTAAAATAAAATGACTGTACAAAGAAAAAGGACGTATTTTTTTCCCTAATAATTAGTTTATTTTGTACAAGTCAATAACATTATCTTGATCCTAGCAGCAGTATCTTTTGTTTAGGCCAACGGAATCATGACAGCCCCTTTTCTTATGCTTATTTTGGAAGCACATGGCCATTGATTGTGCATTGTGTTCTCACATCCATTTTTTACATTTACATTTTAGGCATTTGGCAGACACTTTTATCCAAAGCAACTTACAGTGAACTTATTACAGGGACAATCCCCAGGGACAATCCCCCTGGAGCAACGTGGAGTAAAGTGTCTTGCTCAAGGACACACTGGTGGTGGCTGCTGGGATCGAACCAGCAACCTTTTGATTACCAGTTCAGTGGTTTAACCCACTAGACCACCATCTCCACATCGCCACACACATCCTGCATCTTAGCCGTGCCCCCTTGTTTCCTTATTCATTATCCCCATTTCTGTTCACGCCCTTTCACGCAATTCAGTGACCACAGCATTTGAAGACTGCTTCATCACAGGATCTGTGATGATTTTATCATTTTTTTAGCTTTTATATAAAATGTGCCCTGTTGCCCTCGTAATGCCTCTTTTGTTCCTCTCCTATTTAATGCCCTTGTGTTTGCTGTCCTGTGATAGATTGTTTATCTTCATCCGTCTTGTCCTGATGCCGTTGGTCTGTCTTTAAGTTAAGTTTTGATCAAGTTTTATTTTGTTAAAGTATATTGTTTCCACCTCGAGGAATGTAGTTTTTTTTTGAGAGCTGTCAGCATACACTGCAAAGAATAAATTACAAAATACAAAAAGCAGCTTAACTTATTATTATTGCTGTTGTTATAATTACCCTTGCTGAACCACACAATGGTGACAAGAACTTTGTTTCACATTTAAGGCTGTTTACACTATAAACAATTTGGTTAAAATAGGGCACAATATACTGTATTAATATGACTGAATTTTCTGTATTCATTTTTTATAATTGTTTTACCTGTATTTTACATTTTGCTCTGCATTAAATTATATTTTAGAAGTGTCAGAAAAATGTTTTACTGCCAGTAATTTATCCGTTATTTTACAGGATGTATTTTTTTACAGTGTAGATCTATGAGCATACACAACATTTAAAATGGATGGTTTTTAGATTAGGAATCTGACATCAGAGTTATTGTTTAAGGCAGGACACTTAATGTAGGCTAATGCTCGATTCTGAGATGTTGTTCAATTTTGCTTTTGCCAAATACACATTGGGTGTTTGTGTTAAGCCTACTACACCCTTGTCTGTCTGCTTCTGTAGCATTATTCTAAATGAACCAAAACAAGCTGCATATATAACTGCATATTTCAACATAACATTTCAAGGGAAAAGACTCTTGATGTAAGTCATATTAACTAATAACTGGTGATATGCTTTAGTTATTTTGTTTATCCTATTCATCTGCAATGCCTGAAATACGTATGCAAGTTTGTATATTTTAATTATACACCTAATTTCCCCACCAATGAGGCGATTCTGATCAGGTTATTAATTTTAGTGAATTCTGCAGTGTTTTGTTTCCCGAATAAGTTAGCATGTATGCCAATGATATAGCCTACTTCCTTAGCTAAGTTCTACCTAACTCAATAGCTCATAAGTGATGGATGTTAGCAAAACTTTTTTAATCAAAAGTTGAATCTTTTAACATTATCAATGCACACTTAACTTCCATAAACATTTGTATTGGCAATAATAACAGTAAGAAAATATCAACCAATGATGAAAAACTACTGCTCATTGTTTGCTCATGCATTAACTAAAATGAACAAATACAGCCTTATTGGTTTCTGCCTGTGAAAATTGAAGTCTTTTTTCGAGTCTTCCTCTACAGTTTGCACCAAACCACTGTCATTCAACTGCAGTGCAAAGGTATTCTGTTATCCATGGCTCCCTTAAGATACAAACAAATAGGATTAAATCTTCATCTTCTATTTAATTTATTTATTTTTCAGGGACTATACACCCAAAAAAAAGAACATAAAAGACAACGTATAAGAAAACAAATTGCTTGTTTTTTTCTGAATCAACACATTAGCAAAGAATGTATAACACCAAGAGGCGAAACCCGGGGTATTTTTGGTAAACAGCCACTAGGTGGCGCTTCAGCAGACCGCCATTTTGGGGTGAAAATGCCGCAGACACCCACAACAGGGCGTTAGGAATTCTCAAATTAAGTTATGAGTAAATTTTATGACACTTACAGTAATGTTGTATCGTCTTATATATGTTTTATGATATCAGTTCTGGAATCCAACCATTAAGCCCACTTAATTGAGATATTTTCAACTTATTCACCTTAATTTACTATTACTATTATTAGTTAATATTACTCCACTGGGTCTGAAAGTAATATTGTACGTTTTAGTCCCCTTGAACACACTACAAACATGATGATCTTCTAGAACCATGATTACAATTTTATAATTTCATGAATTTAATGTCAAATCCAAAAAACACCTTCAAAAAATAATTTTATAATGGTTTTAATGGAAAGGGCTAATGGTTCAAACTGGTAACCATTAGAATGTCTGTTGTGATTGCTATTGTTTTTTTTTAGCAAGGATGCACTGCTGAGAAAACAATAGAGAAAACTTAATGAGTGATGAAATGTGTGATCAAAACGATGATGAAAAATCATTCTTATAGTGTTTTATATTATTAATATAAATATAAATAATATAAAATATAATATAATAACAGTCTTTTCAATATTTTGATATGTAGGACACTATATAGTTATCTTAAGCATGTCCTTATTTTGTTGGAATTAATAAAGTGTTTATAATGCTATTACTTGATAATTCACATGGTTTCTAGAAACTAAGGTTTTTCTTCGTGTATTTTCATCATTCAGGTTGGATTTCAGCTCTATTTTATATTTATTGATATTGCCATCACGGCAGCTAAAAGGTATTTGACTGCCGATTCGCTTTCACTCCAAAATGGCGTAAACGCAGGACGTCTACAGGGGGCGAGTGTTGTTGACATTAGCACAGAACATAGGAACAAATACGGAAGTGGGCGTGTCCGACCGCCGGAAGTTGTCACGAACCTGAGGTGAATGAAAAGTGGAGAAACGTTTAAACGTGACCACGCCGGGGGGATAAAATCTTAATTTTTACTAAGGTATCATCTCTTTTATTGTTTCTAAATCATTTATAATCACACGTTACGCTGGGTCTCGTGAACAAATTGTTTTTTGTTTATGTAACGTTAGAGGGGATGTTTGTTAAGGAGCTCCCGGCCTTCGCAGGCCCGTGCGCGCTCTTTGTTTCATTTTTGCCGTGTATTTGCGTAACGCATATAGAATATACACTTTTGTTATAAGGTTTGAAAGATAACGATTTTCCAAAGCAGACATTTTATCAGTCAAGCCAATTGTGCTTACCTATTTGTCGAGTTTTAAATAAGTATCTCGCCTACCACAAAAGGTTGAAAAGGTGTGATGATCGCCAGAAAGACTTGACTATAAATAGTCAGTATGCTGGAAGTAACGCAAACTGTTGCCGCTCAAGCGTCTGTTTGTATTTATACATGTTTCTGTATTGGCAATATTTGTGGGATTTTCTAAACATTGTTTTATTTTTATTTAGCTTGAAAGCATTGTGTTATCATGGCTGATGATGAAGGATTTGTTGTCCGTGTACGGGGTTTGCCTTGGTCGTGCTCTACGGAAGAAGTGTCCAGGTTTTTTTCAGGCAAGCGTTTGATGTTTAGGTAACATTAGAGAATGTCTTTAACACATTTAAAGAAAATCATCAATTGAATGTTTCTTTTCAGGCTGCAAAATTGCCAACAATGGAACAGCCATTCACTTCACATACACACGAGAAGGCAGGCCGAGCGGAGAGGCATTTGTGGAACTGGAGTCGGAGGAAGAACTTAAAATTGCGGTCAAAAAAGACAGAGACACCATGGGACACAGATATGTAGAAGGTGTGAATAGTTTTGTCGTTTTCACAGTTACTTTGGATATAAGTGAATGTTCAAGGACAATTCTCCTATATTGTTTTTTAGTATTCAAATCGAACAATGTGGAAATGGACTGGGTTATGAAGCACACTGGTCCGAACTGTCCAGAAACAGAAGGGGATGGATTGGTCAGACTGCGCGGACTTCCTTTTGGATGTAGCAAGGAAGAGATTGTGCAGTTTTTCGCAGGTACGTCCAAATCGTTTCCAGAACCCCTTCATATGTTCATCGGAAGAAGTGATGGCCTCGCATAGACCTCACTTGAAGTACATTTGGTCATTCCCATGGTTGCTTGAATAATTATGCACTATGAATATCTATTGGTCCTCCTTTCCATTTTTGACTGGATATTTATCTTACAGCGTTGTCTTTCCAAATTATTTTACCGTATTGGGACTTAAATATGTTCTTTGTCAGCTACCAACTCTTGGGATGGCCACTTTACCATGTAGTCTAAACCAAGTTATTGGAATGCTCGCCCACTTGTTGACCATGCTCCCAAGTGGTGGAACTCTCCCAATAGGATCATTCATTGCAATGTGCTTTTTTGTTTTAATTTTCTCATTTTCATTCAAGAAAAGAAGAAACATTGTAAATGGGCATGTGATTTATTTAATATGTCCCCGTTGGGGTTATCTGTCCTTGGGTTGAAGGGTTGGAAATCGTGCCAAATGGGATAACATTGCCGGTGGACTTCCAGGGGAGGAGTACGGGGGAGGCCTTCGTGCAGTTTGCTTCACAGGATATAGCTGAAAAGGCTCTAAAGAAACACAAGGAAAGAATAGGGCACAGGTGGGGATGGATGGTTGGATGGTTAAGCTGTTTTTCTTATGGTAAACACTTTAGTAAACACAGTGGTATGCAACATGAACCTACACACGCCACATGGACACGTATTTACCAGAAAGCTCCCAGGCCTCAAAGGATCCTACCTTTCCTCTCTTTTATTTTTTCCTCATTTAAGTAGAGCAGTGATCGCCATCGAAAGAAAATGTCTGGAATTAAAAGGAGGAATGCATATTTAATGCACATCAATGGTGGCCTTGGTCATCATGGGAGAATTAAATTTGTATGCATACAAGTGCCTTGCAGCAGCTTGTTTGAATGCGATTGAAAGAAGAAAACTGTAATGTATCTTATAGATTTGGCACAGTAACTTTGTTGACTGTCCTGTTTAAGTGCTAAAGCTAGTTCACACTGGCCCAACAAACCCTAAATTCCAAAGGTTGTTGGATTTTGTTGTGCGTTAACCCTTTTGGTGTGTTGGGGCAGTGTGAAGGAATCCTACAAGCAACGCTAGAATGTCTAAAATCTTGCCGGTTTTGCAGCAACGTAAATCAGGGTGGATTTATAAACAAAATGCTATCAATTTTGATATTAAATTCTGAATTCTTGTTATACATAACAACAATACAGGCTTTTCTGTAACTCCAGCAGTATGGGGTGGCATTAGTAAAGCCAAGGTTATTGGTCCAGCTCCCAGGGAATGCATGAACTGTGTATGTACCCAATCGCATCGAAAGTCGCTTTGGATAAAAGCGTTTGCCAATGCATTAATGTAAATGCAGGTGAAGTTCCATAGTACAGTTTGTGTCCGTTGTACTTCTGAAATGGTGTGTTATGGTTGTGTCACAAAATAAGAATAGGCACATTAACCAGATCTGTACGCTTGTAGGTACATTGAGATCTTTAAGAGCAGCAGAGCTGAGGTGCGGACACACTATGAGCCCCCGCGTAAAGGCATGGGGATGCAGAGACCCAGCCCATATGATCGACCTAGTGGAGGCGGCCGGGGCTACAATGGTATGAGTCGTGGGGGGTCCTTCGATCGGGTGAGACGTGGAGGATACAGTGGAGGTGCGTTCAGATTCTGTCTCTCAATTCAATTTGTATATATGGCGCTTTTCACAATTTACATTGTTCCAAAGCCGCTTTACAGGAGAAAAACACAAAAAAGGTAAAACATAGCACAGTGCATGGTGTTTATAGAACAAGCAAGATCCTTCTAGTAAATAATATCTAATAAATGCAGTTTTCCGGTGGTTTATTTAGCATATTATGCATTAAGTGAATGGTTGGCTAAAAAGAAGTGTCTTTAATCTAGATTTAAATTTGGAGAGTGTGTCTTACCCTCAAATAGTATTGGGAAGGCTATTCCAGAGTCTGTGATACTTTTGCTTTGTCATCCCTCATATTTGTTTTTGCTAACTCTTTACTTTTTTATAGGAATGTCAGATGGTCGTTACAGTGACGGTGGTAATTTTCAGAGTACCACTGGGCATTGCGTTCACATGAGGGGGCTTCCTTACCGGGCAACAGAACCTGACATCTACAACGTAAGTGAACTGTTTGATCCATGTTATTGTAGCAATTTGTAATATTTCAATGCTAACAATATTTGATCTGTAATACTTGTTTTTCTCGTGCAGTTTTTCTCTCCTTT
Source organism: Triplophysa dalaica (assembly GCF_015846415.1). NCBI lineage: Eukaryota > Metazoa > Chordata > Actinopteri > Cypriniformes > Nemacheilidae > Triplophysa > Triplophysa dalaica. The sequence goes on along the minus strand of NC_079560.1, from coordinate 11,597,798 downwards.
GAACCCGGTGCGTGTGCATATTGAGATCGGCCCAGATGGTCGGGTAACTGGTGAGGCGGATGTTGAATTTGCAACCCATGAGGATGCTGTAGCTGCCATGTCAAAAGACAAGGCGAATATGCGTAAGTTACAAGAATTCAGAAACAAGTAATGCAGAGAGAAGCTTGTGTATTCATATTAAATGTTATTTCTTTATCTTTTTTTAGAGCACCGTTATGTTGAGTTGTTCTTGAACTCGACAGCAGGGGGCAGTAATGGAGGCTATGGAGGGCAGATGATGAGTGGAATGGGTAAGCTAATGGTTTATCTCTGATATGAAACTTATTGTTTTGTCTATTAGTGTAAAGTCAGGTCTGTTTGCCATTTATCTCTCATGCAAAATCCACCCACGTACACTGGAAATGTTGAGTTTAATATTTGTACTATACAGGAAACCAGTCATCTTATGGGCACGGAGGACAACAAATGAGTGGAGGCTACACGGGAGGGTACAACAACCAGTCGAACATGGGAGGCTACAATGACTACAGTGCGTTTAGCCATGTGCTTCTTGTTCTTGCTTACCTTAAAACAGTCTCTATTCTCTAATGTTGGCAGTTTTCTGGTTTCAACACACATTTTCTCTCATTTCAACAGACAACCAGAGCAGCATGAACAGCAGTTACTACGGTGGTAGTCGTGGCTCTGTTAGTATGAACGGCATGGGAGGAGGATGGGGCATGTAGATACACCTGAAGGAAAACGTGTCTTATATGAGTCTGTTGCTGAGGCCATCATCTTGATTCTTTGTGCCGATTTCATAAAGAACCAGTTACTCCTAACCATCTGTATTCCGATCCTCCCCCTTGGAATCAGTATTATTTTTTCCCGCGGGGGTCCGCTCAAGTCATGGCGATTGTCCACTAACTCCATTGGTAATGATTGTGCGTGTAAATATCTTACAGGCGTATCCCTCACTTCGGAGACTGTAAAACACTGGCCTTGCATGGCATGGGGTGTTTCGGCTTCACTTTTTATAATGAGGAAAACACTTTGTTGAGTCTGCTTTTTAAAAATAAACTGGAAAATGGTTTCTTTTTGTGTCGGGCTACTTCAGTACAAGACGGTTCCATATATTTTATTTTTTGTTATTGTAGACATCTCGGTCTCCTTGTTTGTATTGTTAATAAATGTGCATTAATGTCTTGATAAAAGAGGCTTTTTATTTTTTCTTTCACAGTATGTCAGTACAAAAACTGATTAGATCGAAGGTCCAATAATAAACATAGTTGAAACGCAACTGAATTGGCAGATATGTATGATCATCTCTTAAAGTGTCTGGGTTTATGTTTATATATTTGGCCTAATTGACTTTTGGGCACAAGGTGGTGCCAGTGATCCACTTGGGGATAGTATACATAAGGGATTCTGTAATGTCAAATAAACCTTAGTAGATGTATATGTGCCAAATCCATATAATAATTTGACATACTTTTTTTCACCGATGATCTTATCTTCAGAAGTCAGAAAGCTGCATAGGTTTCTCAAAATATGTTATAAACTACGTTAACACTTCAGATCGCGTTGAGTTGATGTAAACCGTGACCAACACAAGTGTCACTTCCGAAAATCGGCCAGTCAGTTTAATACTTAATCTTGAATTATTTCAATATTAGCTTTGTAAGTGTACTGAATGATTTATTAGGTGTGGCCAGCGATTCATAAAGGGGAAGTGTGTGTGCGCGCGCGCGTCTGTGTCAGTCTATATTACTGCACGGGATCTCTGTGCCAGGCGACGCGCCGCTCGTCCTCAGCACTCACATTTCAGTCCAGTTCTCGGGCGGTGCTGGAAGCACCAACTTTTGATCCTCTCATCTATCGGACTATACTCGAAACAAATATGTTACGAGTTGGGATCATTCGCTTTCATTGTCTCGGTAAGTGTTTCATAAAAAGATTTTTGTTCAGAATATGAGTGCTGTAATCATTTACATTGGGACCTGCCCAATATGAGCATGACTCCGTGCGCATGCTTCTTACGGGAGTATGAGACTTGGACCTTTTAATTTATCTGTTATTACGAGATATGTTTTACATACCTTTAGTAGTGCCTCTTTAGTTTTGTGTCTAAAGCACACCGAATATGTGTTTAATGGTTTCTTGTGTTACAGTATTGGTGTGCAGTGGCGCCTTTGTGGACAGGTATGAAAGTGCCAAACCCAGTACAACAGTGGTCAACTTGATTCACACTCTGGAGGAGACACGCACAACAGAACATCTGCTGGCCGAGACAGTACATGTGGATGATAATGAATATGATGAAGACTTTATCTCTGGGGATTATGAACTTTACCAGCCAAGAGGTAAATCTGATTCTTTTCACATTCAGCATCATGCTCTTTATAATAGTCTAAACAACTAAATAAGAGATGCCAAATAGTTGCTGAATTTAAATGAACATGTAGAGCCCAGTAGTGAAATTGTAATCTTTTTGCTTTTAAGAGTGTTTTTTTGTTGCTGTGGCCCTTTTTGCTTTAATAAAAGCATCGGCATGTGTTTCCCAGTATGATCTGAGAATGTTTCAAAGAGCATCTTGTGTAAACAAACTTGAGTCAATGTGGTAAAAGGGATAGTTCACCCCAAAATTGAAATTTTGTCATCCGTTGCTTACCATCAGGTTGTTCCAAACCTGTTTAAATGTCTTTGTTCGGCTGAGTACACAGGATAGTAGGGAAAACAGATACTATGGCAGTCAATGGGGATCTGATCTGTTTGGTTACTGACATTCTTCCAAAATATCCCTTTGTGTTAGCAGAACAAAGACATTTATAAAAGGTTTGGAACAATCATGAGGATGAGTTAATGATGACAGAATTTTCATTTTTGGGTGAACGATCCCTTTAATGTCACATATGATTAGTAACCTAGAAAAGGTCCAAAATCCTAAACCAATAGAATCCCAAAAATGTTTTAAAATATTTTGCGTTATTAAATATATAACAAGGTTAAATGAAATAATCCCAGATTTATATGTGATCTCAGACTTTTGAATTACTTAAATTAATACTTACTTAATTTACTTAAAAACAAGTCTCTGTAGATTTTGAAATTACACCTGATGAAAAATACATTTAAAGCAAAGTGGGCACAGATATTGTCAAATCTTAAATTTGCTAAATTTTGTTTAAGTGAATATCAGCGTGGTTGTTGTATGGATATATCAGGTATTTGTACTTTTGTAACATCACATTCTGATTGCTAACTGCAAAGATTAATGACGATTATTGGACAACAAAAACACATCCGCAGAGAATTCAAGTCAGCGTTTTATTCACAGTCTATAACACGATATTAGATCATCATGGACTTACATCACTGCTCTTTCTTGCTCAACAGTGGCTTTTTCCACAAAACCCAAACATCCGTCTTTGATGCCCACTACTGAAAACAAGAGAAAAGGCAGAAGGAAGGGCAAAGGAAAAGGCAAAGGCAGGAAGAAGAACCCCTGCCTGAGGGAATACAAAGATTTCTGCATTCATGGAGTGTGTCATTATCTGAAGGAGTTACAGTCTCATACTTGTGTGTGAGTTTCATGCACTTCTTTTATTTTCTCTTTTTCTCTTCTCCATTCTTTTGTTGTTAAGGACGGGTTCCTTTATCAATGAGCATCATGCTGTAAGTTATTTAACAAAGAAAGGCATGTATCCATATTAACTTTCCAGATGTGATTTATCCAATCTGACCTAATGAATAAATATAAAAACAGTACAACATTTGCACAAAAAAAAAGAAAAAAAAAATTGTTTATAGAAGATGCCTTTGTATATCAAATTAACACTTTATTTTTGAATGTTTTGTGCTACAGATGTGAAGCAGGTTTCTCAGGGGAGAGGTGTCACCTGTTCACATTAGCAGTAGCTAAAGTGGAACAGCGTTACAACCGGACCACAGCTTTAGCTGTAATGGCAGTGGTCTTGTCTCTTATGTGTCTCACTATCATTGGTATTCTCCTGGCACTAAGGTCAGTTTTCTTTTGATAATTTACACAAAAAACACTTGTATTCTGTAAATTCCTTGAAAGGACTGCCGTTTACTGTGCATTTTTGTTACAGGTACCACAAAAAAAATGATGATGATGTTGAAAGTGAAGAAAAGGTCAAACTTGAGACAACCTCAGTAAAGTAGTCATAAGGGATAGAAGGTAAATAGTTTTCAATAAATGGCCATAGTTGTCTGATACCCCTGAATTCTCTTTGTGTTCTTCACGAAGTGCTACATATAGTACACTTACTGTATATAACTATTCATAATAATTTATGTTAATAATGTATCATTGATTTGTTATTATTTATTATCTTTTTTAGAAGGCTGAAACACCAAATGAAGATGACATGACAGGAGTCTGATAATGTCTGTCAGGGTGTCTTCATCCCAAAGGTTACACCCAAAAGGAAGTTGTATTCCCTCTATGATGGCTACCAACACTGGAAGAATATGCAGAGCAAGGACTTTCTCCGCAACATATTGAAGGGGGTGTTTATGTATTTAAAGGAACTGAAGTACAGAACATGATGAATGTAATGTCCCCCTTTTGCATCAAGTTATTATTTTCTTATTTATTTGAAAAAGTGTTTCTTGTAACTTGTAAAAAAAAACTTGTAATTATTTATTTATGTATAGTTATTTATTGTGAAATGTAACAATTTTTTAAACTTTTTTATGTTTTTAATATATGAATATTTATTATTGATGAATACAATCAAATGACTTTTCTAATATTGTACATTCTCTTTAAAATCAGATACTGCATAGAAGACCCTCAGATTATTTTTATATAACCATATATCTATACTGTGAAAATAAAAACAGGTGCTTTAAAAAATACAATCACACAATCATAGAAATGACGGTGAATGTCAGAGTCCCTTGGGTTTGACATTGTTTGCCTATAGAGAATTGAAGCAGACGTCACGCCCTATTTTGCATGTTACAGTGGCACCGCCATCTTGGGAGGAACATACTCAGCTGCTATCATTGTTTTGATATGTGGAAAATATTCGAAAAATCGAAAAATGAAAGACTACGTAATGCTATCGGAGTTTTAACACAGCAAGACCGACCTACAATAGCTATGCTTCCTAATCAAAAAAAGAAAAACCGAAAACTCCATTGAATACACTAGCAGCGATCCTACCAAGATGGCGCAAAATTCAATGCGGCGTGACGTCGATCAACAAGCTCTGTTGGGTCTTTTTATGTATTAATGAGAAAGTGTAGCTTAAATTAAGTGAAATAAATAAAAAAGTTAATATATTTGTCAATGTATTTCTGATCTACAATGTTTACTATAAATGAGACAATTGAAAAGACTTATAACAAAGCAACTGTAATTTTTGAAACAATGCTATATTTCAGTAGTGTTTAGTGTTATTGGGCATTGGAGAGAGAGGTATGAAAGTATGTTTGTCACACGAATCTGCTAGTAGGCCTATACTGAAAAGGCTTTTTTAGGGCAATAGGGATACCAATGTTACTCTTAAAGTTCATAAGTATCTTAAAGTTTCTTTATATTGTTATTTATTTTGTAAATAGGAAAAAATCTCACAACTATACACAGGACAATAATTACAAACACTTTCAAATGTTTGCTTATATTGCTCTGATGAAGAAATATCTCATATGTTGTACAAAATGTTAATACTTTTTAATAAATTGTTAATAAACTGCAGTAGCCCGTTAAAGAGAAACAGCGTTGTCGTGTCTTTTGTTATCACGTGTTCACTTAATCTGATATGTTTTATGTGCATATTAAGACACAGAAGTTATTTTATCTGGGCTGTATTGTTGAAAGACTATAAATCTGTTTTGGACAGGACTTTAATGGCCCTTTCAAATCCATAAAAAGCTCGCTACGTTTTGTTACACGGGTTTTGGTTTCACGCATGCGCAGTAGCGCATTTTACCTCAGCATCATGGCGGCCCCCGTGGACCTCGAGCTAAAGAAGGTAAACGACGATTTACAGCAATAATAAGTTGAATATTTACATTAGTCCTGATAAATTAGTAAGGGAATAGATTTTAATGCACGTTTAAGCCGAATAATACTATGGCGTGGTAAAGATGACTTTATATAGCAGGATAATAGCTAGCATAGTGGCAGCTAGGTTTAGTTTATCATGCATTTTACGTCATTATATCAGAAAATACTCCGTGACCATGTGAATTTACTACAATATTCCATATTTATTACAGCTTTTGTTATTAACTAAAAACTGTAAGCAGTGTAATAAACTTTGTGACTATAAACAGAATATGTTGTATAAATTCAATACCGAATTTTATTTAGTTAATTGTGTAAGTACTATTTTACATAATCTCTTGCTTCATTTATTTAGCCAATTAATTACCAAAGACAGTACGTGCTGATGTCATCAGAAAAAGGTTTCCTATATTCGAGGGCTGCTTGATTCAGACTGACCAGTTGCAAAACCTCACTCAACTCTGCCTTCTTTTCTCACATGTGTTTACCTGTAGGCTTTCTCAGAGCTCCAGTCCAAAATGATTGACACACAGCAGAAGGCGAAGCTTGCAGACCTGCAGATCGAACAGCTGAGTCGTATGAAGAAACACGCCAACTTCACACATGCAGAGATCACCCTGCTCGTCAACAGCACCCGCATGTACGAGGGAGCAGGACGCATGTACGTGCACCCGCCCAATCAGCTTTGTTCAAAATATATCATGTGATTGAGCCTTTTGTTGTAGATTATAACAGATTTAAAAAAAATCTTCCAGGTTCATTTTACAGTCAAAAGATGAGATTTCAAATCAGCTTTTAGAGAAGCAGAAAACAGCAGATGACAAGATCAAGGAGCTTGAGGTGAGTTTGAACATATGAAGCATGCACAAACACTAAAGGCATGTCATTCTATGTAAAAGTACCTTGCTTCTCAGGAATACTGTTTAACATGTCTCACCGTGACAAGATCTTTTAGATAAATGTAGTTGGACGTCAGCCAAAAATAATTACTGGAATGATTTGTGCAAAGCAGGTTGATTCTATTAAAAAACGACTAGACTCAGCATAAAAGCAGTGATGTGACCTGGTATAACATCCTCTATAGAGGACTTCCACTTTGAACTGGGTTCAAACTGGGATGTGATATGTTTGCTCAGGCCACATTGGAGAATTAAAGGTCTTTGCGCTGACAATCCGAAATTTTTGTATAAGCTTTTTCGTATTTGGATCTCGTTTGTACGGTGTCTCTGAATTGTCCAAACACCTCTCAAAATGCTTTCTACGGATGCGAAAAAAACGGAAAATTATGATTTATGATGGACAACAATATAGCAGGCAGTGTGTAAATATGATTGACACAACGTGAGGTCCTTTCGGATGCAAAATTCAGACTCGATGTTCAATGGCCTTAACTCCGCATTCTGAAGAAGTCACTCAAACCACATTCTGCGGAAGTCAGATATGCATGTGAACTCGCTGCATATCTGTTGTTAATGACAGTATGTCACCATGATTCTCAGACAGTTCTCAGAAGCTAAGAGTACTTGCCCCATTGATAAAAGACCAACTTTGCAGTTTATATGGGGCTTTGTGTTAGATCGTATGCAGATTATACAGACTTTACAGAAGTGCATTATCTTGTATAATTGTCTTTGATTATATGCTCTAGATAAAGGCAAAGAAATATATACATTGAACATGTAAATCTTACATTTTTGAGACATTTGTGTAATAGTGTACTGATCTATGTCTTTTCATATTATGAGATACGCTCTCCTGACGTGGACCTGTGTGTAGATGTGTCTTAACTGATCACCTATAATCATATTACCCAAAACAGATCAGGGGTAAATAACCCCTAACCCAGTGTTATGAGTCTTGGTACTTTTCCATTACACCCTAAAGGATTAAAATGTAAATTTTCTTTTTGGGGGGTGTGTGAAATATTTATAGAAGAGTGATAAATTAATTTAATACAAGATGTGTGCACACAACAAGCATTGTATTATATACGTTACGGTGACAATTAGGGTAATGAATCGAAAATCAATTCCAATCCTGGAATCGAAATCAAAAAATTCCTTGGTGAACATTTTCGGAAAATGTGCATGTGTAAAATTATGTTGTTATACCGTATTTTTACTTTAGGAACCATGGTTTAACTGTGGTATTTGTAGTAAGCACAGTAACTATAAATTTACTCTCATTATTGCTACAGTTTAAACTTGACATTTGTAGTAAAACTATGTTAAAACAGAAAGTAATAAACCCAACAAATACCAATAGTTGGGAACTTGCTACACTTATTATGTATTATATTAATAAAACAGTGCTCAGAATATACAGTATATGAGTGGCAAGAAAAAGTATGTGAACCTTTTGGAATTTCATTTTTTTTTTATACATTTGTCATAAAATGTGATCTGATCTTCATCGAAGTCAAGTAAAAAAATCTGATCGCTCATGTCTTTATTGAACACATTCAGCATTCAAAATGGCAGTGGAAAAAGTAAGTGAACCCTTAGAATTAATAAGTAGTTGACCCCCTTGGCAGCAATAACCTCGACCAGGCGCTTCCTGTAGCTGTGGATCAGATCCGCACATCGTTGAGGAGGAATTTTAGTCCATTCTTACTGGCACAACTGCTTTAGCTCTGTCATATTCTTTGGATGTCCCATGTGTATGGCCTTCTTGAAGTCACTCCATAGCATCTCTATTGGGTTGAGGTCTGGGATCTGACTTGGCCAGTCAAAAAGGCAGATTTTGATTTCCTGAATCCATTTTGTTGTGGACTTGCTCCGGTATTGGGTCGTTGTCCTGTTGCATCTCCCCCCTTCTACACAGTTTCAGCTGACGTACAGACATTCTCACATTATCCTGAAGAATTGTCTGATATACTTGAGCATATATCTTCCCCTCAACGATTCCAAGCGGGCCAGGCCTTGATGCAGCAAAGCAGGTCCAAATCATGATGTTTCCTCCACCATACTTTACAGTTGGGATGATGTTTTCATGATGATATGCCGTGCATTTTCAATGCCAGATGTAGCGTGTTTTTTTCTAATTAGTTCAATCTTAGTTTCATCAGTCCACAAAACATTTTGCCAATACTGCTGTGGAGTGTCAATGTGCTCTTTGGCAAACTTCAGGTGTGCCAGTGGCTTCCTTCGTGGTGTCCTGCCGTGGATACCCTGCTTGTTCAGTGTTTTACATATTGTAGACTCATGAATCGAGATGTAAGCAAGTTCCAATGATGCCTTCAAATCTTTGGCTGTCATTCGGGTTGTTTCTTTACTTCATTGATGAACCTTCGTTGTGCTCTTGGTGTCATTTTGAGTGGGCGCCCACTTCTTGGTAGAGTAGCAATAGTCCCATTCCTTGCTATTCAGTGCACTACTTTGGAAAATAACCACCACTCTTTAATGTAGATATATGGTGACTTTGTCAGACAATGTTGCAGTATAAATCAGGATAAAATGTAAAAAGTGTTTAAAAAGTGACTCATTGTTAACGTGTAGTATCATGGGTGGTGTGTTTTTATATTTGTTTCCTGTTTTGACAACAGAAAAAATAAAGATGTAAATGGTAACAGCTTTTTGAGGTGTTCACTTGTATTACAGTATGTGACAGTTCAGTTATAATATGCCTTCAAGTCTGCATGATAAACCTATGAACCTAACACATATTGTCGCTTTGTGTCATAGTAAGTACAATTTTGACTATTATTTGTGCCCCCTTCAAAAATTGCTCTTGAGAAATGTTATGTTTATTGTCCCCCATGACTGTCAAATACCTGTCATATGACTGGGATTTACGTGACGCAGAAGAGGATCAATTGAATGAATGATAAAGTTGTTATACGGTGGAATTTCGTAGGTGGTTTTCTTCAGACCAAACTCTGTAATGTGTGGGAAGAGAGTTGACGCATTTTTTCATGATTTGACTTCTCAAGAACTTGTCGTATTAGAGGAAATAGAGATGAGAAATGTCATCATTATCCCTAACAAATGGGGGCCTCTATGTTTTCCTCTTGTGTGATGTTGTGTTGAAATCTCTATATCAACATGGCATTTTGTGGCATCACCGTTATTGCAAATCAAGTTGATTCTTATTTCGTAAAGTTGGAGGTTTGTTGTAGCATTAAAGTGAATGTTACGCAGCACATGAAACTTCTGACATGTTAGTAATGACCACATCAGAACGCACAGATGGCATTCACAAGCTTCAGTTCTTTGATCGCATCATTTATGGTGAAAAGCCTATGGATGCTCACGTGTCTACTTGATCTTTAAAAGCAAGTTCGGCCACCTGTAGCCTCGCGGGAGGTCCTGTCTCCTGTTTCAAACAGCTTTCCGGTCAGAGCAGTTATTGTTAACAAATATGAGATGAGAGATAAGCAGCATGCTTTAATCTTTTGTTACTCAAGGTATGACGAACACCTCTTATCTTCGTTTGTAAAAAAAACAATGCAGTCTGTTGCTATGTGCCAGGCTACGACACTAATGCCTTTCTGCGTATTTCACATATGGTCAAGATATTTTGGTCGGCGCAGTGTTCGAAAACTTCATGACAAGGATGGGAGTAAGCATATTTCCTTGTTCTTGGAATTTAGAGTCGTGTCTAAAAATACTGCTATCTCACAACGCACACAATGTTGGTTTAGAGATGACACCGGAATCATACGTATTTCCTTTCAGTCTAAATAAACAGTTTTGCAGGTTTCTCTTCTAATTCTAACTCATTTTATAATATTTTTCTAAGATCGTATCGACTGGGATGTCATTCTTTTCCACATTGCCGCATACTATCATGAAAAATCTGTGTGTCAAATGTGTGGGCGTGTGAGCAAATTACATCACGGTCCCTTGATGCGAGTGTGTAGAGTCGGTTGTCTTGTCCTGTCTTGTGGTACAGTGAAACCAAGCACAGGTGAGACGTATTACAGTCATTGGGTGTCAGGTAAAATAATCTAGTTCACCTTTCATCTGTCTGGGTTTGATGTGTCATACAGAGTTGTTTTTATAAACATAGATTCAGATGTTGACTGAGATGTTAAAAAACGTCTCTCTTGTCTGAGCTGTAAAGTTCTAAAAAGATCCAAAATATGGAAATTCTGCTATAATTTACTCGCCCTCATGCTATCCCTAATGCAAATGTATAATTTGATATTACAATGCCATCATGTTGTCTTCTTATGGGGATCAACATGGCAAACCTCCATAAAGTATGTATAGCATTGGCTGCAGTGCATTGGGCAGTTTGGGTGTTAACCTCGGCTGTGACATCACCTTACATGAACGCAGTCCGGGTGATTTTTGGAATGAGGCCTAGGGCTTCCCTCGACCAACCGAGCCCAGCCTCGCCTTGATGACAGCTTGCTTTATTACACTGCCCTTTGGTCACTATGGGATACACATCGCTCAAAAACAAAACATTTTCTGCTCATCCAGCAGAATGCAGTCACTGCATAATGGGCATTGCTTAGAGAGAGGGAGGTCTGATGAGTTGACTGGCCTTTAAAAGACATTGCGATGCACGTTTGTGATCAAGCCCTGCATCACACAAATTTTTCGAAGGCCTTCTTGCATTTGTCACGCCTGTGTACAGTCAGACCACATGCCATTTTCCCCCTAATACCGGGACCGTATTTAGACCACGGGGAGTGAATGAGCTCATGGCTCCTGTGATCTCTTTAGTCCGGGTGAGGCGGCGTGTTTCCGAGGTAACATGATGTCGTCAGCATCTGAAAGGTGACCTGGCCCACTCAACGCCCGCGTGATGCCCTTGCATAAGTGATGACTCTCGGGGTGACAATGACTCAACTACCAATTCCTTTATGAGGTCATAATTGGCCCTCGATGCAGATGGGCTGTATGCCCATAGTAGGGAGGAGACTGCAGTGTAGCGTGTGAGAGATACATGTTGACAGGGCTGTTGTGGGGTTTGTCGACTGCTTTCTTTGAAAGTCTGAGGTTTGTTATGCATATAGTGTGGTATAAGCTTTAACCCAAAGCAACTGCATTTAAACTATACATTCTTGAACAACCTTTGCTCGACTGCCATGCGCTCTACCAGATGAGCTATGACTTTCTTTCGTTTTCATTTCTTGCACTGATTGCAAAAAGCGAATTTCTGTTTAAAAGACACCTGTAAGAATACACCTTTTGTTTCTGCATAATTACACACGACTGAAGCTCGAAAGCAGTTTGCATATCTCACCTTAAGGTAATCGAACAGAAAGCGACCTTTCTCTAAAGGACTTGCCCCGAGGCAAGTCCTTCCACCACCCTTTTTCTGGAATTATAATAGCTGCGGCAGCATTCCTATGGCAGTTGTTTATATACAATTTTGCCCATAGCAGAAAGCCCTTATCTTCTTTGCAGCTTTTCCGGCCCGTGCTGGTTTGCGGAAGGTCAGCATGCTTCAGAACCGTCACCTCTGCCTCCCATAGCGGAGCCGACGACAACAAACGGCTCATTTACGACAGCGTCTGCGCAGACTATCTGCCCTGTTCTCTGACAGAAGTTACTGTTGCTGACCTTCTGTCCCTTTTATATATACGATTTTGCTCATTGCAGAAAGCCTTTATCTTCTTTGCAGCTTTTCCGGCCCGTGCGGGTTTGCAGCATGTCAACATGCTACAGACCCGCCACCTCTGCCTCCCGTAGCGGAGCCGACAACAACAAAGAGCTCATTTACGACAACGTCTGCGCAGACTATCTGCCCTGTTATCTGTGCTCTGACAGAAGTTACTTTTGCCAAACTTCGGTCCCACAAGAGGATCCATTCAGGCCACAACAATGAGGGCTTCTGCGGCCTGATTGAGACAAAGCTGCAAAGAGAGGGCCACAAGACATCTCTTTGTGTTGTCTTCCGCATTGTTAAAGGAAGGTCAACTTTCTGAGGTATCATTATCCGCATGGAGCACAGTGTTTCCATAACACATGTTCGGGCAGAGGGGAATCCCACATTAGAGGCAGCTTTTGTTGGCTTCATAACTTTGATGCTAACCAGTTTATACCAGAATCTGAAGCATTCGTTGATCGTTATTCGATTTTTACATGGTAAAAATAGAGGATTCAAATGGTTGCGTTTCAAGGGCCAGTGGAGTGCGAGGCCAGTGGAGATGCCCAAAACCGAGAGACACGCACACATAAACCAAGCAAAGACATTCATTGAGTTCAAAAGAATGATTGTTTCACATTCAGCCCAGTAGAGATGTGTAGGAGGCCAATGGAGGCATCAGTTAGCAGCGTTTCTGTTCCTGCACACACTTTCACTTACACTTGACATTTTTGCTCTTTTTGTTTTTGTGGGAACATCTTCCTTATTCATTTGACATTCATGCATTTGACAGACGCTTTCATCTAAAGAGACTTACATTGCATTATACTAAACATTTGTTTCTAAGTATGTGCAATCCCTGGGATCGAACCCCCGACCTTGGGGTTACTAGCGCCAATGTTAACAACATTATAGCCTTTGGTCATGTGTAAGGTTAGGAAAGTTTGTGCTCTCTAAGCTTTAATTATTGAGAAATGTACACAATGTGCATTTTTTTCACTGTTTAATTTCATGTGTATTTTGTAATTTATGGCCTCTCTTTACACGGCAAAGGTGGCACAGAAACTGAATCTGAAGCGGTATTAATTTACACAGGTATTAAAATAACCACAAAAGCACAGTTCTTACATATAAATATAATAAAAACGATATAAACTCCCCCCAAGTTCAGACACTAATAAAAACTATGCATACTTTGGACAAAAGCAATATTATGCTATAAATGCAACATTTTGAATTTCCTAGCTAACAAACACTCCGTAGAAATGTGTTATAACCGGGCACCTCACCGCATATTGAAAGATGCCAAGAGTTGTTTTAAAGACCCAAAATGTCACTGGCAACCAGGTAAATGAACAGTTGCGGTGTTACTGCAAATGTTACCAGAACATTGTCATGTGTGAAATATTGTCCTCAATGAGATGCGTTTGGAAATATAACTGCAAAATCCTGCATTTCAATCTTAGCCCGATGAGACTCAAATGATACACACTCCTAGGGCCGGGTATCTATGCTCAAGCGCTACTGTCCACACTCCTACTGTCCTCACTTTACGGTCTGGACCGAAGCACACATACATTATTATGATGCGACTGTTTTGAGGTTAGAGAAGCACAATTGAGTAATGTTAAGTTTGTGATTTATTATTATGGTGTTGTGCAGACCCATCTGCTTAAGTAACACGAAACCTATTCACATAACTCCTGCAGTACTGCTCAGCACTGCATAATGGCTGACAAACCTAATATTTGATGCAGGTTGAGACGCGGTAACACAGGTCTACATGTGATCGTGTCACAAGTATCGGAAGGTTTTTCCTTTGAAAGGAGAGGAGCTAAAGGAGGAATTTAAACAATTCATGTCATGTTCAAATAAAAAAAATCTGCATTCCACACCTTAGTCACAAACATTCATACTCCCAAACATCTTTTCTCATTAAATCATTTTTTCTTATTAAATCATTTTATGAAGCAATGAGACAAAAAAATTATGTTTGAATTAAATAAAAAAATCTGCGTTGTTATTAAGATCCTAAAACAAATGTGTGATTTTGGCTTCATCTTCACTCTCTTGCTTCCTGTTGACATGGCAATGATGACGTAGTTTAGAACGGCTTTATAGCGCCTTCATTTACACTAAACTTGAGCCGCATGAGAGTCGCCTTTGATACTAGGGTCTGAGAAAGGTTGGAGCCGGCATATTTTAGATCGGCTTTCATGCACCATTGCGTCTTTACACAGAAATTGAATCCGCTACAGAGACGCCTTACCTAGGCTGTGTAAAGACGTCATTATATTATATGGATGGTCCATATGCATTCAAGTACAAGCCTGTATAACTTTGTTGTGAAGATATTTTGAAGAAGGTTGGTCACCAAGCAACACTGACCCCCATTGACTCCCATTGTATTAACACAAACCACCAAGACATTTCTCAAAATATTTTACTTTGTGTTATGCACAAAAAAATGAATCGTATAGGTTTGAAATGACATGTGGGTGAATAAACTTACTACATTTTTATTTTGGGGTGAACTTCTCCTTTAACCCCTGAATATTGACTGCCCCTTGAACCTCAATCCATGGTCACAATACTATTGAAGCATAACTTAAAATTCATCTATCCTGAAGACAAATCTTCCATCATTAAAAATGACAAAATAACGCAATTACTTTTACAAACTGAGGGAGTCCAAATTATTGTCTGCGCTAATGGGCAGCATGCTACACATACTTGGGATACAGCTTATGTTGTATTTAGATCAAAATAATGATTTCGGGTGAATTCAGCAGGTAAATTGTGGGTGTGCTTATGACGTTCTTATAGCTTGTGGTGTTCTGTTTCCATGCGTAATACGTCAAAAAGGCAGCCAAACAAGCCGTAGTGCCAGTTCAACCGTTTTTACACTGTTATCAGATCAGAGGGGAAGTTACCCACATTCTGCACACCCCTCCTAATCCTCTCCATTGTTTTCCGTTCCAGTGTTGCCATTTCAAATATTTTCTTGACCTTTTTTTGGCCTCTCCAACCTATAAAAAAGTGCCTTTTTTGAAGTCATCCGTAACGGGCGGCATAATGGAAAGCAGTGGCCTAGATAAGTTGTTGTCATATCTCTAATCGTGCTGGCTCCGAGTATTTTTCTCTTCATCGAAGGCCTGCAGTTTGATTTCAAACCTGTGGTTCTCATCAAACCTCACCCTTTGCTTGTCTGTTGTGGTGTCGCTGCAGACGTGCACACGTAAAAGTTGCGTATGCAGAAATACACAAGATGCTTTGTGTGTAAACAGGCTGGGTGAGATTCCAAAAATAAACCTTCTCTTTAAAGAACAATCGCCTCTTCCTTTTTTATAGGACGCGGTTCGGATGCAAGTCTCTTTTCATGTCTTTTTGTGACACACTTGGCATTGTTTTATCCCACCAGTGCTGAGGTTGAATGGAACATCTGTGTGCACACTGCCACAAGGCTCTTTTTTCATGCATTATGGCCAGGAAAAAAGATTTTAAACCCACTAAATAACAGTTCTTTAATAGTGGAAAAACACTTAAGGTGTAGGTTACTCATAGGCATTAGTTTCCTAGATGCTAGATTCAATGTAGGGTGGATGGAGGAAGGGTGGGATTCACAAACAGCATTGAGCTAATGTACGGCATTGCTTGGTTACAGCTCGTGTAAACATATAGCGTACATCAATAATAAAATATGCATCAGACCGCAAGCCATGTGTTTTGAGCGTCACTTATGAAATTCCAACTAACTTTTTTAAAGACTTATTAGCTGATCAAACCCCAAGGATTGTGTCGTATTGTTAAACCCGCTAAGTGGTTTATATAAAGGTCAGGAATAAAAAAAATGACAACAGTTTTCACAAAATGCTTTTTGATTTACTTGTGAATGTGAGAGATAGTCAGGGTGCCACATCGCCCAGGGCAAAGGTTTTCTTACTCCTCCTCTCTCTCGCACTCTCTCTCTGTGTGTGTGTGCGTGCGTGTGTGTGTGTGTGTGTGCGCGTGTGTGGGTGCGTGCGTGTGTGTGGGTGCGTGCGTGAGTGTGTTGACTCACTTTTTTTACAACGCATGGCAGGAAGACTTCAGGCAGGGGCCTGTTTCTATATTCTGACTGCTAACCAGGTGTCAACCAGAGTAAATGTGATCACATTCTGAGACCTATCTTGCGCAACACATTCAGACTTTCTCTGGCACACACACACACCTTTGTTTAGACAGAACTGAGATACTGAGACATTTTAAGATTTAGTTGTCTTCTATAATATTAATCTAATGTTAATCTATAATAAAATTCTATAATAGACATTGAAAAACTATAAAATTTGTTGGTGAAAATGCGTTAGTTAACAACGTTTTTAATCGTGTTAAATCGAGAGGATATTCTTATCTTATCCCGAAGAATTTTAACAACTTGTCATGGCAGCTTTGGGAGTTGGAGGGTGTGTTTGACAAAGCTTTTGACGTTGCGCTGACTCACAGCCTCCTTTTGAAATGAATGCAAAATATGATTGTGCAAATAACGATCATGGTTTTGCGGGTTTAACCTGATGAAGTTTGTTTTTTTCTGTTTTCTCTGCAGCAAAAGAAGACGTACCTTGAGCGCAGTGTTAAAGAAGCAGAGGATAACATAAGAGAGATGCTGATGTCCAGGAGAGCCCAGTGAAACTCCACACCCATCCACACGCCATAAAACCTGCTCCATCAACTTTGTATAACCATCCCCTTAGTTTATTCATGCTTCTAGCATGTGCTCTAGAATACTCATGACAGCCGAGCAAGAGTAAGAGTCATTTGTCAGCTAAAGAGAGGAAGTTTATTTAAGTGAGTCTTCAAATGAATGTACTGTTTACAGTCTGTCTAATATACCCTCTTGTGACCTCTTAGTTGAACTTTCACACCATTCTGTAAGTTGTTATTTGCTGTTAGAATTCTTTATAGATTTCTCATGGTATGTAAAATACAATAAAGGGTGCATAATGTTTTTTTGTGTAAGCAGGTGTGAACATGGTAATAAAGATGACTTTAAAAGACAGCGGTATGGTTGTGTGTGTGTCATGGAGAGCACAGACAGTCATTTAGATATGATCTGATATTATGCGTTATTATGGAAACCATTCATTGCTGTTTTTTGGGAATGTTACATCACTGGTTTCCTGTCCGTTCCTTTGGACATCCTTTACTTGTCTGATTTCAGTTTCCTGGTTTATAATTTGTTTAATTATAGGATTCGTTGAAAGCACTTTGCTTTTGCATAACCCCCAGAGAAAGATGTTACACAAGCCTGTGAAAACTTTTAAACGATGACCTTAAAACTGGAAAAGAGAAATAGGCTAGACTTCTGTTTAAGTCTTCTCCAGACTCTCCTTCCTGCTTCTTTCCTGTGTGTCTCAATCTGTGATGATGCAGATGTTCGTCTGAGTGATATCCTTCTTTCTTCCTCCAATAGCTTTTGAATATCTTGATTGATCATATTCAGAACAAAAGTTTGTGTTTAAATAATATATGTCCGTGTATTGTGTATTTTACTTTTGTATTTATAAACACATACACATATGTACACATATTTACCAATTATTATACATGAATGTTTATTCATTTAAATATTTGTCTTAAATATGAATGTACGTGTTTATAAATACAATATATAACATATATTATGTAAACACAAACTTTTATTCTGGATGTGATTCATCACCAGCCCTATGTTTATAAATCCTAAGTCTACTCTTTACTAAAAAAAATTATAAATCTTAACAACTTACTGAATGTAAAACTTTTATAATAGGTGAGCTGGGGTCATCATTCCTCCCAACGAGGTTCTGGTTTATTATCATTCCTACCAATGTTGTAGTTTCTCGTTGTCCTTTTCTGAGACTTCCAACTGGTCCCAAAATTGTTGTAAATAATTAAAGTGAATTCCCTAGTTAGTTTTCACAACTATAAATTCTAATTTATGTAACCAGGCAAACTTATTTTTGCAAGATGTGATAGGCTACTTTTTTATAAACTAAATGTCATTTGGATATCGATTAACTGTATTGTAAAGTGCCCAGACACAATACACAGATGTATTCCACACAAATGTGAACTTTACATATTGGTATCTACTGCCATCTACTGACCACAGTAGTAATTACACCATCTGTCCCATTTAGGTGTGGACATTGTGAAGTCATGTGTTCATTGCTCAGATATGGGTGGATCCAACAGCACAGTGGGACATTTTCACCTAAATTCTGTACCTCTCCGATAATCTGCCTTGTATGAGACAAGGGCCACATGACAGCATCTGATGATTCAACTCCTACAGATGATTGTGAGGTTATTATCTTTAAAAGTTACAATATTGCAGATCATGTTTGGCACTCTTTACAGAATCACGAGTGTTGGAGAAGCAGTTATTACTTCATCAGCACTTTCTCACGAAGGCCTCATTTCTTCCAGATAACTGTTCTAAAGTCTGTGCCCTGACCTCATGTTTAGATTTTTAAGCATTTTGCTACACGTGCGAAGCAGCTTCGTGTGGATACATTGCTTCATGTACTGTTCTCAGAACACAACTACTGTCTTTTGATGAGCACAGAAAGGGGGGAGTAAAGTCCAGAACCAAGGGCAGATTATTAACCTGTCTAATCTTGTCCCTCTCTCTCTCTCTCTCTCTCTCTCTCTCTCTCTCTCTGACACTCTCTCTCTTTCATAAAACCATTGTTCTGCGTCCAGCCTGATCCCGAGTCTATGGTAGAGCCCCGCACATCCTTCAAGGGCCAATGAATCAATTCGAAACAGCAGTGGAGCTCAAGGTAAAATATCTGAAAGTATGGTGCCATTGATCTGAATCAAAACACTGAAATGGACCACATTGTAGTTGTTTATCTCACAGAGATTCCATGGGAAGAAATGTTAGTTACATATCATATTAACATCACTTTTGTTTACTCTGCTGAAAATGTCACTATGTTTTAATTTGAGTGGTTTTGTTATTAGTGTCTTGTCGGTTGTTTGTATGTACCAGATAAAGTTAAAATTTTCAGAGGTTTCTGAACACGTGAGATGTGTATAAATCCAGAAATGCATGCAAAGATTTATTCAGTTTTTTTTTAAGAAACCTGCTGGCTAATGCTTGACAATTCTTCAAACTGTTTTCAGCCTCTTTTGTGTGGTCTAATTATGGAACGTCACATTGCTGTTGTTTATCATAAAAAAGATACTTCTTTGGGAAAGATTATGATGGCTAAATGGTATAAAACATTGAAACCAAATGTGAGAGATAAAACTTCGTTTTCAAAAGCTTAAAATTTCAAAATTTTCAAGCTTAAAAGTTGGCTTTGTTAAAGAAGTTCTCAAAATAAATGACAATCTAATAATGATTTCATTAACTGTATACATCAGCATTGTTTAATCCATTCATAGCATAGTCTATTATAAACAATTCTATATAAACATTCTAGGTGGTGTCACACTTTAGAATAGGGACCAGTTCTCACTATTAACCAACTATTAGCTATGACTTTTGCCTCAATAAACTCGTAATTACTGCTTATAAGGTAGTTTTTAGGTGTAGGTATTATGGCATGTACAATAAGGTAATACAGAAAAGGGCATTAATATATACATTACACATATAACAATATGCATGTAAATAAGAAAGTAGTTAATATCGAATTTGTGTACCTTAATATAAGGTGTAGCCGTTCAGAAATTTTAGATATTTAACACATTCCACTCTTAAAAATAGAGGTGCTTAAAAGGTTCTTCACAGCGATGGCATAGAAGAACCAGTGTTGGTTCCGCAAAGAACCATTCATTCAAAGGTACTTAAAAGAACCATCTCTACTCTTGATAGTCTGAAAAATTAATCTACTTCTTCTTTTATTATTCTGCAAATGTTAAGGTTCTTTATGGAACCAAAAGGTTCTTCTCTGCCAGCCCTTCCCAAAGTCCGGACTCCGGGAGGGGAATTAAGGGAGGGAATTCGATCCGGACCCGCCAAGTTCCAAACAAACACACATGCAGGCAGGCAGGCAGGCAGACAAACACACACACACACACACACAGGCGCACAAACCAGTTTAGGAACCGATCACGTAAAAAGCGTTTATTGCTGTTGGACGCGCCTCTTTTGAATTGTTTTGGCAGAGAGAGTTCTGCGCGCCGGGCGGCTTTAGTAGTGTTAACTGACTCTTTCATGTAAAGCGCGTGGATACAATGTTGCCGGTACAGCCCGCGAGCGCGTGGTTTTGCTTTGCCGACTCAGCTCGTCTTTTTCTTGGTCTATCAGTGTAGCGACCGGCAGAAAACAGAAGCACATTCAACCGACCGAACAAAACGGCGTTTCCAAAACTCTGCCACTGTTACAGACTGTCTGGGCATATGAAAATGGATGTAGTTTGTCTGTAAATATTTGCATAGTTTGTTGCCCAGACGGACATTTGTGCTGCATTATTTACTAAAAGTTACATTGAAGTACTATTTCATAAGCAGAAAATATGTAGGCTAAACGAGAACGGCTTTTTGCATTTTGTTGTATAAAAATGCAACACTGGAGAGAGTAAACGCAAGAACGACTAGATGACGCCATGATTTTGATGATTAGCATATGAAGAGTTGATTTGCAAATAATAACTTTAATAGTGTTCAAAAACAATGTTTTTATTGTGCATTCAAATTAATATTGATGAAACTGCAGTTGGGTTCTTTTGATTAAGTGATCAAATAAACTACAGCTATAACTAACAATAAAAACACGATTAAATTATTTATTTTAACCGAGGTATCTTATTTTCCAAACAAACTCTTCATATAGAGTTGATTTGTTTTTAAATGTATTTAAAGTTGTTTTAAATGTTTATTTAAAGCAAGTTTTGTAATAATAATTATACCGGACCTTTGAAGTTGACAAGAATTCAGATTCGGACCTTTGAATATGAACTTTGAGAACCCCTGTTCTATGCCATGGAACGCCAGATATACATGTTATTACTTTTCATATTTATATAGTATAAGACCTTGTCAAGTCTATTGTTCTAAATATTAGTAATGTTAGTAATGTTATAATATTCGATCTGAATTTATCAGAAACATTATGTCTGCAGGACCTAGTTGCTTGATGCCAGGTCATGATGTCCATCTATTTATTTACGTTATTGCTTTTAAAAAAGGTTTAACACTTAACTTGTCACGTAAAAAAATGCCGACCCTTGCAAATAAAATTTTTGTTACCAAACTAGAACCAACGGCCATGACAGCTTAGTTACAGCCTAACTTAACACTTTCAATCATTATGAGATAAAAAATAGATTGAATTTTTAAGCTTTGTTTTATGTAACAGTTACACATGATATTTAGTGAAAACTGTAATAGATTTAAAATATATTTGATCAGACTAATGTTGTGAACAGACACATGCACTCCTTACATGGAATAACTGATATATGCTTGCATTTATTTGACTTTAGCTCCCATCTTCAGATGAGGTTGTGAATGCGGAGATACAGGAGACGTCTGCTGAAACGCACAACAAGCCTGATGGAAGTCAGAATCAGCCGCCAGGGTTTGACATGATCTACAAGATCGAAGATGTACCGCCTTGGTATCTATGCATGCTGCTGGGACTTCAGGTACAGATTTTCATTCTTTTGACCATCTAGTCTGATCTACCAGCCCCCATCCCTTCCAAATCAGTACTAACGTCCTCTATGTCTCCAGCACTACCTAACATGCTTCAGTGGAACTATAGCTGTACCGTTTCTATTGGCTGATGCAATGTGTGTGGGGCGGGACCAGTACACCGTTAGCCAATTGGTGGGCACCATGTTCACCTGTGTGGGCATCACTACTCTCATACAGACCACATTTGGTGTCAGGTGAGTTATCCAATATGTGCTTCATGTGAAACGTGTGGTCAGAGGTTATCATGTGCCGCTGCTGTTGTGGGTTAATGCTTGTTATGTATCATGTTCAGGTTGCCTCTTTTCCAAGCGAGTGCTCTTGCCTTTCTTGTCCCTGCTCAGGCAATACTGAGGCTCGACAGATGGAAATGTCCCCCTGAAGGTAGATTGTTTTGAGCAATGCACGCTGGATGTTTTTGTGTGAGAAACATCATTACATTTGATTTATTCAGAATTTTCCTGTTCATGTAGCATGACTGGTAAGCATTTGTTAGCAGCACAAAAGGTTTTGGGTTTGATTCCCAAGAAACACACTTATAAAATGTATAGTTTGAATTCAAGTCGCTTTGGATAAAACTCTCTGCCAAAATGCATAAACATAATTTTATATTCTAAGAAAGAAAAGTCTTAATACAGGTTTGGAAAGAGATTTTTTTAGGGAAATGTTTATTTAAAAAAACAATACAAACATTAGGCCACACTATAAAATATAAATGTAAATAAACAAAGATACACAACATTGGCCAAAAAAAGTATATTTGTCTATTTTTATATAGATCAACTGTTTCGAAATTACACACATCCCTTATAAATACCCCCTCTAACTAATCTATTGAAAATCTGTCTACGCTACATTCCTCATTGTGCGTCTGAGTTAATACTTAACACTGGTTTTGGGTTTACAGAGGAGATTTACGGAAATTGGACGCTTCCTCTCAACACATCCCATATTTGGCATCCACGAATTAGAGAGGT
Organism: Triplophysa dalaica; assembly: GCF_015846415.1. Taxonomy (NCBI): domain Eukaryota; kingdom Metazoa; phylum Chordata; class Actinopteri; order Cypriniformes; family Nemacheilidae; genus Triplophysa; species Triplophysa dalaica. Next base: position 11,574,587 of record NC_079560.1, on the reverse strand, counting down.
GGGCATTTCCAGCGTTATGGATGTGACATTTTCAGTCAAAACTTGACATATAAACTCTCAGAGAATGTATTTATTACCATTATATTGTTGAACCATCTGTTTATATTTGACTATACCCCTGATGAAAGAGTCCAGACATCCAAAGAAGTCAGTCTGTCACGTAATTTCTTTTAGAAAAGAGGGTGAAATTCATGTGTCATGGATGTGACAAAAAAAGAATGCATGTTTTTGAGAGACAACATACTTTGTGGGATTTCTTTGAATTAAAATGTACAAACCAGTAGCAATAAAATACAACAAAACGAGAAGGGACAGCTCTTCATAGAATATAAAATAGCTATTTTATTTGAATCTTCCTCATTTATGGGGAATATCGACCGTTGGATGTGACAATTCTGTGACCAGAATAGAGAAAACTATGCTTTAAAAACACAAGAAAAAAACTTTAAAAACATTAAAGGAGTCAAATGACAGGGGGCTAAAACGAATATCATTGTTTGTTTAAGATGTAATGCATATATGTATATACACGAATTAAGGTTAAAAACGCTGTGTTTTCCACATACCGTGCATGTTTATATCTCCTCTTTGCCTCACATCTCTGAAATGCGTGGATTGTTTGTCGCTCTGAAAGCGAGGTATACTATGACTGGCCAGTTAACCAGTGCGTAGTGATTGGTTAAATACTGCAAGCATGTGACGGATATGTAACGCCTCTTACCATATTTGGAACAGGTTCCAATGCAAATGTACTGACAGTACTGACTTGCGTATACATTCTGGCGGTCTTAGTCAAGTCATACCACGAACTGACGTAGATTTGTGGGGATGTCGTTACACAAGGCGTTTCAGGCAGGTCTGGGTGCATTCGCTTTTAGATAGAATGCATCTTTTGTTCCGACACTAAATTATTAAACACCAACAGGTGTTTTTAAAACACCAAATATTGACATCTAACCTATCAATATGGTGAAAACCATTGGTAAAGACTTGATTGTTTCATTTCAATGCCCTGCACACTTAAAATAAAGAGCTATCAACATCATCAAATAATACATCCTGACCCGTGTGTCAATGCTATACAGATTCAGGGTGCTATCATTGTGTCTAGTCTGGTTGAGGTGGTCATAGGGTTAACTGGAATCCCTGGCATCCTTCTCAACTCAATTGGACCGCTGACTGTCACCCCCACCGTCTCTCTTATCGGCCTGTCAGTCTTCCAGACGGCAGGAGACCGGGCGGGCAGCCACTGGGGTCTCTCTCTGCTGTGAGTCCTTGAGCGTCTCATGCCCATAATTCATCTTTTTTATTTTAATGGTTTTAAAGATGTGTGTGTTTTGTTATTACAGGTGCATCTTCCTCATTGTTTTGTTTGCTCAGTATCTGAGGAACTGGGCTTGTCCTTTGCCCACCTATACCAGAAAGAAAGGCTGTCACATGACACGTGCGCAGATCTTCAAAATGTTTCCAGTACGCTGAACATACATTCACACAACACATTTATTAAAAATTCACGTTGTCTATTGTAGTTGATATCTTTTGCTCTATGTAGATCATCATGGCCATCATGGTGGTGTGGTTGGTATGCTATATTCTCACCCTGACAGACGTGCTGCCCAATGACCCAACTCAGTACGGCTACAAAGCTCGCACCGACTCTCGGGGTGATATCGTGACCCAGGCGCCATGGTTTCGTTTCCCCTATCCCTGTAAGCACCTTGCAACACATGCCTGTGATTTATAACAGCGGCCTAATATCTAATCTAAAGCTTTTAGTTTTCTAAGAAAACTGATTAGAGGTTTGATTAGATGCATCTGTGCCTGTGGATTATTAGTCTTTCACGTTTTTATATGGTTGTGTGTGTCACAGGTCAGTGGGGTTTACCCACAGTGACAGTGGCAGGAGTGCTGGGGATGTTCAGCGCAACTCTAGCCGGTATCATTGAGTCTATTGGGGATTATTACGCATGTGCTCGCCTCTCTGGGGCTCCGCCTCCTCCTGTGCATGCTATCAATAGGTAATAAGAAGTAAAAACTACCCTTTACTTATTTGTAAATGCAAATTTATGGCTTATTGGTTATTTTTTTACTAACATTTTCTTTTCTAGAGGGATCTTTACAGAGGGCATGTGCTGTATTTTCACAGGACTTATGGGTACAGGAAATGGCTCAACGTCCTCTAGTCCAAACATAGGGGTGCTTGGCATCACAAAGGTGAGAGAGTTGGAGCTCGTTGTCTCTTTATAAATTTATTGTTTGCTTTACAGGCTGTTTAAAGCATTTTGTATAGAGGGTATCGTGAAAATGTTTTCGCAAACATTTGTTTGTGACATGTGATGAGACTCAGTAGGAGGAGTTACAGGAGGTAGATACAGAATAACTATTCATGCTTTAGATTATAATATTTATAAAATATTAGTGATATTCTGTGTTGTGTGAACAGCAGTGGTGTGTATTAATATAAAACTGGTGGTTCCTCATTCAGGTGGGCAGCAGAAGGGTGATACAGTATGGGGCAGGTATAATGTTGATATTGGGAACTATTGGGAAGTTTACCGCACTTTTTGCCTCTTTCCCTGACCCTGTCCTCGGAGGGATGTTCTGCACTTTGTTCGGTAAGGTTATAGAACTTTTGTGTTTTTTCTTATGCGTTCATATGTTGTTCTAGCTTCGGCCACAAGGTGTCAGTGAAAATCCCTTAAAGGGTTAGTTCACTCAAAAATGAAAATCCTGTCATCATTTACTCACCCTTAGGTTGTTTGAAACCTGTATAAATGTATTTGTTCTGTTAAACACAAAGAAAGACATTTGTAAGAAAGATAGCAATTTGCAGTTCTGTGAAATCGTCCACTACCATAGTAGGAAAAATATATTGTATAGTATTTTTGTTCTGTTGAAGAATTTTGGACAACAAATTTAGGTTCTGGGGCGCCTTTGACTACCATTTCATTTTACCTACTATGGTAGTCAATGATAATTGATAATTGCTAGCATTCTTCCAAATATCTTTCTCTGGGGTCATCAGATTTATAATGGAATGAATTGACATGAGGCTGAATAAAGGATGATAGATTACATTTTTTTAGTAAACTATCAATTTAAACGTCGAGTGATGTCTAAACTAGAGTGACACATCCAAAACAATTGCATTGTAATATGCTCAAAATGTTTATAATAATATAAATATCAATATTGTAATGTTGAGCTTGACACATGTGAATCTAGGCATGCAGGGGGCAATAATCTGTAACTTAAATTGTGTACAGTTTGAAAGGCGACTTTCGTGACATATGTCATGTAATGACATGCATTAATGACATGTAAATCATAAGTGTCAAGTGGATTTAATGTGACAAAAAAGAGAGAGACATACTTTGTATGATTTATGTTACTTAAAATGCACAAAGGAGACGCGATAATACACAACAACGGATAACTCTTTGTAGAACATTATAGTTTTTTTCATATTCACATTTATGAGGATTTTGGGCCGATGGATGTGAACGGTGCTGCTGAATTTATATTAGGCTACCTGAATACGGAAATCGTGCTTTAAAATTAAACATTTTAAAAGTTTAAGAAAAACCTCGCATGGGTTTTTACACAACCACACAGGCTTTCAATCTGAGCTATATCAGTGAAAAAAAAATAGCCGACAATTTATTCCTTTAATTTCATCCAACGCGACTTTTATTCAAAATAACGCAACACTTTGTGGACACGACATACCGGACTATACGACATTTCTGGTTATTCTCTGTTTCTTTAAGCATATCATACCATGTTTAAATGTTACACTGCGGGCTTTTGTGGGCATGAGCGCGAGAACATATTTCCGCAGGGAGCGGGTGAGAGCGGGACAGAATCCCGCGGTAGCTGGCGCGAGCGGGACTGAAAAGATCCGTCCCGCGCAGCATCAAAGGCTCGATGATGTATTAAACCTTAGAAATTAGTGTGGATATCATAGATGTCTATATAATGGAATTTTGCCTTTGTAGTGGGCAGGATTGTGTGGGGGTATCTTACATTGTTATTTATATATTGGTTTATGAACAGGTATGATTACAGCTGTTGGATTGTCAAACCTCCAGAGTGTAGATCTGAACTCTTCCAGAAATCTTTTTGTGCTGGGTTTCTCCTTGTTTACCGGCCTCATGCTGCCTAACTATCTGGAGACTCATCCGGGCAGCATCGAAACAGGTTAATATGTGACAGTGTCTCATTGTGTAGCCTGAAAGTGTTTCCTGAATTATTTTCCTTTGCTCAATATTTACATTTACATTACATGTATGCATTTGGCAGACGCTTTTATCCAAAGCGACTTACATTGCATTATACTATACATGTAGTATTATTAGTTATTTATTTACACTACCATAAATGAGTTTTCAGGTTTTGTATTTGATACCCATAAACTTAAGAGCCATCTATAATTACTCTTACAAATGGATAACATTTATTTTGCAGTGAATAAACAGACCACAAATCCTTCCTTACAAACCAGTGGGTTCATGTTGCTAAAGCCCATTGACCTTTAAAGAAAATGGAAGCGTTCATGAGCTGCCAATCTTTCAGTTTCAATAGGAAATGCATTAAGTTCTCCTCAAGAGATTTTATGGTTTTAAGCTGCTGCACTTCCCCATTGCAATGAAATCACGTTTTTTGAATGATTTGAACAGGTGTGCCAGAGCTGGACCAGATCATTACAGTTCTCCTGACCACAGAGATGTTTGTTGGGGGATTCATAGCGTTTGCACTGGATAACACAATCCCAGGTATGCATCAGTGAAAATGACTCCATGACTCCGACATACTAACTCACAAAAGCGACACAAAAATCGCTAACCTTATGTTTCCCATCACTGTATGTATATTTTGTGTCTAGGCACCAAAAAAGAGCGAGGTCTGATCAATTGGGCAGCCGAGAATTCTGTAGCAGATAAATTGACATCAGACACGTATGACTTTCCAGTGGGGATGGGTCTGGTCCGGAAGCTGAACTGTCTGCGCTACCTGCCCATCTGTCCCACTTTCCAGGGCTATAAGGCATTACGCCACAGGCATAAAGAGAATAACGTGACAAGCAATGAAGGTGTGCCTCCAGATGTTCCAGAGGAGACGATCTGCACCAAAGTGTAGCCATATTGTTATTTAACTGGGTTTTGTGTAGAATACTTTGTTAAGAGCAAATTAACCTTTTTACAGCTGAACACCAGATTTGTTTCAGTTAGTTTGTTCAGTACTGCATCTAATAATATAATACGACTCCTCCATTAAAGCATGGACGCTTATATTTCTATTACGATTTGAAGGACAGTTTAAGAAGCAAATTCAGATTTTATTGAAATAATGTGAAAATTACAGTCCGGTTAATGATAGTGTACAAAATTCACAAGTGTTTAGCACTAAACAAATGTTTTTAGAAAGGTTCAGTTTAGGAAGATCGTGAACATATGTGTTTAGAATACACATGTGATAATGTACATATACATGTTATCGTAACAGATAATGTTTATAAATAATTGTACTTTGTATGCCATGAGAACATTACAGATAATCATGTGGGATGTTCAGTGTTGAAAAAGCTGTGCTTACGTTACTTTGTATTAAAAAATGTTGGATCATATATTTTGTGGTATCTTCAAAGAAAATTAGATTCTTCAAAAATTTACAACAAACAGCAATGCTGTTTTAAGAAATACAGGGTTTGTGTTTTTTTATTTGAAGGAAATGACTGTATTTTTACCCAATAACTGTAGTAGTTATATAGATTTAACATTATTAGATTTATCTGTTGTGGGCCAATAGTAGTACATACAAAGTTATATATATATAGAAATATAAAGTTAATAATCCCGTCTGAATCTCAGATAACAGCTCTGTGTATTGCAGAGACCTTTTATAAACAGGCGCCAGAAGAGGTTAATAATACTCATTTATTTAGCAGATTCAGTTTTTATCCAGTTGTTTGTACATGAAACAGTGTTATCAGGAGTTGCTTAACTTCATGTATATATGCCATAGTTTATATGAAACAAAGCCACAGTTTAGATCAGATAAATATTTACTGAAATTCACAACAATAAAATTGTGACCTTTGTCATGCATGCTAAACCTGCCAAAGACACTCAGATCCCTCTGTGAGTCTCAGTTGCCAATACCAGAGGTGATCTGATCCCTTTCTCTCTTTACAGCCACTGCTCTGTTTATGTAGCTTGTATGTGTGAAGGCATATGTATCTAAACATATTTCAACACATGTAGTTGGCCTTACCCTGTTGCAAGTCCAGAGGTAGCCTTTGCAAAAACAAAGTGATGAATGCAGTGGTAAGTAAATACACTTTTAGCTTTCATCCATTGGGGCGAGGATGGCAGATGGTCAACATGTTTCACTCATTCATTAGCTTATAAACAGCTCTGATCCTGCACCTAAGAGGCGCTGGATAATCCATGAGCAGTAGTTATTATCTTCTACAGTCCATAGGTCCCAGGTTTTATGGCGCTGGTGGCTGAAACACCTGAGGATGTGTCTGCACGTAAGGTAAGTAGTGTGGGATGTACATGGGTGGGATGTGCATAGATGCAAAGGGTATACTACAGGGTGGGGACAGGGTGGCGCTGGTTAGCGTCTGCTGTGGCAGAAGAACCTCGACAAACTGGCACGTTTGTGGATCGAACAGTATCTTGCGCTGCTGCAGCTGAGTCATGTCCACATAAAAACAGTGTCCGGTTTCTGGGTCCAGCAGCAGTTGGCAAGGGTGTTGTCCTGCCGCTATACTTCCTCCTGCTTCTGGACCCAACACACCTGCACCCCTAAGCCTGGCTTCGGCACCATAAGGAGCAACAAAGATTGTGTTTTGTATGCTTTCTGGAGAAGGCATAGATTCTTTATTTTCTGCATGATTGGTTGAGGCATCTGTTGGGAATTGCTGGCCTAGCATTTTGCCATCCTCAGAGAGGGATCCCAGTAGAGGGGAATGGCTGTTTGATGCAGGCGGCTGGTTAAAAAGAGGTGTTTGGAACAAGAGAGGCCCTTGAACGTAGCTGTGCACAGCTCCGATTTGAGGAGAGATCGTCTGGTAACCCAGTGGATTGACATTGTAATAACATGACGGAACCATAGGTGTTGAAGCGACTGTTAGGACACAACCAGACAGAGGCCCCACTGAATTCTGTGACCTGGGAGGCAAGCATGGGGTCTGATGGTCATCACTTATCATCTTGGCATGGTCTTGTTGTTCAACACTCACTGTAGGTGAATAATATGGCAGCGCTACCGGGACATTATGGAACCTAGACGGTTGATCATTGTCAGAACCAGTCTCCTGCCCTGCTTTGTTCAACTCTCCTTTTGTAGGTACTTCCGAAGACTTTTCTTCCTTGGTTTGCTGTGGACGATCTTTCCTGTTTGTTGGTTTCAAGTTTGTATCATTGCCAGTAACATCACCTTTACAAAAGCCAAATTGGCTACTCTGTGTCCATGGTGGCTTTGACATTCCACAGTGGTTTGCTTTGGTTGGGCTGACCTTTGTAAATCCAACGGTATGAATTTTGTCTTTTGATTCCACAAGAGGGTTTGCTTTGGTTGAGCATCCTCTTGGTATAGAGTGATGAGAGGCCATATTTCTTATTTTGTCCAGTGAAAGGGGAGGAGTTACTTTCCGCACCACAGGCTTTTCATCTTGTCTGTATACCTCACCTTTTTCTTCATCCCTGTTGTTGTTTTGATTGGGGGCGTATGGCTTAAAAAGAGGAGCACTTCTGCTTTCTCCATGGGTTGATTCTGCTGGGCCTTTAAAGGGCAAGTTGTATGTATTTTTCACTAGGCTCCTCATATTTCTTACTACATGCACAGGGGCCATGGTTTTTAATTTTCTTTGGCCTTGCCCACCCACACTTGTAAGCTTGACTTGCTCTCTGTTACTTTCCTGATCCTTCTTTATACCACCCTCATCATCCTGGGGAACTGCATCAACCGTATTGGCCTCCAAATCAGAGATAAGACAGACAATATTTGTAGGTCGGAGTGTACTTTCCTTACTGCCGCCCTGTATCTCCTGCTTGTCCAGAAGATGTGTAAGGTTCTGGGTTACATTGGGTTGTTTATGGATTCTCTGCCCCATGTGGCATTCCTCAGGTGTGGTTTTCACAGGAGGGATTGGGCTGATGGCTACACTTGTTGCTGCACTCAAGTTCCACGTTCTTCCTTTTGCTGAGTCACAAGAAAGCATTGCTCCGGGGCTCAGGTTAGGAAGCTGTGTCGCCTCCTCTCTCGGGATTGCCTTCTCTTCTTTCTCATTCTCTGAAGTGACAGTTATTTCAGTGCTGCTGCCATGAAATTCAGACCTTTCAATTCCAGTTAACAGGGGGTTGAAGCTATGTTTGCTGAATGGTTTGGGTTGTATTTTGGAGTTTACAATGTTATACTGTTGAAAGGAGCTGCACTCAGCATTGAGAGAGGCATTCTGGAAAAATCCACTTTGTTTCGGTTTGGTCATTTCAGCATGTGCATCCTTGCCAGAAAAATGCAAACAATAATCCTCAGTTTTACTGTTCACGTTGATGGAAGCATCAGTTGAATCCATGCTGCGTAGATTTTGTTCATGTTGCATCTTTTTTGATAGGACACTCGTTAACATGCAGGAAGCCATTTTGGTTTTGCCTGAAGTCTCATCCAGGGAAAATGATTTCTGTAGCCTTTGCTTTCTTTCAGCCTGGACTGACGTCTGATCAGCCATGTGTAACTCCTGGTGAAATGCTGCAGGCATGCTATGTTGACGCTGAAATATGTCCCGGGTGTGCATAGGTGTCTGTGGAAGCTGACAGGTTTCATTGTCATTATCTCTGGCATGTGACTCAGACATGTCCCGTCTCTTCAGCTGAATTTGTCTTTTAGGAACAGTCTTTAAGCCTTGGTTTATTTCTTCTGTGGTTTCCACTGCAACATCAATGCACTCAATGCTGGATTCTGAGAAAGCAGATGTGTTTTGAGTCTTTGAGTCCATCTGCATTTTGAAAGAGAGAACATCGTCCGTCCAATTGTTGTGACTTGCGTCGGCAGAGGGCTGATATGACGGCCTACAGGTTGAACTGAAAACATGCAAGTGTTCAGCTTCAGAACAGGAAGATCTTACCTGCGCAAGGTTTACAAGAGTTCCCACCTTACTACTGGCCTCGGCAAGCTTTGTTCCCATGCTGCTGGTTCCTGTGCTATTGTCTGTGATGTGGCAGGATGGCCACAAGCTGCTAAACTGTTTGTAGGGGAGTGATCTGGACAGCCAGACACTGTTCCTGCTCTGCTTTTCCAAACTCTGAGTATCAGCAAGGGTCTGTATCTGGGGTTGGTGCCTGGTTGCGGGGATACGCTCTGAATAACAGTGTGGCGGGATTCATGACTCCTGCTTGCTGGTTGTGAATGTTGAGATGCAGCTTGCAGACACTTTCTATTTCTAGACCTGAGTGACAGCTCAGCCTGCTCCTTTTTGCAACTACCCTCCCCATACCCCTCATTTACCACATGACCCCGAATATACCCATCTCTGTCAAATCGGGATTCAGCCAGGCATGCACTCAGACCCTCCCTGGGTCTTTGCTGTTGTGTCCCGTGGTCCTCTTTTGGCTGTGTGCCACTATGCTCCTGTTTCCTATATTGCTATGCTGTTCTCTGTCAGGCGAAATCTAAATAGTGTTTTAAGTAAATCTGTGTTGTGAATAGTTGTGCTGCTCAGCGATTCTAATGTTAGTGTGAAAAAAAGTCCCACTGCCTCTGGAATAATCCTTTATGTTTTTTGACAAATCTTTTTCTGGTAAATAAGTCGCTTCAGAAGGATCCAGCATTTGTCTGGTGTCTGTATTTACAGATTGCAAATCCACATTTGTTCATTCTGTATGTGACAGCAGCGGTTTTACATCAGGTTTTAATAAATGTCTTTTCAATTATGGAGATGTAACCTGTTAGTTCACAGTAGGCAGCTTGGTATCAAGTTCTTCTTGTGTTTGATAGAAAGGTGTCTTTGATGCATTGAACCATGGGTGTCTTTGTGGACTTTGAAGTAATGGCTTCCAAAGAGGTGGTACAATCCAGCAACTCACCTTCAACAAGACACTCTGTAGACAGTCTGTGTGTCCTATCATCTATATCTTCACCATACTCACTCAAAGAACAAAGGGCAGTGTAGTATGAACTTGCTGAGTCATCCATGATATCATCAGCCTGCTCAGGGTCACTTTCACCTTCATCCCTTTGTCTGATATTCTGGCTGACTTTTCCGTTGATAGATGCAGATGACGTAGTCATTTCTTCTTAAATGTCACTTGGAAAATGTCCTTCCATGATGCTGGTCTGAAAACCTTTGATGCAACAATACTGGAACACCAGCATGTGGTGGAACGAGGAGCTGTTGAGATGCACAGGTCGGACCGCAGTGACAAGTGCTGAAATGTTTATGGTTAAGAGAATGAGTTGTCCAATTGAGTACAGCAATGAAATATCCACCAACGTTTCCAGCATCTAACTGTCACTTCTGATGTTTTAATCTAGGTGAAACAAGAATGAAAATGAGTAGATTTAACCACGTAATAGAAAAGCCATGTCATATTTATTCTAAGGTATTATAAACAATACATTTCAATATTATGTCCACGTTATTTCTTCACAGGTGAAATCTTTAAAGTATTCATTTGAATCATGTATTTAACTTGAGATGAAAAGGCATCCCATTGTTTGTGTTTGACTTAACAGTGTATTTCAAAAGACAAACTGTGTGTTCTAGAGAGACAGCTGCAGTTTTGCTGCAAGCTGTCCCACCCCCATTGGAAAACCCCTCTCACCTGATCCAATACACCAACCTGGAAATACATTTTCTATCTTCTGTTGATATTCCTGAGATGTTACATCTGGGTGAAAAAGAATACAAGAAAAAAAACTTTCAAAGAATGATATCAACAGTCTTAAATAGAAAACAGGTCAAGAGCCCACTTTAAACATATACTAAAATAGGGACTGCAAATGAGATGAATCAGACCTTATTTTTTGGCGGCTGAGGTCTGGATCAGGACATGTGGTCCAGACCTAGTAGTAGCTAAGGTGGTGTGGCAGTCCGCATTGATAGAAGGTGGTGGTCTGGACCGTTCCCTTCTGACTAACATGGCCAGTGCAGTCTCAGAGCTAGCTAAATATAGATCCCAAGGCCCATAATAATATCATCAGGAAGATTGGACTCAATACCGTTAGGTACACTGTGGTAATATCCTTTAAATGGCAACAGCAAGGGGAATGGTCACGGTGTGTGGCTATCATGGGGTAGAATAAGTCCTTTCATAGAAGTAGAATTGAAGCATTCACAGTGTACATATAGCCGAACTAATTCTAATGAGTTCTGTGTGGATGCACTAACACTTGAGGCATATGTGCATGTCCACTAAAATGGCCGCCAACTCTAGGACTTTGTTGAATTTGACTTGACCGAGCAGGGCATGACAGCTCTGGCATTTGAGTCACTTGGTCTTGGCTGCATGATGATATAATGACATGATATAGTGGGCAGCATGGGTATAAGACTGCTTAGTTTCACACCAGTGATACTCCAAAAGTTTCCCTTGTGCATAGTAACACATACATCAAACTTGTGGGGATCGCCAACACTGTGGTGTTAAGTTGTGAGAAGCGGTATAGCATTACAGAGAGTTAGGAGCATTAGCCCAACATAACTTCCATATTAGCATTTCACAGTGTTCTGTGATTTTATTTATTTTAGCGCCCTCTTGTCAGCACTCAGTGTTTATGTACATTATAAAAAGGGCACAAGTTTTATTGTAATGATACCATTTACTCACCTAATATATTGTATGGGGTTAGCCCCATTGCTTGTCCATTGGGCTCAGGAAACAGTGGGCAATGCATTTGAACAGAAACTGTGGTCCTTTATATGTGCATTCACGTGTAAACTTGCTTCGGTCCTTTAGAAAAAGGCTAAAAAAGGATTGATTAGGAAATGCTGCATACATAAAAATACCTTATGCAACAATTAGTCATCTTTAGGAGTACAGGGTCCATCTGCTGGCCAAATAGAAAGTCATAACACATACAGGAGAAAAACACACAAAAACATGGGAATATTTTTAAATAATACACAACAACACTCTGCAAAACCTGCATTTTCGTCTTTGAATAATTCTTGAGAAAAAATTATGCTAAAAATGTATTTATTTATTTTTGCTGATTACAATCACAATATCTAGAATTTGTATCTAGAATTTATAATATAAATGATCTATATATTGGATTGATTATGTGAATGATTGCAATAACCATAGTTAAACCATAATATTTGGTAGTTGCTCCATAGTCAATTTGTGGTTACCGTGCTTTTACCCCAAATAACAGTTTAACTATGTTCTAAGTTAAATAAATAAACTAAAATAGATATATAGATGAAACAATAAAAGTCCGCATTGTAACATTATTATTGCAACAATTGTAACAAAAAAACTGGTTTAAAAGGAAATTTTTAATTGAAAATATTTGTCACATCACGATTTAAATGCGCAAAGAAATGTCCCACTCATGTGTATGTTTTATATAAAACAACCCCTTACATCAAATTGACTTAATCTCAATCTTTGCTCAGGGAATCCACATTAGCCAAACTTCACATGTACATTATGACATCTTAATATGCCCACAGAAATTCACTTCAATCCCCTATCAATGTTTGTTTTAAACTTTTGCAATTAAATATAACAAAATCTTACAAAAGTACAAAAAACGCATACAATTTACATTAAAAAATATCCCTTGACACAGAATAATAAGAAAAAAAGCACAACACAAAGAATAAACAGAAAAACACGCACTTCAAATCAACATTTGTTTTAAAAGGTTGATTGTTTGGAGCGACGCTCGTGTCAATGTCCGCGCCGTGGACTCCTCCCCGTTTGGAGCGACCATGCAGCTCCGAACAGCAACACCATTCCCAGATCTGCTCCTCTCAGGCCACTGGGGGAGCACATTACACGGGACGGCGAAAGAAGTCACAGGGGTTAACTTGGATACGCATGCGGCGGTGTTTTAATAATAAAAAAAGTCGCCCTGCCGAACACCGAAGCGATTGTGTCGTGCACGAGACGATTTCTCCCTTCTATGGGATATGTTTTGAAAATTACAACCGCGCTGAGTTGAAGGATATAAGTCCAGTATGCGGCACTTTTGAAACAAAGGGGTCTGGAGCGTCGTTGTCTGATAGGTAAGACGCGCTGTTGTATGGGTTCAGATGTGTTGTGATGAAAAGCGATACAATGTTAACTTGCACGTTAAGCTTTTGTTTTACGTGGAGCTAGTCGTAGTCTATTTACGCTCGTTACCTGAAACTTTTCGTATAATGCGCAACTCTTATGTATACTTTGTATCGCACTGGACTCGTGGCGTGCCGTAGCGCTGGATGTGCGGCGCCGGTGACTTTAAATTACGACTTATTCGCGTTTTTAGTTAGAGAAGTTGCTTTTCGACACCTGAAGTTTATCGCCAACTATTATATGCATATGAATGAGCGAATCTGCAAAAGAATAAAGACGAAGTCGTGATTGCAATCGTGAGATACAACGACCGGCTGCGTTGTGTGTGATGAACTGCGTGAACTTTGCTGGGTGGCTCGCAGTAAATTCACAATTACCGCCGCAGTTTCCACCAAATGTTCACTTATGTCCAGCTTCAGTACGGGTTGAGGCATTTTTCTCCACGAAGACCTGAATAGAGCTGCTGTTCTTTACAACCGCTGCGGTTAAAGTGTTTAAACTGAGCCGAAAAACGCTTGTTTTCTTCCTCTCATGCGTTTGTTTGTGTTTTTAAAGGATTAGGGCCCTTTCTGGATGGGAAAGATGGAACCAGAGGGGCAGTGGTGGAAAAGCCAGCTCGCAGCGGACATCCATCAATCTCTCAGGATTAAGGTGAGTTCTATAAAGTTCTTTGCGTTTTTTAATCCAAATGTCAGAATCCTGGCCTCTGTCATTAGATTGGATTGAATCAGGTTTCACTTGTCTAGACTTTGATGGTTAAGTGTGAAATGTCACACAGTCCTTACAGAACATCCCCTGGCGTTGGCTTTATAAAGGTTCCTGTCCCACACATTGTTTAGTGTGCATGCACTCCCATTCTAAACCCTTTCCTGATCTGGGTCAGACCAAATATCATATATCTTTTGGTGCTATTGTCAACATTAGATTAGGTTATGCATGGTTATTGGTAAACTTTGGACAAACTGGAGACACACTGGTGTTGCTGAACTTCTGTTCCCCTGCTGAGTGAATTGCACTCATCAGACAGTGAGGTTAAGTGCATTTATTTAGTGCAGTCTGTTGGGCTTTTATTGTCTGGCCTGTTTATTGGGGCTTCTCACATCCGGTTTGGAATGTGAAGTGCTCTGTTTGTTTGTACTTGAGTTTGTCTGTTAGCACAGGATTACACGACTAAACAGTCCTAGCATGTTTGTTCAGCAGTCTTCGAGATTTGTGTGCGGTTATGTGATAAAATATTTTTGACAATTGATGCCGTGTACTATTCTGATTTTTCCCTCTGAACGCGTTCAGTCAGTTTGACTGACACATACATTTTCATTCAACGGGTAGCTCAGACTCGTGCTTTATTTGAGCTGGTACGGTGCTGAAACAAAGCGGCACAGCTGTTGGAAGAAATATGTGGAGATGGGTGGTTTGGTGTTGGTGGAATATTTAGGCTGAACAGTCTCTTTCTCTGTTCGGCAATATGGTACACTGTATTCATGTAGTTCAGAAGTATTCATCATTTTTTTATTTCATAGAAATGTGGCCATAGTCAACAATACATTTGCATTTGACTAAAATTCATGCTTAATTTGCAAACCTGCATGTGATATTTAAAAAATGATTTAAGCATAAGGTTTATTCGTATTTATACACAGATTATCATTTCCTCTTTTCAATGTAATGTTCAAGTGGCAATTCCTGTTTCTATCTTTAAGCAACCCGTAAAGTAAAACCACAAAAAGGTGCTACCCTCCTCTACCTTGGTATCATTTATAGATGTTAAATTTAAAGCGTCTATGTCGTTGACAAACTGATCGGCCTTTCAAATCCAGCAGCTGTAGGCCCGTCTAAATTGCAGGCAGGCCCCACAAAAGGGCTTCTTGAGAGGGTCAAATCCCAGCCCCTCACCCCACTGGGGACAGATGGCTGTGAGACATGATGGCTAGGCCTGCGAAGGAACCGTGCCTTTACTAAACACCCACTATAAAGCAGCACACTTTGCCTGTGTGATTCGTGTCTGGAAACACTTTGAGATTTTAGATGCTTGTTATGTGTGACTGAACCATTAAGGGATTTTTGGCAACTGTGATGTTGGTATTAGATTATTATTTCAGTTTGGTTTTGTTAGACTAGTTAAGATGCTCGTAAAAATTTATAATGAAGACCTTCATGCAATTTTTTTTTTAATGAAAAGAAAGTATAGTGTAGTTAAATCTTGGCTGTAGTAATATTGTTTGGAACGAAGAATGTTTTTCCCCTATTAAAAGTGATGGTAATAACGTGGTACTTTGATAATAATGTACCACGATATTTCAGAGAACCAATAAATATGTGTAAAAAAACCTTATACATTAAATGCCCTAATACATGATGTAAGCATTGTTCCGTCAGTTCAAAGCCTTTTTGACATGATTCAATTATAACGTAAAGCCCATTACATTGACATGTCCTTTCTTTCCCTCATAGGAGCTAAAATTGCCAACGTACCAGGCTCACTCTCCACAGATCGGGATGCGACGGTACTTCGCCGACCTGCTGGCCGTTCTCAGTAACCGCTATCAGCTGTGTCCTACCGCACGTCACCTGGCTGTCTACCTTCTCGACCTCTTCATGGACCACTATGATGTAGCGGTGCGGCAGCTCTACGTCATCGCCCTCTCCTGCCTTCTCCTGGCCAGTAAGTCGAAGATGAGATTAATGTGTGTGGGTTTCAATTTGTGGGCCGGTGTGATTCTTTTTGCCTGTATTTGATTTTGCGGTAGACTGATAGAGGATTCAAGGTGCCGTCGCAGGCAGGCAAGCTGTATGAACTGGTTTATTGGATGTGTGCTATCAAGCCAAATTGGAAAAATAGCATCTATAACTAAACCACAGAAATATTGCGTATTAAAAGACGGTCTAGTGATGCAACTTGATTTTTTATAGAAGATTTAATGATAAGTTGGATTTAAAGATGTTTTGGATTGACAGAAATGCAATGTGATATACATAACTCTGTCTTCAGAGGTGTATAAAGCCCTTACATAATAAAGATTTATGTTTCATTACCTTAGAAAAAGCTATTTCTATCTACATATACAGCAGGTCCCCTTACATTGAATTCGCCATGTTCTTTCTACAGTAGCCTTAAACGGACAAACTGCTCTACAGAGAGTGTAAATATGTTATCTCCTTTGGCAAAAACGTGACAACATCTAATTAATTTATTGACATCTCAATAAGTGTCACAATATCGTTATCATCTATTCTTTTGTTATATGTTGGGTATTAAAAATCTAATATGGTTACAACCAGTGTTGGGCAAGCTACTCTGAAAAAGTAATTAATCACTAGTTACTAATCGCATATTCTATATTGTAATTACATTACTGTATACATTTCTCTCCAACAAGTATATAATCACTTTTTACTAATTACTTTCTATATCCATATCAACCTTAATTTGTTAAGCGATTCAAGGATAGACATGAAACCACTTTTTTTAATTCATTTAAACGAATAATATAAAACTACATAAAGGATTGACTTAATGTTAGAATTCTACATTAAAGCTGATTATAAAGTCAAAATGTTGATGTCAATTCCACTATTGCACACACATATATTACACAAAGTATTTAGGTTAATTACATCAGAAGTAACCGTGATTAAAATACAGAAAAAATTAGATTAATCCCTTATTTTCAAGGGTAAAGTTATTAAATTGCACCAACTAATTACTTAGAAACTAGTTACACCCAACACTGGTTACAACCCCTTGATGCATTAAATCAACTCGGAATGTACATATATGTATGATATTAAATATACAATTAAATAAAATGCGAACTTACATGAGCAAACACTTAATAATAGGCCATCCTATTTGCATGTTTTAATTGGTTTAAAATTTTGAGTATTATAATAATTTATAGTAGTGTGTTTGTACCTTAGTTTTTTTGCATTTGTTGGTTAACCACTGACACATCTGATGCATTTCATGTGACTAATATTGTGGTATATTAAGAGCCTAAAAATTCTTGCACACTGAACGGAACACGAACAAATTTCACCACCTTTGGTGTTTCTGCTCGCATGTCTGGAACCGAACGAGCTCGTCTGGACCGCTGCAGTGACTGGCTGCTGTATTGTGCTGCATGACAGCTGTGTGCATAAGAGGCCGTGGCCTCCAGACCCCTCACTCAGTCGCCACGGCAACCTACCCAGTTCTCAAATCAGAAATATGCTCTGCTTCCCAGAGCACGGCGTAGCAAGTTTTAAGCTGCCTCGCGAGCAAACCACAGCGGTGGTGGAGCGTGAGCGAGATATTCCATCACGGGTATCGCCTGATGTCTCCAGCAGATTTATGGCGCAAGGAAGTCTTGGCTCATAATCTGTCTGAAGTAATGTGACGAGGCGGGTTATCGGCTGTAGCATGTCTGCTGACATACACAGATAAGATTGGGGGGACTTGTTGTGCGTTGGTGCTTTGAAGGCATTTAAATCAATAGCCTGTTATCCATAACCAGTTTTTGTATGAGAAATTTAATTCTGATTGCTTTCAACATTTACAAGTAATAAATTAATAGAAATACGCAATTATGACCCACATAAGTATCGTGAAGCAGAGGAGCACCCCTGGAAACCCGAAAAGCCTGACATTTGTCTGTTTACTTTTCCATCACATGTTTAAATTGCAAATCTTTCTCATTATTCGGGCCGTCATTACGTCTGCTCTCACTTGGGGGAGGGCTGCAGTCGGCAGTGTTCGGGCATTAATTAATTGCTTTGGACTGAATGAATAATGGCTTTGCTCGTGTTGTTAAAATATCCCTCCCTTTCCCCATCTCATTGATTGAGGCCGCTGCTGCTATTGTTGGTTTTCTCTGAGAGCCGCCAGCAGTTAACATGCATCAGCCAGCGATGAACTCGAGAGCTGAGAACATGATTTCTTTTGACACGCTGCTCTTTTTGATGAACGCATATTGTGCTGCGTCGATAACACTTATGGGAGAACCTATTTTAGCATGCCTTCCTAGTTTTTGTCAGTCTGAATCCTATGTTGAGGTTAATTGTATATTTTTTATTAAAATCCCATTTGGTGTGAATTGTTGTATCTGTAAAAGATAAAGCCAGACGTCACCTTACGTTTAACTCAAGGGATGATCTGCTGAAACGTAGAGTCAGAAGAAATCTCACTGTGCCAAAACATCTGAGATCACATTGCGATTCGATTATTGGGAATTACTGTCATAAAATGGATGCATCTGGACTTTTAAATGTAATTTTTATATATTTTTTTAATTACACAATTCGTTGGACATGCATGGATGAACCCTTAAGATTGATGGTATCACCGCCCCCCTCAATATTTTAACTTTATAGGAGGACAGGGTGTGACATCAGTCTCATTTCCTCTCCTAAGTCTGCCTGATGAGGTTTTGTTATGGTAACCAGTTTTACGCAGGCGTAACAGCACAATGCATGTCGCCAAACCTGTTTTCCTTCATAAGATCATCATCACTATCAGTATGTGAAATTAAAATGTGTCTTCTTTAAAGGGAGTTTATAACAATATGAAAGCACCTCTAAGGGACAAAAGACAACATGACCTGGTGAAGCCCTGATCCCAAGGTGTGTCTTGTGTAATTACATACGTGTCCTGTCACTAATGGAGCGGCAACTCATCTTTTTTGAGAAAACAGTCATGAGTAGCATGTCAAATGCAGGCCGGCCCGTCCCTTTCCTCAGAGGGAAGAGGGAGGGGTTGGGAGCCGAGGGCCCTGGCGGGGCATGTTTGAACTGAAACACTCAGCGGGGTTCCTGATATTCAGATTAGTGTGACAGATGCCCCCCCTGAGGTTTGATGCTGATGAAAAGAATTTGTTTACCCCCGGATAATTAAGAAAAGACATTATGCGTTGGCTTTTAGCGTCAGCCATTGCTGACACGAGGTAGAGCAGATTTCCTGCAACGATCCTGCTAAATCTACAGCGTTATGTCAAAACACATTAATAATTTTAATAAATGTCTAAAAAAACACATTTTGCTGTATGGAAGTTTTTAATTTGATCTGATGATTCATGTATTAATATTTTAATTGATTCATCGTATGGAGTGTGGATTCGTTTAAAAATCTAATTATTTAGGATGGAAAAACATTTCAGTCAAGTGACTGTAAACTTTTGAATGGGAGTGCATGGCATTGCTAATATGTGGAGTTATTTGTGGCTTGTAGTATTGATGATTAATCGTTTAACACATTTTTGAAAATGTTAATTCTTAAGGTGAAATATTTAAAGTTAGACATATAAATTGTATGTTGAGCTATAAAAATGTTGCTAAAATGCAGCAATTTAATGCTTAATGCTTTAAGTTCACCCCCAAAATAGAAATTCTGTCATCATTTACTCAACCTCTTGTCATTTCAAACCTGTATGACTTTCTTTCTTCTGCAGAACACAAAAGTAGATATTTAGAAAAATGTTGTGAACTGGACCCCGTTCACTTGCATTGGTTTTGTGTCCACACAAGAGAAGTGAATGGGGGCCTGTGCTGTTTGGCTGCCAACTTTCTTCAAAATATCTTCTTTTGTGTTCTGCGTTAGAAAGTCATACAGGTTTGAAATGACAAGTGGGTAAATGATGACAGATTTTTCATTTTCGGATGAACTATCACTTTAAATGGCTGCATGTCGAATTTAAATAGGATGGTATGCGTAAAATAATGAAGGTGTGACCTTTAAGTATTGGGCCTCTTATTTGAATAATACCATGGTACTTTCATGTTATTTTTGAGAAATACCATAGAAAACACTGTATGCACTACCTTGAGGTTCCATTTTACCAAAACAGCTGCTTAGCAGTATACATAAAAGTACCATGGTTTACCCTGTAATACTGTCAGTTTACTACAGTAATTTTTTGTAAATCTCCTCCACACCGGCTACTGATATGAGGGGGTTGGCTGGGCCGTGGGCGCTCAAGCATGCGTCGTAGAGGTTAGAGGTTATGGGGCCCTTATTGCTGAAGCATTGGACTGCGGGGGAAAGCAATACTAGGGAGCTTGGACTTTAGGGAAAAGATATTAACACCTAGAACAGGAGAGACAGGAAGGCAATTGGGTAGGAGAACAAAGGAATTTTGCAAAGAAGGGAGCACCTGTGTTCTCTCATTACGAGAATTCACAAAATACCTCACCTTAATAATGTCAGCACAGATCCTTTTAAAGAAATTACATTTCTGTGCTTTCCTAACATTCTTCAAGTGATCTTGGGTCAAGAATGTCTAAGATCTTTGGGATAGCTGATAATGAAGTTTCTTTAAGAAGAAAAGAGAAAAGCCATAATGTTACTGCTACGATCATGACGGATCGAGAATTTGTGTTGGGGTGATGTATTCCGTAAGAGAGATTATTTTTAGAATCCCACAAAACCAGTCTTAAGTAGCACAAGAACATATTTAGTGAAAGACAAAAATACAAAAAATACATGCACGTCAAATTGATAGATTTTTATTTTATGCCCAAAATTATTAGGATATTAAGTAAAGATCATGTTCCATTAAGATATTTTGTAATATTCCTACCTTAAATTTATAAAAACGTAATTTTTGCGAGTGGATGGCCTGCAACGGCACCTCTGATAAACAACTTCAAAGGCAATCTTCTCAATATTTTTTATTTTTTGCTACCTCAGATTGCAGAGTTCAAAACTGTTGTATCTCCGCCAGATATAAAACTCTTTCACATGTACAGTCTTTACTGGTAAATTGCAAGAAAATTGCAGTTAACAGATCATGTGTGAACAGGTCCTTTATGGTAAATCGGTACTTACAATTTCCAGTAATAGAAGTAGTAATGAGTTAAGAGCACATACAACGCATTACACGCGGACTACTTTGGCCCAATCATAACATTTCTGCGCTGAAGTTGTCCAAAACAGTGCCAAACACTTTCTCATGTATTCGCCAAACTGCCAACGCCACTGTGCACTTTCTGTGTATCTGTATGTTTGAACATTACCGTTTCTGCTTGCGTTTTTTTCTTGCGTCTATGCATTTTTCCTCATATAGTTCAGGTCAGTTTTGAAGTTTTCTATCTCCTTGTTGTACTGCAAAGTTGGGATGCGTAGAAAAAGAAGTCAAATTACCAGAGAAAAGGACTAACGCTAAGCAAAAGCTGTAATAGTTCCTTCCTGGGCATCATTACATTTTACATTACATTTAGACATTTAGCAGACGCTTTTATCCAAAGCATCATCACAGTCATCAGCATACATGCAGATTCAAGAGACAAAACATAAAAGGTATCCAACTTCGGGCACCGAAACAGAAGCCGGCGGATACCTTTTTTTCATCTCACGTTAGTTCGCCCCCTTCGTCTTGACATGCCGTCTCAAGCACGCGCAGATCTTTATTACCGTAAATACACTAAGTGACCGTACACTGTCTTACCCGCACGCGAACAGCACGGCGCAGTGTGCTTGGGTTAGGATCAAGTGTATGACCCAAACATCAAAAACACGTTTGTTCGCAACAAAATCGGCAGTGTTAAAAATGGTAAAATTACCTCTCACAGTGTATATATAAGATTTAGCTGTGTTCGGAGATAAAATCAAACCCCTCCATATTTTCAAACATGACTCTGGTTGTTGTATTGAAGCTATAAGGGAAAACTCTGCTTGATGACATCATATTACTGGTCTTTTGAGACAGCTGTGTGAACGTTGTCTTACCGTTAAATTAACAAAATGCCATTGCTTGTGTGGATGGCACATTTGTGTATTTACTATAAATTTACCTGAATGACTTTACCAGTAATTTGCCAGCATTGCTGTGTGAAAATGGCTTTTGTCTTATCCTAACAAACAAAGCTTAATTATTCAGCTTTCAGATGATGTAAAAATCTCAATTTTGACCCATAAGACTGGTTTTGTTGTCCAGTGTCACATATGTACTCATCTTTGCGCAGGTAAATTTGAGGAAAAGGAGGACCGTGTGCCCAAACTGGAGCAGCTGAACACGTTGGGCTTCATGTGCAGTCTGAACCTCACTCTCAACAAGCGGGACCTCATCAAGATGGAGCTCCTGCTGCTGGAGACGTTCGGATGGAATCTGTGCATGCCCACACCCGCACACTTTATCGACTACTACCTCCACGCTGCTGTCCAGGAGGGTGACCTGCACAACGGCTGGCCTCTTTCCTCCATGTCCAAGACCAAAGCCTTCATGGACAAATACACACACTACTTCCTAGAGGTCTCATTACAAGGTAGTGTGACGTCATTCTTGTGAAATCAATTTAAGGTGGTGTTCACATTAGCCCGGCGTTTTAAAATCCTCGTTTATATTGCCATTACCACATGCTATTTAGGAAAAATATCTGGGTTAAAACTACACTACTTATCTGGGCATGCGCAGATAAATGTAAACAGTTGTATGCGCATACATAAGTTGGTTGTTGATGACAGTTGGTTACTAGTCACAGACCAACTAGTACAAAATGAACACGATGGCGAGGTAAAGCATTGTGCGAATAATGTTAGATGAGCTAATCCATGTTATTAGTCTTGTTTGGTATCATCCGGCGCCACGCAGACCAATCGGCGGATGACATCGCAGTATTGAATGAGCTATTTCAAAGCACACAGCTCTCATTTCTCCCTCCTGTTGCTGTAATGTCAGCCTTACAAGGCTGGTCATTGTCGCCTTCAGGTAGCGTAATGGCTAATATTCTTAACGAATCAGTGAAGCAAACGCAATGATACAGACGACCCAATAAGTAAGTGAATGGGGGAACCATGTCTGTGTATTCTAGAGTCTCCGTTTTTATCCTTTTACACAGAAACGCAACCGAAAGAGTTTTCAAACTCAAATGGGGTCTGCAGCGTTTCCAAAAGTCTCAGTTTTTGGGAGTCAAAACTCCGGAGAAGTGCAAATGCCAGGCGTAACAGAAGCAATGATAATTAAAGGAAAACACAGTAGTTTAAACGGCCCCTAAGTGCATTCCTTACATTAAGCGGAATAGATCAGAAGTGAATTTAGAAGATTGTCAATTCATGTTCATTGATAAATTTTATTAAACCGATAGTTGAAATCAGAGCAACATTCAGATCTGCTGTGAAAAAGCTGATATATGCAGACCTTTGACCGCACATTAATTGGAAATTAAATTGCAAATTACATGTTCGTGA
Organism: Triplophysa dalaica; assembly: GCF_015846415.1. Taxonomy (NCBI): domain Eukaryota; kingdom Metazoa; phylum Chordata; class Actinopteri; order Cypriniformes; family Nemacheilidae; genus Triplophysa; species Triplophysa dalaica. The sequence goes on along the minus strand of NC_079560.1, from coordinate 11,551,139 downwards.
AATAACTTTTATGATGTTTCTAGGCAACCATGAACGGACTAAAGTGAAGCTAATGAACTATATTATGTGGTTGAATAGTTCATTCTGGTTATTAATGTTAATGATAAATGTAATTTATCATTCGACTTGCCATCATTGTATAATAGCTTTGCCACATGCACGTTACGGCACCGTAACAAAGTCAGTTTAATGTATATCTATTCCAGCTCTGTGTTTTGGTGTATTTTGCAGCTGATAAGGTAATGGCGTGGTTAATGTGCGTGTCTTTTTCTTAGATCACGCGTTTCTAAGCTTCAGGCCGTCTCAGGTGGCGGCTGCCTGCATAGCTGCATCCAGAATCTGCCTGCAGATCTCACCCAGCTGGACCACCGTTCTCCACCTGCTCACGGGTTACTCCTGGGATCATCTGACGCAGTGTATCCAGCTCATGTTACTGTAAGAGCTAACCTAAGTATAGATTAGTGTACATGTGGTATAATCTGGGGGGGTGTTTAATAGGTTTTTGGCCCAAAAATTGGTTGCTGTTTGTCATTTCAAAGTTATTTTCAATTGAAAATGGAAAACTTTAGTTTTTATGCTTTAAAAAATGTATGTTTATGAAAACAACATTATTGTGGTCATTTGTCTGAAAACCCTGAAAACACTTATTTTTGAAAACTGTGATGGCATGCACGTGCGTATTACATGTTCTGTCTATGGGCAAGCGTAAAAAAATTAAGAGACTATTTCAAGGAACATTTTTAGTTTTTCAGATTTTACTATTTATATGTATGTGTTTAGATTCAGTTCAGTTTATTTTGTCCCCTTAGGCAAGGTGAGGTTGCATCGACCTCACACAGACATAATAAAAATCACAGCTGGCATTTTGTAACTAATATTTGTCCTGACCAGCTGGTTAAAAAGAAGTACAATTTAAAAACTGATTTGGTTGTGTAATAAAATAAAATGTGGACCTGTTTTCATACACTGAGGGACACAATACTGTCGACCGGATGGCAGCAATTCAAAAGCACAGCATATAGGATGTCTTTCATCTTTCAAAATATTTTTAGTTTAAATTAACACTCTATCTTTGTAGATACTATTTATACTCTGCCAAGTAGATTGCAATGGATTGTGTTACAAAGTCACCTCCTTCCTTAGCAATCTCAGAAGCATTGCCATAACAGCGAATTGAACCAAATGTCGTAACACTCATAGAAAAAGAACAACAAAACATTTATAATATTTGATGGTGGACATTGAACCGGCGTAATTTCTTTAGGAAATATATTCTTTGTCTAACCTTTTTACCTAAGTGCTCAGTCCACCCATCCCATTTAGGCTTATTGTCCAGTACTATACCAAGGTATTAATAGTTTGTAACAAGTTGTATTGGCTGCCCATAAATTAATGTATGATGGAATGCATTTTTCTCTCTAAAATCAATAACCATTTCTTTTGTTTTTGAAAAATTCAATGGAAGATTTGATTTTTCACACCAATTTAAAAAGCAATCCAAAACAGGCCAATGCTCTTCCTCTCCTTCATATAATAGACTCACTAAAGCAGTATCGTCTGCATATTTAATAATGTATCTATTTTTGGAGGAACTTAAACATGAATTTGTGTATAAGATAAAGAGTAAAGGAGATAACACACATCCTTGTAAAACAATTATTTTAGGGTTTTTTTGTGAACTACTAACGATTCTCCCAAATTTCATATTAAAATAACAGTGCTCTGTTTTTTTCAGACGAAAAATAATCAAGCATAAAAATTTATATAAACTTTTAAGCAATACAAACATAATATTTGTACATACTTAGGAAAAGTAAAAAACTATATTTTTGTATGCTTTAACCATGATCAGCAACTACAAGCCTGCAATACATAAAAATAGCATTTTTATGCATTTATTCTTGGATCTGTTTGAACGCTTATCGTCTACAATGTTGTCATGTGCACGTTGCACTTTTAAAAACGCAACTGAAAGACATACGTTTTTATGTTACATTGTTGTCATGTAAACGTACCCTTATCCTCAGTCACTTCCCTTTCATTGTATTAAAAATAAATACATTTTGGACTGTACAGTCTCTTTAAATAAGCATTTCATTGTCAAGCTCACAGTCTTTTGTTTTCCATTTTTCAGTGCCCATGACAACGATGTGAAAGAGGCCAACAAATCCAAATCGTCCCCCTCCTCCAGCCAAAGCCTCCAACCCCAAGCTCACGTCCCCCCAAGCCTTATCACCCCCTCTCTACAGAGGCAGCCCACCGCCAGCTCCCAGCAGCTGCTCCTCCAGGCCAGCAGCTACCCGCAGCACTCGCCGGCATTATCCCAGCTGCACATGCTGGCAGATTGCCAGGCCCTGGGACCCGTGGCCTCCCGGGAATACCTGCAGCCCCACCAAGCCAGCCTTCTTTCGGCGTCGATGCCGGCCAGCTCATTCGCTTCATTCCCAAGCTTGGCGACCGGGCTACGTGGGTTACCCCTTCAAGGTCCCATCTCCATGCAGGTTAGCATGGGACCCGAGCGCCACTGTCTTGGTCTGACTTACGGGGGCGGTTTCCTGAGCTCCCACCACACGTTCACAGCCGGATGCTTCGACAGGTGACGCCAGGAGAGGGAGGACAAACTCAACCTGGGGCTGCCGCCGTCCTCCGCGTTCTCTGCCTCCTCCGGCCCCGAGGGACTACGTCTTGGCCGCAGACGAAGACTTCCCAAAAAGACCAACAGTCGAGTGGATCCCTCAGAGGTTATAGTATTAACTTAAAACGTTTCTTCACGTGGGACCTTTAAACTGTTCTTAAAGCTTTTGGATGCTTCCTTTTTTTATGAACTGAGGATGTATATTTTGTCTGCCAGTGACTGAACTGACTGAATTTTGGCGCTTTTAAAATCCACAGCCTTAAGAAGAGAAATTGCGGAGATTCCGTAACACCAGCGTTTTTCAAATGAGTCCTTGAACTTTCACACTGGATGTACTGTATGGATGCTGCTGCCTTTTGTATGAACTGATGGCTTTATGACTAAGAGTCTCGTGTCCCTTCTGGTTATGTTTACAGTGACATGCAGGGATGTACAGAAATCTAATACGTACACACAAAACCATTGACACAGCTTATGTTTGTATGAAGTAGCTTCTCCTTTGTGTTTCTCCATGAATTGGTTTTGAAAGCGAAACGGTCCGTCGACAATGTCGACAATGTTGATGTTATGCTAAGGTTCCAGGTTTTTTTTCTTCAGGCAGATGGAGGGAGGCCCCTCAGGGGACGAAGGCATATGTCCTACCCTCTTTCCCGAGCTAGAGGAAACCACGCTTTACTAGTTTCTCACCCCGAGGGAAATAGCCATGATCACCCTGCAGTTCTGCAATGAAAGCCATTTCGTTGCGTTATACCTCAAACCATCAGACGCTGTGGCTCCGAAAGATTACCTCACATTACTGCTCGTACACTGTCGTTCACGTTTACCTCAGAGATCATTTTAGTTAAAAGGTTCAAGAAAAGATCCTCTGAAGTGATTTATCATCACATTTGGAACAACTTCAATTTAGTCTGTTTATAAACACTTTGATTGGGGGCGTCATACAGGATTTTTCTTTTAAAGCAGACTGCAATTCTTGGTCCAAAATATGTTACTATTATTCTAAGTTAAAGATACGATTAACCAAACTTCCTTTTATATTTGTTTATGTTCATGAGGTTTTAAGACGACACAATGAATTCTTTTATGTTAACTGGCATTAAGACCAAAGCGTCTGCTTGACGTCCTGCTGAATGAGAAGCTTTTCAACCACTTTACTGGACTTTGGATCAAATCTTTCTCCAATAGTCCTGAACTTTGAACTACCTCAATATATTGCCATTTACGTGCTGATTCTGCAGGGCTCGCTCTTTTGCTTTATACATTTCGTGATCCGTCAGAACATTCATTGCTTTGTATTTTCCCAAACCTTTGTTTAATTCCTCTTTGTTTTGTATTGAAGTCTCATGTTTTTTTTTTTTGTATAGGTAGAGAACTGTGTTCACTGTAACAGACACGCACTGTTTGATATTTCAACTCATTCTTTTTGAAGCCTCTGTGTGTGCAATATGTAATCATTAGGACTTTTAGGCTACATTTTGCTTTTCTACCACTACTCTTTTACGATGTAGTATTAGTTGTTTTTATTTGTTTTGATACGCTATTACTGCTTATCCGCAGTGATTTATTTTTCCACAGAGAAAATGTTGCACATTGCAACCAGTGTCTCCTGAATCTCTGGACATTTATAGTAAACCAGAGATATGAATAATTCTGCTCATTCGATGATCTGACGGTTTTATTTAAAAGCCTGTATGTTGGGTCGGGATAACAGGTGTAATTTGGATGAAAACCCCAGAAATAAAATGAAAAGAGCATTAAATGTTGTTTGTAAAGTGTCATTTGAATAGATGCTGTGAATTTGCATAGCTCAAGGCGAGTTATTTCATATGGATGTCTGGACTCATTGCACATGAAAAGGTCTTCGGCGGTGTTGCTGGGGAAAAGGGGGGTCGGGTTCATTTGGCCACGCCCACAAATGGTGCTGCCCTCCCCCTTTCCTGCCCGCATGTCACGTGCTAGATTGAAGACAATAGGGAGATTCCTGCCTCACATGGTGGCTCTTCCTGTCACTAAACACCACTAAACAAATAAAGCGCATCCAACTGAGCACCAGTGATCTTTTCAGAGATAAAAGCCTTTGGGCTCAAAGGACGGCTGACAATAGCTACAGTTAAGGTGAAGCTATTTCTAAACGTTGAGTTTGTGGGTATTTTGTCAATATTTTTCATCTGTGGACAAGATATGGAAGATAAAATTGGGTAGAGGAGGCCTCGTAGAGTGCAGCGTACTGAGTCAAGGACAAACCATGTCCTTCGGTGCACATGAACCAAATGCATGTCCTTTGAAAAATCAAGTTTGACCACTAATTTAAATAATGAAGTGTTTTTTATTGACTTGCAAAAAATGCAGGTCATGATTTGGAAAATCTTGTTTCAGAAGTAACTTTTTATATACCATAAAGGAGATGTATTTTTTACACAAAAAATGTTAAACTGCTTAATACTCCAGGGTGGAGTTCTTTTTACCGTTGCCAGATTAAGGGGTTTTTGCGAGTCCCCGCTTATCTGTGTAATTAAGGAGATTGGGTGGATAGCAGACAGAGGGCCCTCCCTTTGTGCTGGAGCCCTGGTGGGTGGGGGGGCACATGTCTGAGGTGGTGTGATGATGAAGAGACACAGATTGAATGGAGGGGGTTGATAGTTGGCAAAGGGGCAGTTGGGTAATGGATCATTTTCACAACCTTTGTTTGCAAAGCAGGGAAGGGGGAGGGGCCGGCACCTTTTTTCTTAATTATCAGGGGGCATATCGACACTAAAGCGAACCCCTTGCATTGTTTTACACAGGGAAAAAAACAATCTCCTTTGTTCAAATATTACATTTTCAAGAGGATGTGTATATGGCGGTGGTATAAAGTGAGATTTAAGATTAACTTTAGTTACAAATTAAACATGCTGCTGCATTTACAGCTTCAGGGTTTAAATTCATTATTTCATTTTGTCTGTTATTTAATTACTGTATCTTTAAAAGGTAACCTTGAAAATCACCCCCACCCCCCTTTTTGTAGTCATTAGTGTTGCTCATTATGCATTAAAAATTGAATGTTAATGTCTTTGTTACAGAGTTGCCAGAGGGAGAACATGTAGGGTTTGGGTTGACTGCCCTCCTGTGGTTGCCGTAACATTTTAAAATCATTTAATTTGATTAAATGTCACCTCATTAAATGTGGCTTCATTTGATATTTTTGATTCTTTTATTTGTTCATGTGTAATAATGATGAAGAGATATAGAAGCATCAGTCTGTTTAGTTCTATACTTTATTCAAGTGAGCTGAAGGTCAAAGGGTTGTATACAGAACAATGTCTTGTATTTCAACAATGCAGTTAGATCTTCTTGCTTGTACGAACAAGAACGACTGGACCCGTAGCGCTGCTAGCAGTGGAGGTCTGCAAAAACAAGAAGGTAAAGAATTAGATAATACATCTTTCCCAGTACATTTCCGAACGTCGTGTATAGTGTTTCTACTCACCTCAACCAGCTTTCCACCACTGACCTCGGATATGTGGTGGTACTTTGGGAAATCTATGGTCAGCTTGCCCCCGTCCATGTTGACGGTCCCCTGATTGAATCATGCAAGTATGAGTGCTCATTGATTCTTAAATTGAACATGAAATGTTTAAAATCACAATGCTTGACAAATTTAGTTACTTTCGTCATGATTTTAAAGTTTGCGAAGAGATTGCATGGATGAAAGATAACCGTAGATTAAATACATTCAATATGATCCTTAATAATGAATGGAATATTCAGTAAATGGTGTGCAGTATTGTTTAAAAAGCTGTACCTTGAATTTTTTCCCACCAACTGTCTCCATTTCACTCTCTTTGCCAATGATGAATTTATTGTTTACGGTGTGGTTTTTTGGATAGTGCTGGATCCATGTAAAGTCATCTCCGTTCTGGATGATCTCTGTCACAAGCTTAAAGTCACGTCCTCTTGCAATGATATCATCAGGGATACCTGCGGTATAGATGATTTCATTTAGAGAAGCTCTCCCTTTATTGCGATATATTGACCTTTACCTTGTATAGTACATGTACAGTTCTAGCAACGTTTACATGATTTTGTTCATTTCACAGTAGTCAACATCTAGCCAAAAGATTAGCTAAGGCTCCGAAAGGACAAGTTAAGATCCACTATTGTGGATTTTTTATTGCACACCAGCATTAAAATTGCAACACGTGCTGAGATGGAATCTTGAAACATGATGGAGGTAGCGTTCATTCTGGAGAATGATCCTATAATGTTTGGATTTATAACATCGGAGTTCAAAGTGATAGTTCAGCCAAGGATAAAAATTCTGTTTTCATTTACTCACACAAAAGATGATGTTTTTAAGAATGGAAATGGCGGTACCCGTTGACTTCCATTGGTTTTGTGTCCATACAATAGAAGTGAACGGGTACCGCTATTTTTTGGTTACCAATGTTCTTCAAGATATCGTCTTTTGTGTTCTGCAGAATAAAAAAAGTCTCACAAGTTTGAAATGAGAAGAGGATGAGTACATGATGACAGAAATTTTAATTTATGGCTGAACTACCACAAAGTTTCCATCAGCAGCTCTGGTTATGCAAAGTAACTTTATAGTTGTTTGAAGAGGCTTACCAACTAGTTTGCAAAATTCCTCATATCCATCCTGAGATTCAGTTTCCCACTTGCCAGAGAAAGCCATGGTTTGTGTGTTGAGTGTTGAGCGGAGAGAAAAAAGCAAAACAGGAGTTCAGCTTGGAGAAAGGTACTGATGGTGGAAACGGTCTGTGCTTATATACAACCCCTATCTCTCTCTGCCTGACTTTATGGGCACATCAACATCATAACCGTGCCATAAACATTTACGGCGGGATCACAAAAGAGCAAGTCATCAAGTGGATGACCGTGGGGTTGATTACCTTAGTACCACATATGCAAAGTAAAAAAAGTAAAATAATATTTTTATTTAAATAAATCTTGAGGATCAGAAGTGAGTGTACAGTGTGACATGACATTACAAATATTAAAAGAAATAATACAAAAGCTGTCACTGGGATGGTACCTTTTAAAAAGGTGCCAATATGTACCATTACCATTATGTACAGATACATTTAGTACCAATATGTTCCTTATGATAATGATCACGACATCTATTGGAAAAAATAAACAATAATGCTACCAGTCAAATTCATCTTAATTTTGTATATGAGACACCCCGAATAAAGACCATTTTAAGACATTAAGAATATTTCCTGCCATAGTATCTTTCGTATCAAACCAGCTCGTAAATTCACAGCATTCTGCACCTGCATATGCTCAACTCAGATCTGAAACTTGGCAGTACAGAAGACTTGCCTTGCCTTTGAAGAGCAGAAAGCTCTTTACTTCAGGCGTCACACAGAATGATCTTGCTGAGACAAGCTATATGTTCATCAAAACATATCTAATGTAATTTATATACACACAAACCGTGCATAGAAACAAAAAACTGAGATCAGGAAATTCGCTGTGTCCTCTACGATGAGTGTCAAATCCTCTTATCTGTCTCACAGGCCGTTGCCCTTCAGCACATAACCCCCTGTTATATTCTCAATAGTTTTCATTTCATCATCTCTCTTCCCTTCAGCAGCCATGCAGCTTAACAGGGAGAGCAAATAATGTCTTACATTTTCATTGTTGTTGTTGAGATGTATAGATAAATTGCAGCTTCAAAGATCTCAAGCCTTGCACGACGATGAGCTAAAAAGAGATAAAAGCTGAACGAGAACAGGATGAGGGCTCTCTTAGAGGTAGCTGTAAGGTCTGACCTCTGAAAGCCCACATTAAGGGAACAGGGAACGGTACAACATTTCACTGGATTGAAAGATTTCTTTGTAAAAGTAAAGGCTATAGGGGATGAGATATTGTGTTAAAAAATATGATAGGGTCAGTGGGGCTCTCCTGTTTTTGCACAGTGGTTGATATCCTTCGGACAACATCATGTTGACCCTGGGACAACATATAAATCAACCAATCAAAATTCAGAAATAAATTTACAGTTTAATTTAAATTTAATCTTCCAACCAGGATTAGGTGCTTCTAGACCATAGTTTTTTACCACTGATTTTAGGGGTTCGTTATTAATGCGGTGTCACACCAGTATTGTCAATTGCTGTGATAATAAAAACCATGATAAAAGATATTGTGTTAATTCTACACGTATAATAATATCATGTATAATTTTGCACTCAAGTTTTGACTTAAGAGACCTACAGGTAACAGACTCTCTCTTTCACTCGTGTTTTGAGTTTATTTGCCCAAAAACACAAAATAAACGTTATTAAATATGGATTTGAATAACATGGGTATTCCTTAACATTTCAGAATATTTATTTCTTTAAAAACACTTTTGATCACGATAACATTGCCTCTGTGAAATATTTCTACATTAACCGTTTCGTACAAGTCTGATTTTGTTACAGCCGTAATCCAAAATCAAGATTCCCTTTGTATTTTACATTCAGTTGAATTGAGTAGTTAAGTTGCAGGCTGGTAACCTCTTACATACTGAATAAGTTCAGTTGTGATGTCATAGCTCTAAAAAGAACATATACTAACACTAACAGTATATGGTACAATTGCGGTACGATCATTAAACTGTGTCCTTTACAATAGGCACCATTGAAAAAACGAGTTCAATGAGTGTAAACCAGAGTAACACATAAACTTTTACAATACTGTAATTCTCTTAAAATTTTAAATACTGTCATCATTTACTCACCCTCCAGTAATTTCAAACCCATATGACTTTCTTTATTCTGTAGTTTTGTATCTTCAAATCTTCAAAATATCTTATTTTGTGTTCTGTAGAAGAAAGAAAGTCATTCAAATGATGACAGAATTTTCATTTTAGGGTGAACTATCACTTTAAGGTTTGCACTAAATGTGTCATGTTCAAATATTGTAACTCTTGTATATTTTAATGCATAAGACTGTAAAAATGTCAGTACAGTTAAAAATTAATCTGCGGTGTGAAAATGAATTGAATTTATTCATAAATGTAGAGCAGCTATAATATATTTTATTTTGCATAATAGTAAATTGAGTAGGTATCATCAGACAGAAGGTGAAAGGTCACTCATCTTCAGTAGGTCATGTAAAATATAATGTCATGTAGTAGATAGTTAAAGGGATACTTCACCTAAAAATGATGTTGTCCTAAGGACATCAAAAATCAGGAGAGCCTAGGAAAAAATACAATGGTAGTCAAAAGTGCCCCAGAACTGTTTTCTGTCCTACAGTCTTCAAAATGTCTACTTTTGTTTTCGACGGAACAATAAAAAATGATAAAGTATTTTTTCCTACTATGGGAGTCAATTGGGTCGAGATCTGCTTGGTTATAAGCATTTTTCCAAATATCTTCTCTGTGTTCATCAAAACAAATACATTTATACAGACTTTGATCAACTCGAAGGTGAAGAAATGACAGAATTTTCATTTTGGGGTGAAATATCCCTTTAGGATGAGCTTATTAAATATGCAAAGGACAGCTTCTCTGAGCAAGACACCGCTAGTGCTTATTGAAATAGAACAAAATTGCTTTTGCCTGCAAGTTTATTACGCCAAAAAAGCAATCCATTATCTGCTCATATTTTACTATGTTGTCATGATTAATGGTTTTATGAAGAGCATTATAATTAATTGTTATTATCCCCGTTGACAGTATCAAAGCTGAGAACACAAAAATGGACACCACACTAAATGACCCTGTCACAAATACACAACTCAACATCGCCTCTGGTGGCGCCAAAGTTGAATCCTCACGATATACTATATTATTGACACAACAAAAGCCAATCGCAACAATGTTTCCAGGGGTTTCCTTTGAATGGCAAGACTATGAACCATTCAAAAAAACACCACACGTTAAATTAACCAATGGCAAGTGTCGGTGGTTGGAAGTGGGCGGGTTCAAATCTCATCACTAGGAGAGGGCCGAGTACTAGTTGCAAAGCGGAAAGAAAATGGCGGCCGTGGCTGCGGAGCCAGGAGCTGCTGCTGCGGCATCAACAACAGCGGGGGACGGGGTGGAGTACGACCCCGAGCCAGGAGAGCATGTGGACGAACTACACGTCCGTTCGACGCCCGACTTCGTCCCAGTAACGGAGCTCAGTTACCAACCCGAGGATGTGGATGCAGTTCAGGAATGCAGTCATGTCCAAATGGAAATCAGAAGGCCGGACCCTCAAGCCGCGGGAAAAGCCCTCGCTGCCCATGCGGACGGTGAGCAAACCGACAAGGGGGATTCCTGGGGGCGCTTGGACGCAACCGAGCAGCCCGTGCTTATGGACTACAGGTACACGGGCGTTTCTGAGTACGGGGAACGTTTAAAGGATTCGTACTCGCCAAAGGTGGAGGCTGCGAGCGATGTCTATCCTCTCGAAACCAGCCCCTGCCTTCTCCCGAACCCCATCCCCGACTCCCAGCCCTCCGTGGTCTTCTTGCATTCTCTCCCCACTCATCCTTCGGAACCCGAAACCGGACTGTCTCTCGCCGAGCCAGCCGAACCGACTGTCAATTATGACTCTAATCCCGTATCGACCCATCATACTGATCTCGAGTGTGAACTGATAGGCTTCACGCAGCCGGAGCCCGAACCCGCTAATGACGCTCCCGGGTCAGAACACAAAAGTCACGAGGATGCGTTTCTTGAAATCCCGAACCCATCGGATCATGTGGACTCGCTGTCAAACGCAGAGGAAACGTCACTGGGGGAGTCAGTGGGACAGAGCTGCATTAGTGACTTTTCTACTGTTTCTAGCACAGACTCTCCAGAACTAAATGCGGTCGTGAAGCAGTCGCTCATCTCATCCTCGGAATCGGAGGAGGTGCACTCGCATCCTCTTCACGAAAAGAGTTTTGAAACGGACCTCAGTGAACCTGATGGGGTGTCAGAGTCGAAGCCCCCGGTTCTGTGTGCTGAGCCCGACACGGTTGGCAGTCTCGTGCTCGGGTCAGAGGTTCGTGTCACACTGGATCACATCATCGACGATGCGCTCGTGGTGTCGTTCCGTTTAGGCGAGAAGATCTTCTCCGGAGTTCTCATGGACCTTTCGAAAAGGTAAACATGCGTGAAATGTTCACCCCTTAACTGTGATCTACGTTACAGCTGTCAAAATTATGTTTGCATTGTGTGTATCAGCGTGAGAAGCATCTTTCTTTCTCCTCAACTTTGTAGGATATTAGAAAAAATATTGGGTTGGGTACTTGAATTTGATTCCAATTTTCCCCATTTCAATAACATTTGAGCTTTTTTGATGAATTTATCTATTCATCTGCATACTCCTGGACTGCCACTATTGAAATTGTATAAGTACACATGTTCAGCGTAGTCCTTCAGTTATTATACTTTATATTATATTATGTATAACGTTCATGAAATTAATAAATTAGGAAAAAATAGGGAGAATGTAAGTACAGTATGTCATGCTGCTGTCACCGCTCGATTTCATATTAACTCTCTTTATATACAGGACTTTAACAAGTATACCTACCCTGGGAAATCAGTGTTACACTGGTGATTAACACCCTACACCCCCCACAAATCCCCTCAACACCCTCTTTCACACATTCTCTGTGTCATACATGAATCCTAGCTGTGCCCAATTTATCGTTTAATTTATGTGGGCCTGTGCTGTGTGGTATCACCAGACTCTCAGTTCTCACTGGAGATAACATTCTTGTTATGTTTCTTTGTAAGGAAAGTGTCCAGAAGAGCCTGTACAACAACATTGTCAGAAGGTGACTATTGCATTGGCTGGCAAGGATGCTTTTATAGGAAATATTTCCCCATGCTGACATCTCATATGAGTCAAGCAACTCATTGCACTCCAGGCACTTGATAGGGTCACACTTGACTGTGATGGGGGAAAATCATAAAATCACACCTGACATTTTAGTCTTATTACAGTGATGAGAATAAACAGTAGGGCGTGCTGTTCCGGGAGAATTGCTCAATATGGGACTAAGAAAAGTCATTACGTAACATTCAACGTTCATGATTGCAAAAAAACTTTCCAAAACCTATACAAACCTTGGGGGTGTGTATCAAGCACAGAAGTAATACGTCCAACTAGTTTTTTGACAAGTGGACCATGAGAAGACAGCACGTTTAAATATGTCAGAATGAATGAAACACTTTTGCATTCCCCATTTAAAATTAATATTACAGTTATAATGAAAGTTTTCTTATGACAGTAGTTTTAACTTGAAACAAACAAAAATATGGGGACATTCATGCAGCAGTCTTGTCACGATACTGGAATTTCTAACTTCGATTCGACACATAAAAAAATCGATATTCGATACCACAGGAAAAAAACTGGCATTAAAATTAGGCCCCCATTTTTTTAAATCAAAAGTTCAATTGAACAAGACTAGACAATGAGATATATTGTACTTTAAGATTATTTAATAATTGTTAATCTCATTTTAAATAGTAAATGTATTAGTAAAATTCATATTAAAGTTGTATTTGTCAATATTGATTGACTAGAGCTTACATAAATAGTTATAAATAGATTCAACTTTGAATGCAAGAACTGTTCCAGAGACTCCGCACTGACCATCTATCTTACATAAACAACGTTAAACCGGAGCCAATGAAACAAGTGGAAGACATTATTGATCAGCGTACATACATAGAGCGCTATGGTAAACACGGGAAGTGTAGAAAAAACGGATCATTCTATCTAAAAGCAAATGCTCACCCAGACCTGTTCAAAGGGTTCATATAACCACACCCCCACAAATCTAGATCAGTTTGTGGTATGATTTGACTAAGACAACCCAAATTTATACACAAGTAAGGTGGTCATATCATATACCTGTCAGTATAACTGCTTTGGAACCTGATGTTTCAAATATGGTAAAAGGCGTTACAATTCTTTCACACGCTTGCAGTATTCGACCAATCACTATGCACTGATTAACTGGCCAATCATAAAACACCTCCCTTTCAGAGCGACAAGCTTTGTAAAAAATCAGGAATGTGGAAAAAAACAGTGATTTGGACCTTAAATAGTGTATTGGTGTATTGTGTATTGATCTGGTATCAATACGCGCAACATTTTTCAGTATCGATTTCTATCAAAATATAAATATTTTAACAACATTGTTACTATTAGGGGAAAACGTAGTCACCATGAAACAGAAGTTTATATACTTCTTTTACGTATCGTGATGTGTATCCGAATGGAACTGCTTCTGAAATTAGAAAAAAAGATAGTGCAGGGCTTTATTTTGCCCTTTTTGATTGGTTTGTTGTAAGTTGGGCCAGGAGGGGAGGGCTATACAAGTGCAAATTAATAAAAAAATATGGTTTGCATGAATAAATCATTTATAATAATCACTGCAAAACTGTGTAAAAACACTTATAATTTTCTTGTTTGATCGCATGGTGACTTTAAGAAGCTGGTGACCAACAATTCTGTACATCAGAATGTTGATTAATTTTACAAATTGAGGTATGGAGGTCAGAAATTTAAGTCATAAATGTCTTGTCTGGTATCTGAAAGCTTGCTACAGATTCTTACATCTGAGATTTATTTAAATGTTCCTTTAAGGCCCTCATTTGACATTTGTATGTTAATGATAAAATATGGCAAGCTTTAAATGTTAAAAAGGGGGGGGAAATGCTTTAAACAGTAACTATTACAATTTCATAATGTCACAATCTTCATGCAGTGTGTAATGTTGCTGTGTATGAATGTAAGCTGTCTGCCGAGTTTTAAAGGCGAACGTGAACGATTAACAAAGTTATTTGCATGGGAGAAAAGGCATAGACTCTGAATCACACGAACGAGTCGTTTGTCATTCTAATATCAGTTCCGGATCAGATTTGTGTCACTCCATGTAATGCTACATTTAATTTGCAACGCTCTACGTGGTAGATCAATTTAAGTAGACTAGACCATCTGACCAATCAGATCAAAGTACGCTGACAAAAAGGAGGGGATTAGAGAGATTAATCACCTAACGAATCATTTGAGAGTCACTCAAGAAATAAGGTAATAATTACTGCCTATTATTAGACAGTTTTACACCTAGTATGTACGTAAAACATGTTGTTGGAAACTCCATAATCCTAAACAGGACCTTAACAATAATAAAATATTTACTCTTTAATCGAGAATGTCACCAGTTTAACCAATTGTTTACACCTTGTGAGTAGGGCCATCTTTGAGATTGTGGTTAAATCACAAACTTCCTCTCTCACGTTCTACTTTGTGTTTTGTCTTTATTGACTTCAGTGTATTTTGTCATGTTTTGTAGTGGTGATGGGTGGATATATGAACAATTATTTTATAATAGATTTAAATCACTTTAAAGTTATACTTCAGGCATCAATCAAAATTAACACATGTTTTACTCACCCTAAAGGCATCTTGAGTGAATATGACTTTCTTCTTGAGGTATAATGCAGTCTGAGTTATAATGCCACGTATCCTTTTACTTCCAAGTGGTAGAATGGGAGTAAATGGGGGCATTTGTTTTAAGCTCCAAAAAGTGCATCCATCTATCAAAGAACCGCTCGACACGGCTCTGTTGTCTTATCAAAAGTCTTCTGAAGTGAATGTTTCTGAATTAAATAATACGACAATCATCCAAAAATATTTCTCTCTCCCATTAGTTTACCCAGGTGCTAGGAATAATCTAAGATTGAAAAATGCACATGAAAATAGCCCTAATAAACTGGACAGCATGACCACAGTGCTCTAAACACTTGAGTTCAGTCAGTGTGTTGCTGCTGTAACGCCCCACAATATACGCAGGAATATTAAAGTGATACTTCAGTGCATCCATCGATCAAATAATGGCTCCGTGGTCTTAATAAAAGGTCTTATGAAGTGAATCGATGCATTTGTTTAAGAGAAATATTCATATTGATAGCGCTATTAACGATAATGTCTAACATCAGGAATCTCTCAGCTGCATCCGATATCAACCACATTTCACGATATTAATCTTTTCCAAGCCCTAATTCAAATACTATGATTTTTGGGGTATATATCTGGGTAAGTGTGATTCTCACTGAAAACAAGACAAATGCACTCTGAATACCCTTATGATACACTTATTCATACAGAAAAAAATAAGTGGATTGTTATGCATACGGAATGCATATGGTGTTCAACCCTCGTCTGAAAACCATCCTCATCACTACTCATGGTGCACATTTTGTTTAGTTTGTGAACCCACTGCCTGCACTTTATACTATAAAATTGTGTTCAGTGGTGCATAATAGGGGTGGTAGGAATGACCAAAATTATATTTCACGGAATAATAGTTATATTTTACGGTAACAATGTATTTCACGGTAAAGAGCTTTGCATAGTCCAGGCAAATTGTGCTTTCGTTCTGCGTTTTGAGGTAAAACAAAGCTCGAGAACGTTGAGAGACAGTACAGTGTTTTTGAACAATCAATCAGCCCTTTGTTTCTGGAGGCGGGGTTATCTGTTTTTTTGTAGACCTTATCTGATCTCGCCTCAGCTAAATAAAATGACGTGTTATTTCCCACAGACCGATGACGCTACATAACACCTACCTATTACGTTATGGCCATGGACCAATGGTGGCTCGAGGGTGTTTACCCGCCGACACGAACGAGTTCTGTTTGGTTTGCTGCGGCGAACTAGTGAAACAAATTGTCGTTTGGACCAGATTTTGTTCGAAATCAGGTCACAAACGGTCGTTTTTCGATTTTGAATGTAGTAAGGTTAGCCCCTTACATTCACCTGTTTTAATTCTATATCTTATACCAAATTTTTCTTAGATTTATTTAATTTATTTATTACAGTTCATTTTAATGCTCACAATAGTGAAAATGTAGGCAAGTTATGAAAATGTACTAAAGATATCGAATTAAGTTCTGATAATCAGATTTATTACTTATTTTTATTTATCTTCTGGCTATATCATATGTATACAATAGGAAGATAAGAACAACATGTATTACAATAAAGTAGGGCTGCACAATAATTTATTGCGATACCAGTAAATCCTATTAAAATCAAGCTGGCTGTGATATGCAATGTGTCGATTTTTTTTTAATGCGTATCTTCTCCGTAAGGCACGGCTCTGGGATCAGTAGGAAATGCTGCTCGATCTAAAAACAGTGCTAGTTTGAGTCGCTTATAATGTGTAATTGAAAAGCAACACCTGTCATACGTGATCATTATAAATATAAAATATATATATATATCAGTTCTTTGTGACAGCCCTACAATGAAGTATGAATATATGCGCAAACAATGAAAGTACAGTATACGACATGTGCAAGGCATCCAAGGACATTTCAGTGTAGTTTTGTCAACAGTGTTGCCGTCTTTCATTTTCTTTCAAAAAACAGATTTTGAGATAAACAAAGCAGGAATTGTTTTCTTTTTCAGAGCCGCCTGTTTTTTCTCTTTTTAAGGAACTTTAACAAGAACAGAAGAAAGTAAAGAATATTAGGTTTTGTGGTTAGTACTGAGTTTATCGTATTAGAGCAATTTTTGGTATATGGGGATGTGTGATTGTTAAAATTATTATGAATATCTTTAGCTGAAAACAAAACAGAAATGTATTAATAATCGTCCTCGTTTTCATCTGTATTTATGAATACTCTTAAACCGATAAAATGACATTGTAATAAAGAAATGACGAATAAGGTTATGTTTTATGCTTAACATACTTGTTGAATTAATACTGTCAAAGTAACCACTTATACTGGAGCATCAGTGGTTGCGCTATACTTTTTCATTTTCCGTCATTTTGATGGACAGGCTCATAACAAATCTGTATTAATCCATTTTTACCCTTGCAAGGTGATGTTACATGCCAATCAGCATGTTTGTGATATCATTCATTCGTTCACTTACAAGTTACTTCAAGCCATTGTTCGGTTATGATTGTGCTGCGTCTGCCGCTCATTGGGCCTCATTCATGAAACACGAGCAGGATGATTTTTTTTTAAATCGTTCCTAAAGTGGTTTTGACGTAAATTTTCGTATTCATGAAAATATTTGTATTTCTAAAAATGTTGTTGGTACGAAAGAAATGTACACCTGCTCAATACCACGTGTAAATAGTGCATTAAACCGCACGTGATGTTCTGTATTCTTTTAGACTAACTGATGAAACTGCATTTTGATGCACTATGTATCATAATAATATTTCACGCGTTCTTTTGCCCAGTCTTTAATAATTTTTTACTTTTCAACTTTGGGTAAAATGCAGAACTGCTCGTCAAGAGCTGGATAAAACCAAAGTGGTTAGCAAGATATGCCAAGTGGAGCTCATTTATGGTAGAAATACTACAAACCTCAGAAACCACTTGACAAGGTATCACAATACGCTAACATTAGCTTCAGACAACAAGCCGTCCGGGGCAAAACAAAAGAAACTGAAGGAATCACTAACATTACTAGCCGATTCTCTGCGGGCCATAAATATAACGGAGGCCAGCGCAAATTTTGTTTCCAAAGACTTAAGCCCGTACTCGTTAGTGGAAAACGAAGGCTTCAAGCGGCTCATTCAGGTGCTCGAACCACACTGTTATGGTGCAGTGCAAAAGTTTGACTGAAACATGAGTCCTTTCCTACTGTCATTTATGATCACGTTCTGATGAAAGGAAATTATTGGATGCCACCAACCTGACATAAAGGAGAATTACAAAGTGCCCTCATTGTAATCCATCAAAATGATGAAGGGTCTCCCGGTTTTCCATCAGTGGTAAAAAATCTGTCAATGACGGAGAATTTTCTGTTAATGCTCTGTGGAGCATTATAAATAGAGATTTCAATATAATGCTCCAAACCTTACCGAAACTTTACCATTACATGACTGAATGAAGATCTGCTGCATTCTGTTGTCTTCTCTAGTATCTTAAAACCGAGGGGATTGCACCTTGACCACACTGTGCTTTTTAAACTTAATTTCTTTCTCTCTCCCTCAGGTTTGGACCTTACGGAATTCCTATAACGGTGTTCCCCAAGAGAGAGTACACGGACAAACCAGAATCTATGCAGCTAAAGACGGAAGCATTCCAGTCAGAGACGGATAAAGGTGTCACTCAAGGACATACTGATTCCCCAGTTAAGGATCCGACGGATGCTCCTGATGCCCCTCTTAAGGACGCTACCGAAGCCCCTGCTGTGGCCCAGCCCTGTCCCAACCCTCAGCCCAACCCATGGACCTCAAAACCTCCTCCCTTGTTTCAGGAGGGGGCCCCTTATCCACCCCCGATGTTCATCAGGGACACCTACAACCAGTCATTACCTCAGCCTCTACCCCGCAAAATTAAGCGGCCCAAGCGTAGGCTGTACAGAGAGGAGCCCACTTCTATAATGAATGCCATCAAGCTCCGACCGAGACAAGTTCTGTGCGATAAATGCAAAGGGACTGTAGTGCAAGGGGATAAGCGTGAGACACGCAGAGGCCCTATCTCAGACTGCCGTAGTGACGATGCCAAAAGACGGCGAAATGACAACACAACGGCAGTTGCCGGTAAGCGGCCACGCTACGAGCCTCGTTCTGAGGACAAGGGTCGTGGTACTGACGGGCCCAAGCGGCAAGCTTCAGCTATACGGGTGTCGTCGTCCACCTCCTCTCTGGGCCATAGTCAGGTCAAAGGTGCAGCTGCTGGTAACAAAGTTGTGAAGGGCGTGTCCAGTACGACCCAATCCTCGGCCAACGCCCGCATGCAGCTCAATGCCAAAAAAGTGCTTCAGAGCAAAAACGTCGACCACTCCAAGGCACGAGAGGTGCTTAAGATGGCCAAGGCTCAGAGAGGACAGAGAGACACACTCACAGGTAGCGGTGGGAATTCCAAGGCCATAACCCGGGCCGCTGCTCTCCAGGAAGCCCACCAGAAGGTCCACTTCACCCGAAGACTGCAGCAGATCAGTGGAGGAGGTTCCAACCCCTTGCCACCCAGGATGCGTATCAAGCCCCAAAGGTACCGTAACGAAGAGAACGATTCTTCCTCATGTAAGCCGCCTTGCTTGGAGAAAGTGCCGGGAGAGGGCCGTTTAGCGCTGCCCAAACCAGCAGCACCCCGCTGCACCTCCACACGCTCCTCCTCCTGCTCTGCAAGCCAAGCCAACAATGCAGTAGAGTCCGAGAGGTCAGACAGAGCACTCGAGTCCCTACTGAGCACGGCCAAACCCGATCCCCAAACGCTCCCGGCCCCGGAATACAGGGAAACCCACGCGGGGCCAGAGGATCAGGAGGGGCAGGAGGAAAAGCGGGAGATGCACGGGTGCAAGTCTGGCAATTTAGTGGTTTACATGACCCTTAACCCCAGCCAGCCTGACTCCTCTAGTACCTCCATGTGCAGCGTCGATAGTGCAGATGATATAAAGTCGTCAAACTCTGAGTGTAGCTCTAACGAAACATTCGACCTTCCTCCTCCCGGCAATTTACGGTCGGCCCCTGCCCCTGGCACATCCTCCGCTTTTGCCTCTGCCTCTCCCTCTGCTCCCAAGGACGACAAAAAACGCAGTAAATCCCACAAAGCTACCGTCTTTTCCAAAAACGTCTCAAAGTGCGTCGTCTTGGATGGCAGGACAATTTGTGTAGGGGACATTGTGTGGGCCAAAATCCTTGGCTTCCCTTGGTGGCCTGCCCGCATCCTAGCCATCACAGTTAGTCGAAAAGATAATGGGCTCTTAGTCAGGCAGGAGGCTAGAGTATCTTGGTTCGGGTCGCCTACTACTTCCTTCCTGGCAATTACCCAACTTGCCCCATTTCTAGAAAACTTCCAGTCTCGCTTTGACAAGAAGAGAAAGGGCCTGTATCGTAAAGCCATCACTGAAGCTGCCAAAGCTGCCAAGCAGCTCACCCCAGAGGTTCGCGCCTTGCTAACTCAGTTTGAGACGTGAGGCAACGTGTCTTGGTAAGGTAGGAAACACAGGCACCCGAGTGGGCCCCGTAAACCTTCCGAAACGTCTCAAACTTTGCCGTACCAGCTACCAGAGTGAAGCCTGGCAAACATCAGCCAGGCAACCAGAATGAATTTATTTTTATTGAAAAGGCAAGTGAAGGGGATTGAATCGATTAACTGAAATGAACAGTTATCATGTAGAGTATCCGATGTTCGTCCGTATGTAATCAGTCTTTTGAGTTTGTCATATCTTACAATTATAATACTGAAAACAGATGACGGAGAGTTCTTGGAAAATATTTTATGGGTTGCCCACGATATTATGGCTAGCTAAATAGTATCTAAATCTAAAAGCTTTTACAAAAAAATAATTTGGTTCTTGATCTGTGCACAAATAGCAATGTTACACCCTGAGTGGGATTTTTATTGAGCTGAATAGCTTTCTCTTGAAGAATAATACGTTTGGGAATCTGTCTACCTGTATCAATTTTTTGGTATTACCAACTAACCGATGCTACTTTGAGACACGGTGAACGCAAATCTTTGGTCTGAATCCCTAACCTAGCACAATGAATGCTTCAAAAATAGTGCTCACCTTCAGTTTCGAATCGTCCCTTCTGCATTTCCTGTCATTTGAATGTGTTTCTAGAAGAACGGTTCGATCTCCCTAAGATTACTACAGTCCTGAAATTCCTTACTACACTATTTCAGTTTTCATTTCCTCGTAATGGAAGTTAGTGCAATCGTGAAAGCCGGCCCTATTGGATACAGAGAGTCTCGCTCAGGTAGAAAAGAGACTTAATCAGGGCTGATCTTTCTTAGACGTTCTGAGACGACTAATCTAAGTCCAGTGATCTGTGCAGATGGCTGTTGATCTGGGTGTGGCTTTTGGCCAGCCATGGATTTGAAGGCAGTTGGGCTTCTGTTATGGGGGGGAGGTGCCTGTAAGCCAAAGTCACCTCAAGTGCCACTGTGGGGAGAGCATAGCGACTACGTAAATACCAGCTCGGAGCTGGAGAAACATGCCAGCCTATCTGTGCGCCCGCCTCCCTCGGCCCTCGCAGCTACAACATCTGCTCCCTGAGCTCATTTCTCCCTAATCTACTTGCCCAGCATCTTTTTCTTTCCCCCACCTTGTTTTGCTCCCTCCTGCTGTCGTCATATGTTTGTCTTAGATTGTTTTTTACATCCACGTCTGATTTTTGTGTGCTAAATGTTCCCGTCGTTCAGCCTACCCACCAGCCACATTTTGAATGGATTTTGGCGTGCATATTTTTTTTATGGCACCATAATGTTTATTCAGTTTAGACATCGCATTAAGAAGCAAACTGTAAGTTTTCAAGCGAATCATGTAGCTGCAATGGAATACAAATACCAAAACCTGTTCCATTAAATAACTTTAAGAAAACACTTGACGGCTGTGGTGTCCTTCTGAAAAAGAAGGGCATTGGTGCAAGGGCCATAGTTCTCATGTGTGAATATGTTCGTCATAATTATGGGCTGCTTTAGTTGTTCAGTGATCCAGTATTCATTGTCATTCACTGAAATATTTCGCTAAGGATTATTGTGTTTTCAATTAATTATTGTGCCTGAACTTTATTCCCTGTCATTTGAATACTATGGCTGAAGGTTTGCAGTACACATTTCTGTGTAAAGTATTGAAAATGTTTTTCGACTGGTGGTTTGGATGAAGAATAGACTCAATGCTGAGAACAAACAATTTGATTTGTGTGGATGAGTATTATCTCTTTTTTCCGTGTCTGTAATCATGGTTATGTCTTTGCATCCATTAGCGTCTTCATCTGTCCAGTTATATTTACACATCTGAGAAGGGACGTACTGTAAGGTCTTTCCATGTGTGATATAGCAGGTTGAGATCAATGACGTAAGGAAAGAAACAAAATGATGCTTGGTAGGCCACACTGACTGACTGACAGATGTTTGTCTAAAGAGTATTTATTTGGTGGTTGGCTGTGTTTCATTTCAGCATCTTATTTTGTACTTATTATTTCTATCTGTTTGCAGGTCAGAGAATGCTGTAAAACCATTGAAAAAAAGTAACAGTTGAAGATATTGTGTACATGTTTTCTGATGTTTCAAGAGTATATAAATAAACTGTGAACTTCAAGAATTTTATCTAGTTGTCATTATTTTCGTATTTTATCTTCAGCTTGTTTTCATGACTCCAAAGTTCTCAAATGCAATGGCTGCAGCCCACCATTGAACTGCATTGATATGAGGTGTGTGTGTAATCCACAACCTTGGGAAAAGCTTTAAATCCCACGGTCAAAAAACGTGCATCTTTTCCAAATAAAATTCCACAGATTTGTTTTCATTTTACAATTAACAAAGTGCTTAAGACAGATTTTCATACCTGCAAACAGATGAGAAATTATTAAGGGATCGTAAATACAAAATGTACCAAAAGATTTTGACTACACATGTTGAAATACATGGCTGCACAGGGTTGTCATAACTGTTCACAAAGCTTTTAGTTTTTAGTTCAGACATCATAGTCAGACAAACATGCATAATATTATACCAGGACTGCATAATATAAAGTATAAAAAAATCATAAATGTGTATGACATTTTGCAGTATGATTTTGGTTCTTCCAAGTTATTTATAGCCAAGTTTTAGGTTGATGCCGACAATGGCACACAATATGCCTGCGTTTGCACGAGTGCAGGTGCATGCTTTGACGTGCAAAAAATTATCAACAATAAGAAGGAATGTGAAACATGTACGTTGGTTATATCATTTTCATTTTTTAAATATAATAAAACATACTGTACATAGTGTGACCCATAACATCAGATTAAACTTAAGTCAGTTTATAAATTCCATAGTGTATTGGTTACACTTTTCAAATTAAAACAAATGCGCATTCAAGAAAAAGGAAACTATTCTATGCAGGTTCATTAGGTCTTTACGGTACACATTACACATCTTTAATCGGTGGTAATATGCTGATTTTCTCATCATTTACAACTAAACTTGAGATGTGAGTTTAAAGGTACTAGTTGGAAACTGGTGGTTAATACGCTATAAAATTATACTTAAAACTGCATTTCCCTTTTAACTCTTTATTATATCTTGACATTTTATAGCATTTTCAATAAAGGTTTATAAAAATAAAAATTCAGCTTTAAGTAAAATATTCTTTTTTATCTTTTCTCCCCAGCACTGCAACGCTGAAGGGCTGCTGATTAGTCTGTTGCCTAGAGCACTGCCATTGGGTCAAGAGCCAGGAAGACGGGAAGAGCCGTCCACAGTTGGAGAGACAGGTGTAACGGAGAACTTATATTTTATTTAAGAAAATAATTATATATTTATAATAATAAATTGCAGACTGTAAACATTTTTCCCAGTCAATCATGCTGAGATGAGTTTTTCAAAACACATTTTTCTTTAAGGCAGGCATTCATGTTTAAAGCTTGCTTGAAACGTCATTTGCAAATAGTAAGGGCTCAGGGAAGCTCTGGCTATTATGGATTCGAGATGGTGATAAGGAACATATATCAGGGGTTGTAAGTGTTTGAAATCAAAGAGAACATTTAATTTAAAATCAAATATTTAAAAATGCAATATATATTGCATGTGCTATGCTTCACAGTACACATACAGAGGACCGGGTCTTATTGTGCTTCTAGTCTAAATACCTCTGTTCCTTTTCATTTTGATTGTGCTTTTATTTTGTATTGAGAAATTCTGAGCCTTAATGCAGTGGGTGGATTAATACCCTTTTCTTGAAGTCTCAGTAGAGCTTGATGTTTTCATCGATATGGCATTGAACACGTTCAAATGTACAGCAATGCACATCACTTCACGCCACTATTCAGCTGAATTTGACCTTTTCTAATAAACATGACAGAAAGATCCTAGCACACCTTTTCCACAGACTCTTTCTTAATTATACAATGCTTTCTCAGATTTAAGGTTTGCCTCAAGGTTTTCCTGTATTTTCCCAGCAGCCTATGATGTTGAGAGCATCATTCATGGTACAGGCTGAACCGAGGCC
The DNA here is from genome assembly GCF_015846415.1 of Triplophysa dalaica. Lineage (NCBI taxonomy): Eukaryota > Metazoa > Chordata > Actinopteri > Cypriniformes > Nemacheilidae > Triplophysa > Triplophysa dalaica. The sequence continues at coordinate 11,526,611 of NC_079560.1, read as the reverse complement.
TGTTAAAAGGGAATTTAAGAGGAACAGCTGCTGACACGCTCGCACCTTGCTGTGCTTTCCTCAATCTCGCTATACATGCGTGTCAGTACAATCGGAGAACTGTCCCGATTATACATATGAAGATGGTGGTCGTGGGCATTAATTTGTTTTATTACTGTACATGTATATCTCTTTATGAAATGAACATTAAATCTGTTGTTGCCTTGTACCATGTTGAGCGTTTTATTATATAATAATAAATAATGCTATTATTACTATAAAAAAGTGAGAATATTACATTCAGACACCGAACATGAATGTTAGACAAGAAAAGTGATAACAAACACTGCAAGTATATTAAAGAACCTCTGGTTTAATGTTACAGGTCCAGTAAATACGGCAGGACATTCTGCACAGGTTAATGAAGGCAATTATCTCATTGCTCAGGACTGGGAAATGGTCTGGTTATCATTGACACCAGCTTAACACATACAGCAAGCAACACCCAGGCATGCCCAAAAACTGAATATAGATCAATATAATACACACTTCTTATACAAGGGACCCTAAGCAAAAAATAGAGACCTTTAAAAAAGGTGCCTACAACGAATAATGTGAGCTGATGATTTAATCGACCAAATTAAACAGAAACATCTCAAAATAACCCATGTAACACATTTGATTCTCCAAAAAGGCATCAGAATTACGTGGTGCAACTAAGAGATGTGACTCTATAATTCAATAGCTGCATGCCTCTAAATTGCTATCTGTTGTTGTTATTTGGATTCTGAACAAAATTAACAGAATAGGATCCTGAATTGGAATCTTGGTTGACCTGGAAGTTGTTGGTGGAGAGTCCAAAGGGTCGTAAAATCATGTTGCCCAAGTCCTTCAGCTTACCTGAGAAAATAAAAATCAGACACTGTAGTTTTCATGATCAAGACAAGCTCAGTTTAATGTGATAAGGCAAGACCTAAAAGTCAACACTTTTAAGAGTTCTGTCTGCTTGAATGCAGCTCTGATGCTATGACTGCAGTTTGATCAATATGAAGTGTTTGAAAAGCCGCACCCCTGACTGGCCGCTTGTGAACTGCAGTAAATTCCTTTTCCTCCTAGCTGGACAGCAACAGTCTTTACCTGAAGCTATAAATCTGATCTCTAGGTGAATAATAGTGTCTGTGTGTCTATAATTTTTTCTATAACTCATTTAGTATGAGAAGCTTTTGTCAAAGGCAATGAAGTCTATGGTCAAATAAAAATTGAATTTCAAGACTACACTTCATTCATCCAACAAGGTTTTTTCTCCGATCGGTTTGAATATATTAGTACTGACTATAACTTTAGTATAATTGGAAGTGTTTCTTTTTTCCACACAACATTTAAATAAAATATACCGACATATAACAATGTCCCCTTTACGTCAGCCTTAGGACTGTTGCCTTACACAATTCCTTAACTATAGTCCTACTAAACTAAAGGAACATGTGTTCATAATGGTTTACTCTAACCTAGACCTAACTCTAATATTAGTCCCAAATGTGAAATCTGATGGCTGTCGGCTGAAGGTACATGTTTAATTGCAAATTCAAGTTTGAATTCTGCATATTCTGTTGATAAACATCTAAAAATTCTACTTGTTGAAATCCTGATTTTGTGGGCTGTGCATCCTAAACTCACATATTTAATAAGTAAAGCCAAAGTTAACAAAAGATGACAAAGGTAAAGGACAACAGTAAAGACTTATATGCTTCCTGTTCTTAATGATAATTGACACCTTAATTGTTCTTTTATTATGTTCCTGTGGCTGAAGATGCATAGGCGTAAATGCGATCCAAGATTCCTGAGTAGACATCTAAAGATCCTACTTATTAAAATCCTGTAAAAATTCTTGTGAGGATTCTTCTGACCTTGGAAAGAATTAGATAAAAGTAAACCATGAGAAATTATAATCTTACTCATCATTTCTTCTTTTAGCTTCTCATTGCGTTCTTCGATTTGCCGTGGCAACCTCTGTGGAAGACAGCAGAAAAAACATTTTGGTGAGGAAAGACATGTTGAGTGAGAAACCATGGTTTCAGTATAAGTTCTTCGAGGGATCGTAATAGCTGTAATTTACTTATCTACTTTCACTTAAACAATCCAAACTTGTAAAACAATTTTTTTTGTCAATAATGTCTTAAATATCACATAAAGCTCCCACCACCAACAGATCACAGACAGTTTTTGTAGCGTTCAGTTTATAGAAAAGGATGATATTGACATTCAAAATAGTATTTTCTGTGTTGCACGAAAGCAATAAGTAATCCATGTGAGTTTGGACTAACCTTCACATTTAAAGAACATTAAGAACTGAGCAAGGATATTAACGAGGCCTATTGAGAATCACACTCACCATACATGCTTCTCTAGCTGCAGGGATACCCGGGTCTTTCTCCAGGACAGTTTTATAGTCTTCTAGAGCCTCATCAAGCTTGTCTGTCTTTTCATAGAGTTCTGCTCGCCGCAGAATGGCACGAACATAATTTGAATTCAGTTCTATGGCTGTAAAAGTAGAGTCATAGATAGTCCTCAATTGCCCTCATTTAATAACAGCTCGAACTCTCATAGCACAACATTTGAACTGTCAAATCAGTGACAGCACATTAAAACATGAATAATGTATAAACAGAAAAAATATAATCCCACCTTTAGAACAGTCACTGATCGCTGCTTCTTTTTTATCCTGTCAATCAAAAACAAAAAAACGATGAATAAAACAGTATGCTTGCATGGATAATCAGACACATGGATACTGGATGATCAAATCTGAGCACGTGAGTTGTGTATCAAGACATTTAATTGGACTGGCTTCAAAAAACAAGGCCAAAAATCCCATTTAATTTATTTTATTGTGGAAGGTTTACAGTAATAAATCTATTAAACAGCAATCCACTGACCCACGGAAATGTAAAAAATTATGTTTTGTTTCTTTTACCTTATAAACAAAGTAAAGACTGATGAGTTATAACACAATTAGACATAATTTAGACAGGCGTCAGTGAGAGCTTACCTGATGCAAGCGTGCAGCAGCTCGATTTGAGAAGAGTATGGATCTCTCTTTGCCATAGTGCACAGGACACACCTGTAGAGCAGCTGTATAGGACTCTTCAGCTTCTACATGTTCTGTAAACATTGAAATATCATCAGCTTCAGATGAGGGGGCTGAATTCATGACATCATTTACCTTTCAATTACTTTAAATGCGGCGTTTGTGCGATTTTTAATGCTACATAAATTAGTGACACTGCACTTACTTAACAAAGTGTGAATGGACAGCAGGAAGAGATGATTGTCTTCAAAACTTTCTTACCTCCACTTTTAAACTGGGTGTTTCCCTTCTCTTTCAGCTCTAAGCTCTCCTTTCTTCTGCTCTGTGATAGGAACAAAAATAAGAAATGTTATGTACAATTGGATAAAACATGGTACAGGCAGCCCTAATAGAAAGAGGGCAATCCTCACCTCCTTTTCTTCATCCGTCAGGTCTTTCTCCAGTTCTCGCAGGTACTCTTCATCAAACTCGGTCACCTTGTCTGAACTTGCCGCTTCTTTAAATTCTGAATCCGAGTCACCGTCTCTCATCTCATCGTCGTCTACAAATCTCTCCGATTTTTCCTGATCTTCGTTATTTTGCTCCTTAAGCCCTGAATCGGTATCTGATGAGTCAAGTGTGTTTTCAGCAGAGGTGGTACTCAAACATGATTGGTTAATGCTATATGTATTTCCCAGTCTATCGGAGTCATTGTCTTTTTCTATTCCAGCATGTGACTCCAGTCTATCGCTCTGTGCCGTCTCATTGCACTGTACATTAGTTTGTCCGGCCGTTGATGTATCTTCCTCAGGTAATGTGTCATCACAGTCATAGAAACGGTCTTCTTCCTGATCTGCAGTGCTTCCTCTGGTCTCTGACACTTTTAAAGTGTTTGACATAGTGGCTGAAAGCGTCTCAGAGTCAGACTCCCTCTCCATCTGCAGCTTCCTGTCAGATCAACCTAGACAGCATTTGAGTGAGGTGACCACAAAACTCTTTGAAACTCAACAAAGCAAAACTGAAATTTAAGAATAATTACACATTTAACTTCAATAAGATAGAAGGCGGTCATGCTTGATTCATTTCAGAATACCACTAAGGATAGTTTTACCAAATACAGCCATTAGGTGTTATTACAAAATGATGTGTATGTTTATAAATGTCAGAGATGTAATATAAAATATGATATTTTGCAAGACTGTAATGTCTCAACTGGTTTTGCTAACTCACTCTATTGTCATACACACTTAGGCTAAACCCTTGAGCTAGTAACACAGATAATGTAGGCTACTGTTTATTTGTGTGTCTGTGTTAAATAAGGTGTTAATACCAATAAATATGGTTATTCAATTATTAAACTACCGACAGCAATACCAGCCAACACATAACGTTATTAGTATTAGCACTCATGACAGTGTTGGTTTCATATCACGAGCTCGAGACTACAAATGTGTAATATAAAACCCATAATTGCACCAATAATATTTACAGGTAATATATATATATATATATATGTCATATTTTAAAAAAAACATGTATTACAAAAAGAATCACTCAGTACTTCTTTCTTACCTTCTAGAAAGGAGCAATAGCATGTCTTCCGGTTAATCGCACGCTGAATGACGTTTATTTGTACGGAACTCTGGGATATGTAGTTCGTTTGCTGGAGGACTCGCTTGAATTTCGTCATGGATGGACGTTAGAAATGCATTTTGTGCTCGTGTGAATATATATATGGTACAAAAGAGAAGTTTATTGAACAGGTGTTTTGTATGTAATGTGTGTTTTATGGTTGTGCAATAAAAAAAATGTTTGGATTAATCACAACCTAATCAGTTGTGTAGTCAGGGCCATACGCTCAAACACAGTGTGCTTTTCCCACAGCGCTGTTTGCTTGTAAAGATCTATACTAGCGTACACACTTGTTATCCTGCTTAACATCTCCAAGCTGCTTTTGTAGTTGCTTTCCCTTCAACTGTATCGCGTATATGCAATTGTTGCATTTCTTAAGAAAATACACAAAATCTCTTGCGGCCCCGCCTCCAACACCCACGTCAAGCGCATCATCTTCAGTTTTGGGATCGCGAGTTCGTCCTGTCAGTGACTGAAACAGTCCCGCTGAAAAGCCTTCGGGTAATATTGATAAAATTGCTCACTTTAAGTCAAAGCTGGTTTAAATACAGATCCATTAAGACATGTTGATCTAAATTTCAGAATTTCAAGAAACATGGTACCAAAAATTCTCAAAACAGCATTGACATTTCTACGGTCTAATGTCATGATAGCATACAAAGTATTTTTTCCTTAAACGTTACCTCGTTTGTGAAAGCAGCAGCTTCTGGAGGTACCTGGGACTCGGTACAATCGTGTTTTTCCTTACTATGGATTATAACCTGTGGATTTTATCTTTTAATTCACCTGTGGAATAACTGTTAAATGTGCCCCTATCTGGTGTGCATTGAGTGAGTTTATGACAGAAGACCTGACCTACAGACCATGATGTCCACACCACCATCACCCCCATCCATTCGCCCAACTGGTCCAGTATCTCTGTCAACAACTCCCTCCACCTCACAACCCGTTCACGTCTCCAGTACCATGGCCGAACCGTCCAAATATTTCGGTTCAGAGGAGGAACGACTGCGCACACATCAGCTCTATCTCAAGTTGGAAAAATTTGAATTTCATCGGTCCACCATCCACTTCCTCGCCAATCACATCAGCAACAACACAGTCAAGATGGACCAGGGGAAGGTGGACGGTGTAATGAATTGGGCCCCAACCCACCACAATTCGTGAATTGCAGCGCTTTCGTAGCCAACTTCAGCATAATCTCATCACCACTCACCTCTATGATCAGCAAGCGGTCCAAATCTCTTTCCTGGCTGGAACCCCAGATGCCCTATGTGCTTTTCAAACCCTCAAGGAAGCCTTCAATTCTGCACCCACCTTCTGTCTCCCAGATCATGAACTCCCCTTCATGATAGAGGTAGATGTTTCCACCACTGGAGGGGGTGCACTTTTATCGCAGCGGCAGGGGAGTCCGCCACGTCTCCATCCATGGACCTACTTCTCAGATAAATGTCCCCAGCAGAGCTGAACTACGACATCGGAAACCAATAACTTTTGGCCATCAAATTAGCCGTAGAGGACCGGCGGCATTTGTTGTAGGGAGCCAATTTCCCCTATTCAGCCATAACGGATAAAAAAAATCTGGAGTATCTGAAGGAAGCTGAGCTACTCAACCCACTACAGGCGCGGATGATGCTTTTCTTCTCCCGCTTCAATTTAACTGTTACTTATAGACCTGGAAGCACTTATGTGAAAACTGACCAATTTTCTCGTCAATTCTGTACTCTTTTTAATGATGACAGTTCACTGCCAACAATGTCCTTGGTGGATAATATAATCAAATACCTTCACAGCCTCAGCAGTTTTAGATGTAGCCTTTACGCTCTATTAAAAGCATCCCTTTACACAATTTCATCTGCACCCATCTGTTATTAAAAATATAGATATAAAACAGCAGTGAGGTTGTCAAGATTACCTTTTTTTAATAAATGTTTTATAAACAACGTTCGGGAGGAGGAAGTGCAGTTAATAAACTCGGCTGGCTTTCGATAACAGACTATAAGTAGTCAAGACACCTCACCTCCATTCTTTTGGACGTTTCGCAACCTCCCTCGTCCACACCACGAGCCCGCCAAACATGTATACTTATCCGTCCCAGTTCAATAGCTGCAAGGCGAACTCGTAAAACACATAATGAATTAGCTTTCCTGTTGCTCAGTGGTCATAGAGCATGGCGCTTACCATGCCAAGATCATGGGTTCGATCCCAGGGGATGTCGCATAATAAGAGACATTGTATAGTTTAATGTTAAGTCGCTTCGGATAAAAGCATCTGCCAATTGCATATGTGTAAATGAATGAACACTACCACAGTTTGCTGTAAGAAAGTAATTTTATGTTCATGGCATTGCGTTTTTCAAACTTTTCACAGATTTTCCAATTCCAATGAAACCAATTTGAGGAAATCATAAAGATTCTGAATTTCATTGAACATTGTAAATAAAAAGATTTTTTATGTAATTTTGTGCTTGTTATAATGACATTTGTTTTTGCCAAAGTGCCAATACATTGGACTAGCCTGACTACTTCCGCTCAATTTCATTTCGCTTCTATGATTCGCTGTCTGATATAGCAAACCATCTTCCCGTGTATCTCCGGCTCCATACCAGCCGTCCAACCAGCGAATAGAGGGCGGGCTGAGAGCCGTGACGTCGACGATAAACGCTGAATTTTAAGATTGTAATTAGGGAAATCTAAAGCGACAGCGAACATGGAGACACAGAATGCAATTTGCTCTGTTGGGGAGAATATTAACGGCATTTGACAACTGAAGCCCGAACAAGAAGAGTGTTTGGTTCACATTTTGAATGGAGGTGATGTTGTGGGCTACTCCCGACAGGTTTTGGGAAAAGTTTAAAGTGGCAGTCTGTAAGCTATTTTGAGTACAAATAAGCTAAAACCAGTTATTGAGCAATACATGAAAGAACGGTGTTTAAAACTGTGTGTCACTACCCTTGCGGGATTCACTACGGAAAGCTTGTTATATGGTTTGTAATTAGCGAGTGGATGCTGCGAGTTGAGAGGCGATTTGTAGGTGTTCTCAAAACTGTTAGGTAGGATTTCAAACAACGTTTTGTATTATTTATTATTTAAAGACATCGCTTTATTTCTTCTGAACGGGTAATATATTTCAATAGATTACACAAAACCGTAGCTCCCTTGTTGTGTTAATACAGACGGCAACAGTTTCATCGGTTGTTCTTTCTCTCTTTGTTTTGTTCATTGTGATAAATGTAATTTAAAGCGGCCGTGCAACGATGTTTCATGCATTCTGACTTCTTTACAATGTTAAACGTGCTGTCTTCTCATGCTTAACAGGTTTGTCAAAAAACTAGTTGGGCGTATTACTTAGTATTTATGTGACGGATACACTCCCTAGCGATCGTACAGGTTTCGGAAAGTTTTTTTCTAACATAAAAACTGTTTTGTAACAACTTTTCTTGATCCAGTATTGGACAATTCTCCCGGAAAAGCACGCGGCACGCCCAGAGCAGGAGAAGAAGCATGCGCAGACGTCACTTTCGCTGTGGAGGAGAGCGAGAGCATATGTTCTCGTAGATCACGTGTTTTGTTTTTTCACTGAATTTTGGTGATTAATGTTACATAAACTGTGTATATAGCGCTGGATTTGGAGCTGTCGCAGCGCTGAAAGATGCCGGACCTCCCTGATGTCTGTGTGTTGTTGACAATGGGTTCGCACGTGCTTTGGTTACCCTACCCCTCCAATCCGCACGCGGCATATGTTTTCGGAAACAATCGTAAAGCTGTATCTATCTTTTATAAATCTGATCAAACTAAATACTCTTCGAAGATACAAAGTTTGCAATACTACTCTATAGGTACTCCAGATTAATACGAGATTGGCAGAAACCCCGTGTGTTACGCCCGCTTTAAGATTTATTCGCACTGGATTGGTATTATCTGCGGACCTCGTCTGATTTGATTATTACCTCCCCACATCTGTATTTCATGTGGCGCGAATTAGCATGGACAAGTGAAGCATTTTATTTTACTCCAATTTACGGATTTATATATCTGTTTATGTTCTTATTTGTTTCGTCTTGTATCATCTGCCGTGTTATCTGTGTTTATTATGTGCTACTGATGTACAGTGAAGATTCTCACCGCTGCACTGTCACAGGCCACGACTCAAAACATCAGATTCATCCACGCAGTTGAGCAGTGCCGAATCACAACTCACGTAAAGAAATACCTCCGCACATCACCTGCAATAGGAATTACAAACTGAGATGGCGACAAAGAGGCCAATTCTACGGATTGCTGCTTTAATGTATCAAGTGCTACAAATCTTCAGATCGAACTGGCACCCTTTTGACAGGTCAGTGTCTCATTTCTTTTCCAGTCCTTGAATATTAAAAAGTTTGTTTAGAGGGGAATAAAAAATCCACACAGTTTTGGAACTGTTTAGTATGACTGAATTTGCGATCATTTAAGTTATGTAATTTGTTTGGAAGCCGCATGTATCTTACAAAGAACAGAATGTTTGCTTCATCATTAGGCCACCTTACATAAATTTAGTTGCACGTTAACTGATTAAAATATTTAGATGTGGCAAAGTGGGCAGGAAGGATGCTGAACAGAAAAAATGGAAGAACTACTCGACGTCGCCACCTAAACGAGAACAGAAACTATATAGAAAAATATATAATCTTTATTATTAGTTCACTTCAGATGATCTCTTTCACAAAAAATACAATTAACATTCTTATAAATAATGACAGAGATAGCCAGCAGAGGTCGCTAATTTTTCTCCACACACTCAGCAAAATATCAAGTACCGCAATTTGTGGACACATCTACCCGCAGCCTACGTCTCCAACCTTACAAACATGAGTTAACCAAAATAAACAAAACCAATCAAAAACATATACTGTACATAAAATAAAATAATAAAATCAGAGAAACAAGTTTAATGATAAAAAAGGGGATCAATTTCACATAATCAAATGGAAACAGTTACTGCATTCAAAATCACATGGCAAATTACACCCCCTTAGTCAACACGACTAGGAGGATCTTAATGCATTTGCTTATACATTCAAACCACTAGATACATGCAGCAAGAGAGTGTATACCCGCAATCCCCACCAGACGAACACACATACACGAAAACAACGGAATACGAGACTAGGGCACCGCAGCAATGTAGTCACATCAAAGGTGTTTAGGTTCAGCATCCCATAAATCTGAATTACAGAAAACCTCGGACGTCCAGTTACCGAGAGAGAGTGACTGAATCATCTCACACAGTATCACTCGTCCTAGGAGATTACAACTGCATACGCCACAACTGTAACTGTCGCGACCACAGTAGTCCATTCAGGTATTACAGTAGTGTAGGATATTATACAAAAAAATATATAAAAATGTGAAAACATTGGAGGATGCGGGCATCGATCCCGCTACCTCTCGCATGCTAAGCGAGCGCTCTACCATCTGAGCTAATCCCCCATATGAGCTAATACTTTGTACACTATAGTATATAACACTACAGTAATAAAAATAAAAAAAATGATTTTATGGTACAGTACAGCGAGGGCAAGTTGTCTGACTATCTTAAGCAAAGAGCATTAATATGTCACATGTGTTCTTCCCCGAAAATAAAATGTTACAACAAATAAATTGGTTATTTGTTTAACTTCCGGAAATAAGTTGTCAGTCAAAATAAAAGCTATAACAAAATTGTGTTTACCGAACATACGACTAACGTCTTTTTCGTATTCTTTTTTATATTATATTATATTATTTGATTTATTTTATTTTGATTTTCCCTATTCGTGTAATTTTGTCTACAAAGAAATGTGGTATTAGTAACGTTAATAGAAATTAAATAAGCACTGTACATTCCTCATAAGCAACGTGATGATACAGAATTAATCTTTTTTTCTTGATTTATTTCTTTTTCCTTCACAGCAATAAGTAACATTAGGTAAAATAAGTAAAAAAAGGAAACTTATTCAGAACTAAAATGGTTGAGCACAAAACAACAGTAATAATAAGAAAAACACTTATAATAATGTTATATTATACAAATGGTTTAATTTAAGTTTAAATTATTTAAACTCACATCGGCGTTTAAGCGCAAACTCTCTGATCATACTTCAAAACAATCGCCAATGCACCAAATAAATTGGAGTTACAAAGACAATTCATAAAAATATTGTTGGAAAATTGACACCGGATGTGCCCGTTTACATTAAATACCAAGACACTTGTCATACCAAAGGAGCAATAGAAACAAGATGGCGAGCGGAGTTGGAAGTGAGTATGATTCATTCTTATCTTTTTATAAACTGCATTTTAGTTATTCACATGCATATGACAGAGAACGGATTATAAAGCATGCATTTATAGCGCGTGCAGAATGGATGCGCGTGTTGCGGGATTTGACAAGCATATGTCAATATGGGAATGACGCTCATTGGCTGAACCGTCGGACTCTTTACCAAATCGATACATATTATTTCTGTTAAGTCATGTTGATGCAACGACCATCTAAAATGGCCCCGTTAGTAGTTTATAAACTGGCCATCTTTGTAATGCATCATCTTTAGCCATTAACTGTCATGAATATGTGTTCCCTAATGCAGTGTGGCACGTAAAGACAGACATATGCGTCAATGCTATTTAAAACTAAAACACATCAACTGTGATCTTCCCTAAGTAGACTTTCAATCTTTGAACAGAACATAAATTGCTGCTGGGCCCAACAGAGCCATGGTCCATCCGAGAAAAGCTCTGCCTTGCCTCTTCTGTTATGAAGAGTGGAGACCAAAACTGGTGATTTTCACTTTATATTATTTACACAAATATTGTTTTCCTCAAACCCTCCAAATATTAAAATGCAATGTCATTGTCAAAGTGTGATTTTTGTACAAATGCTGTTTCAGGGTGTCTGTGAGCCGAGCCATTAAGCCATTTGCAGAGCCCGGACGACCGCCCGACTGGTTCTCACAGAAGGTATCGGGGAGTTAAAGAACAACCCAGTATTATATCCAGAGATAATCTTATGACACCTCAAGAAGTTCATTCAGTATCAAAACTATGTTTGTAGGTTGATTTAGCAAAAAAAGTTTAAATATGGGTGCTTTCAACACATGTTAAAAACTCAACAATTTTTGCAAATACTTCTGTGACGTAAATCACACCGCTTTTAGTGTCAACTATGAAGAAATTTTCATAATATTTACATTCTAGAATATGATTAAACACACACATTTTTACCTTCACTGTTTTGCAGCATTGTGCATCACAATACTCTGAGCTCCTGGAGACAACCGAAGCCCCAAAGTAAGCCCTCCATTTATTTACTCCATTATTTACTTCATTCATATCAGGTTTTAATAATGTGTGTGTGCACATTTGCAGGAGAAAGCGAGGGGAGAAAGGAGAGGTGGTTGAGACTGTGGAGGACGTGATCGTCCGTAGGCTGACTGCAGAGAGGATTGAGGAGTTAAAGCGACTGATTAAGGAGATGCAAGAGAAGCACAGGTAGGCTACCCAATGTTTACGTGCTTGCTTAGGCCAATACTTGGTGTCCATCATCATTGTGTACTTTAGGAAACTGAAGAGAGAATCCGAGCTCATTCAGACTGGTCATCTGGACAGCAAGCTTGAGGAGCTATGGGAGGAAATCGTACGGTAAGAAACGTTGCATCTTTTGTCAAAACAGTTGTATCTGACTGTATGTCATTAATGCTTTTAATACTTGATCTTGATTAGGAACAGAAAAAAAGAGGAAGAGGAAGCTGAGGTGAAGAGAAAGGCCACAGATGCCGCATACCAGGGTACTAAAAAACAAGACCAACATTTTTTCGTCTGTGCTCCACTCACATAAAGGCAATTCTGTAATTTTATAGTATAAATTATGAATCTTAAGAGCAGCCTGTTCTTTTCGTTTCAGCCAGGCAGGCAGTGAAGAACACTCCCAGACGTGTGCCCAGTGTGACTTTACACTCGCCCTCTGGGGCCTGCTCTCCCTGCCTGGATTTTCCCATTGGGGACTCATCGGAAGATCCTAGCAACACTGTGAGTTTTAATATGTTTTTTATCAGTTATTTCATCTTATTTTGACATCATCTGTTCCTGACGCAGGTCGCATGGTCGACAGTGTCTGTGCCCCTGGCGGAGTTGCCAGGCCCTGGAGTCGTGGAGGCCAGTTTAGGTTCTCTGCTCGATGAATCAACACAGAAGAAGCTTTTGGGGCAGAAGATCACGCCACCCCCTTCCCCTCTCCTCTCAGAACTGCTGAAGAAAGGCAGTCTGCTGCCCACTAGCCCCAGACTGGCAAGAATTTCTAACAAAATATAGTCCACCACAGAATTTTTGTTACAGAATGTGGGACATAAGTGAATATTATCATAAATGCCCCTGCACGCCTGGTTAGGACAAAGTGTTAGATTAAGTGTCATTACTTAGAAGTGTTTTGTTGTCTTAAAGGCTTTAAAAAGGTGAGAATCTAAATAACAAATCCGTATTTCAGGCTGTTGAGGGAGAAGCTACACCTAGTCATCTTACAGGGACTCAAGATATTCAGATGACTTCTGGGACGTCTTCTCTACCTTCCTCTCAGGCAGCTACAGGTATGAACTCACACACTTGTTTTACACCAACCAGTGTCACATTTTAGCGGCTTAATTGTACAAAGAGGACAAAACTGTATTGGCAGCCTTTGTAACAGATGTTTCCTGTCTTGCTGTGTAACTTTTATTAGTTGTCGCTTTGGAGTTATAATGTTCTGTCTGCATTCTGAGCAGTATTGAAATATTGAGCTTCAAAGTTTTTACTTTCCGTTTATGTCTTCGCGTGCTGTATATGCGTGGGTACGTCATATCGCACTCTGTGTGTTTGTATATGTGTGTCTCAGGTGCTCCCACACTGTCGCGTCTGCTGGAAGCTGGCCCCGCCCAGTTTCCCTCTCAGTTGTGCTCACTGGCCACTGCAGACTCCGCCTCCAACACTACCAACTCTGCAATGGACACTGCTGCCCCGCTTGCCATAGGTCCTTGCTGAAGTCATGCCTCTTTAATTTGTTTGTAATGTTTTTATGCAATGTTTTATATTAGAAATATTATTTATTCTTTTAAATGGGCTGTTATAGATCATTATCGTTCTCTGTTTTAAACTTATACAGAATTATATTTGTACCTTTGTTTGATTGATATGTGTTATTTGTTTGAGTAGGTGTGTTTGATCAATAAGTTCAAGTGTATTACTCCTGTGTATGAACAGGAGGGGATGGAGCCCCTAATGCACCAGTGGATAATAAGGATGCAGTTTTAGGGGATGAGGACCTGGTCACTGTGTCTTATATGGCAGAGGAACTGGACTTAGAGACAGTCGGCGACATTATAGCCATCATTGAGGAGAAGGTAAATTCAAAAGACGTCTGAAATAAAATATAACAGCACTTTTACCACAATAAGTATTGCAAGTAGACTGTGGGAAAGTGGACTTTTCAAACTTTACAGAGTCAAATAAGACATTGCATCACTGAATGAGTGACATCAAACATTCAATATTTAAAGCGGGTGTAACACACAGGGTTTCTGCAAATCTCATATTAATCTTGAGTTACTATAGAGTAGTATTGCATACAGTTTGATCACATTTATAAAAGATAGATACAGCTTTACGATTTTTTCAGAAAACATACGGCGCGTGCGGGGGGGAGGGGTAGGCTGAACCAAAGCACGTTCGCACCCATTGTCAACAAAACACAGACATCAGTTTCACTCACCGCATGCGGTTCATGTCCGGCATCTTTTAGCGCTGGGACAGCTCCATATATCAGTTTCAAACGATCTCCAAATGCTGGGTTATATCCACCGATTATATAACATTCATCATCCAAATACAGTGAACAAACAAACACCTGAACTTCACCAACGTATGCTCTCTCTCTCTCCTGCTTACAAGTGAAAGTGACGTCTGCACATGCTCCTTCTCCTGTGGCCGCGCCGCATGCTTTTCCGGCTGAATTGTCCAATAAGGTTCTAAGAAAAGTTGTTACAAAACAGTTTTACATGTTCGAAAAACTTTTCCGAAACCTGTACCATCGCTGGGCTAGTGTATCGAGCACAGAAATACTATGTAATACATCCAACTCGTTTTTGACAAGTTGACCATGTTAAGCATGAGAAGACAGCACCTTTAACATTGTAAAGAAGTCGGAATGCATGACACATCGTTGCAGGGCTGCTTTAAAGTGAAATATCACAATTCCTTATTTTTTCATGGAATATTGCAGCATTTATAAATACTGTAGCTTATCCTTTTTTTTAATTCATTTGCCCTCATGATCGTCAGTTAAAATCTGAAAATGCAATTCCGCCCTCTAGTGACTATCCATCTTTAAGGAGGCATGTCAGATGGCTTAGGCGGAGCATCTGCTAACTCTTCCCGTTCAACTATCAGTCTGATGCTTCCAATTTAAAAAACAACCGCTGTTTTTATACATCCAATCAGTTCACAGTGAAAAACACTAGCCACGCTCACTATTTTTGTCACTCAAATTATTTTTCAAATGCATCAGGCTATGGAAGTACAAGCAATCGCAACTTCCGGTTCACAGGGAATTTAGAATGTTCTGAATATCAACGAATTAATGACAATTGTTCACTCAGTTTGAGTTTGTGGGAGTTCTAGGTCAATAACTATCACAATTCAGGAAGAAACATTTATATAATACAATATTTCCCATTAGGCACTAACAACCATTTAATACTTGAAAGTCTTCACTTCCAGTAAATGAGTTTCCCTATTCACACAGGGTGATGAGAACGCAGAGGCGCTGGATGCGGCAGCAGTTGAAGCTGCTCTGTCTCTGTGTGAGGACACAGAACACAGCCTGACAGGAACCTGGGAGCCCAACACCTTCAGGCCCATCGCCCCTGACCCCTCCAACATTCCACAGGACTCGAATCCTCTGAATCTGTTTGAGGGCAAGATGGAGGGTCCTGAGGCTTGCGAATCTGGCAGTGGGTGCTCGACACAGGAGTATATATCTCCCTCCACTGTCCCTCAAGACCCTGTTCTGACATCAGGGGGCTGCTCAGAACCAGAAGCCCCAAAAACACACCACACTGAAAAGGACCAGAAGGGGAAGTCAGAATCAGTAATCAAAAGTGAAGGTGATGAATGGACACAGTCTCAGTCAGGTACCTCACGCTGCATTTATTAAAGATTGAACTCATAACGTTAGTAAAGTGCATTTCTTCTGTCGTCTTTCAGATATACGATTAGTAGATGACATCGCGCTAAAACAGCACTCAAAGGTGTGGTGATGCTGTGACCCTCCTTACGCTCATACACAATGTACGATGCACACAATAACTCTGAGAGCATTAACTTCTTTTTAGTATTTTAACTCATTTTCCTCGTTGACAGGAAGTGAAAGAGGAGGAGGAGGAAGAGGCCGCGAGCGATGCAGAAGAGGAAGGTTTCCTGGAGATGAAAGGTGGATTCGAGGGAGCAGATAATTGTGGGGGAGAAGAGGAAGCAGAGGGAGTCTACCTCTCAGAGCCAGAGGGGGAAACAGAGTTGGACCCTCCGGCTAGCGAGAGCGAGGACGGTTGTAGTATGCTCACTGCATCCTCTTCCCTACAGCTCCACACCACTGCGGAATCCATTCCTAGCAGCCCTGCCTCCTCACAGTTGTACGTTCTGAAGATATACGGTCTGATTACACCTCATCGTAGCTTTTAGCATGAAAAACGTATATATTCATTTGTTCTCAGCTCGATCTGCAGTGAAGATCAAGAAGCTATTCAGGCTCAGAAGATCTGGAAGAAAGCCATTATGCTAGTGTGGCGAGCAGCAGCCAATCATAGGTAGGAGTCTTTGTGATGCCTTACTTAACCCCGCCCCTTTCCACCTGACTCATCAGAAATGAACTATTAAATTGAGTGGTGATTGGTCACTCTCAACAGGTATGCAAATGTCTTCCTGCAACCGGTGACAGATGACATTGCCCCTGGTTACCACAGTATTGTTCACAGGTAAAATCAAATAGATTAAACCTTTAAAACAGGGCTTAAAGTTTTCCGGCACTGTGCCGGATCTCCGGTTTGTGGCGTTTGACTGGGGTAAAAAAGATTTACATGTAAAAAAGCTCATCGATATCAGTTTGAGTTCATCAATTCGTCCACAAATGGTTTGAGAGGAACACAGCTATCATTCTCAACCAAACACACTACTAGCCAATCAAAATTAAATGGGGCGGGTCTTGTTTTTTCGGAGTTGAGACGTTACGTTGGAGAGTACGTAAGCAAGTGAACACTCGGCAGGATGGAGAGTACGTTTATAAAGCCTGAACTGGGGGACAGCTTTTAAGTGCATAATAAATATGACATACACAAATTGGAGACTGTGACATAAAGATCGATAACGTTGTGTTGTTTCGGCAAATCATTTAATCAGACCTCCGCTTCGAGATCGAGATATGAAGAATCGATTTCTAAAGTGTCTAAATCGTTTTCATACTTTTTCACAGCTCGTTGCACCTATCTCACAGATATAAGTCATAAACATCGTCGTTTTTGTCTGAAGTGAGCGTAAAAAGTTCGGATGTCAATACATAAGTGACAGCAGCCTAATCCTGCTATTCTATGTGGTTGATATGACTAAAACAAATGAAAGAGAAGCGAATGGGAATTTATATTGTTTTCACAGTTCGTAGTGCAAAATTTGCCAGTAGGAGTTTAAACATCATTATTAAAAAATAAACAAGCTCAAAAAGGATATCCCCTTTGGTTTTTTTGCGGGCTCATTTATGCTAACCTGGTTTGACCGTATGTGATCTCATTACTGTGTGTTACGGATGTGACTTGTGCCATGATATCAACATCATTAATAACTATGAAACTAATGATTAAATTACTACTAGAGCGTAAAATATTTTAGTAGAGTACAAAATTCATCATAGATCTTGTCACTTTATCTAACTCTCAAAATGCCACCCTCGATAGTCTTTTTGATTTATTTTTCAAAACTAGGATTTTTATTATGATGAAATCGATTGAAATTGGTATGTTAAGTTATGTTTTTATATACCATAATTGCATAAAACTATGGTTTTGTGGGTTATGATTATGCCCTCACTTAGATCTATGATCCATACACACATGGCATATCATCAAAGTTTTAAGGTCTGTCTGAGAAGCTCAAAAACAGCATGTTACTAGTTAGTTTCAAGGGAAATAATGTTCAAATAATATATGTGTCTGCTGTCGCAACCCTGCAAAAAACGTTCAGGCTCAGGACTTTTTTGCTTTAACCCCTGTTAATAATTATCTAGCTGCTTAAAAAATACACTGTATATACTTTCTATGCTCAAAAAACAACTAGTTATTCTCTTGAATATCTTCTTAAGGCCCATGGATTTGTTCACCATCAAAAAGAACATTGAGAACGGGCTGATCCGCACAACAGCCGAGTTCCAGCGTGACATCATGCTGATGTTTCAGAACGCTGTGATGTACAACAGCTCCGATCATGACGTTTTCCACATGGCTCTGGAGATGCAGAGGGACGTGCTGGAGCAGATCCAGCAATTTCTGGCCACGCAGCTGATCATGCAGACTTCAGAGTCAGGCATCACTGCCAAGAGCCTGCGCGGGAGAGAGGCAAACCGCAAACAGGACCCCAATGACAAGGTGGGACACAACAGGAGATTCTGGACCACTGATGATGGCCGGGCCTGAGATAAAAGAAATGACAAACTGTTTACATGCATAGAAATGCATTTGATCAGTTAATTAGGTTTAAAATTTAGATTAGGATTTAAACAAACCTTTAACACTTTAGCAACCAGATATATCTTTTCTATTAATTTCCACCTTTCAACTGCTTTCACATTTCTTTGTGTGCGTGAGAGAAAAAGACGATGGAAATTCTTTATAATCGATGAACCTATATCAAATATTATATTAGTACAATATCTTGTGTAAGGCCATTCTCTCTTTCTTTGACCATGACCTTTGACCTCTCACAGGATTGCGTTCCAATGGCATCTCCTGCATTTCTTCTCTCTCTCTTTGTAAGTATCTCCTGTCTTTTCTTTCCACCTTTTACTGACACACGAGCAGTGACGTAAGACCTGCTTTATGAAGATTTCTACTCCTTAATGAAAATCATGAGCTTTTAGAATCTAGATGCATTGTCTCTGATGGCTGATGGAGCCGCAGTATATAAACAAGCCATATGCAGCAATCTGATCAACTGTATTGTACTGAACATTATTTTAAAGAAAAACATTTAATGCAATGAAATTGCAATTTAAAATACCTAAAGCTTTACCATAAAATCATCCAACTCCTGGGTAATGTTTAGCTTTTCATGTTCAAAATGAGAAAATATTTGTCAAGCACTTTAAATGTTCACCCCAAAATAAAATCTGTCATCATTTACTCATCTTCGAGTTTCTGTTGCACTTATGAACACAGAGAAAGATATTTGGAAGAATGCTTGTAACCAAACAGTTCTTGGAGCCTATTGACTACCACAACAATATTGGAATATCAATCACTCATTTGCTTCTCTTGCTGGCTTTGCAGGATGGGGGCACTAGGGGGCGACGCTGTGCTATAGAAGCAGACCTGAAGATGAAGAAATGAGCAGGTGGACTGTCCAATGTGATGTTCAAAAAACCTCACAAATGACCGAGTGATGAAAACAGAACAGCATTTGCCACCAAGGTCCACATGTTCGCAAGGACGTTTGAAAGACTGCCTCAATTTCAGTTTATATGTGTGTCCAAATGTGATTGTTGTGAGATGTATTGTGTTATCAAGAGTTGTTTTGTGTATAAATAGTGCCTTTTAAAGGTTTTGATGGATGGCTGGAGAATAAACCCTGTGATGAAGGGCAGGACAACTGGAATTTAATGATGCATAAAGATGACATGATGCATACGGTACTATGCAAAAGTCTTAAGTCTAAGCACCTTTTGCTTAAATGTGTCAGTAGAAAATATTGATATAAATTATTTGCCACTGTCAGAAATAATATTCTTATATAAACACGGATCCTAAAAACCAACGGTATGGTCCAGAGATCCAGTCTCCCCATCATCGAGTCAACCTGGGATGCTGAAGAATCAAACTACAGACCTCAAGCGTTTGATTAATGTTTTATTTTAGCAGCACAAAATATGCATTCAATCCAAACTAAAGCACCAACAGCTTGGGTACTGCGTAGAAACAAGATCACAATACCGCCACTGACACAAACTTCACACGTCACCTTTGACGCTTTCTCGTAACACTTGAGATCAGGATTCTGCCTTAGCACTTCTGAACATCTCAACATTCATGCTCAATTTGTGCTAAAGTTCATTATATTCAGAACGTTATGACTATAGTGTTATGACGGTGACATGTGGTTAAACATGGATTCTACATCAAAACAGACTCCCATGGTCATATTTACTGATATTTAACGGTTCTTAACACTTCTGAGCAAAAAGCAGGAGAATGCAGGGATGAACTGTTGCATGCAATATATTAATAAAGTTTAAAGAGAAACTAAAGTGCCAAAATAGAAATCAAAATTGTAGGTGAATTAACCAACAAGTCTGTCAATGCCCAGAAAAAGTATTTTTTCTCCTTCCAAAATGTACAACATTGTAACAAATGACTAAAACACTGAGTTAATGTATACAAAGATTATTTTCGCTACTTTGAGAGTTTTTAAAAGCTGTGTAGTGGTTTATGTCCCTGTCTTTAATAACAGTTGTTTTTAGTTTTCTACAAAAAAAGAAAAATCGCTTTTTCCTAGTAACAGCTTTAATCATCTTGTCAATGTTTAACTCACAGCACAGATTCAGGAAAAAGAAGTTAAATAATGTTATTAAATACAATATTTCTATTAACAATAAACCTCAAGCAATAAACCAGGAGTGTGAACTCAACAATAGCTATCTTAACCCTGTCTGCCAGCCTGATGCCTGCACTCCTTAATGTAAGGAAAAAATCCCAGGCACTCGAACCAGTCACACCCTCCATACCTTGAAGCTGTGCAACACATCCGAATCAGTTCAGCCTTCAGGGATGAATCGGGTACCAGCACTTACAAGAATATCAGATTGGGCTACACTGCTGTAATCATCTCACTGTTCCTTTCTTCATTCCAAAAAAGTTGACCCCCGAGGAAATATATAACAGATACTAAAAGCTCTTATTAGGTTGGCCGTGCTTGCTGGGAGGGAACGCGGGCTCATTCTCCTTTCTGTCGACTCAAGAAGCGATGCAGCTTGTCACAGTGATCAAGCTTCATTGTCTCGGCCTTCTGTTTCAGACGCTCGTCGCGGTACAGCTGCCCGAGGTTAGCTAGATCAGATTCTGTAACACCAGATGCACAGAGAAGTACACATGAGCAACACAAAGGTCCAATTTGGTTGATCGTTGTGTGCGAGAATTCTTACTCTGCTGTTTCTCTTTCCAGCAGCTGTTCTGTAGATGGTCAATATAGTCGCTCTCAATGTTCTTCTCCAGCTCCTCCAGCGTGGCACCACCGTACTCCTTCTCAAAGCTCTTATCCACATAATACGGCACACCCCTGTGTTGGGTTTCCCGGGACACCACCAACCCCATGGACCTATGAGCCAGAGAACACATTATATTTTGAACCGCAAAACAACCATGGTGAATCACAGAGCAGATGTGTGTCTGTATTGTCACTCATGCGTTTTCAAAGTAAATATTGGACACCCAGGACGTTTGCATAGGTGCAGTGACTCACGGTTTGTAGGAGAGGCTGTATGGAGGGTTGGTGGCCATCAGCTGAGTAAATACAGAGATTAGAATGAGAACCAGCACCGGCAGGAGCTGCAGGAGAGCTGTGAAGTTGTTCTGCACAGATAAAGTCATTTTATTGCATTGAGGGTGAGTGAAGAAACAGAAAATGGCTTTAGTAAATATGACTACAATTTGCTACATGGTTTTAACACCTGCTTGAACTTCTCACCTGACTGCGGCTTTCCTCCACCTCCTCATCTCTTCTCTCAAATGTGCGGCGTCTGCGGGGCTGATAATAATTAGCATAAGAGGCTCCTCGGTTGGTGTACACATGGATGTTGCCTACAAGGAGATAAGAGATGTATTCTGCTTTTAATACATGATACACAACTCTAGCGGATAGTCTTTGTTATCATCCTGTAAAAACATAATCTAAATGGCTGTGAAAGTGTAAGTGTGGGTCTTCCTTATTCTGAAAAAAAATATGTTTTGAATTTTTTCTAAATTAAACAGTCATAATAAAAATAAAAAATAAAATAAACTTGATGCCTTTTGTGGGACTGGTTATCCAAACACACATAAAAACACATCTACACGATTCGACAAGGCTAAATAGTAAAAAAAAGTCCTCGGAAAAAATGTTTTCTGTTTGAGTTTTACTTCATCAGAATGGTACAAAAAATGTTTGCCACTTGCCATGAACAGACAAAAAAATCAATAATGGATGCAACTCAAAAATGTCATATTTTTACTCCCGCACAACCTTACATAAAATATTATATATAATATGTTTAAACATTATTCATAATAAAATGTATAAATAATAGGTCATAATTATTGCAATATAATTACATAATACCATAACATTCCCTTAAAATCTATAATGAATATTTAGGAAAAAATGACATTTTGACCCAGATGAGTATGACCCATAAAAGAGGAGCACTCGGTAGTTAAAGTGATAGTTCACCCAAAAATGAAAATTCTGTCATCATTTACTCACCTGCTAGTAATTTTAAATCATTATGATTTTCTTTTTTTTTACAGAACACATAAGAAAAAAGGTTAACGAACAATGCCGGTACCCATTCACTATTGTACGGAGACAAAACCAATGCAACTGAATGGGGGGCAGTTAAGAACATTCTTCAAAACATATTCTTTTGTGTTCTGTGGAGGTAAGAAAATCATACAGGTTTGTAATGACCAAAGGTTGAGTAAATAATGACTGAAGATGAGAATTTTCACTTTAAAGAACTACAACAATTTCCCACAATGATCTCCACACGTATTCAGACCTGTAGGAAATCTTCCCCCGAAGAAGATGTTGAAGAGCTCCTCTGGGGAGATGTCAGCCTCAAAGTCCCTGGTAAAGTTGCGGTGGTGTGCGTACGTGTGGCGAGGCTGTGCTGAATTTTGACTGGATGTATCTGCAGGGCTCTGATCACCATACTGATCGTACTGCTGCCTCTTCTCTGGGTTACTCAGCACAGCATATGCATTTCCTATAGCTGCAAACGAGACAACATGACAAGCCAATCTATTAAAAAATACTAGATCTAAACAAAACCGACACCTAAACAAAACCTTGAACGTGTTTGAGTCGAGATACCTTTAAAAGCATCCGTTGCTCCGGGGGCGAAGTTCTTATCTGGGTGAAATCGTAGCGCCAGCTTCCTGTAGGATTTCTTCAAGTCCTCATCGCTAGCTTCCTTCGACACTCCCAGGATCTCATAGAAGTCTTTACATCTCTTAATCCTGCACAAGTTAAGGGAGGAAAGGAAACAGATTACTTTATATCAGCAGCAGGTTTAAAGGTGGGTTGGAGTTTGCATGAACAGTAACTACCTGAGCACTCCCTGACGCTGTTCCTCAGTGTAGCTCTTCTTGTCATCGCCGGACCCCTCTCCTCTCTCATGCAAGTTGGGCCGCTGATGTAGAGCCGAGCCATTTTCACTTAGTTTGGAGTTCCTCCAGCCGGGTGGAGGCGTGAACGTGCGCTCTTCCTCAGGGGGAACGGGGCCACCATTTTTCACAATGGCATCGATGAGTACTAAAGAAATATTAGACATTTTTTTTTATTATAAAAGTGTTCCACAGAACAACGTGTATAGAGGTTTTAAAAGACATGAGAGTGAGAAATGACAGAATATTTATTATTGGGTGAACTGTCGTCACCACAATAACAGTGCTGAACACAGTTAACTTGTTACTCTCACAGAAATATATAATAAAACATATATGTACATGTTTTAACTAAACATTGATAACTAGGAAGATGTTCAACAAGTCTGCAAATCAAGAAGCATCAAAGATTAAAATGTGTCTATTTCAATCCCTGTCAGCAGTGGGATACCCGAGCACACATTATATAACGCTCGACATCCCGACGCTGCACTTTCTATTTCCGCCAGCAGCACAGCGACCCACAACACACCCGATTTGTCAATCAAACAGCAACACCGACACAAACCTCTGGCCCGTGCGCTGGGGTAAATCCTCTGAGCCTCGTACAGCAGCTGCAGGGCTTTCTCCTTCCGTCCCGACCGCAGGCACAGTTTGGCTTTCTCTATCAGTCTGTCTGATTCCTCTCTGTCCATCTCAAACATAACACAAACGCCCTAAACACACACAAACACGCCCGAAATAACAACCAAAGGGCTTCACGGAGCTAGCACGAGTCAAACACTCGGATGAAGATGTAACGTAAAGGAATCGCTGTTTTGACTGTAATAAATAATCACTCGCGATGTTGTTGACATGGAGCTAAATTATCGCCTTATGCTAATTATACTTTCGGTCTCAGATATTATCGCTTTGACTGCTTCAGCGGACATTTCTACGACACGGTATAACCGAATATAAATTTAATAGCGAATGCGTAAATAACATATTTGGCTTCGTCATTGTAAAATGTGCAGGAAAGCCAGAAATGCAATACTGCTCGTAACCTCCATCGCTCACCGGAAGCGGAAGTACATAATACGGGACTAAAACACGAACAGCCAATGAGAAGACGGCGTTCTCCGCCCTACAAGGCATGAAGTAAATAAATGTGTTTATGTATAAACACAAATAACGTGAGTCACTGGACACAATGACCTTGTTCATTTAAATGAAATGGTTCTCAATAGCCGCTCCTTTTTTCATTATGTAAAGTGTAGTGACTACTTTTTATAATTATTTTCTGGCAGATTGGTTACCATTTCTACTAGGATAGTTTAATTACTAAAATCATGGTTTAACCATGGTTAAAAAAGGGTTGACGGTTTCATCGGATGCACCCGAAGTTAACTTCCGGTCTGTGTTTGGTAATAATATAACAATTTATATATATATATATTTATATATATTTTATTAATATTATTCAAAACAACTAAAACTAATTAGGATATGAGTTGATAATTAATATTTATTCATATCAAACAGCATTAGCATTAACTATATTCTTATAAAACCAACATTTTATATATAAAGCTTTTTAAAGTAATGAAGCATACATATTATCTTTAGATCTTTAAACATATATAAATGATTCAAATCCAGTTGATTTTGTATTGATATAGTCACTGCAGCAGTGTTTATTCCTGCCTTGTAAATGTGTTTCAGTTCAAGACATTTATTCCATAATGATCTCTTCATCTTCAAGAGAAATATGTATTTCAAAGATGGAGTTATATACTTGTTTTTCTGTGTCTTTGATGTGTTATAAGTTGCCCATGCATGTATCAGACACGTAAAATAGCAAAAATCAAAGTGTCGGAACAAAAGATGCATTCTGGTAAGATTTGACTAAGACCTCTCAAATGTATACACAAGTAAGATGGGCGTACCTATCAGTACAATCGCTAAATAACCTGATGGTCCAAATATGGAAAGAGGCGTTTCATTTCCGTCACACGCTTGCAGTATTCGACCAATCACTACGCACTGGTTAACTGGCCAATCATAGCACACCTCACTTTTCAGCGCGACAAACTTTGTTCAAAATCTGTGGGTTTCAGAGACGGGGCAAAGAGGAGATACAAAAATGCACAGTATGTGTAAAATACAGCATTTTTGAACTTTAAATCATGTATACACATTGTATTACATCTAAAAGATAATATTTGTTTTAGCCGTGTCATATGACCCATTTAAAAACGTTTGTTTTGTACCTCTGCCTAGGCTTTGGTGAAGAAGTTTACAAAAACAAAAATTAATAAATCAATATTCATAGTATTAATTTTATCTTTAACTGTGATGCACAGAAAAACACAGGTTTCGTTATGAATCATCTGAAGGACACGGATTGTAAAATTCCCTTTAGTTGGATGGTGAGTCAAGGATGGGAGAAATTGTGTTATCTTGTTTAAAATTCTGTACTCAAGAGATGTTTCATATGGAAGCAAATAAGAGACATAATGTTTTGAAATTTAACAGCCTATGAATACTTGATTTTGAATTATTTTACTTTGGAAACCATGTATCTGAATTTATTTGTTTCGAATTTACCTCTATGAAATTTAAATATGAAAATTCTTGATTTCCAATTTAAAAACCTGAATTTAATGCTCACAAATTCAGATACAAAAAAGAACAATTTACAGAATTTCAGATAAAATGCATTCAGATTGATCAAATTTGATTGCTCTTATTCAGATCTCAAATTTCAAGTTAATACTTTTCAAAGAAAACATATGTCTAATTCGACTGCTCAAATTCAGATCGAAAAATTCAAGTTAAATATTCACATGGTAACATCCGGGCTACCCAGGATAGGAAAAACAGTTGAGCCCCCCGTCTGCAATTGAATCGAACCATTGAACAGAACCAATGAACCGACGTCGGGCGGCCTATCAGAGCACGACAACCTGACTGTCTGTCATGATCCAAGAAGAGGCCAAGGCACGGATATTAAACCTGTTAAGCAGATGACTTCTAGGGAAAACGAAGGCGCTCCGGTAAGTTTGCTGTTTATGTACAATCAGACTCTACAGAACAAAAGTATGTTGTTGCTAATTATTTTTTGGAACTATTATTATTATTATTTCTCGACCGACGTCGGTTCGGTTCATTGGTTCGGTTCAATGGTTCGATTCAATTGCAGACGGGCTCTGGGCTCAACTGTTTTTCCTATCCTGGGTAGCCCGGATGTTACCATGTGAATATTTAACTTGAATTTTTCGATCTGAATTTGAGCAGTCGAATTAGACAATAAATTCAGATACATGGTTTCCAAAGTAAAATAATTCAAAATCAAGTATTCATAGGCTGTTAAATTTCAAAACATTATGTCTCTTATTTGCTTCCATAGTTTCACTTCTATAATTTTTATTTGAATGTATTATTGCAGTGGTTACCAATGAAAGCCATGTACTATTCAATACATGTAATCCAGTAAATGCATTTATATTTCTATGCTTGTCGTCTTTTTGTGAGATATATTAATATACATCTTTTACATATTTTCTAAGTTATTGTTTCAAATTACAAAATATTTGTATTGTTTAATTAATATCAAATCAATACCTTGGGTGCATGAGATAAGAGTTAAGGGTTTTCACTATAAAGTGGTAAATGTTTACACATATGAATAATAATTTATCAACAGCTTGAGTGATTAAAAAGAAACAATAACAGAGTGTTTGAATTAGAAACTGTTTGGTAAGTGTTGGTTTAACAGCAAAGATGGACCTGTATGTTCATCCGGAAAATGATTATTTTAAAACCCATAGTGACAAATCTCCCAACATATTTTTGCTGTGAAAATAGCTAACCAATAAAAAGTACCGTGGTTTTTCCATTTCCTGAAAAACAGTGAATTTGGACATCCGAGGTTTCAGAAGGAAGTGACGATATAAAATGACTGCTAGAGTAAATTAAACATCGGTTTGTTTGGACTTTTGACCTAAAAACATTGTAACAAAGATACAACTGTTGTAACAAGACGGCTTGGCCGCCCATAAACACGTGACATTAGAAACAAATGTACTGTTTTATTTGAGACGGGAAGGAATGACACTTTTCAATCATATATTATCACATTAAGCATGTTGTTGTTGTGATGGACTTGAGATGCATTATAAATATGTAAAATAACATGAGCTGCATAATGTTCTGTTATCTAAGAGAAATCAAAGTCCGCCTTTAATGTTTAGCAGGTCTCTGTTAAATTCTTGGTCCTCATGGTCCACTATAGTACTGCGAACTGAAGAGACCTGAGGAGAATCTGTGTCTGCAGACATGAGAGAAGGAATGACTGTACAGTGCTATTGCAATAATGATAAATAGGATACTGTCTGTCATGAAAAATACATTTACGCATCTGAATTCTTGCTGTTCTTACCATAGTCTGTGTTTATTGTCCGCACAGAAACAAGAGTGATGCTCTCTTTTTCACAGTTGTTGGTCGTGTTGCTTCATCAAAAATGAGAAAATAATTCATTTTAATAATTGCATGTAATCTGTTCATTAATTTTAAAATGTAGAGGCTTCTGTTTGTTTGCAAGCCCTTACCTTTCGGACACAACAGAGTCATAGTTTTTAATACCTATAAAGTAAACACATTGATTCTACTGATTTTAGTCTACTGATTTAAGTAAAGTGTACTTTGAAAAGTAATGTTGAAACTGTCAGGACGAGAGAGAAACTCACCCTCCTGCTGTTTTGTCCTTCTGCATTGTCCCCTGAGATTGATTGTAATCACCAGAATCACCATGACAATAATTAAAATGAGTATAAGACTCATTACACCTGTGAGAAAATATTTTAGCTCTGCCAAAAATGTGTATCGAGAGTTTATCAAAGTTAAACCTACCAAAAGCAAGTGGAGTAAGACTGTTGCCCGACAGCAGCACAGGTGGAGTGGTGACCTCTGACTTGGTGATGTATAATTGAACTGTAGGGCTTATATTTCCAGAAACATCAACTGTGCATGGAATAAAAGTTTGAGCAGTTTAGGTGTACAGAAGTTTAAATAGAAATGCAAGTTTCAAAAATTTATAAGATGGCTATGGTTTAATCAGATGCATGATCCTGGCCCGAAGTTAACTTCCCGTCTGTTTGGTTATTATATAGCAATTTATATTAATATTAGTTAATATTAATATTATATGAAATATTAATTGTTTAAAATTAATAGAGTCAGAGAGGCAGACACACTCTGTCAGTTTAAATCTAGACTAAAGACTCATCTTTTTAATCTTGCATACACTACACCTCCATAATATTAATCCTCAGAGGATTTAGGCTGCATTATTTAGATCAACCGGAACCAGGAACACATCCAACAACAAATGATGTACTTGTTGCATCAAAGAGTGCAGAACAGTACTCTACTCTCAGCCAGTCTTGTCTCTTTGTTCCAAGGTTACCGCAGGATGCAGTTCATGCCCAGACCTGATGGCAGAGCTGAGAATGGGAAGCGGTGACCTGACAAGTGCTAAGAGGATAGAGCTGGATAAAGGACGCGACAACTTTGTTTTTTTCTACAACATTTCAAATGCTATTAGATTGTTAATGATAATCTTTAATTTTTATATTTTTATTAAGCCTTGTTGTGCAAGCACTGATGAGCTTGTGCAGAGGCAGCAGCTTTTGCCAGAGGGGAACTGGAATCCCCTGGTTGGGCCTGGGTTCCCCTGAGGTTTTTTTTCTCGATGGGAGTTTTGGGTTCCTCACCACCGTTTGCATATTGTTTTGCACTATCTGCCTGGCCGGGGGGGCTGCTTTAGAATTCATACTTGTATTAAATGTGTCTCATGTACAGCTGCTTTGTAACAATGAAAATTGTAAAAAGCGCTATATAAATAAAGTTGAGTTGAGTTGAGTTGAGTAAAATACATTAATACTACTCAAAGGTTTTTGATATTTTGTGGAGGTCAAGCGGAAGTTAAGCTTTAGTTCACATAAAATATGTTTATGTTGCCGCTGAAACCGTCCATATATTTGTCCATAATGTGCGTTGGTAACGGTTACTTATTTTACCAAATAGAAATATTAATTTTTAATTTTTAAACATTTCTCTTTTTATATGAAATATAAAGCTAAGTAGTGACACCTTTTGTTGTAGCCAAGGATGAGACAGTATGTTGAGTTGCTTCAGTGAAGGATTCTGAACTTGTTAAAGGGGAGCTGGTGATGTTGGTTTGTCCTGTAATAAATACAGTTGTTATGCCCTTTTTTCTGAAAGTTCTACTGAAATTCCAATCTTAACTTAGTAGAGAAGTGAGATAAAACATTAGTTATCCTGACAGGATAAAAGATTAAATTGCATCTACAAACACACACACACACAAGGTCAAAATCATCACATGCTCTGAATATTTTACTTAACAGTGGTTAATGTTTACTTTCTGATGTGCCGTTTGAAGAAGACTGTCTGTTTTCAGCAGGCACAGCTGTAGTACCTGCTTAAATAAAAATTTACAATGATATGTGTGTGATCTTTTTTGTTTATTTCAAGCTGATGGATCATTATTGCTAGATATATTATCATTGTTTCTTACTTGTAATGTGGCTGGAAGTAAAAAGAGGCGTAGTAGTTGTGTTCACAGTTTTTAAGGTGTGGATGGTCTTAATAAAGTCATGATGAGATGCAGGAGTCGTAGACATTTCTGGAGATGTTCGGGCGGCTGAAATGTGACAAAAGCATTGAATGCACATACATTCTAAGAAATAATCCAGTGGCTTAGTAAACATCACAAAAATAAAACAGCTATATTAACTTGATAATATCTTTTAAAATCCTTTAAGTGATTTTTTCAATATGAGAAAAGAATTACAAAAAATTAAACAGTTCATTTCTCTTAAATGTACATATATTCCTTAAGTTTATTTAATGAAAAGAAATAAGTATTCAATTAACAAATTATATTTTTAATATACACATATTATTTTTATTTGGAAATTTTGTACTTGCATTTACTCAACTTAAACTAATCATATAATCATAGTTAAACTTTTAAGAGTGTGTCTACACAGCAAAAGATAATTTATTCCCATGAATTTATAACATATAGTTGCCTAGATTAACTAAGTATTTGTCTTCAAAATAAGGTCACTGCAATACCTTTACTGTATTTGCTCATCAAGTACGGTAGTACATAATGCAAATTCTTCTAAATCCCAAAACATATCATATACGTTGTTAAATTAAACCACTGAATACATTTTTGCATTGGAAATCTTTTTAGAGTCATTTCACTTAAAGGGATAATTGACACAAAAATGAAACATTCTGTCATTATTTATCTCAGGTCGTTTAAAACTTTTATGTGACACTTGTTGGGAAATACAAAAAGATATTTTGAGAAATGTTTCTGTGGTTTTGTGCATACAGTCGAAGTCAGTGGGCTTCAATGTCAACGTTCCTTTAAGTATGTTTTTGGTGTTGAATGGAAAAATGTCACAGGGGTTTAGAATGACACAACAGTGAGCAAATGAAAAATACTATTATCCTTTTTGTGTGAACTATATTCCTTAAAATTACTTGCAAATTATACACTAATGTGCAAATTTAAAAAAGAACATCATCTAAAATACACACTAACAATTAAAATGCTCTTCTTTCTAGAGTGTATTTTGCAAACAGCATCTTACTGGTAGACTGCTGAAGAGATAGTGACACTTTCTGGTTTATATGCAATTTGAGTAAAACTCCCTTTTGTGCCAAAATGATTCATGTAGACTGCCGGAATTAAAATTAAGTAGATTTTCTAAACACTGTAATTATTAATAGATACTATTTACAGGAATACTGACCTGTGTTTGAATCATCAAGCTGTGTGGACAAAGCGGTTGTGTTTGGTAGTGTAGTAGTTGAGATAAAGAAGTTTGTGTCATTTCCTGGAGAAAAAACACTGCATGTTTTAAGAGACTATTTATGCCAATATTTAGTTTTCAATAACCTTTATCTCCAAACATTTACATTATACATTGTCACAAAAATCAAGTCATTTTAATTTAATTTAGAAATAAAAATGTCCTAACATTTTGTGAGAATCGCACTTCTAACGTTTGAAAAACACGAAAGAACAGAAAAAAACATGTTTTAAACCATATTCATAATATTATCCACTAGCAGGTCCAATAACTTTTTACTTTGAATGTTCAAAGATCACAGGGTTTTAATATTATTATCATTTTGTCAAAGAAATATGCGATTCACAAGTAGCAGAAACCCTGACCAAGAAGGACTGGATCTAGAAACCTGGCACACTTTTGGTTTCTAATGAACTTACCTGCTGAGATGATGGATGAAGATGCAATGATGGTAATGAGAAGATAGAGGAGCTGCTCCATGACTAAATCCAAATGGCTCATCCGTCTGATGGACTAATTACAAGTGTGCACTAGTCATACGTATGTTTACCAGATATCAGGAAATACAACGCTGAAAGTACTATAGTAATTCAACCGTGGTGAAATGCAGACAACCACATAGAGATACTCATACGTGAAGGTGTAAATCTATGTGTCTAAATCAGTTTCCTGTAATGAGGGTTCTTAAAGTATTCTATGTGAGAAGTAAAACAATCCTGCTGAGAAGGATGTGCATGGCTTGTGTGTGCCAAGCCCTGGTTTAAGGGGGAGGTTACTGTGGCCCTCCAGAGTTCCTGTGAAAGAATAGCAGGAAGCAGGTGGAATGCCCTCATGGAAAAAACCTTCATTGGTTGAGTGTTTTAAACACAGAGAATCTTCATTTTAAATGGCATTTTATTTTTCATAAACTGCACATGTGTAGCCTATAATAAAATCATGTAAAATAAATTTGGGTAATAATGTGACGAATCCTTCAATTCTGATATTAATTACTTGAGTCGTTCCAAACAGGACAGGCTGAATTTTTCCAGCCAATGAAAGTGGATGGGGACCAGAGAGTGCCTTAGTCACCATGCACTTCCTTTGTGTGGAAAAGAACAGCACAGAACACAGGTTTAGAGTGCCATGAGGTTAAGTAAATAAGAAACATCCCTTTAATATCTAGTGTATGAAATTTAGTGACATCTAGTGGTGAGGTTGCAAATTGCAACCAACGGCTCACCACTGCTCGCCTTTTCGAAGCACTATGGTTGCTGACAAAGAACTGAGATGTCATCACTTTTTCGCATATTTGTCAAAGGAGATCACGTATTTAGGAAACACGCTCTGAATAGCAGTTTGTCCGTTTAGGGGTACAGTAGAAACCACATGGTGAATTCCATGTATGGGGACCCACGTGTGTGTATAAAGAAATAGGTCGTTCTCAGATAATACAAAGATAAGGCTTCATTATGTAAGGTCTTTATACACCTCTGAACACATAGATATGTAAATTATATTGCATTTCTGTCAATAGATCCTGCAAAATATTACACATTGCACCTTTGAGAGGTTTTCAGCAAATATTTCCAGCAGCACAAGGGGAAAGACAATATTAGTTCATGCATATTTTATTCAAGAGTAAAAAAAGTGATTTGTCCCATAGGGCATGCTTACAATATGTGTTTTCATTTAGGAAGTTAAATGCGAAAACTTAGTTCCAGAGAAAATGACAAGAAAAGTAGTTACAAATCCATAAAATTCCTCCTTTGAAATAAACCACGTCTGGACCAAACAAGGATCAGTAAAACAGTGGAACTTAAAGAACCGTAAGCTTAATTGTAAGAATAAGAAGAATATCGTCAAGAATCATAATGATAATATAGTTGTCCTCTTCAAAGTGAGACACTGAATTTTCCTCGTGTCCAGTTTGTTTACATTTGAATAACCATGCGATCATGCTTTGGCAGCCTGAATGTTGCTTTTCACTGAGTAATATGTTCATTCACACTACTGAACAACTTCTGTACACCAACTGAACAGAGAAAAAAAACCGAAAGGAAACAAAAAGAGCGTCAAGTGCCTGTACAGCAAAACTATACAAAAATAAATAAACGATAAAATGATTTAAATGAAAAAAGAGAAATGAAATCAAAGATTACAAAATCATATATATTTATAGAGATATAAAAACAAACTAGACCTTTACAAATATAATCTGAAGAGGGAAATAATTCAAGTCTACTATATTGAAACACATCACAAATATAATTTCACATATCAATAAGGAACTTAATTGCATGCACTGATGCGTTCAGTACCATACTGTAGATGCTGTTGAAAATTATTTTCCTCGATCGTTGTTGATAATCAAAGATTTAATTATATTTATATATATATTTATATATATATATATTTATTTCACTTGCGAAATGTACTATGTGCATTCTCTCTCAAGTTACAGGCAGGTGAGAAACAATCAGGAAGGTGGCGCCAAAGGTTGAGGTTTCACCGCAGTATTACTCCACATCCCAATGGTGCTTTTGATCAGAAGAGTCTGGACAAACAGCACCGCTACGCTCCGCCCTTCATGACATCCTACCAAGAACCAAATCAATAAATAAAACCCCCCACGTAAGATTGCATTGTCAGTAATAAAATGTACATATTTTGTTGTCAAATGTCCTTGCTTACAAACGTTTTTCCTTGTTGTGTCGAGTCAAATCGTGTTTGTATTAATACTAGTAGCAAAACATTTTCAACAGTGAGCAAATTTTATTATGAGATGGGACCATGAAAAAAACTCCTAATCAAAATAGGAAAAAGTGTGCATGGAATTTGGTACAGACGCGGCCGCACCGATGAACTGTGTGGATTTAGAGAGAGCTCCTAAACCCCGCCCGCTTGTGGGCTGAGTCTAAAAGGAACTGGCAGATTTTGCCCTTGAGACCGCCCCATCTCTGTTAAAGACACTTTCAGCCCTTGACAAGGCATATCACCCCCCACCCCTCCTTGGCCATTCAACGCTCCCACACAAGGCAGATTTGCAATCAGCAAGATAATCCCGCTTCAATCGTAAGCGGCAAACTGACGACAAGAAAAGACTCCGCCTTTCACCCACTCGAGTGAAAGGTTTTAAGTTAGACAGTTTGGTTCTCGAATTAAACATTGGAGCAGGGAGGGATGTGTAGGTGGTGTTATGTCATCGGGTGTTTGTTGGAAGCAGGAGGTCTTAAATCACGGGGTTGGCTTTGTCCTGCCATGCATCGTGGCGGTGGCATGGACTCAGGTGCAGGTGGGTGGGCAGCTGCTTCATCACTGGATGTTGCTGTTGTCGTCAGTGCCATTGGTCTCGGACACATTCATCTTGCCCATCGAGTGGCCCACGTGGTTGACCCCGTCCTTGCGGGGCGGCATGCGCTCGTTGATGCGGTCCAGACCTTTAGCCTCCTCAAAGCTGTTGATCTTGTGCTGGGGAGAGAAGCCGCGGATGGCTGCGGGGGGACAGGAAAAGCCCAAAATGAACATCGGGACTTCTTGACAACGATATTTTTAGCAAAAAAAGTCACAGCAAACTGACCTTACCTTGATTCTCAATTATAATCTTATAATAATGATTTAGAATTTGAGCTGTCAGGTACGATTTCATGGCAATGACAGTCATTTGACTTCAACACATGTATGGATATGTAACCTGCATTTTTGCATTTCTAACAGAGATGGCAATAGAGAGTTAAAGGGACAGTTCATCCAAACATTTAAATCCTGTCACAAATTATTCCCTTTCCAGTTGTTCCAAACCCGTTTACATTTCTTTGTTTGGTTGAACACATAGAAAGATATTTGGAAGAATTTGGAAGAACCAAACCATCTTGGTTGGTTTCTCCACCATTGACTAGCTAAAAAATTACAATGGTAGACAAAAATGCTGAATTTGCTTTCCTGCATTATTCAAAATATTTTTTTGTGACTAGTAATTTTCCCAACTATGGTAGTCAATGGGGTCCAAGATCTGTTTGGTTACAAGCATTCATCCAAATATCTTTCTCTGTGTTCATCAGAACAAAGAAAACAATCAATCAAATCAATCAAAATGTTATTTATAAAGCACCTTCAAAGCCACTGAGTGTACCAAAGTGCTATACAATTACATACAGTAATACAATATATAATACAATAAAATAGAAGAAAAGAAGAGAAATAAACATCACCTATGTAAGACCAATAAAATGGTAGTAATAATAATTAAAGAGTAAAACATCTAGTTCTAAAAGTAATTTACATAAGCAAAAGCCTTATTAAACAAATATGTCTTTAGGCGAGTTAAACAATATTACAGAGGTAGACATTCTAATAGACAAAGGTAAACCATTCCACAAATTTGGAGCAGCGACTGAAAAAGCACAATCTCCTTTGCTTTTTAATCGTGACCGAGGAGTTTCAAAGAGCAACTGGTTTTTGGATCTCAAAGACTTCTGCGAGCTACTATAGTTTATAAGCTCAGAAACATATTTTGGTGATAGTCCATGCAAAGCTTTTGTACTTTATTCTAAAATGAACTATTGTAAGTAGGCCAAAACAGGGGATATATGATCCCTCATATTTGTGTTTGTCAGCAACCTTGCTGCTGCATTTTTATACACTCTGAAGACGTTATATGAAGACTGGTTAACACCCATATACAAAGAATTACAATAATCAAGACGTGAAAAGATAAAGCGTGAATTACTGTCTCCAGATCACTGAAAGATAGGACAGAATTGAGTTTAGCAGTTGGAGGAAGCTTATCTTCACTACCATATTAATTTGCCTGTCAAACTTTAACTCTGTATCAAAAATAAAACCTAAATTCCTAACATATTTATTTAGATTGGATGCCAGAGGACCTAGACTCATTGCTATATTATTAACACAGCTACTATGGCTACTAAGCTATTCATCCAGCTTTTTACATCTAAAGTATGTTAGTTTAATTGATGTATCCTTCCAAGACTTTATAAGCAAGTACATCTGGGTGTCGTCAGTACAAAAATGATACAAGATGCCATGTTTCTTAAAAATAAAACCAAAGGGAAGCATATACAATGAAAATAAAACAGGTCCCAGAATGGAACCTTGAGGGACCCCACACGAGATAGAGGCTTTTGATGAGAAAAAGTTTACTATTTTAACAGAGAAGGTTCTATTTTGAGGATAATTGGCAAACCATCTAAGCGAAGTTCCTTGAATGAACCAGATTCTGTTTTAAACATTCAATTAAAATAGAATGATAAATTGTGTCAAATGCTGAACTAAGATCCAACAAAACTAAAGTAACGCTGCTCCCAGAAATTCATACAGATTTGGAAAAACTTGAAGGTGAGTAAATTATGACAGAATTCAAATTATTTTTTTGTTGCAGAAGAAGAACACACTCTGGTTGGCTGAGAGTTCCTGATGAGGTTCTCACATGCCACTCCCATACTTAAATCATGAGGGCAGGACTAAAAGCAGAGCCCGACAGATATCAAATAAACATGCCTTCAGTTTAGAGCTCAAACCATCATGCATGTTACAAAAGGAATGTACTCTTGATGGTACCACATAAAAAGGGCACAGGGTATATCTGGTTCAAAATGATGCTATAAAACCCTCACCATTCTTGTGCATAAAGAACATAACAACTCCCTGATTCGAAAGAAATCACTCTTCACTGCACAAATAGCACCTCGCTAACAGTAATATGAGTTACATAATGCTCTGTTTCGAAATCTGAAAAGCTCTACCTTCACAGGAAATATGTGATAAAAAAGCATTGTTTGACATAATCACAAGCGATGTAACGATTCTTAAACATTTTAAAGGCCATGTACATAAAACTGTGGTATCTATATATATTTCAGGCTTTTTAACGTTTATTTGAAATGAAAATGTAAATACCTTTTTGATTTATATTTTCACCAATATTCACCTGTGACAATTTCAGTAAATTATCTACATGCACAAGTCAATTTGTGTTAGATAAAAGGATTTAAAAAAATAAAAGGAAAAACACAAGGTTTAGATTGTGCTGTTTTTAACACAACATAATATATCTTCTCTAACAGCATTTAAACAACCGATTCTCTTCAAGGTTAAATTTTTTTAATAAAACTATATCAATTATAAAATATCAATTAAATATAATTCAAATAAAATGGAAAATCATTGTAAGCGTTGTGAAACTTAATAGTCAAATATCTTGCCCTTCTCAGTTTGACATCATACTTACAAGTCACTCCTGTGAGGTAGCACCCTTAAGTTTCAAACACAGCCTAACTGTAAGCTAATGCTAGCAAACAAGTGATAGCACAGCAGCCTACGACAGATTATCTGAATATATCTTTCCACAGACATGTTTTGTGCCCTTTCATAGTGATGTATGAACATTTATTGGGTCTCGTGGCTTCTCTCTCAGTGGTGTATTAGTTGCTTAGAGCAGTCAGCTTCAATGTATTGCATGTCTTGGAATTACCTTCTCCGTCCTCTGATTCTGTCTCGATGGCTTCAATGGCTTCGATGGTTGCTGGAGGGAGAGGAGGGGAGTGTGTTACACCTGAACAAGCCATGCAAATGCAGTAATGCACAGGCAGCGATCGCACATGAGCAGTGCCATGCCCGCGAGACGCATGCACGCCAACCAGACTATGGACCACAGACTCAGACAATCCCCTCAGCCACTCGCTGTGCTACAGACACCCTACGGGCCTCTCAGAGACTCACTCTCACCCCAGTTTACCTGTCAGGGTAAACCGACCCACAAATCTGTCCATGCTTTGGGGGAACTAAGGGAAAGTCACCCCAAAGCCTGGAGTTTGTCAGAGGATACAGAGAGAGACAGATGATGGACAGGTGGAAGAGACAGACACTTACACAGAGAAAGAGATAGACAGAGGGGAGATAATAGGAAGCAGGAAAACTAGAGAAAGAGAAGAGGACAGAGAGGGACAAGAACCAGAGAAACGCCCAGTGATGGGTCGTAAGCTCACCACTCTGTATAGTTTGTTTTCCTCCAGACAGCACTCCGCTGGGCAACATGCCAGTGGGAGTCAGACCCTTCAGAGTCAAGACATTCTCACTCTCCTCTCTGTCAGGACGGGATATAACCATTAGACACACATATCAATGAAAAACATTTCATCAGTCACTAACATTATATTATATATATTGAACCATTTTAAACTAAATTATTTCAAAAGTAGACTCAATTCAAGGGGTAATGAATTTTTACATCACTTTTATATTATGGCTGGATGATATACAAAACTTGTAAAAAAAAGGCTTGAGAAAAACGTTTCAAAAGATCGAAAGCTGAATGATAAAATAGAAATTATACAATTCTTTGAATTCTAGTCAAACGGTGACTACTAGTACTTCATTGCAAAGTAATATTTTCTTACCGAGCATTTTTGTCTTGTTTTCTACTACCAATATATAAAACTTTACAATCAAGATATATTCACTTGACAAGGAAAACGATTTAAGATATTAAGAGTTAAGATGTTTGTTTTATGAAAGAAAACCTATGAATTAAGTTTATGTTTAAAACAAGAAAATAAATCTGCCAATGGGGTAAGAAAATTTTCATATTTTCTTCTATACAACAAGACTCAATAACTTAGGTCACTTACCTTGTCAAGTAAATTTATCTTGATATAAGATTTTTTTAAGATATTATTTCTAGGAAACAAGACAAATCGCTAGGTATTTATTTAGATGCTTTTAGTCACAATATAATTTTCACAGTTAGAAATGTGCTATTAAATGGTTTTGAGTGCTTACTTTTATTCACAAATGGGGGAAAATCTAAATTAAGAATGAGTAATCCTAAACTTGTGACTCCTACTGTACCTAAAATTTGATATAACAATATCTTTCAGAATTTTGATGAAAATCAATAAACGTCTCCTGATATATTTAGCTTTTTTGTATATGAATGCAAGTCAATGGAACGAAAAGTCTAGTAAGAATTCGGTGATAAAATAGATTGGTTGTGTCCCTTTGTCACTATTGACTCCTTGAACACGTTGCAAGAGGTGGAATTTTGTTTAGTATCTGCTCTTTTAAAATCTATTCTTCGATCAGTCTTCTTATAGATTGTGCAGTTTTTTTAGGCTCAACATTCACTCCTGTGTCTCTTTTCACACCTGTGTCGCTTGCCTGAAAATAAGAAGTGATGTTTTTCGCAACTAGTGAGATATTAAAGGGGATTAAAATCTATAGTATATGCCCATTGGTGCCATATTTGACACAGATACAGAACGATATCAGATTTTCAATGTTTTCTGTAATTTAATAAATTCACCACGGTGTCTAATATTCAATATATTTTTCTGTCCTTTTATTTATGTTGGTGGACCAAAATTCAGGAAAAACAATTCTGTCTAAAAAGTAAGCTTCTTGATATTAACCTTATTGTAAAACGCAATATCACTCGTCCGATCATGCCGTTAAACCGGCTATCAGAAACATTAACCGAAGAAAAGAACCAGAAAAAATCCCCCCTTTCTATCATTTCCGACACCAGAGAATGACTTCACAAGCATCTGACCCAGTTGACCGCGGACTGAATGATTCAAGTCCTGTTTGTACCTGAGCACGGAGAACATCTTGGCCATCTTCCCAATGGCACGGATCTTGTTCCTAATCACCTCTTTCCGAGCAGCTGCTGCATTGGCTGTGGGCGGAAATAAAAAATTAACCAGTTTCAGAACGTGTGACCACATGCTAGAAAACTCCAGAAAGTTTTAAATTGCCATTTGTGGTCTTAGCAGACTAAAGCAAACGGAAACGCAAGGAAGGACAAATCTTGTGCTGGTGGCAATTACTTTAGCGGGTAGCTAAGGGTACGAATCGAGAGCTAAAGAGGAACGCAAGTGCCATTACTAATACAACATTACACAACTGCGAAGCCTCGCAGGCACTTTATGAGAAAGATATTGAAGGAACTGAGTCATTATTCAGGATGTACCTAACATCAAATAGGCAATTTCTGTAGGGAAATGATAATCATGTTTCATGCGGGGAAATCATAAATCATGCTTATTATTTGTATGCGGATGCTTGTGTATCCAAAGGGCAGATTACACAGTGAAGGAAGTGAAATGTCTCACCGTCAAAGATCTCCTCTCCATCATTCATCAGCTCATCGTCGGAGCAGATGCTCAACACGTTGACCAGCATCTCTGTGACTGTTGGAAAAGCAAAGACAGTTACAGATCATATCATAGCAGCGGACGCCGTTATTGATCCAAATGTTTGATTCAGGTTTTGAATCAGACGTAAAAGCTACGATATGCACAATATGAACAGTTGTAGTATGGGCACTGGAGCCTCTCATGCCCCAAAAACAGAACATGAAGGTAAAGACTGAAGCTGAATATCAATGAATGTTAAATTTGAGGGTACCTTTCTCTCCTACAAACGGCAGCGACCAGGTGAAGACGTCCATGAAATTGGGCAGCCAGTAGGGGTGAGGGGAGCAGTTGAACTGCCGGATGTTCATTACATTGTTCTCGTACTTGAGAACAGCAGCTGAGGAAGTGAATAATCTGAATAAGTAAACCAGCGGCATCGAGACTTCTCAAATCAATAATTTGAGCAGTAATCTCAAGACAGCGTGGTTTCTGAGCCGCAGGGTTACTTTCCTCATCCAGTGATGCAATGCAGGTGGAACTGTGGATTTAATTGTGTCTTCAGTACATACTGTTTTATGATTTTTAAATAGTTGCTAAAATAAACCAAATTATATCGCTATAGTGTGTATATGTGATTATATTACAAGGTTGAATAAGCACATTTACGGGCACAGTTATGTCCCGGGGTTCATTTTTAATAACTAAAAGATCTCAACTTTGGATTTTTGTTGTATGAAGGTCATTGAAACAACTTTAAAAGTTCTTAAAAAACTAAAATGTCTTAAACCATAAAACTCATAATAAAACAAATAACCCTCCGTTTTAAAGGTTAGAATATACAGCCGCAAGAAAAAACTAAGTGACCATTCCAAATGTTTTATATAATCAGCATTTTACATGTATTGTGTCCATTCCAGTCTAGTATCTGTTGAATTTCAACAAAATCAAACCTCAGGAGTGACATTAAGTCATCCAACAGCAATCTAAAAGATTGACAGCATGACAAAACACATGAAAATTGTGATTTCCCCCCCCTAAATACATGTAGAAATATTACTGTCGAATTATTTAAAGATGGGGTAAAACACGCAATTTCTACTAATTTCATATTAATATTGAGTTAATATATAGAAGTATTGCATACATCGTGTCTTCAAAGAGTTTTTAGTTAGATACGGCTGTACGATTATTTCTGTAAAAAGGCGAACTGCTGGAGGCAGGCAGGGGGGAAAGAACTACATCAAGAGCACACAATACATCATCGCAACTATCCGAAGTCCTGCTTCATACGTCCAACTCGTTTTTCAACAAGCTGATCATGTTAAGCATGAGAAGCCAGCACATATAACAGTGTAAATAAGTCAGAATGTATAAAATAGCATGTTACCCCATCTTTAAAACTGATCATGAACTTGTTTTCTTTGCAGTAGTTGAGGTCTGAAAAAACACAGGGCATCTTTTCTGTTTTTTTACCTGTTTCTCAAGTTTTCATTTTCTGCACATAAATGCAAATAGAAACAATATTTTTGGGGATAATCGGGGAGAAATATTGTTAGCAGTTTACAGAATGAAAAAAAATCGTTTTTCTACATTTAAATAAAATAAACCTGAAAATAAGTTTGAAACGGTCTCTTAATTATCCACGCAGATGTATGTATACCAAAGAAACACGAGTGTCAACGAAGTGCATGTTTGAGATGTAACATAAGACATGTGATGCAAACACATAAAAATCAAGGTAAACATCACTTTCGCCTCCACTAGATGGTACTGCTGAGAGCTTGACCCTGTTCCATCAGTGGATGATGAGAGCACATGGGTGACGTCCCTCAAGCTGACTTGCCCACGCTCGCGTCCTGCTCTCTGTTCTCTCCAGCTCACGTCTAACTGTAAGGAGAATCCAGGACTCACCTTTATTATTGTAAACATCAAGGTAGTTTGGTGCGGAGAAGATTGTAATAAGGGAGGGGAACCCGGTGGTCTGACTCTTCCTGTACATCCGGTACCTGTGTGGAGGAAGAGAGAGGTTTCAACTTCTTCTGTTCCACTGGCCTATCAAAGAGTACCCAACTCATTTTCTTTTCAAAAATAACTTTCATATGTTGTTTCAACAGCTATTCTTTAGGTATTTTTTTCTCCCAACCTTACACAGTAGGTATCATACTGGCTGTATGAACAGAGGTCCACCTTTAATCTAACCCAGCCAAGCTGAAAACCAGCTTAATCACACATCATTTCATGTGTTCAGTCACTTCAAGTACGTTTCAGTCTGGATGTGACTGACAGTGGTGATGTCTGGGTTGGTAATTAGTCCATCCATTTCCACCCATTCAGGGCAATTTGTAGAATGGAACATGATAGGTGGTCATTATCAATTGACGGTAATCACCCAATCATGCAATGTGGAGGCATCGTCTCCTCTCACGTGACTATTCGGCCTGTACATTGTTGTTACTCTCTCAAATCCATGTCTTGGCGAGAACAGAATGAGTTTAAATCAGACAAAAAACACGCATAAAGCCTCCCCTGAATCTCTATCACACAGACAGTGTTACCTTATCATACTTTACACAGTAGTTATCCGATTGCATTTAATAATATCGGTCTTGTTTTGTTTTAGGTGTTTGAGGATGCACAACCCCTGGCCCACCACTGGATTAGATAACTGAGAAAAAGAGATTGTGATACATAGAAAAACAGATTATGATAGATAGATTGCTCAACAAAAAGAGAGGGGGAATACGTACCCTGCATCTTGTGCTTCGTGTGCTCGAATGATTGATAACAAGTTATTATTCTGTAGGAAGTCACAGACTGCCGGATAACTGCAACATGGAAAATAAGGGAGGGAAAAGAGAACAGGAGAGAAAATAAGAGCCAGCATTCAGAAACAGTGGGTGGACGTTTCTCATTAACGTTGTTTTGTTTTTCTATGCTTTTCACTGTCAGCCAATCAAAACATGTGTGCCTTGTGTACATTTGGCATATCTGCAGTTCAGCATGTGTCCAGTGTGGTGCTCTATACTGCTGGTTATGTGATTTTTTACTACTCGGCTAAAAAGAGAAGCATGGCTGGCCACCGGTTTATGTTGTGATTTGGATGCTGGTTTGCTCGTGTCCATCCTAGGTATTTTACCTATTACCAAAGTTATTATAGTTTAATAAAACAATTCCCATGTAAAGTCTCTCTTAAAGGTTTTAAAGCTTGATTTTAAGGCTAAGTTTTCCACAGTCAGGTAATTGTCACATAACAGTCCCTATTGCTTATCAATGAGCACATGAACTTTAAAATAACACGACTATTTTATGTTCTATAAAGAGACATTCACTCCAATTGTTGTGTTATATTGCCTCTGGTTTGCACAATTTGATTCACAGAGATCTTAAAAAGCATGATTTTTCCTTTTTTTTCTCATGCATAGATTGATATTTTTCTGAAGTCTGGACTTGTCATCAGTTTAGTAAATTGATGTGATATATCAACCAATATATTGGTAATAATATTTCAGTATTAAGTTTTGACTGAAAATATCACATCCATAATGTTGGAATTGGCCACATGTTGCTTCAAGTTGCTTCAAGGCAATAAAAATATTGACTGGACATAAATAAGAACTGGACTAAAATAAAACAGAAATAAAAATGAATTAAACATTTATAGCAACATAAAATTAACAATTAAAGGACAAAGCACATATAAAAT
This sequence comes from Triplophysa dalaica, assembly GCF_015846415.1. NCBI lineage: Eukaryota > Metazoa > Chordata > Actinopteri > Cypriniformes > Nemacheilidae > Triplophysa > Triplophysa dalaica. Next base: position 11,482,536 of record NC_079560.1, on the reverse strand, counting down.
AACTACAAATTAAACTAGAATTAACGTAAAAAATCATCTTCAAAACATCAAATAAACTACCAAAAAAACCTGAAAAAAACTGTAATAAATATATTTAAAGTTATACAATAGATTTTAACAGAAAACATCTGAAGTTCATTCGCGTTTTTTCCAGCTATTTAAAATGTCAATAAATGTTAACGATTTAAAGATCGATAACGAAAAACATACGTAAAAATATTTAAAAATACATATTCAAAATATCAAATAAACTACAAAAAACTAAAAAAAACTGTAGTAAATATATATAAAGTTATACAATAGATTTTACCAGAAGACATCTGAAGCTCATTCACCTATTTTCCAGGTATTTAAAATGTTCATAAACGATAAGGTTTTTTTATTTTTATCATTTGATCCGTAAATAAAGATCATTAACACACTCTCAGTTTGAACTAAAACAGCTTATTCATAGTAAGCAGGAGGGCTGCCGTTCATAATTTTGCCCTGTCAGAAACTACTGAAACCTGCAGGTTGATACAGTATACAGAAGAGAAGCCCATCCGAAGGATTCATGTACAGCCTGAAGCAACCTCTCACCTTCACTGTCAGGGAGAACTAACACATCACTGCTTTTGTTTGCCTACAACCCAGTAAAACAGTATGACGTCTCTCTCTCTCTCTCTCTCTCTCTCTCGTTCATTCTTCTCTGCATTTTGTTTCTAATGAAGTTACTCGACTACTATGCCACAACTTTCTACCAATCACTTCTTCCTCTGCATCTCTCTTTCTCTCTCCTCCTTCACTCGCTCCAGTTTAGGAAGAGGAAACGGGTCGTCATGGCAACACCACACTGCGGAGCCCTCGGGGATTGTGGGATAGATCGCAGTGCTGTGATGCCGAGGCTGGCCGCAGTGTGGGCCCTTCACTCTCTTTCTCTCCCTTTTTTCTGTCCCTCGCTCTAATTTGTTCTCTCTACTGACTACAGTAGGATCAAGAAGCCATAAGGACAATGCCTTTTTTTATTATCAATTGAAAGCTTTAATGTAGTTTCTTATAATTAGACTTTCAAATTAAAATTCTGTCTTCATTTACTCACCCTAAACACAGAGAAAGACATTTGATAGAATGCTTGTAACCAAACAGTTCTTGGCAACCATTGACTACCATATTAGGACAAATTGATTTGTTCTGTTGAACCTAGAAAAATGAAGAAAGGCAAACCGTTCTAGGGCACTTTTAACTACCATTGTGATTTTTCCTACTATGGTAATGATTTGACTTCAAATCATTATCTTACAATAAAAGACCTGTTTGGAAGAAGTGTGACGATCATTTCATTCTGTCGCTTTAAAACAAAACACGAATTTGAAATCTACTTAACTTGATTTCACAGGATTTTCTAACTTTTTTACGAGATGGCTAATTCGTATGATTCGTAAAATGTCCAAAAAATGGACGATTATTGAGCCCCACCTCAAAGCCCGGCACTAAACCTGAGTGGCAGAAAATCAAATCGTATTAAAAGGAACAAATAATATCGTAAGAATTCAAATGAATTAGCCACCTCACAAAAAAGTTACGAAAAGTTACAATTTATTTGCAGGCAAAGAAATGCCCGCCCATCTCCCTGAGGTTGTGACCCAACGGCCAATCAGAAAACAAAATCAGGCGGTTGGTGAACGGACTGTGGGTGGACTATGGCATCGATGTCTGAGACCAGCTTCACCCCATCATTTAATCTCTGCATATATAAGACCCTATATGGACCCTTTAAGGTCATGCATCTTTTCCAATAATATGCACCTAGACTATTCATTCATACCGGTGCAATAATGCTAAATCCTATACATGGAGTTTGCACGTGTACAGAGGCAATGACATAAACTCCAGAGCGATTGGAGGGAGAGAGGAGCTATTAACCACCAACATGGTGATTCAGGGAGGTGGGCAGCTTGAGGAACACTGACAACGCTGATTAAATCAAACTGCTTCTGTGAGCCTTGCATAACAGAGATGTGTGTGGGTACGTATGTGCTCGAACATGCAGCGGGGTGTGATAAATTCAGTCGTGTGTGTGTGTATGCTCACTAACATGACTGCCGCTAACACACGCACACGGAGGAAGAGTAATGTGGTTATATTGGTTCGAGGCTCTGCTCATACACAAAATTGAACATATAAATGTACTATTCTTAAATTATATGCACATGATGTTAAACAACAACAAAAAGCATAAATTATTACTCAAATTCTGCTCTCAATGACCACTTTCTTTTTGTTGTAGGATAAACAGATGTACAATGTCCTTTTGTAATTCCGGAAGAGAATGAAATGTGGATGTGTTTAAACACACACACACACATGTAAAAACAGCCACAATCAATATTACAACCTTGACAACAATCTCTTGTGTGTATGAGAGAGGGCAGCACTGTAATTAAGATTCCTCACATTGTTGACACACTAACACGCGTGCTACAATTCTACAAGACAACAGAAATAACTGGCGATACAAAAACAGATCTACACTCTTGCTGCCTCAGAAATAAACACACTCTCGCTGCCGTTCCATCAAAATTTTAGCAGTGTGTGAAATATTAAGAGCTTGTTCCTTTAGGCTGTGGGAGCAGAGGGCAGAAAACAACAGCAGCCCAGAACACCTGGAGAGACGCGACAACCCCCCACTGACTCCAATCTCTCTCTCACACACACATCCATCCATTCACACAATTGTGGATTATAGTGGCAGAATGATTTAAGAGAAGACATCAGTCTTCATTTGTTCATAGCGCAGACGAAACCAAGAACGTTTTCTGTGTCCACAACCCTTAAATCTACCTTGCACACGCTGAATGAAAAATAAATAGCTGTGGACTGTAGACTGGATAAAGACTAAGATATCACAACATACCAGCATTTGCAATAACAGCGATATCAAAAACCACGATTATTGATATTGTATTAATATTACACATATGGTATCAATAACAGATAGTTATCGCGAGCGCTTTAGACCATGATAACCGTGTAGTGAAAATTGATATCGTGACAGCTTTAACTAGGATCTAAACACCATTTGTAATGTATTTTCAAAAGTTGACTCATTTTCATAATATCTACATTATTCGTATTTATCTCTTTGAGCCATAGCCTCAAAAACACCAACATTTCTCTTGCATCATTATTGTGTATATCCCAATATTCGGGTGGGGAGATGTTTATCAAATTGGCATTGCATGATATCTACAGTGAAACATTGTGATGGACGGTGACATCGGTGTCATCTTAATACAGCAGTCATAAAGATAGACATCTCTTCTCTATACATACACGAACGTGAGCTGCACAGATATAAAATCTGGCGCGTCTAATCTGTACAGCGTGAGTTTACAGGCTCCTTGTTTATATTTGTTTCCAAAGCGATGTGCAGCCCACAGCATAGAGGAGCAAGACTCACGTTTTCGCCGATGGACAATGGCATCTTCTATTGGTCAAACCCTTACCAACATACTGTATGCCACACGCACATACCTCACACACAACCATAAGCAGAGTATAAATCTTCTACCTGTAGAAGTATGAGCAGCCTCTGACTGTGTTGTGGCTGAAGTATTCTTGGCTCTTTTCATTGCCAAAGTCCTCCAGCGGATCAGCCCAAAGCAGATCACACATAGGCCCGAACGCAGGGGGCTCCTTAAACCGGTCCAACTAGGCCACAAAGACAAAAATATCATAGAGAATACGGAAAAACACTGCTTTCCTGTGGCCATGCATGAAATCTCTGTCCTCCCACATCGCTGTTCATGCATGGTTTGGCAGTACCTTCTTTATGTCGTCTAAATTCTGGATTTCCGGGGACAGTCCACCGTGGACACACAGGAACTGTTGGTTCATGAGCGCGGCCAAGGGCAGACAGTCAAACGCGTCCATACAGCAGTCATAAACCTGCTCTGAATACTTGATTTTACCTGAAACACCGTGAAGGAGAAGATAATTAATACAAAGAGAAAGAAGACAGATAAATATGATGTGTGCAAAGCAGCCAATGGTGCGAGTTTGGGGGCGTGGCCACCGGTTTATTTGAACTATGTATACTTAGAAATAAAGACACAAATGATATGATTTTAGATTTAAAAGGGCCATATGCCATCACAAGTCATGTTTTGTGCCGTTGTTTGGGGTGAACACACACACGCGTTGCAAATCTGTAAACAACTGCTATTTTCTAACAACATTTATCATGTTTTTCTCTCCCCTCATTAGGTTGCTCCAGGGACCAAACTTTAATGGTCAACCCCATGTGTCTCAGCGTGCAACATACACTTACACACAAAATACATGGCGTCTCAAGACAGATGACGGTCTTTTTTTCACACCATGTCGACGCATGTCCTATTCTCATTATGTCTCAATACGTCACCGCTCAAAAGCATTTGTTACCATGACGACCGGTCAGCCCAGCAGAAACGAGGCGTCAACTCCGCACCTCTCCCTCCCGCCTCACCTGTCTCTGTGCTCCGCCGCTAAGCCTCATGGGAAAGCTTCAGCATTACCTCATTCCCCATGACTTGCCCACCAAACCCCTCCCAGCTGTTCAGTGTTATAAACCTTGCCCATTTTGTTCTTTCAGGATGAATAGATATAAACTGAGGAGTGTGCTCTGCTACGTATCTTTATTTTGATATTCTTTCCGTGAAAATTATTAAACCTAAAATGCTTCATTGGATTTATATTATCAATGTATCAATATGTAACAATAGGTTGCAAAATTGGCTTATTTTATTAGGAGATCTAGAAAAAAGTGCAGAACCTTAAACATTTATTATTCATTTAACACCCAAATGTTTCAAGGCTATTCAAAATCAACATATTCCCAATTGTAATTGCATTTTCAATCTCATATTTTCAATGTTGTCTGACAATTCTTGACCCCGCTATATAATTTTATATTATACTTTAATTGCTTTCCACTTTTATTGAAAAGGGACTGTGAAGGGATGAAAAGGAAACAATGTGAAGAGAAAGAGGGAGCAGCTTTGAGAAACAAATAGAGCTAGACGCGCACTATACTTGTTAAGCCACAGCTTAATTCATTCATCAGACATTAATAAAGACTTCACATACATCATGGTGCACAAAGGGAATACTCACATTCTTGTTTGAAAGTGAAATATTCTGTCAAATGTCTACATTCATGATTTCCTCTCAGTAAAAATAGCGTCTTTGGGTAGAGGATTTTCAGTGACCAGAGGTATAGAACGCACTGCAGGAAAGAGAGAAGAAACAGACTTGAAACATATATCTATAAGATACTTATAAATATATAAACCACACTAATGCAGGTCTGTGTAGTTTTAATTATACACTTCTAATTACATTGCATATGTTATCAAATCTACTGTCAGTACCCATCACCTTCACTGGCTGACCCCAGACCACACAGTAACTGTGCTTCATTATCGCACACACAACCAGACTGGCAAATTCGTACTGTTCTCATCTACCTATGCTTTAAAGGTCAAGTGTATGAAATTTAGTGCCATCGAGTGGTGAGGTTGTAAATTGCAACCAACGGCTCACTCCACCCCTCCCCCCTCTCTTACATGTCATAAAGTTTCTCTTCTTTTTCGAAGGAGATAACATTTACACCCTCTGAAGAGCAGTTTGTCTGTTAAGGGCTACTGTAGAAACAACATGGCAAATTGCATGCAATGGGACCCGCAGTGTATGTATGTAGATAAATAAAAAGTTATCGCGAAAACGTTCATTCTAAAGTCATAAAAACATAAAGATACATTATTTAAGGTCTTTATGCACCTCTGAAGACACAGTTACTTATATTATATTGCATTTCTGTCAATAGATCCTCAAAAAAAATACTCATGGGACCTTAAACGAGAAAGAAAATATTAAAGTCACACCAAATACACCAAATAGTTGAGTTGTGTGCTTGACGGACTTCAGAGAAGGCAAGAAATTGGACATGCCAAAGGACATGAAAAATATGAAAATGGAAGTTCAAATGTAAATTGTTATAATGTGTTAAAGAGCCGGGAATCCAGTTAAACCGATTTTTACTTTTGGAAGAAGAGAGTGTCCTAACGTGACTAATTGATTGAAGCGTGGTCAAATGTAAGAGTGACTGTCTTCTCACCTCAATACTGAAGTAGCCCCGGTCCACGTAGTCGCCCAGGAAGAGGTATCGTGTGGTGGCTGGAGAGCCTCCCACCTCGAACAGCTTCATCAGGTCAAAGAACTGCCCATGGATGTCACCACACACTAAATAGAGAAAGAATGAGAGAGGATGAGCCATAAACCATAAAAGGAGAAAAAGTTTTTTCCACATACTGTAAAACAGGATATACAAAACAATGGAGTACATTTACCAGTCAATCAAACTATATAGCTGCAACTTGCACCATATTTGGGCTTAAACAGGAAACTTAATTGAATTAAAAATACACAATAAAACCTTCCCAACAGTAACCAACCGTAACCACCAACTGAGATTCTAAGACATGCATAAATAATAGTAAAAAAGGAAAACCTGACACAAACTTATTTTTATTCATGCTTGGAGTCCAACCAGTAAAACCCTCTAGTGTGTTACACAGAAAACAACACTTAAAAAGTTGTATTTTATGTATTAATATTTTAAAATAGAATTGAACATATGATGAACATAGATAAGTTAGATAATACAGATATTTTTTGTCACTATATTGTACAATTATACTACTGTATAATACAATATATGGTATATTACAGAAGCATACAATGATAACTTAACATTCTATGTTATTTCACGCTACCTTTAGTCGCAACAGTTTTGTTGAGAAACATTGGATAGGATGATCTACTTTTAGTAGGTCGCTTACACCGATGCTTAAAGGAATAGTTCACCCAAAAATGAAAAGATATTTTGAAGAAGTTAGAAATCAAACTTTCGACTACCATTTAATTTTCCTACTATGGCAGTCAATGATGTTCCAGAACGGAAAATTTCTAACATTCTTCCAAATATCTTTATAGTGTTCATCAGAAAAAAGATATTTATACAGGTATGAAATAACACGAGGGTGAGTAAATGATGACAGAATTTTCATTTTTGGGTGAACTATCCCTTTAAATCTACATTCATACATTCAAATCTATAGATCCTTCATGCAATCAAAGCTACTAAAGCAGTATAACCATATCTCTGTGCTGGGTGTAATCTCTAAACTCTGTCTCTAAAGTCTGTAATAAACTGACATGAAATAGTAAACACAATCACAGCTGTGCACACCTGGGGGAGTGAAGCACACAGTATGTAATACATAACTACCCCGAAGATCTGTTGGTTCTTTGCTAAATAAATCTCTCTGACACACAGAGAGAGTGAGAAAGAGGGATGGAAATGCATACTCCTGTTGCCATGGAGACATGAATTTGATGAGAATAAAGAATTAAATAAATGAGGAGTTTGCGTTGGCATGGAGATGCCGCCTATGCGTTTACCCCAGAGGGCCTCTCAGTCTGTAGTGTGTGGGCGTGGCCTCGGACAGTAACACACACGCGTACACACACACACACTCACACACGTATTTGCACACAGGCGCAAACAGATACGCAATGGGGGCGTAACAGCAATGATGAAGGTCTGTGAATTAGCAAGTGGTTATTTCTGACTCTAAGCTTGTGAGGTAAGAATTGTACTGTAAATTTCACTCATGCCCTTGAATTAATCTGTTTTCATTTGCATGGAGTGTGTGTGAGTGTAGACTGAAGTCCAGATTGTGTTATATGACTGTTATTGTGTCACCATGTCTGAGATCTGTGAAAAACTGCGGAACAAGAGATCCCTCTCACTTCTTGTTCCTACCATTTTAAAGGGATAGTTTACATTTACATTTACATTTAGACATTTTGGCAGACGCTTTTATCCAAAGCGACTTACATTGCTTTATCCTATACATTTTTACATAGGCATTTGCAAACCCCTGGGATCGAACCCACAACCTTGCTCTTACAACTGAGCTACAGGAAAGCGATAGCTCACTCAAACAAAAAACTTTCATCATTTATTCACCCTCATGTCATTCCAAACCTGTATCATTTTCATCTGCATGAAACAAAATATATATTTTAGGAATGCTGGTAACCAAACAACTACGGACGCTATTGACTTCCATTGTATAGACACAAAACCACTGAGAAAGCATTTCTCAAAATCTTCTTTTGTGTTCCATGAGGTGATTAAATGATGACAGTTTTTTATTTTTGGGTGAACTATGCCTTTATCTCTTCATGTCTTTCTTCGATCCATTAATGCTCAGCTTCCACAAACACACATGTCAGCATTCATTGCTCTTGCTAAATACATTAATTGCGTTGGCCTCCTTTCCCTTGTTGACACAAGCATTCTGTCAACCTCCACTCGAACGGCTCCTTTACCTCAAAATCCATATCCCAATCAACAAATCCATTCTTGAAACGAGCACTTATTTAGCCTTAACAGTCTCTGAGGAACCAGCTTAAATTAGGATTCCTCATGTCAGATGAATTAACGGATTTATCTGCCCTAAATCACACAGCGGCCGCAAGCATCCCGCCGAGAATGGCATACATGCAAAATGGTCCATTAACATGAACCATTAATACACATTATAAAGCCAAAGCCCTAGATGCCATCCACTAGTGTGGCATAGTCGGATAGAACAATTGCCTCTGGAGGAAATGAGGTTGGGAACAGCTAAAGGGTCCGTTTTCTTTAAGGCAGGGGCCACGGGGCCGCAGTTGGCGCTCTTTCTATCTTTCTTTGGGCAGGAACGGGGTTGATGAATGACAGGGAAGTCACAGGCTGAACTCTCTCTCTTAATCTGTGTGCACACGCTCTTCCACCAACTGGTAAAGAGATTCTTCCTCCCCCTTGTATTCAACTGTTCCTGCTCCAGCCTTCTCATGCTGTGCTTATTTGCCTTTCCTAACCCTGTCATTGACAGAAACACTGATGCATTGTGGGAAAAAGAGCATGACACCATTTCTTTTAATAAGATATTCTACTCAGAGGAAAGATACAAATAAAGTCTTTTTGTTCTCCCTAACTATCTAAAATGAGCTTTTATTCAATACATATTTCGGATACATCACATCTTTGCAACATTCATTTTCATATTCATTTAGTAAAAACGCCATTCCTAGTTAAGAAATATATGAAAATGCGCTTCATTGGTGGGAGTGTGAGCAGAGCATTATATTATTTCAAATAATATCAAAAGACATACTGTAAATATAGCTGCAAGCAGCAGTTATGGGGTCAAGCCCAACAATGCCCTTTTTAGGCTTGACACCTAAAAGAATACTTTATGTACTATAAACAGTAGCCGCTGGCACAATAAAGTATAATATTACAAAGCATTTTTTATTAATTGATTGTTAATACTAATACTTTAAGACTTTAATACTAATAACTTTATGTCCACAGACCACAGTCTCACTTATGGTCCGTGTGGGATCAATTGTTCTTTTCCTTCGATAAGATAACATGTCCACAGATGACCGAAAAACAGTGAAACAAATGAAACAGAGAAAAACGATTTCCATTACTTATAAACAACTTAGGCTACAAGTTTAAATTAGGCCACCATTCAATTAATCTTCATTATATATAACATATAACAATCAAAAGTGCACAGTCCAATAGTACTGATACTCATAAAATAATGCATATGTGTCTTCTGACTTTGCATTAGGTATGCTCGACCTCTTGAAATGCTGGAGACTGATTGGTGAATTTCTGACATCAGAGTACTGGGAGAAAGTTCTGAATGCACACAGAGCTCTGCTTTTGCGGCACTGTGATGTCATAAGCCGACTGGTCTGCGCAACCTGAGCAGCACCTCATGAAAGAGCCATAACTTGCGTCTTACATGGTCAAGACACTTACATACAGGCATTGAAACTCCTATGTCAACCATGACAGCTGTATGCGTGGACTTCAAATGCGAGAAAGACTGCTCACACGGATATGAGGAGCTAAACACAGCGTATCCATTCTGACGCGCCGCAGTTT